>NC_138777.1:206979439-207576939 GCF_965119305.1 Pelophylax lessonae | reverse complement strand
TGAGTTCCTGGGTCTGTACCCCTGCTGTGCCCATTATGAGGAGTTCCCACCATCCCTGTGCTGAGCTCCTGGATCTATACACCTGCTGTGCCCATTATGAGGGGTTCCCACCATCCCTGTGCTTATTTCCCGGGTCTGTCTGCCTTCTGTGCCCATTATGAGGGGTTCCCACCATCCCTGTGCTGAGTCCCTGGGTCTGTACTCCTGCTGTGCCCATTATGAGGGGTTCCCACCATAAGGATATAAGGATAGTCAAAGGGTCAGTCCACTCGGGAGTCTGGTGGGGATCAGTCAGTCATCTTCTGCCTCTTCAAGAAAGATCACCTTAGAATTCCTGACTCTGTGCCTGTCCACCTGGGAGTTTTGGGTGTCCCCACTCGCTACTGTTAAAAATTGCCATAATCTAGAAAATAAATAAAATCTAGTAAGGGATGGTGTACCTTATTTTACCTTACCTTATTTTAGACAAAGCAATGTCATCACTGGGTCTCTGTGCTTCTCTATGCAATGCAGGCAGATCATGGTTAGTGGGAGGGGCTGGCAGGGTGCTGTACATAGCAGTTTTAGTATCTGTGTCCAGTAGAGGTGCTTCACCGTGATTCTGGTGTTTTGGTAGGAATGGCTGGCTGGATAGTATCTCTGCTAGTTTGATGGGGAAGGAATCCAAATGAGCATGCACTATGTAAAGTGTGGGTCAGTAGTAGGGATCGACCGTTTATCGGCAAAGCCGATGTATCGAGGGCCGATCTGTACTTTCCCCGATATATCGGAATCGGCCCCGGAGGTTATATTGCCGATATTTCGGGAAAGTGCTGTACCGGAGCAAGGCCTGCAGCTAGAGGCATCACCCGGTACCGGCGTCCATAGCCGACGGTTGGCTGTCTTGTAATGACAACCGATGCGGACCCCCCTCCGCCTTCCGCGGCTCGCCCGGGTCTCCTGTCCCACCGGGAGACCCGGGCATCCTACCTGCACGGCCGCCGAAGAGAAGACCCAATAAAAGCCACATTCGGCTCTGATCGGGTCTCCATGTAAAAACCCGGAAGTGATGTCATGGTACTCGGCGCCAGATTAAAAAAAGTGACAGCATTCAAAACAGCCAAACTTGGCTGTTTTGAATGATTTTAGGTGCAGAGGAGAGGTTTGGGGTCTTTTAGACCCCAGATCCCTCCACAAGAGTACCTTTAAAAGAAAAAAAATATATATTTTTTTTAATGTACGGAAATATCGGCCGATACCGATATGCAATGGCCAAAATCCCCAAATTCCTCCACAAGAGTACCTGTCAAGTGTAAAAATAAAAAAATAATTATTTTTTTTAAATGTACAAAAATATTGGCCGATACCGATATTCAATCGCCAAAATATCGGCAACAAAAATCCGATATCGGTTCATCACTAGTCAGTAGTACTTCCCTGGTGTGGGGGGTTCCGAGGGGCCCAGTGCCTCCTGATTTTGTATGGTGCTACCTGGTGTGGTCATGGGCTGGGATGGCAGAGAACCTGTGGTGTCAGTGCCTCCTGGGACTTGGTTGCCCTTGCCAGGAGCCTTGTGCCCCAAGGGGTCAGGGAAGGCCCTACTTTTTCGGGAGGTGGACTATGCTCATATGTTTGCTTGGGGGGAAAGGAGGAACCTGGGAAATCAAAATAAAAGTAGATTAAAGTGGCTGTAACCCTCAGACATAGCATACCCATCTATAGTGTGTACTTGTCTCTATTGGGAGCACTAAATGTGATGTCTGTCCTCTGCTTCCTTCCTCTGTTATCAGCATCAGAGTCACTTCTGACAAGTTCTCCTCACAGCAAGAGAAAAATGTTGAAGTGAGGGAAGCTCCAGCACACAGCCCATGATTGACAGCCTCAGCTCTGTTCCTGTGTGGAGGGTGTGTCCCTTCCCTCCAATCAGCTCTCAGAGCTCTCCTCACTGAGCTCTGCAGTGTGTAGTTTCAGCTCTCAGACCCCTGTTTTCTGGCAGCTCAGACAAGCTTTATAAATTCTGCACTTTGAACTGATGTAGAAAAGAGAGGACTGCAGATAAACAGGTACAACTTATGTAAGATGATTTTTTTTCATCTCCGTGTATCACCTGAGGCCACAACCACTTTAAACCTTGCCTTTAATACTGAGCAACTCCTGTGCTAAAATGGAAAGAAAAAACTGTGATTGCTACAAACATTAGAAATGGTGTGATCTTATTGGGGGGATTCTGCAGATGTTTTATATTGGATCCCTTGATCTGTCTGCACAGCCGTATAACAGCAAAGCTCATGCAGAACAGGGAAAGCTCACAGTGCATCATGGGAACATTTTTCTTTCCTTCTCAGAAGCTGATTGGAGTCACACAGAAACAAAAGTCCTGTTTTCCCCCAATTTCTTCCCAATCATAGGAGCAAAGATACGTGGTCGATGTTTATCGGGTGGATTAACTCTGATGCATCTGACTGGGGGGGGGGGGGGGAGTTAGAGTGTAAGCTCTTCTGGTACAGAAACTGATGTGACTGGCTCAGTGTTCTTTGTACAGCGCTGCGGTATATGTCAGAGCTATATAAATGTATAATAAGTGTGTGTGATGAGGGGGGAGGGGGATATTAGAGTGTAAGCTCCTCTGGTGCAGAGACTGATGTGACTGGCTCAGTGTTCTCTGTACAGCACGGCGGTATATGTCAGAGCTATAATATTCCATTTCCATGTTTCAAAGCTCCTGTTGGCTGCACTGTTTTCCAGTGTAAGATGCTCCCACCAGGATTGCTCCTTATCCAGCCAAGCTTTTTATTATGCGTGGAGTGATGGCGGTTCTTGTCATGATGGATAGTTGAGGCCGCAGTGCGTTCCTGACTCTTCTTCCATCTTCGTCCTGCATGTGAGCGCTGTCAGCTGTGCTGGAGGCTCCTGTATTTTTCCCTCATTTATAATGTAATGTTTGCTTATGTCAAATCCAGATAGAGCGTCAGAGGCTGGTCCTCAGTCTGAGGGAGGGGGCTGCGTGTTTGGTGAAAGGAGGACTCCATTCTTCTAGCTAACCCTTTTCTCCTTAAATATTCTGCACTGCTGGAGGGCTCTTCTCCTTCTCTATCTAACTCTTCTCTCCTGAAATACTCTGCACTGCTGGAGGACTCTTCTCCTTCTCTATCTAACTCTTCTCTCCTGAAATACTCTGCACTGCTGGAGGATTCTGATCCTTCCTCCATCTAACTCTCCTCTCCTGAAATACTCTGCACTGCTGGAGGGCTCTTCTCCTTCTCTATCTAACTCTTCTCTCCTTAAATACTCTGCACTGCTGGAGTGCCGTGCTCCTTCTCTAACTCTGCACTGCTGGGGACTCTGCTCCTTCCTCTGACTCTCCCCTCCTGAAATACTCTGCACTGCAAGAAGACTGCTCTTTCCCTTATCTAACTCTCCTCTCCTAAAAAACTCTGCACCTCTAGAGGACTCTGCTCCTTCCTTTATCTAACTCTCCTCTACTGAAATACTCTGCACTGCTGGATGACTCTGCTTCCTCCTCTATCTAACTCTCCTCACCTGAAATACTCTGCACTGCTGGAGGATTCTGCTCCTTCCTCCATCTAACTCTCATCTCCTGAAATACTCTGCACTGCTGGCGGACTCTGCTCCTTCCTCCATCTAACTCTCCTCTCCTTAAATACTCTGCACTGCTGGCGGACTCTGCTCCTTCCTCCATCTAACTCTCATCTCCTGAAATACTCTGCACTGCTGGAGGACTCTGCTCCTTCCTCCATCTAACTCTCCTCTCCTTAAATACTCTGCACTGCTGGCGGACTCTGCTCCTTCCTCTATCTAACTCTTCTCTCCTTAAATACTCTGCACTACTGGAGGATTCTGCTTCCTCCTCTATCTAACTCTCCTCACCTGAAATACTCTGCACTGCTGGAGGATTCTGCTCCTTCCTCCATCTAACCCTCCTCTCCTGAAATACTCTGCACTGCTGGAGGACTCTCCTCCTCCTACCTCTATTGAACTCTCCTCTCCTGAAATATTCTGCACTGCTGGAGGGCTGTGCTCCTTCCTCCATCTAACTCTCATCTCCTGAAATACTCTGCACTGCTGGAGGACTCTGCTCCTTCCTCCATCTAACTCTCCTCTCCTTAAATACTCTGCACTGCTGGCGGACTCTGCTCCTTCCTCTATCTAACTCTTCTCTCCTTAAATACTCTGCACTACTGGAGGATTCTGCTTCCTCCTCTATCTAACTCTCCTCACCTGAAATACTCTGCACTGCTGGAGGATTCTGCTCCTTCCTCCATCTAACCCTCCTCTCCTGAAATACTCTGCACTGCTGGAGGACTCTCCTCCTCCTACCTCTATTGAACTCTCCTCTCCTGAAATATTCTGCACTGCTGGAGGGCTGTGCTCATTCTCTAACTCTGCACTGCTGGGGACTCTGCTCCTTCCTCTAACTAACTGACTCTCCCCTCCTGAAATACTCTGCACTGCAAGTGGACTGCTCCTTCCCCTATCTAACTCTCCTCTTCTAAAAAACTCTGCACCTCTGGAGGACTCTGCTCCTTCCTCTATCTTACTCTCCTCTCCTGAAATACTCTGCACTGCTGGAGGACTCTGCTCCTTCCTCCATCTAACTCTCCTCTCCTTAAATACTCTGCTCTGCTGGAGGACTCTGCTCCATCCTCTATCTGTCATCTCTTGATATACAAAAACAAAACGAAAATGCTGTAATCTTCCTGAATGTCGTACAATTGTTTTGCACGTGGTTTATGAGGGTGTCGTGTACCCACTTACATTTTAGTTTATATTCCCCCCATGGAAAGGAAATGTAGTGAAAATCAATATCTGGTTATCAATAGGTACAGCACTTTAATATCAACCCGAACCTCGCACTTCGCCATTACCTGCCGATCGGGCAGCAGCTGGGGTGCGCGGCGTGTTTTTCTTAATGTCGTCAATGCGCCTTTGTTTCTGCTAATCTTATCAGCACGCTTGTGATACCAACATTACTGGCTGTTTCTGCTGATACAAACGTTGTGTGCAGCGAGGACTTCCTCCTCCTGGAATGACATGTTTTCCTTCCAGAGACACAGCGGGTCTGTAGCACTCACATAGGCCGGTGCACTGCACAACGCTCCCCTTTTGTCGCCGCAGACAAAGCTTCTTATGGCTGAATCCACGTCTACAAACCCCAATCCTTGTCACTGCCTTCAGTCCTCTTTATTCAGAATAGAGTTGGCGCTGGCAGTGGGTTATGTAAATACTGATTTTAATCTAGAAGTGTGTGGGGACCATCGGGAAGGATGGAGTGCACTTCCTTGGTGAGGTTGTTGTTTTTTAAACTGCAAATGCGTTACATTTGTGCGTTGTGGTGACGCACATTAGCACATGTTGTTAGAAGACATGGCGGCACACCTGCTGTATATGCAGTGTAGTTTGGTTCCATTCATTGTACAGAAGAGTGCAACATATGATGCACCACAGCCATGCATTGCTCATAAAGTGTCATGTGCATTTTTTTCATCTATTGTGGTGCGTTGGCAGCTCATTCCTCCCACCTCGGCCGGTCCATTCACTCCGGCCCCGGCCGGCCCATTCACTCCGGCCCCGGCCAGGTCTATTCATCCCGGCTGGCCCTGGCCGGCCCATTTATACGCCCCTGGCCGGCCCATTTATATGCCCCTGGCTGGCCCATTTATACGCCCCTGGCTGGCCCATTTATACGCCCCTGGCCGGCCCATTTATACGCCCCTGGCCGGCCCATTTATACGCCCCTGGCCGGCCCATTTATACGCCCCTGGCCGGCCCATTTATACGCCCCTGGCCGGCCCATTTATACGCCCCTGGCTGGCCCAATTATACGCCCCTGGCCGGCCCATTTATACGCCCCTGGCCGGCCCATTTATACGCCCCTGGCCGGCCCATTTATACGCCCCTGGCCGGCCCATTTATACGCCCCCTGACCGACCCATTTATACGTCCCTGGCCGGCCCTATGCCTTCTACGCATTTCACCTAAAACGGGACTTAGTCATAGACCTCAAAGTTGAAGCCCCATTTGGGGTGAAACCTGTTGGTAGAGTAGGGTCAGGGTCTAGCATTGAGTAATGTGCTTTGCCTTGTGCTGTATTTACTCAAGTGGCAATAAAGTATTTTGAAGATGTGAGGTAAAAAGAAAAAACATGGCGAAGATGTTTTGTGGAAGATTGCAACAAAAACCCATGAGGATGGTGAAGGTAAACCCTAAAGTGGACCTGATATCAAACCGCAACTACAAGCCTGCCGTACCGGCGACCCTCAGGATGTGGTCATTTCTTCCATTCCACCAACGGTATTCTTGTGGTACTGGTGGATGATTAGTAAAGCGGATAGATGTATGATTGGGTCACAGAGTTCACATCGTGGTATCGGGGGTTTTGCTATGATTTGGGAGGCAGTGATCATTTCACTCTGAATCACTGCTGGGTGTTGCGACATTCTCCGGCCTGAAAACCTCAATTGTCTCCTCTTCTTCCAGGAAGACAGATTAAAAAAAAAAACATTAAACTTGGCTTAGACTTGTTTGTGTCCACTCTAACCCTATAATGCACTTCTAGGAGTTAGGCCGGCCATAGACGGGGAGATGTTGTGGGTGGGAATTATGTGCACATTTAACAGATGATTTATTCCAGTGCCAGGACCTATCCCTACTACATGTAGGTGCTCCTGTGCTCTTCTACAGGGTCCCTTGAATCTATAGCCACCTCATACAGGGGCTCCTGTGCTCTTCTTCAGGGTTCCTGGAATCTATCGCCACCACATACAGTAGCTCCTGTGTGCTTCTTCAGGGTCACTTGACATCTATCACCACTACATACAAGGGCTCCTGTGCTCTTCCTCAGGGTCCCTGGAATCTATAGCCACCTCATACAGGGGCTTCTGTGCTCTTCTTCAGGGTTCCTGGAATCTTTTGCCACTACATACAGGAGCTCCTGTGTGCTTCTTCAGGGTCCCTGACATCTATCGCCACTACATACAGGGGTTCCTGTGCTCTTCCTCAGGGTCCCTGAAATCTATTGCCACCACATACAGGGGCTTCTGTGTACTTCTTCAGGGCTGCAGGAATCTTCCGCCACCACATATAGGAACCTCTGTATGCTTCTCAAGGGCGACCTAGATCTACCGCCAACATATACAGAAGCTCCTGTGCGCTAATTCAGGGCCTTCAGGATCTATCACCACCACATACAGGGGCTCCTGTGTGCTTCTTCAGGGCTTCCAGGATCTACCACCACCATCATATACTGTAGCTCCTGTGCATTTCTTCAGGGCTGCGGGGTCTGGCGCCACCACATATGGGAACCTTTGTGTGCTTTTTGTGGGCCACGGGGATCTATCGCCACCACATACAGGAATTCCTGTGCGCTTATTCAGGGCCTCTAGGTTTTACCGCCACCACATACGGGAGCTCCTGTGCTATTCTCGAGGTCCACTTGGGATCTACTGTCACTACATACAGGGGCTCATGTGTGTTTCTTCAAGGCCTCCAGGATCTACCACCAGGTGCTCCTGTATGCTTCCTCAGGGCCTCCAAGATCTACTGCCACCACATACAGGAGCTCCTTTTCACATCTTCATGGCTGCTGGGATCCATCACCACCACATACGTGGGTCCTATGTGATTATTCAGGGTTGATGGGATCTATCAACACCACATACATGTTTCTTTAAGGCCCCCAGAATCTATCATCACAACACACAGGAACTCCTGTACACATCTTCAGGGCAACTGGGGTTTATCCCCACCACATACAGGAGCTTCTATGCACTTCTTCAGGGCCTCTGGAATCTTATCACTCCATATACAGGGGACCCTGTGCACTTTTTTGGGGTCCCTGGAATCCATCATCACCACATACTGGGGCTTCTATTCACTTCTTCTGGGCTTTCCCCTTTCTTTATACATGCATCTCTATTTATTTTATGTTGGGTCAGTGATATTGCATGCTTTGCATTATATGTACAGTATATACATTGTTATACTTTACATGGTCTATTAGAAATTTTTATACATTAGTTATTTTAGTTTGTCTTTACGTTGTCTGATTCTTTAGCCTTGATGAAAGGGATTTCGGCCCCCTGAAACGTGTTTGGCTTTTCTTCCTGACTTTTTGTGACATGATCAGAAGAGAAAAGGCTCGACATCCCCCCCCCCCCCCCCCCCATCTGAATAAAAAGGTTTTTCAACAAGAATTTCGGTCTACCTGAGGGACTAATATTCATGCGCTAAAGTTAACCCAAGAATCGCAAGACATGCACAAGGTTCGAGGTGTGGCTTGGTGTAACGAATGTTTTATGGGCAGCTTTTTACCTGTCCTGTCATTGATTTTGATTGTCAATTGAAAATTGACCTCCTAGGAATAATACCCCAAACCCCATCTTCCCATCTCCTCAGCTGCTAGATAGTGATGTTGGAAGCCTCTACTACACCGAGGAACGGCATTCTGTGTTGGCCTGGGTTCATACTATGCATTGCTGGAACCAGCATGATTCCAGTGCAAGTTGCCGCATTGCATCTCCCTCGCGGGCAGTTCGCGCTGCCCTCTGCAAACCACTGCGGGCGTCAAAACAAAGTTAATGAGATCAACAGATCGGTTTGCAGATCGCAGTGCGAACTGTGAATATGGACAGGAGTCAGATTGTATGCGATCCGATTCCAGTGCCGGAAAAAAAAAAGGTTCCTTTAGCATTTTTGTGCGAATGCAACGCAAGTTTACCCATAGAAACTGTATGTGCGATGCAAATTCAGCCAGACATTGCATGTGATCTGCACAGCAATGCGGTGCAAATCAAATGCGATGTCTGTGTTTGCAATAGTGTGAACCCAGGCTAAAGCTGAAGTTTATTCTGTCTCTATTTTCACGTCTCTGGTCCCCCTCATTAATATAATGATGACATTTTTGAAAAAAAACCTTTCTGTTTTCATATCTTGTTTTAGGCCGTGATGGTCATCACTGGGTCCCTGTGCTTCTTTATGTAGTGCAGGAGATCGTGGCTGAGGGGAGAGGCCGGCAGGGTACGGTACTCCTCTCAAGAGTCCTCAGCCTTGATGGTAGCAGTAGGTTGGCTCTTAGGAGGAATTTATGCAAAATGCCCTGATGAGTGGATATCAGTCTGGAGGCATGGGTGTTCCTAGACAGGCTGTATTTGCATGAAGACCTCCCTTGGTAACGCCCACATTTGGGGCTGAGCCTCCATGAACAAAAAAATGGAAATCCAATGAATGGACGTCTGGACATCGTCCATGAAATGAGACGGGGGTCTATCTGAGTTGCTGCATCTTCTAATGCACGTTGTGAGAAGCTCACAGTGTGCAGTGAAATCAGAGAAAGCCATTTCAGTCCAGTTGAGGAGCCGGTACAACTGCAAGACTGAAGGGAAGATCTGGCGTCAGATTTTAAGTAGTGATCGACCGATATTGTTTTTTTTTTATTACCGATATTTTGGTCATCGCATATCGGTATCGGCCAATATTGGTTGATATTTTCGAACATGAAAAAAAGTTTTTTTTTTTTCTCTTAACCGGTATTCTTGTGGAGGGATCTGGGGGTATAAAAGACCCCAAACCTCTCCTCTGCACTTAAAAGCATTCAAAACGCCAAGTTTGGCTGTTTTGAATGCTGTCATTTTTTTGAATTTGGCGCAGAGTACCTAGAAGTGATGTCATGACATCGCTTCCGGGTTTTTACATGGAGACCCGATCGGAACGAATGCGGCTTTGATCGGGTCTTCGGCGGCCGTGCAAGCGGTGGGAGGGGAATGTCCCCTCCCGTTCCTTGTAATGACAGCCGAGTGGCTTCTCAGCCTCATCGGTTGTCATTACAAGACAGCCGACCGTCAGCTATGGACGCCGGTACCGGGGTGATGCCTCTATCTGCAGGCATCACTCCGGCACAGCACTTTCCCGAAATATCAGTAATATCCGTAACCTCAGGGGGTAATTCCGATATATCGGGGAAAGTGCATATCGGCCCCTGATATATCAGCTTTGCCGATGGTCGATCCCTAATTTAAAGTGAGTTTTCAGTAACTTTACAAGTCTCCATTATAACATTGGCACATAACATGGCACAAATACAGTACCAGTATCATTTTTCAGAAAAGCTGGAGCTTTCTTATTATAAAGCCATCCTTGAGCTCCAGTCAGTGACTTTGCCCTGGCTGTGATGATGTCAATAGTCTGCTGCAGGCAGGAGGAAGCATTTCCTCAGTCTCCTCTCCCCTAGTGATCACACTGAACTTTGTAGCAAGTCACAAGGTGAGAGGCTGCAGCAGGGGGCTGATCTGTGTCAGACATTAGTGAGCACAACCAAGAACTGCACAGGCCCCAGGATTTGCATGATTGTGTCCTCTCTGGACTGGCATCTCTGTGGCGTGACAATAATGTCGGGCTACCTTATTATGAAAATGATGATTTTTCTAATTTTAGTTCTTTCTGAGTCACCTGTTGGAAGTAAGCATGCAGCAAGTAAAGTCAGCACCTTATCTGTAGTGATCTTCAACATCTTCCGGCGAGTCGCGCCATCCCAAAACGGTCGCTTGAGCCAGGCTGGCTTTTCCGGGGAGGCAGATTCATTGCCCTCTTTGGCTTGTCGCCACTCGATAAATCCTCTTCTCCGCAGCCCGTCTTGTGAAACGATACCATCTCCCGGCGGCTAATGTTACCGTCTTCATGAATATAAGTCATTGTGCACTATCACCGCCTCGCCTCACCTCCGCGCCGGGTCCTGACTGTCTGCACCTAAATAATACATGTAAATCTGGACGTAGCCATGTTTATGTGCGAGACGTAGCTGACCTTTTAGTTAAGTCGAACGTTTTTCTGATGGCCGGTGCCAAGTGCCCACCGACCGATGTCATGTATGTTGGGAGTTCAGAGATTTTCATAAGATTCCATGTACAGCCATACAGGTGCAATGAGTTTATTAGGGGCTGATTTGGAGTGTCACACCGCACCACACGGCAACACAGAGCGCATAATGTGTACGGAGCGCTGTTGTAGGCCGCACCGCCTTGTTGTAACATTGATACTTTTTATCTTTTAATGTTACTTCTATATACATTGTAACTAGGGATCAACCGATTATCGGCAAAGCCGATATATCGAGGGCCGATATGCATTTTCCCCGATATATCGGAATCGGCCCCGGAGGTTACCGATATTACCGATGTTTCGGAAAGTGCTTGTACCGGAGTGATGCCTGCAGCTAGAGGCATCACCCCGGTACCGGCGTCCATAGCCGACGATCGGCGGTCTTAGCCGCATCGATTGTCATTACAAGAAGCGATTGGTCGGCTGTCTTGTAATGACAACCAATGCAGCTGAGAAGCCGCTCGGCTGTCATTACAAGGAGCGGGAGGGGACGTCTCCCCCCTCCCGCCGCCTTCGCGGCTCGCCCTGGTCTCCCATCCCACCGGGAGATCCGAGCAACCAGCCTTCACGGCCGCGGAAGACCAGATCAAATCCGCATTCGGCTCTGACCAGGTCTCCATGCAAAAACCCGGAAGTGATGTCATGACCTCATCTTTATCCACTTGCCGACCGCCGCAAGTACATATACTGCGGCGGTCAGCCCCTCACAGGCAAAGTCGGTCACTCGGTCACGGACCCCCCCCCCCCCCCCCGCACGTGTGCCCGGCGGACCCGATGTCCGCCGGGCACTCGCGTTTGTCCGTGAAAGCGGGAGAAAGGCAGGCGGCTAATGTAAACAAGCCGTCTGTCATTCTCCCCTGTGTAAGAACAGTGATCATATGGTTCTACTATGTAGGACCGTTGATCACTGTTCCTACACCTCAAGCCACAGCCAATCACAGTAAGAATCCCGCCCCTAGGGAGACACACCACCCCTCCCTCTCAAATAAAGTTAATCACTACCAGTGTCATTTTACAGTAACAGTGCATATGTATAGCACTGATTACTGCAGTAATGTCACTGGTAACCCCAAAAGTGCCAAAAATGTCAGTCAAGGGTCCGATCTGTCTGCTGCAATGTCGCAGTCCCGCAAAAAAATCGCAGATCGCCGCCATTACGCGTTAAAAAAAAAAAAAAAACAACAAAAATGACAAAAATCTTTCCCTTAGTTAGTAAACGCAATAACTTTTGCGCAAACCAATCAAAATAAGCTTTTTGTGATTTTTCTTTTTTTAGCAAAAATATGTAAAAAATTTTAGATTTTTTTTTAAATTTTTTTTGTGAATTTCATATAAAAAAATGTGAAAAATATTGTTATTTTTGCAAAATTGACGCTCTTTTTTTTGTTTATAGCGCATGATCAAAAAATTGGACAGGTGATCAAATACCACCAAAAGAAAGCTCTGTTTGTGGGAAAAAAAGGATGTCAAATTAGTTTAGGTACAGCTTTGCACAACCGCGCAATTGTCCGTTAAAGTCACACAGTGCCGAATCGCAAAATAGGCCCTGGTCAGGAAGGGGGTAAAATCTTCCGGGGCTTAAGTGGTTAAAGTCACATCTCAGTCTTTGATGACATTCTTTGATATGCAAAATGGACATTTTAACATAAATGTGTCACTTCCAAAACTTGTAGGCTAAACAGATCTTCAAAGGTCAAGTAAGCAATCTTAACAGCTGGAGCTGTAAATGGCTTTTGAATACAACAGCTGTTATACAATATGACTTCTCAAAATATTTACATCCAATATATCTGCTTAATCATAAATCCATGTTTGATAATCATAAATTAAATAAATGGCTTCTTCCCTTTTCCTCATCAGGAGGAAAGTGCTCTGTATAGATCAGGGGTTTGTCATTGAGTTTGGTTGGGGTCATTGGTTTGAAGAGAATCTTTGGGTAACTTTGAAGGTTCTTGGTGTTTATCATCGCAGGGTGGGGGTCTATGGTTGTCATCTCTGGTTGAGTGAAAAAAGTTAATGGGTATCTTCAATACAGAGAAAGTCTAGGGGTCCGTAGAGTTATTGGTTGCAGAATGTGGGGGGGGGGGGGGGGGCATGGTTGTCACTGGTTGGGAGGAAGGGGATCTGCATGGATCAGGGGTTAGTAGGTGTCCTCAGTTTTTGGGTAATTGATGGTTGTCGTTTGTTAGGAGGAAGGGGCTCTGCATGAATCGGGGATTAGTGAGCAAGTTTGGGATGGGTCATTGGTTTGAAGAAAACCTTTGGGTGGAGTTCTTTGGTGTTATCTCATTGCAGGGTGGGGGTCTATGGTGGTCATCTTTGGTTGGGTGAAAGGAGTTAATTGGGTATCTTCAATATGGAGAAAGTCTAGGGGTCCGTAGAGTTATTGGTTGCAGGGTGGGGCGCGGGGGAGGGGGCATGGTTGTCACTGGTTGGGAGGAAGGGGATCTGCTTGGATCAAGGGTTAGTAGGTGTCCTCAGTTTTTGGGTAATTGATGGTTGTCGTTTGTTAGGAGGAAGGGGCTCTGCATGAATCGGGGATTAGTGAGCAAGTTTGGGATGGGTCATTGGTTTGAAGAAAACCTTTGGGTGGAGTTCTTTGGTGTTATCTCATTGCCGGGTGGGGGTCTATGGTTGTCCTCTTTGGTTGGGTGAAAAAAGTTAATTGGGTATGGAGAAAGCCTAGGAGCCTTGGAGAAACAAAACAACAATGTAGGCAAAAAAAAGTCTTGGAGAAAGCCTTGATTTATTGGTGCAGGGTGGTGGGGCCATGGCTGTTACTGGTTGTTAGGAGGAAGGGGCTCTGCATTGATCAGGGTTAGTAGATGTCATCAGTTTTTGGGTAATTAATGGGTGTCATTGATTTTGGTGGGGGGGGATTATGGGATGTCAATGGTCTGTAAATGTCCAGCTCCGCAACGGTCACAGTATGCTGGGTTACCAACACATGATGTCCCTCCACACTGGGCTGTCTACCTGGACTGAGTACTGGAGAATATTTTATATCTTTCTTATATAGTGATTATTTCTGATCTGAACGCACCACGCTTAGCTCTTTATAAACCAAATGGCGCTGGTTTCCTCGTATGCCATATATTTTATACCCCTCTTCCTGCTAAGATCTCCTGACTGCATCATTCCCCAGATGGACCGCCATCTTGTGTCCATGGGCACCATTAGGGTCTTTGGCCCTCCTCTCCGGGGCCAATTGCCCCGGCAGGTGACGCTCATTTTACGGCTCGGTGATGTGGCACTTTTTAACCCCATCCGTGCCAAAGTCTCTTGGGCGTACCAGTCACAGGCTGCAGTGTGGAAACTCGCTATTATCACCCTTCCAATTAATCTCGCACTTATCACAGGGCGATCGTTGCTTGTTATTTGCACCTCCATATCACGAGTGGAGTAAAGTTCAGCTGTAGCATTCAGGTCCGTTCCCTGACGGGGGCTCTCAGGGAAGGGGGGGGGGGGATTGGAAGGGGAAGGAGATAAAAAGCTGAGATAAGGGTGGGGGCTGTTTGGTGTAGGAGTTCTATCAATGTTATCTATCTCCCTGTTCTCACTCTTGCAGTGCTGCTGTTGTTTTTACCTTATCTCACTCCACCAAAATGCCAGGAACAGAGAATAGCCACTCCGATAATTCATGGAGCCCGTGATAACATGTTAACAATAAATTAAGAAATATGCAGCTGTTGTTTTTTTTTTTTCCTTTTTTTTTTTACCCCTCCCCTTCTTTCCCTTTTCTCTCTCTCCTCTTTTGTTTGCTGTGAAATTCAGGCGCAGTGTTTTTATTAAATGTAATTTTATAGATTGTGTACTTTAAAACTGTTCTTTTTTTCCTTTTTTCAGTCATGTAGCTCTGACATATACTGTAGTGTGGTACAGAGATCACTGAGCCTGTCCCATCAGTCTCTGCGCCCGAGGAGCTTACACTCAAATGTGCCCACCACAACACTTTTTTTTATTATACATTTATATTGCTCCGACATATACCATAGTGCTGTACAGAGATTTCTGAGCCGGTCCCATTAGTCTCTGTAACAGAGGAGCTTACACTCTAAAGTCCTCCCACAGTCACACATCATTATTATTATTATTATTATTATTATTATTATACATTGTATAGCTCTGACATATACCGCAGTGGTGTTCAGAGAACACTGAGCACGGCACCATCAGTCTCTGCGCCAGAGGAGCTTACACTTACACTCAAATGTGCCCACCGCAACACTTTTTTTTTATTATACATTTATATTGCTCCGACATATACCATAGCGCTGTACAGAGATTTCTGAGCCGGTCCCATCAGTCTCTGCAACAGAGGAGCTTACACTCTAAAGTCCTCCCACAGTCACACATCATTATTATTATACATTGTATAGCTCTGACATATACCATAGCGCTGTGCAGAGATCACTGAGCCAGTCCCATCAGTCTCTATAACAGAGGAGCTTACACTCTAAAGTCCTCCCACAGTCACACATTATTATTATACATTGTATAGCTCTGACATATACCGCAGTGCTGTACAGAGAACACTGAGCTTGGTACCATCAGTCTCTGTGCCAGAGGAGCTTGCACTCAAATGTGCCCACCACAACACTTTTTTTTATTATACATTTATATTGCTCTGACATATACCATAGCGGTGTACAGAGATCACTGAGCCGATCCCATCAGTCTCTGTAGCAGAGGAGCTTACACTCTAATGTCCTCCCACAGTCCCACACTATTATTACACACTATATAGCTCTGACATATACTGCAGTGCTGTACAGAGAACACTGAGCCAGTCACATCCGTCTCTGCATCAGAGAAGCTTACACTCTAATGTCCCATCAGTCACCCACTGATATTATTAAACATTATGGCTCTGACATATAACGCGGTGCATTACAGGGAACACTGAGCCATTCACATCAATTTCTGTACCAGAGGAGCTTCCACTCTAATGTCCTCCCCTGATCACACACTATTATTATTCTTATGTAGGGAAATGTCAGAGTCTGGGCATCTATTCATTGGAAGAAGAATGGGGATCCCTTGAAATCTCTGCACTTGAAGAGACTTTTGTCCCAATAATTAAGCAGTTTGGCGTGTTGTGTCCATGAATTGCGCTGTTTCTGGGTTGCACTCATTCGTATTAATTCATTATTCGATTGTCTAATAGTACATGGGGTCAAATCTACGTTTATGTAAAATATCAAAGAAACCATCAGCTTCTGGTCTGAATGATTATTCTGACCAACCGTGCTAATTTAAATCAATACTAAAGAGATAAGTGCCAATAGATAATGTATAAATAAATAATTATAAAAATCTCAATACATCATTTGATTGCAGTGACAAGTGTCAAAAAATTCTAAAGTGCATATAAATAATTATAAAAATCTCAATACATATTTGAATGCAGTGACAAGTATCAAAAAATTCTTAAAGTGCATACGTGATAAAAATTTATGGAAATAATTAATTGTCCATAAACACCTATGTGAATCACATATGTGCAATCTGGTGTATCGCTCTTCAGAAAAAGTCCTCCACCGGATGTGTCAACCTGTGTCTAAATCCACCACCGATAAAAAAAAAATTCCTACTCACCAGGAGTAGGAATCTTACAATATCAAGGTGAGGGGACCCTCAAACTGAACACCTATTCTCCACCAGGACCATAGCAATTATCACATCACATAGGAGGTAGATGTAATATCACACAAAGGGGGAGGACCCTTGATTAGGGCACATGAATCTCCACACGAACTGCCACGATGATTCACATCAAAGGGGACAAGAGAAGAGAGACACCCATAGTGTAATATTGTACGTTTGTTTGAAATATATACGATTTAAAAAGGCTTTATAAAACAATCAGGGACGCCGATTGCGCTCCACCTGCATTTCAAACAGTGGAAATGATGTGTCGCATTACCCCGTAACCCTACGCGTTTTGTCAGACGTCTAACGTCATCAGGGGTCATGTACTGTATGTTTTGTTTTACACTGCAGTAGCGAGGAACAAGGATGGAAAGGAGAAGGATGGAAACGTCCTTGAATGGATAAAGTTCTGTGAATGGGGTTTTCACTTGGGAAGAATCGTACTTATTGTAACGTGTACCTCGAAATCACATGTAGAATTCAAAACACCGGCATGGCAATTTAATGAAAATTTTCAGGGCTTTCATATGAAGATTTACTGTGTGTATTCAGTGGGTATAGAAAATAATCACCCCCCCCCCCCCCCACTTTATAATAATGACAATTTGTTTCTCTGCAGCCTGAAATGAAGACAGAATTTTTTTATCCTGCTGTATTTACTAGTGCAACTTAAGTGAAAGACACACCATATATGTATTGGGACGCCTTTACACACACATGAACTTTAATGACATCCCAGTCTTAGTCCGTAGTGTTCAATAATGAGTTAAGCCCCGTACACACGTACCGAATGTCGGCCGAACGATCGGCCGTCTTTTGTCCAGTGCTGTCCTGTCGGTTGAAAAGAGCTAAAGACTGCACACGAATTTTGTCGGCCAACAACAGCCGACTGCAGAAGTGATGTCATGTGCTGGTTTACTTTCAGTGTGTTTTTTCTTCTCTGAGCATGCCCAGTCTTGCTCATCTGCTGTTAGTCGGCCGAATTCTGTACTGACTGAGGAACAATCGGCCCTTCTGGTGACGGCCAACAAAAATTTTATAGCCTGCACACCCGATTCTGTTCGGCCGAAAAGTCGCAGTCGGTTGTCGGAAGCATCATACTAACAAGCCGACAATCGGCCAATTGTTCGGCGGCCGAATATTTATGGCTGACAATTGCTACGTGTGTACGGGACTTAAGTCCACCCTTTGCAGCTATGACAGCTTCAACTCTTCACTGTGATCTGCTATTCAGGTGTAACAGTCCAGGTGATGTACAAAAAACGTTGTCCCGGCTGTTCTTTCACTCGCAACAGGTCATGGTAACCAAAAACAGACTGAGGGTCTGTTACCCAAAAACTGAGGACACCTACTAACCCTTGATCCAAGAGGGTGCACCAGCCTAGCGCATTATCTTTAAAACAATTTATTAAAATGAAATGACATACACATTATACTCACAAAACAAATGTGAAACCCGGGCTCTGACGAACGGGGGACACCCCAAAACGCGTAAGTGTTTTTTTGGAGGTCCACATCCCACTTACAGCCTGCATCGGCAGAGGATGCTCAGTGGAGATTCTTGGTGGTCCTTTATTGCACATGTTTGCCCATGTTTCACATTTGTTTTGTGAGTATAATGTGTATGTTATTTCATTTTAAAGCGGAGTTCCACCGATTTTAATAAGTTGAGATGTATGCAATCCCCTTTAAAGACAATGCGCTAGGCTAGTGTGCCCTCTGTTCATTCCTTTTCTAGAGTAACAGTCCAGGTCTTGGGTGCCCATCTTGGTCCTCTTCTTGGTTCAAGCAGCCAGGCGGCGATGATGTGTGCCAGCTCCACCTACTGACTGTTCTTTGTCCTATTCCTGACGCCTCCTGGAGTATGCATTGTAGGTATCCCAGGAGGCTGCGAGAGCAGGACGAGACGAGAATGGTTGCGGTGGGCGGTGGCATTATACTTGACCCTAAAATCAGAATAAAAAACCAGTGTAGACCGGACAGACTGTTAATGCCCATACACACGATCAGAAAATTGCATGAAAAATACCATTTTGGAAGCGATCGTACGATAATCTGATCATTGGTATATAGCTTTCAAGAGCCCATCACAATAATTCATGCAAAATTATCCAATGGGACAAGCACGAAAATGTTCTCGTATGATACCAGATCATGTGATTTGGGTTTTAATCAGTACAGTTGTCGCCCAACAATATAACTAGAGAGGATAGCGCACACATACAAAAGAAATAACTTTCAAATATAACACGTCTACCGGGACCTGATCAAAATGAGTAAAAATGGGGATTTAGTCCCACCAAGAGGCCATATCGGGCTCCAGCCCACCACTACGTCAAGGTACCCCATTGTCAGTGGGTCCTACCCTATCCATAAAATGAAGGATAAATCCAACCTCTCTTAACCGTAGGAGATACTTAGGTGCTGTACACACTAGTAGAAAATCTGTCAAATTCCCGTCCGAGGTAAAATCGTACGATTTTCGGCTAGTGTGTTCACAACTTTCAGCAGCCGATGCCGACATTTTCAACGAAAAAAAACCCAAAATTTTTACCGTCCATCCCCAGACGACCAATTTTCGATTAATGTGTATGCAGTACGTCTGCAAAAAATCGGATACGAAAGACCGCGCATGATCTGAAGTTGTTGACGACCCAGAAGTCTAGGAACAAATGTCCCCAAAAAAAATCGGTTGAGAAATTTCGTGAACATTATGCACTGTCAACTAAAAACGGTAATGACCGCTGAGCAAGAGAGAAAAATCGGAGGATATTTCGTCCGATTTTCGGTGTGTACGAGCCTTTACTCCTTACTCCTGATACATAATCAGTTTTAGTTGTCGTCCGACAATATATTTCATTTTTTATTTACAATTTATTTTTATTTAATACTTTGTTATTATTAAAAATACAATACAATAAAATACATGACATCACTTCCGAATTTGTATTCTCTTGTACCAGAATTTTTGTAACCTCTTTATTTTCGATATGAGACTAGCATGCAAAACCAAAACGGATGATCATTCGTCCGATAATCTCATCGTGTGTACCAGGCATCACCCCCAAATCCCCATATTTTTCCTGTGACCACATGCTGGTGTTTTGCTCATGTGATCTCACCTTGACTGGGTTTGGAGCAGGGACCACCACAATTGCTCATGTTATGGCAAATTTTAGACCTACCAACATGTCCTTGGAGTTTGGAAGGGAAACCAGAGGAAACCCACGCAAGTACAGGGAGAACATGCAAACTCCATACTGATTGTATCCCGACCGGGACCCCAGTGCTGCATCACTGACCACTATATGAGCAATCTCTTGGCAGCTCCCTGAAGAGCCACCAGTTGGCAATGGTGCCAAAGTTCCGTCTCTATCTCCCTCAAGTTCCATTGATCTGCCATTTTCCGTGCGTGGCGCGACCTTCTCGTTTTTTTCCACATTTTTATATTTTTCCGTTGAGCGGACGTCGCTGCTCTCTCGATCGCTGTCTCCCGTCCAATGTCTTCTTTCCGCCATCCCCTCCCCCCCCTCCTGCGCTCCAGAGCGTGGGCTCACTATTAGTATTAGTAATTGTGTCCCGTGAAGTGTAACAATCTTCTGTAATCTATCAGACTCTTATCTGCTTTATCTGAGAGCCGAGAATGGCCGAGCCTGGAGATGGCGCCATGCTTGGGAGCTGATAAAGTTTCAGAGTTCAAGCAGTGATGAATGTTAAGTGAGTACACGCCAGTTTTACACGGGATATAGTCTTGGCACAGAGCGCGTTTTCGTCTGAAACCAATCTGCCAGATATCAGAGGAGCTGTTTTTTCTCAGGCTTTCCTACCTCTGTCTCTCCTCTATCTCTGCGTCGCTCCCCCCTTTTCTCAGACGCGCTCTCTTTTCCGCCTTATCTCGCTATTTTTATTTTATTTTTTTGCCCCTTCGCTATCTTCCTGCTCCGTCAGCGTGTCTCTTTTTCTCTTTTGTCTCTCGCTGTCTCTTCTCGATTGCGGTCTCGGCGAACGCACCTTCCCTCGCCGACCATTCACTGAAAGGGACACAGTGTCTGCGGGGAGGAGAAAATACCGTGCGATTATGCCGACTCGAATCTGAAACCTTTAAAAAAAACCCCAAAAAAACCTGTTGTCGCTGTAAACATAAGTCCTTAAAAAAAAAAAAAAAAAAAAAAAGTAGTTTAAGACACAAATATTTTTTTTTTTTCATGAATTTAATTTTTTATTATTATTATTATTATTATTATTATTATCATTATTATTATTGTAATATTATTATATAATATAATCATGTAATATAATATAATATTATTATTATTTGTTTTAATTATTATTATTATATATTATTTTTTATTATTAAAAACAGCAAAGTAGAGAAATATTAAAAATTATTTTCTGATTAATACATTTTATTAAGTACAAGTGGTACATTTTATCATATTAAGCTCTAACGAGCAGGGCCCTCTAAATCCTGTATTGAATTGTACTGTAACTGTATTGTCTTCCCTCATATTGTAAAGCGCTGCGCAAACTGTCGGCGCTATATAAATCCTGTATAATAATTAATAATAATATTAAGTGCAGCATGTTCAGTGTGTCAGTGTAATCTTTCCAGGTACAGTAAAACCTTGGATTGCGAGCATAATTCGTTCTGGAAACATGCTTGTAATCCAAAGCACTCTTATATCAAAGCGAATTTTCCCATAAGAAATAATGGAAACTCAGATGATTCGTTCCACAAGTCCTTCAGTTTATAGTCTATATACAAAGATTATAGCAATGTGATAGGTTGTGTAACCATAAAATGTCCATCCACAATATGCAGCCTTCCCAAGGGGATTAGAAGCAAAATCTAGCAGAGCTACTCAGCTACAGAATATAAGCGAGATGAGAGGCGCCTCTAAGTGTAGCAATATGGTTACATTTAATGAAGGTTCAACATTTAGCAACTCACATGGTTGATGATTAAAATAGGCACACCTAAGTATGCAGGCATCCGGGATAAAGCTGTCCACATAGACCATCTTCTGAACCACCAGCTCTCACCACTGTCAGTCTGCAATCCTGGAAGAATAGCCTGCAGTAGAGTGATCTGAAAGTGAGGCTTTGAATCACTCGAGGAGTGCAGCGGGGAAGGGATGATGAAGATGGCTGTGCGGTGGATGGTCTATGTGGACAGCTTTACCCCAGATGCCTGCATTCTTAGATGTGCCTCTTTTAATCATCAACCATGTGAGCTGCTAAATATTGAACCTTCATTAAATGTAACCATATTGCTACACTTTAGAGGCTCCTCTCTTCTTTTTTATACATGACGCTACTTGTATATCAAGACATCGCTTGTATATCAAGTCAAAATTTATTTTAAAAATTTGCTTGTCTTGCAAAGCGCTCTCAAACCAAGTTACTCTCAAACCAAGGTTTTACTGTATTTATTACCGCTCACAGAGATCACAGGACCCCCCCCCCCCCCCCTGACAAGGCCTTCAGCTGCTTTTCTCTCTCCAAAAGAATGGCGCTAACTTTTTTCAGGTATCACTCATTTACACCAATCCACTTCCTGGACTGAGATGCTGATGGGTAGACTTGTTAGTAGCTTTGCAAGTCTGCATGAATAAATTCCATATCATAATAATCGTATAAATAAATTATATGTTACAATATACGCAAACCATATAGTTTTTCAGAAAAATAGAGTTTTTGTAATAACTTACCGTAAAACTCTTTTCTCCGAGTCCTCCGACAGTCGCAGCCCCTCATGCAGCCTTCACGAGTGGGTAAGGGCGCCCTCTGCAGGAGCAAGCTAGGCAGTTTTAAATGTTAATAAAAAACTTTCTACACTTAAAGAGGAAGTAAACCCTCCTCTGTAACTTGTACCTATAGGTAAGCCTATATTAAGGCTTACCTATAGGTACTGTAAATATCTCCTAAACATGTACCGTTTAGGAGATATTTACCTTACATGCAGCCAGTGACGTCACTGGCGCATGCGCTCTGAAGGAACGGCCGCTGGTGCCGTTCCTTCAGAGTCCCGTACCGTGACCGTCGGCTCCCGCGCTCGTGTGCGGGAGTGACGTCACCGCGGCTCCGGCCAATCAGATGGCCGGATGCCGCGATCCCGGAAGACGGGCGACTGAACATGTCGCCCGTCATACAGGTGAGTGAGCGGCACGGCGGGGGGTCGTTGTAAGGTAAGTATTTCATAATGAGCTAGTATGCGATGCATACTGGCTCATTATGTGTTTGTCTTTCAGGTTGTAAAAAAAAAAAAACTTTGAAACGAGTTTACAACCTCTTTAAGCACACCTCCAGGGGGCCGTCCCTCAGCCATTATCCTGACCCAGTTACCACTGTCCTTCAGTTTGGTAGCAAGCAGTACTGGAAGGCAATATCCCCAAGATCCAAAAAAAACAGAGGGGCGGGGGCTGCGACTGTCGGAGGACTCAGAGAAAAGAGTTTTACGGTAAGTTCTTACAAAAACTCTGTTTTCTCTTACGTCCTCTGACAGTCGCAGCCCCTCATACAGCCTTAACGAGTTGGACGTACCAAAGCAGTGCAGGTGTGAGGGGTGGGAAGACGCAACCTACCGAAAGGCAACGTGTCAATCGGGCCAGAAAACAAAAACTGAGCCAACAGGGCAACAAAAGCTCAAACAGGAGCAAGAAAAAACACCCCAGGAAGAGACAGAAAAAACACGTCTCTTCAAACAACCGCCGCACTCAAAACCTTGCGGCCAAAGGAAGCATCCGAGGATGCCATCACAGCAATTTTGTAAAATTTTTAAAGAAAAGAAGATAAATAAACTGAGACACTAGGACAAAGCAGGGAAGACCTAGCCTACTCCTGACGCTAGGCAGCATAAAACTGAAAGACAGTGGGAACTGGATCAGGATAATGGCTGAGGGACGGCCCCCTGGAGGTGTGCTTAAATGTAGAAAGTTTTTTATTTACATTTAAAACTGCCTAGCTTGCTCCTGCAGAGGGTGCCATTACCCACTTGTGAAGGCTGTATGAGGGGCTGCGACTGTCGGAGGACGTAAGGGAAAACTCCACTTTTTTATCATTAAAAAGTTGTCCTGAAACTCCAGCCTGTGACTTTGCCTACAAAATGTTTAAACAAAGGTGCGATTCTGCGCTGAAGTGTAAGTCCCGGTTCACACATATGAGATGTGAGACATAGCATGTGATTCGCACTGCTATGCAAATCACATGCGATGGCTGTGCGATGCAAATTCAGCCATATAGGTTGTATGGCTGAATTCACATCGCATTCGGACCAAAGTTGCACACAGGACCCTCTTTTTGGTCTGCACCAGAATCGGATTGCATGGGTCTTTACACCTATGCGATCCGATTCCTGTCCGAAACTGAGATTTCGAACTGCTATATGCAAACTAATCTGGGGGGTGTCGTTAACTTTTTTTGACACTCCCAGCAGTTCACATATGGCAGTGTGAACTGCCTGCGAGTCAGGTGCGATGTGGGAACCCGCAGTGGATTCGTAGGGTTCCCGCATCACACCATTGTAAACCGGCACTGAGTTATCAAAGATCACAGTGACTTTGCCTAGACAGACGATGTTATCCATCTGCTGCAGGCAGGAGGAAGCATTTCCTCAGTCTCCTCTCCCCAGTGATCAGACTGGACAATGTAACTTTGTAGCAAATCACAAGATGAGAGGTTGCAACAGGGGCTGATCTGTGAACACGGCCAAGAATTTCACAGGCATCATGATTTACATCAGAGGTCTCCAAAGTTTCTAAACAAAGGGCCAGTTTACTATCCTTCAAACTTGAGGGGGGGGGGGGTGGACTGTGGCCATTGTGAGTAGAAATTGTCCTGGCATAAGTGGGTGTAAACAATGCATCTTTGGTATTAAGGGGAGGAATAGTGCCTATCCCTGGTGTCAGTGGAAGGAATAGTGCCCCATCGCTGGTGTCAGTGGGAGGAATAGGAATAGTGCCCCATTGTTGGTGACAGTGGGAGGAATAGTGCCCCATTGTTGGTGTCAATGGAAGGAATAGTGCCCTATTGTTGATGTCAGTGGAAGGAATAGTGCCCCATTGTTGGTGTCAGTGGAAGGAATAGTGCCCCATTGTTGGTGTCAATGGAAGGAATAGTGCCCCATTGTTGGTGTCAATGGAAGGAATAGTGCCCCATCAATGGTGTCAGTGGGAGGAATAGTGCCCCATCATTGGTGTCAGTGGGAGGAATAGTGCCCCATCATTGGTGTCAGTGGGAGGAATAGTGCCCCATCATTGGTGTCAGTTTGAGGAATAGTGCCCCATTGTTGATGTCAGTAGAAGGAATTATGCCCCAATGTTGGGGTCAGTGGAAGGAATAGTGTCTTTTATCAGTGGAAGGAATAGTGCCCCATTGTTGGTGTCAGTGGGAGGAATAGTGCCCCATTGTTGGTGTCAGTGAGAGGAATAGTGCCCCATTGTTGGTGTCAGTGGGAGGAATAGTGCCCCATTGTTGGTCTCAGTGGGAGGAATAGTGCCCCATTGTTGGTCTTAGTGGGAGGAATAGTGCCCCATTGTTGGTCTCAGTGGGAGGAATAGTGCCCCATTGTTGGTGTCAGTGGGAGGAATAGTGCCACATTGTTGGTGCCAGTAGCATAAATTATGCCCCAATGTTGGTGTCAGTGGGAGAAATAATGTATTTTATCAGTGGAAGGAAAAGTGCCCTGAGGGCCACATAATGGCAAGCAAAGGGCCACATCTGGCCCCCAGGCCACAGTTTAGAGACCACTGATTTACATGATTGTGTCATCTTTGAGCTGGCATCTCCATCCACAAAGTAGATGGTTACCCTGGGTGATGCCTAAACAAAGATGGCGCTATCATAATATAATAGTGAGTAACTGTGGGGGAGATTAGAGTGTAAGCTCCTCTGGTGCAGACTGATCCAGTGTTTTCTGTACAGCACTGTGGTATATGTCCGAGCTAAAAGAAAATGTATAATGGTGAGCGACTGTTGGGGGACATTGGAGTGTACTATGATGGGATATAGGACAATGATTATAGATATGGATACTTCTACTTCCAGGTTCACGGTTACTTTTTCCCCGTTGATACCTCTTCGTCTTCCTCTTTGCACTCGGTGATTCCCTTCCTCACGTGTGAATGAGAACACCTGACATGGAAGGCGATCACGTGTTCGGTGGAGAAGGAAATGTGCCTCATTACGCCAACCTCTCCCCCACCCGTATTATCCCCATCTGCCATTTACTGTGATAATCTCTAAAATTATTAATGACACCAGGGCGATGGTGTCACCATGGTAACCAGTAGGAAAGGTCAGGAGAAGTTTATCTTATCAGGATAGAAAAGGGTTACTAATTAGAAAGCGCTGTTGTTCGCTGTTAGGGCAAGGCCGACATTATCAGCCTTCCACAGGAGAGACGAATCCAATCTCCGGGGGCTTCCCAGATTTATATGGGGGACATACAGGGGGGGTGAGATGGGGCTAAAGATTGGAAGGGCTGACTCTGCAAACCGAATATTCTTATTAAATTCGTAAAAGATTATAAAGTTTTTGTACTATAGCTCCAACATAGACTGTATCACTGCACAGAGAATGCTGTGCCTGTCACATGATGTCTTTACGCCAGAGGAGCTTACACTCTAATGTCGCCCCACAGTCACACACTATTATTATACATTTATGTAGCTCTTACATGTGCTGTACAGAGATCACTGAGCCAGTCACATCAGTCTCTGCACCAGAAGAGCTTACACTCTAATGTTCCCCTACAGTCGCACACTATTATTATTACTATTATACATTAATATAGCTCTGACATATACCACAGTGCTGTACAGAGATCACTGAGCCAGTCACATCAGTCTCTGCACCAGAGGAGCTTACACTCTAATGTCTCCCCACAGACACACACTATTATTATTACTATTATACATTAATATAGCTCTGACATATACCACAGTGCTGTACAGAAAACACTGAGCCAGTCACGTCAGTCTCTGCACCAAAGGAGCTTACACTCTAATGTCTCCCCACAGACGCACATTATAATTATTATTATAATTAGTATTATAAGATTATTTAAAAAAAATTGTAGTATTATTATTAGTATTATTATTATTATACATTAATATAGCTCTATATCACAGTGCTGTACAGAGAACATGGAGCCAGTCACATCAGACTCTGCACCAGAGGAGCTTACACTCTAATGTCCCCCCCACAGTCAAACACTATTATTATTATTATTATATTCTTCTTGGGTAGGGAAATGTCAGATATGTAAAGAAGGAGAGAAAACCAAATCTCCTGCGCTTGAGAAAGAAGTGCGACCAAGTATAACTCAGGATCTTCAACTCATCAGACTTTCGCACTGGCTTTGCTGCCACTCACAATAGCCCGGGGAAACTCAGAATAAACTGAATAAGATAAGGAACAGAGGGCGCACCAGCCTAATGCTATTACCTTTGCCACCATTTACGACCAATCAGCTGACGTGTTTCAAGGGGGAGTCCCCTCTTCCTCAGAGCTGCTGATGAAGAGGGGATCCACCTCGAAACACGTCAGCTGGTTTAGGACATTCATCTCACTTTGGGGGACCTGTCCAGTGGTTTGAGCATTGTTTGGACTCTGGTATGCTTTTTGATGTCTGTGAGTGTGTATATGTGTAATCTAAATATATATATATATATATATATATATATATATATATATATATATATAATATCATCATCTTTTTTTTTTTTTTTTTTTTTTTTTTTACAATAAATGGTTGGAAAGGTAATGCGCTAGGCTTGTGTGCCCTCTGTTCCTTCATCTTTTTCAGGGGAATGTCAAACTCTGGCTATATAATCCTTGGAAGAAGAATGGGGATCCCTTGAAATCTCCACACTCACAGTTTCTGGGTTGCACTCATTGGTAATAATGAATTGGCTCTATAGCTGGTCATACATGGATTGAAATGCGACTTGTTCAGCAGGAACTGGCCACATTTGGCTCTGTGTATGAGCAGGCTGGTTGCACAGAAGTCAATATCTACTGATTGACTTCTGTACCACTGGCCTGTCAGATTTTCCCTGTTCGACCAGCGCCACTGGCTTTAGCTGGCAGCGTTGATCGGTGTATTCTGATGGCGGGGAAATCTCACTGTTGTCAGAACACAATAGCTCAGCAGAATTGATTTCTCCAACCGCCTCGAATATGTGGATGGGGGAATCGGGTCAGTTTTTTGTTCAACCTGCTGGTTGAACGAACAAAAAAAAGACGGAATCATCCTTGGGCTGCTTTAAATATTCCACAGTGCTGTACAGAGAACACAGCTTGGCACATCAGTCTCTGCACCAGAGGAGCTTACACTCTAATGTTCCCCCACAGTCACACACTAGTATGATATATTTATATAGCTCTGACATATACCACAGTGCTGTACAGAGAACATTGAGCCAGTCACATCAGTCTCTGCACCAGAAGAGCTTACACTCTAATGTCCCCCCACAGTCGCACACTATGATTATACATTTATATAGCTCTGACATAAAATATAGTGCTGTAAAGAGAACACTGAGCCAGTCACATCAGTCTCTAGACCAGAGGAGCTTACACTTGAATATCCCCTCACATTCACACACTATTATTATACATTTATAAAGCTCTGACATATACCGCAGTGCTGTACAGAGAACACTGAACTTGGCACAACAGTCTCTGTGCCAAAGGATTTTACACTCAAATGTGCCCACCACATTACTTTTTTTTATTATACATTTATATAGCTCTGACGTATACCGCAGTGCTGTACAGAGATCACTGAGCCAGTTACATCATTCCCTGCACCAGAGGAGCTTACACTCTAATGTCCCCCCACATTCACACACTATTATTATACATTTATATACCTCTGACATATACTGTAGCACTGTACAGAGATCACCGAGCCAGTCACATCAGTCTCTGCACAAGAGGAGCTTACACTCTAATGCTTCACACAGTCACACGTTATTATCATATATTTATATAGCTCTGACATATACTGTAGCACTGTACAGAGATCACCGAGCCAGTCACATCAGTCTCTGTGCCAGAGGAGCTTACACTCTGTTCCCCCCCCCCACACACAGTCACACACTATTATTATACATTTACAGTGGGTACGGAAAGTATTCAGACCCCCTTACATTTTTCACTCTTTATTATATTGCAGCCATTTGCTAAAATCATTTAGGTTCATTCTTCTTCCTCATGAATGTACACATAGCACCCCATACTGACAGAAAAACACAGAATTGTTGACATTGTTGCAGATTTATTAAAAAAGAAAAACTGAAATATCACATGGTCCTAAGTATTCAGACCCTTTGCTGTGACACTCATATATTTAACTCAGGTGCTTTCCATTTCTTCTGATCATCCTTGAGATGGTTCTACACCTTCATTTGAGTCCAGCTGTGTTTGATTATACTGATTGGACTTGATTAGGAAAGCCACACACCTGTCTATATAAGACCTTCCAGATCACAATGCATGTCAGAGCAAATGAGAATCATGAGGTCAAAGGAACTGCCTGAAGAGCTCAGAGACAGAATTGTGGCAAGGCACAGATCTGGCCAAGGTTACAAAAAGATTTCTGCTGCACTTAAGGTTCCTAAGAGCACAGTGGCCTCCATAATCCTCAAATGGAAGACGTTTGGGACGACCAGAACCCTTCCTAGAGCTGGCCGTCCGGCCAAACTGAGCTATCGGGGGAGAAGAGCCTTGATGAGAGAGGTAAAGAAGAACCCAAAGATCACTGTGGCTGAGCTCCAGAGATGCAGTCAGGAGATGGGAGAAAGTTGTAGAAAGTCAACCATCACTGCAGTCCTCCACCAGTTGGGGCTTTATGGCAGAGTGGCCCGACGGAAGCCTCTCCTCAGTGTAAGACGCATGAAAGCCCGCATGGAGTTTGCTAAAAAACACCTGAAGGACTCCAAGATGGTGAGAAATAAGATTCTCTGGTCTGATGAGTCCAAAATAGAACTTTTTGGCCTTAATTCTAAGCGGTATGTGTGGAGAAAACCAGGCACTGCTCATCACCTGTCCAATACAGTCCCAACAGTGAAGCATGGTGGTGGCAGCATCATGCTGTGGGGGTGTTTCTCAGCTGCAGGGACAGGACGACTGGTTGCAATCGAGGGAAAGATGAATGCGGCCAAGTACAGGGATATCCTGGACAAAAACCTTCTCCAGAGTGCTCTGGACCTCAGACTGGGCCGAAGGTTTACCTTCCAACAAGACAATGACCCTAAGCACACAGCTAAAATAACGAAGGAGTGGCTTCACAACAACTCCGTGACTGTTCTTGAATGGCCCAGCCAGAGCCCTGACTTAAACCCAATTGAGCATCTCTGGAGAGACCTAAAAATGGCTGTCCACCAACGTTTACCACCCAACCTGACAGAACTGGAGAGGATCTGCAAGGAGGAATGGCAGAGGATCCCCAAATCCAGGTGTGAAAGACTTGTTTCATCTTTCCAAAAAAGACTCCTGGCTGTATTAGATCAAAAGGGGGCTTCTACTAAATACTGAGCAAAGGGTCTGAATACTTAGGACCATGTGATATTTCAGTTTTTCTTTTTTAATAAATCTGCAACAATGTCAACAATTCTGTGTTTTTCTGTCAGTATGAGGTGCTATGTGTACATTCATGAGGAAGAAGAATGAACTTAAATTATTTTAGCAAATGGCTGCAATATAACAAAGAGTGAAAAATTTAAGGGGGTCTGAATACTTTCCGTACCCACTGTATATAGCTCTGACATATACAGTAGTGCTGTATAGAGAACATTGAGCCAATTTCTCTCTGCTCCAGAGATGAGATTACATCTAATGTCTCCCACAGCCACTCACTATTATTATACATTTATATAGCTCAGTTATATACCACTGAGCCATCACATTGATCTCTGTACCAAAGGAGCTTACACTCTAATGCCCCCCCCCCACAGTCCCACACTATTATTCTACATTTATATAGCTCTGACACATACCATAGTGCTGTACAGAGAACACTGAGCCAGTCCCATCAGTCTTTGCACCAGAGGAGCTTACACTCTAATATCCCACCACAGTCACACACTATTATGATTATGCAGTTATGAATAAATGAAATGCAGTCGTGTATTTCATTGGTCGGCGTTCTATTTATAATAAATCTGGTAGCACAGTGAGATGCTGTAACGGGAGACCAGCGCGTTTAATCGGAGCTCGTCCCGCGTGGAATTCTGTCTCCGTGTTTTCGCTGCCTTTTATTCTGATGTCTGGAAGCCGACACGTGGACATGCTAATTGTTATGGATTTATATACACGGTGCGGGTGAAGATCAGTGGAAGCTCGTTGTCCCCGGTGTTCCTCCATTAATTCTCCAGACAGAAAGGAGATTTTTTGTTTTAAAGGGAGAGTTTTTAAGGTGGAAATGATCGTATTTAAGGTGGATATTTTTATTTCCATGGTGTATATATGTTTTTAAGAAATAAAGGAAAAAAAAATTAAGTTAAGCGTTGTAAATCCAAGAAAGATCTATTTCAGTAAAAAAAAAAAAAAAATGCCTCTCCCAGGGATCAACCTGCTGCAAGCAGGATGAAGCAATGCTTCAGTCTCCCCTCTCCCAGGGATCAGTCTGCTGCAAGCAGGAGGAAGCAATGCTTCAGTCTCCCCTCTCCCAGGGATCAGTCTGCTGCAAGCAGGAGGAAGCAATGCTTCAGTCTCCCCTCTCCCAGGGATCAGTCTGCTGCAAGCAGGAGGAAGCAATGCTTCAGTCTCCCCTCTCCCAGGGATCAGTCTGCTGCAAGCAGGAAGAAGCAATGCTTCAGTCTCTGCTCTCCCAGGGATCAGCCTGCTGCAAGCAGGAGGAAGCAATGCTTCAGTCTCCCCCCCCCCCCCCAGTAATTAGTCTGCTGCAGGCAGGAGGAAGCATTGCCTCAGTTTCCCCTCCCCCAGTGATCAGACTTCTGCAGGCAGGAGGAAGCATTGCCTGTGTCTCCCCTCTCCCTGTGATCAATCTACTGCAAGCAGGAGGAGGCATTGCTTCAGTCTCCCCTCTCCCATTGATCAGTCTGCTGCAGGCAGGAGGAAGCATTGCCTGTGTCTTCCCCTCTCCCGGTGATCAATCTGCTGCAAGCAGGAAGAAGCATTGCCTATGTCTCCCCTCCTCCACTGGTTATTTTGAGTTCAAACATGGGGTCTTTTTTGGGTACCACTTGATTTGTGGTGCTGGGATTTCTCCACCATTGGCCTGTCATTATACATTCATCCTTGAGTTCCAGTCAGTGACTTTGCCTAGGCTGTGATGATGTCCTCAGTCTGCTGCAGGCAGGAGGAAACATTTCCTCGGTTTCCCCTCCCCCAGTGATTAGACTGTACATTGTACCTGAAAAAGGGGAGCTCAAATTGGAGCTTTCGTTAATTTTTCGAGTCTCAATTTTTGCATTTCCAACAGATCTTAATAAGCAGCAACAGTATAAGTTTTCAGAAAGTTCCACTTCCCATCATTAATAGCCTGTCCTTGGGAACCTTACCTTGGCTAAGATGATGTCATCAGTCTGCTGCAGGTAGGAGAAGGATTTTCCTTGGACTCCTCTTTCCCATTAATCAGACTGCAACATTGGAACTAGAATTTACTGTCCATCAAACTGCAACTTTGTAACTTTGACTCATGGCACAAGATAAAGCTGCACCAGGGGCTGATCTGTGTCAGACATTTGTGAACACAGCCAAGAACTGCAAGATTGTGTCATCTCTGAACCTGAATCTCAGTCTAGGAATTAGATGATGACTCTGGATGATGGCTGGACAAAGATGGCGCTGTTCTTCTGGAGAGAAAAGCAGATGGAAGGCATTGTCAGGGGGAGTTCTGTGATCTCTCTGAGGGGAGGGGTTACACTGATACAGTACTTAGTATATGAGAATATGTGTGATCACCGCTTTCCTTTAAGTTTAATGAAACATTTCCTATTGGTCACATGACTCTCTTGCCGGCGTTTCCTTCTTTCGGATCTCGTGCGTTGTCATTGAGCGTCCTCGGAAGTGATCTTTTTTATGGCCCTTTTTTATTGTTTTATTTGGGGTGGAAGTGATCTCTTTCTAGTTGTGTTTGGGGTGGAAGGGATCTCTTTCTAGTTGTGTTTGGGGTGGAAGGGATCTCTTTCTAGTTGTGTTTGGGGTGGAAGGGATCTCTTTATAGTTGTGTTTGGGGTGGAAGTGATCTCTTTATAGTTGTGTTTGGGGTGGAAGTGATCTTTTTATAGTCTCAGTAATTCGGCGTTGATCCAGCGAGCGGGGAAAGTCTCGTAATTTGCACCCCCGTGCCAGGAGGACTGCGGCAGGTTAAGTCCCAGTTGCGGTCTCTTTACTGATAAGAAATAAAACCAGTTCTATGCGCTTTGCGAGCGCTGACCAGATCTGTTGGGAGATAAAACGCGGCGGCCGGAGGGAGGGAGGGAGGGATTACCGCATTTAGTGTCCTGGCTACTGATCTCAGGATATAATTACCTTCCAAGCCTCGGGCTGCTTTAATTTTTCCCTGTGCTGGTGCATGAAGCCGATTGTCAGATGATTCACCCAATGATGGGAATTTGGTTGCCCCTTGATGGGCAGATTGCCCCTTCTCCACTATACAGACAGATTATTGGGGGGAGGGGGTCGACCAATCATGTCTCAGATCTGCTTATAAATTTTTTATGTTGATTATCCATAATTCTCATTGATTTGTATCTTTTGGGAATTGGACAACTTCAAATGCTTAAATCTGACCTCCGGCTTTCCCTTCAGTCTTGCACAGTTGTAGCAAAGTAAATGCATAATGTGCTAGTATGCATAACATACTAGCACATTATGTGACACTTACCTGCAACGAAGCCCGCATTGTCCCCGCTGCCAGCCGCATCCATCTTCACCCGTCTTCCTTCCAGGTCTGCGGACTCCGGCTGTATTACTCTATGTACCGGTCACGGCACAGGGCTCTGAAGGAACGGCACGGGCGGCCGTTTCTTCAGAGCGCATGCACCGAGGATGTCATCGGCTGCATGAAATGTAAATATCTCCTAAACGGTGCAAGTTTAGGAGGTATTTACAGCACCTATAGGTAAGTCTTATTAAAGGCTTACCTATAGGTAAAAGTCATCAAAGTGCGTTTACATCCACTTTAAAACATGTACAAAGTTCCAAAAGCTACAGGAACTACTTAGATATAGGGCAACCCATTGAAATAAAGTGGCTGCTCTATGTGTGTAGCACAAAAAAATGTGTAATTGTCTTGGTGACACCACAGGAAGCAAGAGGAATTCTCCCCAGCAGAGGCATCTTATTGGACACCGAGTACCAGTGATTAAAGCGTGAAAAAAATGTGTTACCCTGAAAAAAATGTGTTACCTAAAAATACCCCCGGGACAGTCAGGGCTAGTGCATTTTAGCAATGATAGCCTCTGAACTGTCCCCAGTTTCACTTACCTTTTAGAAGAAATACTTACCTTAAAAAAGTCTTGTCCAGCGCTGCCATCTCAGGTGTGGGCAGCTGAAGCTGGAACGTCCTCTTCGGTGACGTCGGAGTCCCAGAATGCCCTGCACCGGCCCTGGTCATCACTTCCGGTGCAGGCGCGGCATCCCGGCACAGCTTCTGGGCATGCCCAGAAGCTGTTCAGCAGGGAATGATGCGCCTGCCCCAGATGTGACGATCAGGGCCGGTGTAGGCGCATTGACTCCTGGGAGCGATGACGCTCATCTCCCAGGAGTCAATGCAAGGAGGAAGTGACGGCGCGGGCCGCGGCCGCAGAGGGAGGAAGAGGAAGGAAGGTGAGTATATTTCCATTAAAAACAAGGTAAGTGAAAATTAAAAATTAAAATTTTTTTAATTATCCAATTCTTTTTCAGGTTCATCTAAGCTAGCGGACGGTAAAAAAACATTTTTTAGAGTGGAACTCCGCTTTAAGCTTGTATTTTGCACTCTTTTTTGCTTATTTCCAGTAATTATAAGTTACTTTTTGTTATTTATAAATCCTGGGAATAAATGTGAAAAACCGCCATGATTTTCCCTCGTGCTGGAAAACCTATCCCATTAATATTCTCCTGATTTCCTTTGCACAGCTCACAATTCTGGGTCCCCATGTGGCAGGCCTGTGCGGTGCGCTGTCTGACCTTCTCCACCTGGGAGGATTGTGTATATAGCTCAGGAAGATTGCTCTCCATCATCCAGTTAAGGAGATTCAGTCGGCAGTTCAAACGCTGCCCTCTCGGCTCTGTTTGCGGAGAGCGCTTTACTCGGAGATAACACTTTCTCTCCCCCAGATTCTTAATTGCAAAGTGATTGATAAACATCAGACCCTGACTGTGCAAGAGGCAAAGTCCTCTCTGAGCTCCTGAGAGTTTGATGGAAAGCATCTGGCCGCCCATAGGCTCTCTGCGCCTGCGTTTATGTGAAGATGAATTTGGGGTCACGGCCTCTGGAGACAGAGAGAAGGGGGCTTATCTGTTCCCTTTGCAGTCACTTTGTGGGGGGGGGGGGGACAAGACCTTCCATTCCGCAGAGTTCACTAATCCCCGGAGCACGGTGTCAGACTCTGAGGGGCCCATTCACACAAACGGGACCTATTGTGGTGTGTGTATTTACATGTATTGCATTAAAGGCGTCTAGTCATTATGAAGGGGCTATCAGGGCAATAGGAAGAATAAAGAAAGCATGTGATTTAAAAAAAGAAATAAAAAAATTTTTAAGGCAGCGCACATTGGTGTACCACAGCTTTTTGCACTCTACTGTAGGTAGCATTGGGGTGCCCCTTGGCAATTAAGAGCCTTGCCATGTGCATTGCCATGTGTTGAATCAACACATATTAGCGTGTGCTTGCATATTGCCACAACCCACAAGTATGAATGGGCCCTTTGAGATGGGGCTCTGGAGCCGAGGCTGTGTGAGGCTGTGTTAGAATTAGGGATCGACCGATTATTGGCAAAGCCGATATATCGAGGGCCGATCTGCACTTTCCCCGATATATCTGATTCGGCCCCAGAGGTTACCGATATTGCCGATATTTGGGGAAAGTGCTTGTGCCGGAGTGATGCCTGCAGCTAGAGGCATCACCCCGGTACCGGCGTCCATAGCCAACGGTCGGCTGTCTTGTAATGACAACCAATGCGGCTGAGAAGCCCGTCTGGCTGTCATTACAAGGAGCGGGAGGGGACGCCCCCCCCCCCCCGCCACCTTCCGCGGCTCGCCCAGCTCTCCCGTCCCACCAGGAGACCCGGGCAACCAGCCTACACGGCTGCCGAAGAGAGGACCCGATCAAAGCCGCATTCAGTTCTGATCGGTTCTCCATGTAAAAACCCGGAAGTGATGTCACTTAAAAGCATTCAAAACGCAGAGGAGGGGTTTGGGGTCTTTTAGACCCCAAGATCCCTCCACAAGAGTACCTTTAAAAAAAATATATATATTTTTTTTTTTTAATGTACGAAAATATCGGCCGATACCGATATGCGATGACCAAAATATCGGTATCGGCAATAAAAAAAACGATATCGGTTGATCACTAGTTGGAATGGGGTAACCCTTAGTAAGGCGGCATCCCAGGATTAGAGAGAGTTAGGCTTCAAGAAGCAGAATTGGGAACAGCGAGATCCCTGTCTTTTATTTATTTATTGCTGTCATTACCGCATTGGGAAGATTTTCCTTCACTTCCTGTCCTGGAAAAACATCAGGAAGTAAAGGGAAATCTCTTCATAATGAAGGGAAATCCCCTTCTTGAGAGCTGTAACCAGAACAAAGGTCCCTATTGGAGGATTTTCTCCTTCTTCCTGCAGATTTCCCAGTCTTTCTGTCTTGGTGACACCAGGACAAATAGAAAGGGGGAAATCTCCCCAGTGGGGACACAGATAGAAATAGTACTGCGTCACTTGGCCAATGATACAGACATAATCATCTGTAAACTTTTGCTTCTGCTCAAGATCGTTTCTGCAAAAGATACTTTTTGCTACATTGTTTAAGCCCTGATGAAGGGGACCTTTGGCTCCTGAAATGCTTTTAAAGCTTTCTTGCCCTTCTGTTGTTACCTGTGATAGAAATAAAGGTCTTTGGATTCTTGAGCCAAAAGATTGATGCTCTTTCGTCTATACGGGCAGTAATAACCTGACAGGAGTTTAAAGCCTTCCATACTCCACCCAGAACTAAAAAAGAAAAGTTTTGAAATGGGACATCTTTTTATTGTAAGTTCATTCTGCAGTTGTGTGCATGGGGGGAAATTATATTTTTTATAACGGATACACTCTTTGTTTTCTGCTTAGTAGTACAATGCAGTGATTGTGCTTTGCTGTTCCCCTCTCCATAGTGCAGGTGTCCATTCAGATGTTTGTGTAGAGCACACTGTGTAAGTAGACACAAGACTACAAGATAAGAACAGTCAGTGGGTGAGCAACCGTTTACAAAGGTGGCCATTCGACTGAGAAGGTAAAGACTTAAGTAAAGTAGAGTAGTAAAGTAATAAGATCAAGAGTACTGATTTCATATCAGAAGGTGGTCATCAATGGCAATCTCCATGTTTCCTTCAAGGGATAAGTACACAGGATGACCAAATGTTGGTGGACACCTAACCATTACACCCATAATACAAAAACCATGACTATTAATACGGAGTTGCCCCTCTCCCCCCATGGCCATTATTATGAAGTTGGGCTCTTTGTGGCTAAAGCGGCCTCCACTTTTTCTGGTAAGACTTTCTACAAGAGTTTAGAGGCTGTCTATGGAAATGTGTGCCCGTTTGTGAGATCAATTACCTGTGTTGGATGAGAAGACCTGGCACACAATTGGTGTTCCATTTCATCTCAAAGGTACTCAGTAGTTCCTTTATACCAAACTTGTCAAGCCATGTCTTTGTGGAGAAAATTGGACAAGCTATGTCTGCAAACACCATGTCTTTATAGAGATTATTTGTCAAACCATGTCTCTATGGAGACCACTGGTCAAGACATGTCCTTGTAGAGACACCTGGTCAAGCCATGTCTTTGTGGAGACAATTGGTCAAACCATGTCTTTTTATGGAGACCTCTGGTCAAGCCAGGTCTTTAGGGAGGCAGCGGGTCAAGACACGTTTTTAGGGAGGCAGCGGGTCAAGCCACATCTTTAGGGAGACAAATATGCACTATTTAAAGCCTTTATATGCTAATATTTGGCAACTGGTCAAGCCACGTCTTTAGGGAGGCAGCTGGTCAAGCCACGTCTTTAGGGAGACAAATATGCACTTCCTAATGCCTTTATATGCTAATATTTGGCAACTGGCCAAGCCACTTCTTTAGGGAGGCAGCTGGTCAAGCCACGTCATTAGGGAGGCAGTGGGACAAGCCACGTCTTAAGGAAGGAAACAGGTCATGCCATGTCTTTAGGGAGGCAACTGGTCAAGCTATATCTTTAAGGAGGCACCGGGTCAAGTGACGTCTTTAGGAAGGAAACTGGTCAAACCACGTCTTTAGGAAGGAAACTGGTCAAGCCATGTCTTAAAGGAAGGAAACAGGTCAAGCCACGTCTTTAGGAAGGAAACTGGTCAAACCACGTCTTTAGGAAGGAAACTGGTCAAGCCATGTCTTTAGGGAGACAAATATACACTTCCTAATGCCTTTCTATGCTAATATTTGTGAAGTGAGATTTCATACCTTTTGTGCTCTATTTTATGCCCATGGTATTGGAATAGAATTTTCAACAAGCTCCTGTAGGTGTAATGGTATGGGGTTCACCAATCCTGACTATCAAAAATGATCAAATCAGCAGTGGCTCACAATCCACAACAACTAAATTAGATGAGAGTAAAGATAGGATTATTTCATGGGTCCATAAAATCATAACATTCATGGCCAGCAAAAGTTGTTATGCTTCTTCCCTAGTAGAAGAGTATACTAGAAGTTATGGTCCCTCAGCAATCCGAGGCCTAAATCTAACCCTGAGAAGTATTTGGCGGCTGCAATTAAGGTGTAGAGAAGCGGGGTGCAGAAGATAAGTGAAGCAGAACTTATAGGGAAGGGGTCATTGCCGTTACCACCACCCGCCCCCCGCCCATGCTCCATCCTCCCATGATCTGCAGACTGGTGGGAAAGTTGGGATGTGTTACTATTTTCTATCTGTTATCGTCTCCCCTTATCGCTGTGCTCTTGTCTGCATGCCTGTGCTCTGATACGGCCCCGCTCTATCACTTGCCAGCCTTGAATTATTTCTCTTTAAACCACTTTTTTTTTTTTTTTAATTTACTGGATAAACGAGGAGCATTTCAGAAACGGTTTATTATTTCACTGTTGAAAGAAGTTAATACAGCCTTCAAATTGGGCGAAGCGCTCAAACAATCGCTCGGAATCCTTTTGTCCTTTGAACCGTGGATTCCCCCCACGTTCTTTGTGCCTCCTGTCTCCTCTCCCTGGGCCCTCAACCCGCCGCCGCTGTCCTCTGTCAGCGCAATTATCAGATTTAACTCCTCAGTGACCAGGCAGGTGCAGAGCTGCCCGATTTGAATGTAGATAGGTTGGTCACCCATCTATATCGTCCCCTTCCTAAACGTCTAAAACCTGCAAGTCCTCATGCCTAGAGATAGCTGACCCTCTTGGCTTCATGAATTATTTCAATAATAAGGAAGATGACTGGGTCACTTTTGGCACTTTTCCACTGCAAGTACCGGCTCGGCTCTACTCGGCCCTGCTTGGCCTGGTTTTTTTTTTCCAAATTTTTCTTTATTAGAAGGAGAACATCCAAGCATACCATATACCAACAACAGGTACAATCAAATTTCAGGTGTGGTGAGCAGATAACAAATTATAAACAATACAGGCAGCATTCCGAAACTTTTAACGTAACACTAAGTCGCCCATAGAGCACATCAGAAACAGAATGTAAACCCTCCGTGAAGCCCACGGTCTAAACTTCTAGAACCGAATAGCGAACAGAGAAAATCTCAGGACACCTTCAGGTAGACCCCCCCCCCCCACCGGCATCCATCTCATGGCCGGCTACCGGGGAAGGGAGGCCCCCCCTAAGCGCCCCAGAATGCCGCGGCAAACACCCGAGGGTCCACTGGCATTACTTCCCCCAAAGGGGCGTCGCACTGCGTTACTCCTGGAAACCGACTGAACGACCTTACAGGGAGCCCGTAGTAGAATAGCTAATGCCCAGAAACGGTACAGAGGATGAAAACACCTATAGACAGTATGTCTATAGCCTAGATAGAGAAGAAGGAGCTATGGAAAGTAGACAAAGAAAGAAAGAGGGGGAGGAAGGGGACCAGGGTGAGAGAGGAAGGGGTCAGGGAAGAACCAAAGAGGGGGGTGGGGGGCGGCCGGCCGGCCCCCGCCCATCAACCATCAGCAGGAAATCAACTCCGTGTATTCTGAAGTATATTTAAATTCATGCCAGTAGAACCAGCGTTTCAGGAACTTGTCTCGTGAACCGTGCTCAGTGGCTACTAGATCTTCCATCTCATTAAGGCAAGAAACCTTGCGGAGCCACATAGCTACCGTAGGAGGCTGCGTCTGCTTCCAGAGCGGAGGGATGCAGCTTTTAGCTGCCGTGAACAGAAGTGGTAGAATTGATTTCCGATAGGACGCTCTCGGATATTCATGGTGATGAAGGAGGAAGAGGGCCGGGTCCAAGGTGAGGGAATGGTCTGTGAATTTCCTAGCAATTCGTAAGACCTCCGACCAGAAAGATTGTAATCTGGAACATGACCAGAAAACGTGTAGGTAGGTGCCAACCTCCTCCCCACATCGCCAACAGACATCCGGGCAGGCCGGAAACATTCGATGAAGTCTAACTGGGGTATAGTGCCAGCGGGTTAAGCACTTGTAGCCCACCTCCTGATACCGCGAGCAGCGGGAGGTCTTGTAAGTGAAAAATAAAATTCTCTCAACCTGATGGTCCGTAAAAAATACATTCAGGTCTCTTTCCCATTTGGCAATAAATGGGGGACGGTAAGATTCGTCCGGTGAGGCCAGTGCCCGGTAGACCAGAGAGACCGTGTGGCGAAGAGGGGAGGTGTCAGAGCACAAATCTTCAAAGTATGTGAGGCGTCTCGAAAACAGAGACGCCGAAGGAAGAGCTTGTAGAAAATGAATAAGCTGGATCCGTTGCCAAAAGGACAGGGAGGCAAAGGGCGCCGTGGTATTCACGTGAGAGCGCGAGATCCAAGCCCCATCCCTCACAAAGTGCCGGGCCTGGTAAATCCCAGCGGTCTTTAAAGACCTAAAACCGGGCTGATCTACCCCGGGCCCGAAGGCCGGGTTATCAATCACTGGGAGGAGAGGCGAAGGAAAGGGCGCCAATTGGCCATTGTGGCACAGGCGTCTACCCACCGCCAGCGTGGATCCTATGGTCGGATGGGCATCCAATTCCCTGGGAACAGGGTCCGAGCTCCAGAGAGCGGATTCCAGGGGAGTCCGTACGGACATACGTTCAAGTCGGACCCATTGCTTCATGGGACCATGGCGGTACCAGTCGACTATGCGAGAAAGATGACACGCCTCATAGTAGAGGACTGCGTCAGGCATCGCCATTCCCCCACTCAATTTAGGCAGCCGGAGCACCCGCAGCGCTAAGCGGGGGGAGCCCCTACGCCACAGGAACTCTCGAAACACCCTGTTCACCCTTCTGAGGAAGGAGGACGGAACCTTAATGGGCAGTGCCTGAAGCACATACAAGAGGCGGGGCATGATGTTCATCTTAATGATATTGCAACGTCCAAACCAGGAAAAAGTCCCTTGGCGCCACCCCTCCAGGTCCTGCTTCATACGAGTCAAAAGAGGCGGGAAATTACAGTCGAAGACTTTCTCCGGGCAACTCGGGAGAGATATCCCCAGGTACTTAATGTGAGACAGGCCCCATTTAAAGGGAAAGTCCGCTTTCAGTAGAGCCGACAGAGAAGTCGGCAGACCCACCGCTAGTGCCTCAGACTTCGATTGGTTGATTTTGTAAAACGACAATGACTCATAAACCCGAAATTCCCGCAAGAGATTCGGAAGGGAAGTGAGAGGTCGCGTCAGGAAGAAGAGAAGATCATCCGCGTATGCCGCCACTTTAGGCGACTCACTTGCACTCACCGATAGTCCGGCCACATCCACATTTGCCCTCACAGTCCTCAAAAAAGGTTCCAGAGCGAGAACAAAAATCAACGGCGAAAGTGGGCACCCCTGACGAGTGCCATTTGCTATGTCGAGGGAGTCCGAAAGAGACCCATTGACCTTCACCCTAGCCGAGGGCCTGGAATAGATGGCCTTGATCCAGGACAACTGGCGCCTCCCCAGGCCCACATGTGCCATGGTAGCCAGAAGAAAGTCCCAGTTCACCCGATCGAACGCCTTTTCGGCGTCCGTCGACAGGACCAGCATTGGGATTCGGCGGCTATTAGCATAATGGATGAGGTCAATAGCCTTGGCGGTATTATCCCTAGCCTCCCGGGCAGTAACAAAACCCACTTGATCATCGTGGATCAAGCTCGGGAGCAGGGGAGCCAGTCTGGAAGCTAGGATTTTGGTGAAGAGTTTCAGGTCGATATTTAGAAGGGAAATCGGCCTGTAGCTAGCACACAGCAGCGGGTCTTTGCCCTCCTTGGCTAAGACGGTGATATGAGCGCGCAAGGAATCCACCGGCAGGGTCGCCAACTCGCCAGCCGCATTGTATGCGGATAAAAAATGTGGCGAAAGGACCTCTGCAAAGCACTTGTAGTACGCAAGGGTGTACCCATCCGGACCAGGCGCTTTCCCTGGTTGCATGCCCCCCAGGGCTGCAGTGAGTTCACCCGAGCGTAGAGGTGCGTCCAACTCCTCCACATCCTCCGGAGAAAGGGTGGGGAGGCCGGAGGCCGAGAGATACGATCGAATCTCCCGGATCCTAGCGTCACGTGATGTCGGCGAGGGGTCAGAGGACAGATTGTACAAGGAGGAATAGTACAGGCGAAAAGCCTCAGCTATGGCCGTCGTTGACTGGACCGTACGGCCAGCAGAGGTAGAGATCTCTGGGATAAACGCCCTAGATCTCTGCTGTCGCAGCGCTCTGGCCAGTAATTTCCCACACTTGTCCCCGTGCTCATAAAAAGCTCGGCGACATTTAGCCAGGGTGGCCTTGGCCTGGAAGAGGACCAGATCACGGAGCTGATCGCGAAGAACAATGAGCTCCTGGAGGACAGTAATTGCTTGCGACCGTTTGTGAACCCTCTCTAGGTTGCCAATTTTCGCCAGGAGGGCAGACATCTGGGCACTCCTTTCCTTCTTTCTCCGCGACCCGAGCTTGATCAGGACCCCGCGCATATAGCTCTTATGGGCCTCCCAGACCATCATGGGTGAGCTGTCAGTCGTGGCATTGGATGCGAAAAAGTTCCTCAATTCCGTACCGAGTTCCCCCAGAATAGCAGGATCCTGGAGAAGGGTGTCATTAAGCCTCCACTGCCACTGTGACAGCTCAGGGGAACGCAGGTCCAAGTCGAGGAGAACGGGAGCGTGGTCTGAAATGGCAATAGAACCAATGGAGGCAGCGGAGACCCTGGACAGCAAGGACTGTGGCAACAGAAAAAAGTCAATACGCGAATATGAGTCGTGCGGGGGGGAGAAGAAAGTATAATCCCTATCCCGGGGATGAAGAACCCGCCACGGATCTACCAGGCGAAAAGCATGAATCAACTGCTTGAAGCGACGCAGAGCAGCATAGGACAGCTGGGAGGAGCCCCTAGAGGTGTCCACCAGTGGTTCCAGAGCCAAATTAAAATCCCCACCCATAAGAATCTGTCCCGTAGCGAAGTCTGCCAGCTTAGAAAGTACTGAGTCCATATAGGAAATTTGGTTCGTATTGGGCAGGTAGAGATTCACCAAGGTAACAGGGATGGACCCCAACTGGCCCTTCACAAAAAGGGCCCTGCCAGACTCGTCATTCCACACATCCGAGAGCTTCCAAGGAGCATTACAATGAATCAAGATGCTAACCCCTTTCGTCTTGGAATCAGAGGAGCAGCCATGGTAGACCGTAGGAAAACGCCTGTTTCCCAATTTGGGGATCTTGCCCAACTTGAAATGCGTTTCCTGCAGAAAACCAACATGAGCACGGAGACGATGGAGTTCCGACAGAACAATGGAGCGCTTCTCAGGGGTATTGAGCCCCTTCGCATTTAAGGAGACCAAACGGATCGGGTCAGGGCGGGGGGCGGCCATATCTCCCCCAACCAACGGGTCCAGCCCACCGGTCAAAAACGAAAGACCCAGAGGAGGGGAGGAGGGAGAGGTAAGGAGAGGGGGGAGAGGGAGAAAGGAAAAAAAAAAAAAAAGGGGGGGGGAGGGGAGAGCAGTAGGGAAATAGGGGGGAAGGAAAAGGTGAAGGGAAAAAGGAGATAAAGAGAAAAGAAAAAGGGCGCAACACACGCGCCTAACTACAAAATACTAAGGTGCCGAAGCACAAGAGAGAAGTAAATCTCAAAGGACCCAAGAGCCCAGCCCACCACCCCCGCAGGCAGGGGATAATGGACAGGTACCCAGGGATCACCCTATGTGGGGAACGAGGAGAGCCACTAACCGAGAGAGGAAGGTGACCGCTCCCCGGCCCCCCAAACCGGCCCACAGATATCATAATAACATGCATTAACAACCAGCTATAAATACCAACAGCCCAAGTGTAAAAAAAAACCACAAAAATTAGTAACATAGTGCAACAGTCTGAGCCCCAGAACAGGAGAGGAAACCCTCCCCCCGCCCCCCGCAAAGAGCAAAATCATCCATTCCCTTGGTACGCAAGGCAGAAACTCGTCTGCGCTCGCCTTCCGCCCGGACGTCTCCCTCTGGATCAGTGGCATCGGAGAGAAGGGGGGAGCACCCCACCACCCCTCACAGATAACACCACACCCTGGGGGGGGGGGGGGGTAAGAAGAAAGGGGGAGAAAAAGGGGAAAACGAGGCATAGGGAGAGGGGAAGGGAGGGGAGAGAAAAAGGGGAAGGGAGGGGAGAGGGGAGGGAAGGGAGAGGGGGAGAGGGGGAAGGGGGGAGAGGGGAAGGGAGGGGAGAGGGGGAGGGGGGGACAGGGGGAGAGGGGGAGGGGGGAGGGGGGGCGGGAGGGAGGGGGGAGAAGAGGAAGGGGAGGGGAAAAGGGGGAAATGGAGGGGAAAGGGGGGGGAAGGGGAAGCGAAGGGGGGAAGGGAGGAGGGGGAAGAGGGGAAAAGGGAGGGTGGGAGAGGAGGGGGAAGGGGAGGGCAAGGGGAAATGGTGGGGGAGGGAAGGGGGGGCAAGAAGGAGAAGGGGGGACGGGGGGTAAGTTGGCGGCGCCATGTAGGAACTAAAGGGGAACCATAGACCCCCAGCTAAACATGCAGCACCATCCATCATGGATAGGAGAGCAGCACCCCGTCTAATCCACCACCCGTTACCGGCCCAGTCCGGCCATGGCACCGCCGGGAAGGAAACTAGGGGGAAACCCCACGAGCACACCCCGAGCCATCAATATACTGTATATGTTGAGCCACATGCAGTAATCACATTACAAATGGTATAATAGCATAAGACACAGGTAGAGGCATGCAAGCATCTCGCCAGCCGGCAGGGGCAACTTCTTCCATCACACAGCGCACTCCAGCAGGGCACCCGTGTAGCCAAATGCGGCGGGAGCTCCCACTGCAGCACCCGGGGCGATGCGAGGGCCGTAGTTCCAGTCCTGAGAAGGGGGCCGCCAGGGTAGCGGAACAGGGCACCCGCCCAGTAAGGACAGGGGAGAAGAACACGGGATGAGTCCACAGGGCCCATGAGGGGGTGTAGTCAGAACCATTGCGGACATCGGGTAGGGCCAAGCAAGGGAAACATAGCGGCTCAGTCAGAAGCGGGGGCAGAAGCGGGGGAACTGGAGGGGAGATCGTTGGGAACAAGGGAGGGGGCCAGAAGGTTACTCACAGTTCCAAGGCAGTCCGGGTTTAGTCCTCCGGGGAGGCCACTGAAAAGGTGGACGAGCTCAGCCCGGGGGCACGGCGCTGACGGCGCCGACCAGCGGAACCCGACCGCGACGGCCCACCACCAGGGGACCGAGCGTCCCGCTCCGGGAGCCTCGCCAACCAGTCCGGGATCGCCATCGGAGTCAAATCTGCAAACCGGAATAGAGCCTGGAGATCAGAGTGCCTACGAAGGACAAATGTCGATCCATTTCTGCGGACTACCAGCTGAAGGGGGAAGCCCCATCTATAGGTAGCGTCTTGACCACGGAGACGTTCCAGGAGGGGCTTTAGCATAGCCCTACGTGTCAGGGTCCCCCGCGAGACATCTGGGAATATATGGATCGTAGCCCCATCGAAGTCCAGAGGGCCCGCCGTCCAAGCAGCTCTCAGTACCTGCTCCTTGACCGCATAACGGTGAAGGCGGCAAATCACGTCTCTGGGCCTATCAGCATCCTGCGGCTTGGGGCCTAGGGCCCGATGAATCCGGTCAAACTCCAACACCACCGGGGGTTCCGACGGGAGTATCCTGGTAAGTATGGCCCGGACCGTCTCAAGCAGGTCCTCGTGACTCGTAGCTTCAGGAAGTCCGCGGAGCCGCAGATTATTCCGACGGCTCCGATTTTCAATGTCCTCCATAGCAAGCTGGTGCTCCGCAAGAATGTCCGTGTGGGCCGCCTGGGTCCGCTCCAGTTGGGTCACCCGAGCCTGTAGATCACCAATAGCGGACTCCCCAGACGCCACCCGCTCCTTCACCTGGGTCACCTCTCCCGACAGAGCCTGGAAGTCCCTCCGGTGTTGTTCCGTGACCTGAGCCACCAGGGCCTCCATGTCCATTTTGGTGGGGAGGGATCGCAGCAACGTCCAAATGTCTCTGTCCTCCCCTGAGTCCCCGGTAAGAGAGGACTGGGACATCCGCGGAGGAGTCGGGGAGGCCATGGAATGCGAGGGAGCCGGGGATGAAGAGGCAGCGGCCGGATCGGAGTCCCCACGTGGACTCCGTGCGAGCGCCCGGAGTGCCGGAGCCGGTGATTCCTGAAAAAACGGACGGATCGGGGCCGAGGAAGTCACCCGGGGAGCAGGTTTGGCAGATTTAGTCTTCCTCCGTTTGTAAGAGCTCATGACAGCCGGCAAATGTGCATTTAAAGCCGATCAGGGAGGCCAGGGAGCGGGAGCACCATAAGAAAACGTCCTCACACCGCCATGACCTAGCCACGCCCTCGCTTGGCCTGGTTTGCTTTTCCACTGCTGGTACCGCATGGTACGGTGTTGGAACGGTACGGTTCGGTATGGTTTGCTTTTCCACTAAAGTAGTACTAAAGTTAAGTTGGTGGGATAACAATGGGGTGGGTGGGATTCTCTGACCAATCAGTGGCTAGTAGTGACTGCATGCAAAGGATTGTGGGATATGGTACTGGGTATGGTACCTGTTGGAACCACAATCGAGTAGGTACCGTTTTTGAGAGCCGTACCGTTTGGTTCCATGCAGTGGAAAAGCGCCGCCGTACCGTACCGAACTGAACCGTTTCTACACTATACCATGCGGTACCAGCAGTGGAAAAGCACAAAAGCGAGCCGAACCGTTCGGTTGCATGCAGTGGAAAAGCGCCATTTGTTGCGTGCAGTAGAGCATAGAACACGCTTAGAGCACAGATATCAATGTCCCTGAATAACCATTGCATGCAAATTTCACAAAAAAAAAAAAGGAAATATTGATTGTCTAGAATAGGGCTCTCCAAACGTTTTAAAAAAAGGGTCAGTTTACTGTCCTTCAGACTTTAGGGGTGCTGGATTGTGGCCAGTGAGGGTAGAAAATGTCCCAGGCCCAGCATCAGTAAGAATAAACATGGCCTTAGAGTTTGTGGTCATTAGGAGGAGAAGTGTTCCATCATTACTATTAGTGGAAGAAATAGTTGTTTCGGTGGGAGGAATATTTTTTCATATCATGGCAGGAATAGTGCCCTAAGGACTGGGATAAAGGCTAGGAAAGGGCCGCAGTTTTGAGACCCCTGGTCTAGACCAGTGTTTCTCAACTCCGGTCCTCAGGGCAAACTAACAGGCCAGGTTTGCAAGAAAACTGAAATACATCACAGGTGATATAATTTGCTGCTCAGTGATTGCAGTACTCTAGTCTGCATCTCCCCAAGGTAATACATAAAATCTGGCCGGTTAGTGTGCCCTGAGGACCGGAGTTGAGAAACACTGGTCTAAACTATTCCATAGACTAGTAAGTTTGTTAAACCAACAGGCTGGTTAGATTATGGCGAGAAATTGATGGGCAATCTTGTCTATATTCACATTGCACATGTTCCTGGATTACAGGCCCATCGTCAGCGGGTGCCGTATTGACACTGGATAAATCACAGATCTGTACACCTATTCGCCAGCACACCATGGATCTTCAATTGCAGTCCAAAACTTTTATTGCAGAAAGATCACATCACACAAGAATCACTGCAACATTTCAGAGCCACCAGGACCTCTCACATGCCTGACGAAGGGGTCCTGCGTGGCTCCGAAACGTTGCACTGATTCTTTTTGTGATGTGTTCTTTCTGCAATAAAAGTTTTGGACTGCAATTGAAGATCCATGATGTGCTGGCGAATATGTTTACTGAGTTTATTGACCAATCAGTTGTGCTAAGCTGGTTGGCCTGGACCCAACATGTTCAGTTGATTGGTAAAATTGCCATTTTGTTGAAGCCATGTGAGTTCTTCATGGGCTTCCCTTGGCAAGGAGGTGACTGTTCGTTAAATGGCGACATATGATAACTTGGTGACATTCCATACTGCTAATGTAAGGGAAAATGTGTCTTCCACTGCCTGAACTCTTCTTGAAGGCCTTTTTTATGAACAAGACGACTTTGTCAACAGATCTCACCACAGACTGTCCCAGTACCATCATAGAAGAGCCTATACTGCCGATTTATTTTCCAGGGACCAGTGAAGGCCCATGTACTAAGTTAACTGGACCATTTTAGACCTTTTGGGCCTGTGTATTTAAACAGCATAGAAATAGGATGGCATTCTCACGGGTGATTTTGAGTTCATACATGGCATCTTTTTTGGGTAAATCTCACCAGAAAAATTAATTTGTGGTGCTGGAATTTTTCCACCATTGGTCTGTCATTAAAAATGAATTATTGAGCACATTTACACTCAGAGTCACGCACTGTACCAACCACTGGGAGCTTCACCAAAAGGCTACCTCTCCTTGGTACCGAACGCCCTCTCGCCTAGCCAAATTCTTACACGACCTCTCCCCCCTGTGTTGGAGAGATTGTGGGAGTACTGGTTCTCTCTTCCATATATTATGGTCCTGTAGATGTCTAACAAGTTACTGGAATAAAGTATTTCAACTCATAGCCCAAGTCACCGGAATCCTCATTAAGCCTGACCCGGCCCTAGCCATGTTGTGTATAGGAATTTATAAATACCCCACGGAGTTTCAAACCGTAATGCAGTAATCCTATAGAATGTCCTGAACAAAATAACAGAGACATGGCAAATGAGGTTTAATGTGGAGAAGTGTAAGGTTTTGCACTTGGGGACTAAAAACATAAAAGCACAATACAATTTAGGGGGGGAACCTTTGGGGGAATCAAAAATGGAGAAAGATCTGGGAGTCTTGGTTGATGATAGATTAGGCAATAGCATGCAATGTCAAGCGGCAGCTGCCAAAGCCAGCAGAATATTAGCATGCATAAAGAAAGGGATGTATTCCAGAGATAAGACTATAATCCTTCCACTTTATAAAACTCTGGTCCGACCGCATCTGGAGTATTCTGTCCAGTTCTGGTCGCCAGTCCTCAGGAGGGATGTGTTGGAGCTGGAGAGAGTCCAGAGAAGAGCAACTAAACTAATTAGGGGATTGGAGGACCTTAATTACGAGGAGCGTCTGCAATCACTTGATTTATTCTCCCTGGAGAAGAGACGCATGAGAGGGGACATGATAGCAATTTATAAATATCTCAATGGTGATCTTGGCATAGAAAAAAAGCTATTCAGTCGAAAGGATTGCATGAGGACTCGAGGGCATACAATGCGATTAGAGGAGAAGCCTTTTAACCTCAGGCAACGCAGGGGGTTCTTTACTGTTGGGGCTACAAGATTGTGGAATTCTCTACCACAAGAGGTGGTTTCTGCGGGAAGTATGGCTACTTTCAGAAAGTGCTAAAACTCAAATCACTAGAATCTGGAAAACAAACAAACTAACTTGTCAGACCTGATTAAACATGTCAACCTAATTTACGAATATGAACAGGGTCCAACTCACTCACCAAATTCACTAAATCCTGGTCCCATTGGAGCCGAGTATCCATTCCCTGTTGACACATTTGTTTATTACTTATTGCACACCTTGTTGATCACTAATGTAATCCTACTGAGTTATTTTCTGTATTGTTTCTTAGATTTATTATTGGCATATCTAACTTTGCTATATTGTACTCTATAGGCCCGTACACACGATACAAAAATCGGAAGTAAAATTTCTTCCTACGAACAATCTGCCTATTTTTCGGATTGTTAGTTATGGTGCTGTCGACAGCCGATTACGAATTTTCGGACGACAAAATCTGGATGTGCAGGCTATAAAATTTTTATCGTACGTCAACACAACGTCCGATTTTCGCTTAATTAGTACAGTTTTCATCTGAAAAAAAATCGTAAGAGCCAGACTAGGCATGCTCAGAAACTAAAGAACACATACAAAGCAATCCAACACATGACATCATGTTGAATTCTATCGTACGGAAATTTTCGTATGAAAGTAACCTCTTCACTTTCCATATGAGACCAGCATGCAACAAAAATCGGACGCAAGATCGTTCGATAATCTGATTGTGTGTACGAGGCTTTAGTTGTATCACACGATGCCTCTATGATTTCTTGATGCATATTAATTTGTTCACATGCATTATTAAAAAAAAATATATATATATTGTTGAGAAAAATGATTAAACAGCAGAAAAACATTTTCAGCGTTTTTCAGCTAGTAAAATATATGAATTAAAATAAAAAATTAATTATTGAGCTTTAGTCAGTGACTTTGCCTAGGCTGAGACTTATTTATTTTATTTTATTTATTTCAGGTACTTATATAGCGCTGTCAATTTACGCAGCGCTTTACATATACATTAGACATTCACATCAGTCCCTGCCCTCAAGGAGCTTACAATCTAAGGTCCCTAACTCACATACATACACAGAAGGGACAATTTTTTTTTTTTTGAGATTATGTCATTAGTCTGCTACAGCTAGGAGGAGGCATTTTCTCAGTCTCCCATCCCCCAGTGATCAGACTGCCGCATTGAAATTTTGGGACAAGACTGCAGCAGGGGCTAATCTGTGTCAGACAATTGTGAACACCGTGAAGACAACTGTGATTGCCAAAAACTGCACAGGCACTGTGGCTCCTCCAGGAAGTGAATGATGCCTGAACAAATATAGCTCTGCCCTTCTGGAGAGAAAAGAAGATAGAGGCATTGTGGAGGGGGGTTGGGATCTCTGGGGTATTTAATACCTGGCAGGTGTACACTTTTCATGCAGAACTTAAATTGGACCGATCTCCATTATAAAGGATCACTCCTGACTCTGGTGTGCCTTGGCAGTTGGTAGGAGCAGAGTGCAGTGTGACAGTTACAAAGTGAAAATGTTCAGGCTCTAATGAGTTAATGGGGGTCTTATCTTCTGGAATGAGGTCCCAGGATTCCGCTACTTTAGTGGGAATGGGGGGGGGGGGGTTGGTTTGTTCCATGTCGCCCCCGAACAATGAGCAGATAATAGGCGGTGATTTTGTTTAATGGCCTTGGCAATGCTGATGGAGGGGGATGGGGTGGGGGGGGGGTTGTTCATCCCCCCCCCCCCTCTCCGCATTTCACTGGCCAGATGAGTAATTCCGTTTTTAAACCATGAAAAAGGACGCTGATGAAATTCCGCTATCAGCGACAAACCAATATGCAAAATATCTCTCGGCAAATCAAATGGCTATTATGTTTTCATTCCCATCCCAGCGCATTTGCTTAATGAAGAAGAGACGGATCGCGCTGCCGGAGGACGTCTGCAGGAGGTGATAAGTGCTAGCCATCCGCGTGTATGGAGTCCGCCACAGGCCTACTGTCTGCCCCCATCCCCCCCCTCCCTCCCCACCGCCGCTCAGACCCCTGCGCTCCGCTGGCCGCCATGTCTGGAATATCGGCCGCCATTCGTGTGCTCTGACTTTTTCAGTTTCCTTAAACTTTTTTATTATTTCATATTTCTACTGCAGTAATTTGGTAAAGATAATGTCGCTTCTTCTTATCCTGTCCAATAAAAGGGTCATTCAGGAGCCAGGCGATGCTAGTGAGGTTTCCGACTGTTACTTTTAGCGCCTTTTATATTGCGGTGCGCCACTGTACGGCTACAACACATCGCACTGATTTAACACAAGGAAGTGCTGCCTGCCTTGTTCAGGCACTTCCTGTTCTAAGATGACAACTCTCTGTCTCTGTTTCCAAATGTGCTCCTGTGTTGTCGCTCCTGTCACATGGTATTGGAGACTACGAGTGCGATTTTCAACACCTTGCCTCGGTATTCTATCAGAATACAGCTACCTATCAGATTCTGCAACCGGAAGTGATGCTCGGACCAGAACAACTTACTGTGCATGCGTTCCAACATGGCCGCTATGCGTTCCAATCAGTTTCCTAATGTGACAGAACCCGAAGCAGAGGCGGACATCTTCCTACACCCACGCAAGTCTTGAATTTTACATTTATTTTAGCAGTAAACTCCCCTTATAGACTGAAATAGACTATTTTACCGCGACCGAGTAAAATAGTCTATTTCTCTATATACTGCAATCAGTTTTTCGCTGAGCAGTGCGGGGTGTACCAAGATGGCTGTCGCCACCTTCTACCTGCAGGTTTCTCGCTATACCTTCCCATAGACACACTGCTAAACCTTGTGGACAGCCTTGCCAGAAGAGTTGAAGCTGTTATAGCTGCAAAGGGTGGGCCAACTCATTATTGAACCCTACGGACTAATGGGCCATACACACTATAAGATTTCCTTTAGATTTACCAAAACCATATAATATGAGGTCAAACCTAAACACTTTCAATTTGTATGCAATCTGGCAGGCCCTTGCACTACATAGAAAAGGTAAATCTGAAGGAAAAAGTCTTCAGAAAATCTTATAGTGTGTATGGCCCTTAAAGCTGGATACACACTATACAACTTTTGTTGGCAGATTTCCTTTAGGTCCCTTTCACACTTGTGCGACTTGTCATGCGATTTGGGACTGCAAAATCGCATGACAAGTCGTTCTCCATTATTTCCAATGAGTACCATTCATATCTGTGCGACTTGAAGTCGCACCGACTTTAAAGTAGTCCCTGCACTACTTTGGCATGATTTTTGAAGCGTTTTAACCACTTAAGCCCCGGAAGATTTTACCCCCTTCCTGACCAGGGGGTATTTTGCAATTTCGGCACTGCGTGACTTTAACGGACAATTGCGCGGTCGTGCGACGCTGTACCTAAACAAATTTGACGTCCTTTTTTTTCCCCACAAACCGAGCTTTCTTCTGGTGGTATTTGATCACCTGTGCGATTTTTTTTTTTTTTTTTTTTTGATCACGCGCTATAAACAAAAAAAGAGCGTCAATTTTGCAAAAATAACAATATTTTTAACATTTTTTTTTTTATATGAAATTCCCCAAAAAAAAAATTTAAAAATCTAAATTTTTTAACATTTTAGGCCAATTTTTTTTTTTACCATATGTTTGGTAAAAAAAATCGCAAAAAGCGTATTTTGATTGGTTTGCGCAAAAGTCATTGCGTTTACTAACAAAGGGAAAGATTTTTGTCATTTATTTTTTTTAACGTGTAATGGCGGCGATCTGGGATTTTTTTTTTTTTTTTTTGCGGGACTGCGACGTTGCGGCGGACAGATCGGACCCTTGACTGACATTTTTTTACACTTTTGGGGTTACCAGTGACATTTCTACAGTAATCAGTGCTATACATATGCACTGTTACTGTAAAATGACACTGGCAGTGAAGGGGTTAACTTTTTTTTTTTGAGAGGGAGGGGTTATGTGTGTCCCTAGGGGCGTGATCCTAACTTTGATTGGCTGTGGCTTGAGGTGTAGGAACAGGGATCAACGGTCCTACATAGTAGAACTGTGTGATCACCATTCCTACACAGGGGCGAATGACAGGCGGCTTTGTTTACATCAGCCTCCTGCCTTTCTCCCGCTCTAACAGACGATCGCGAGTGACCGGCGGACATCGAGTCCGCCGGTCACACGCGCGGGGGGGGGTCAGTGACCACGCGGGAGCGGGAGCGCGCCTCTAGCGGTGCGCGCTCTCTCCCTAGACCCTCACAGGCTAGCGACGTAGCCCTACGTCGCTTTGCCTGTGAGGGGCTGACCGCCGACGTAAATAGTCGTGCGGCGGTCGGCAAGTGGTTAAAGTAGTCCCTGCACTACTTTGGCATGATTTTGAAGCGTTTTAAGGCCAAAGACATTCAAGCCCAGTCAAACTCACATCAAAATCGCGGTAAAATTGTGCGACTTTGAAGTCGCACAAGTGTGAAAGGGGCCTTAGATGTTCCTTCAACTATGTAGTGTAAGGGCCTGCCTGATTGGATACAAATTGAAAGTGTTTAGGTCTGACCTCAGCGGCCCTGGGTGTTGGATTGTCAGCTCTTTGGACCAGCAATGTAAGTGACAAAAGAATCAGAGAGAGGAGGGGGGGATGAGATGAAATTTGGGTCACAAATCACCATATTTCTTTTAAATCTTTTTATATATTTTTTTTCCGTCTGCCAGAAGACTAAATTCATTGCATTGATCTCGGGCTGAACGGCTGGCGTTTGATCTCAGATGCTTATCAGAGAGAGAATTTAAAGTTAGCTGAAAAGATCCTTTGTTCCTTAACCGGGGCGCTTCCATTAGCCTGCGAGGGCAGTTTTCATGCACGCTGTTCCCGCGGCGGAATCTAGACGGGGTGTGAAAATGTTGCTTTTGTCAAATGCTAATTAACCCGTCCGCTTCTTGGATGGTCCTGCTGCGCTACATAGTAGAGCCGCGCTCTGCTGCAAGCGTAACGCTGACTGCGATTAGAATGGGGCGTTGCTGGGATCCACCACACCTTGGCCAACTGTGCAACGATGGCGAAAGATTAGCTTGTTTCAGCTTTTGAGAAAGGAATAGGTAGTTGGTGGTGGCGGAATTTTCCAACATTTCTGCGTACGATGAATACTGTGGTTCCGGATCATTTTCCTGGTCGTGGATTAGCGTTAGGGATCGACCGATTATCGGCAATGGCGATCTATCGAAGGCCGATCTGCACTTTCCCTGATATATCGGATTTGGCCCCGGAGGTTACCGATATTCCAGGAAAGTGCTGTACCGGAGTGACGTCTGCAGCAGTGTTAATTTCGTCTACTAAAACCGACTAAAACATTTTCGTCTACTAAATTAACACAATTTTAGTCGACTAAAATACAACTAAAACAATTCAGATGACTAAAATACGACTAAAACTAAAATGGCATTTTAGTCAAAAGACTATAACTAAAACTAAATCGAAATTTGCTGCCAAAATTTACACAGGCGCATGCTCAAAACTTAATAGCATAAATAATAACATATTCGATTTTTCACTCCAGGACCAGCAGTAGTATATAATGAGTTTGGAAATTGTAGAAAAATGCTTAAATAATGCATTACAAATTACAATTGAACTGCACCCATTCGATTATAGATGACTAAAATGAGTTTTAGCCGACTAAAATGTAGGACGTTTTAGTCGACTAAAATGTAGGACGTTTTAGTCGACTAAAATGTAGGACGTTTTAGTCGACTAAAATGTAGGACGTTTTAGTCGACTAAAATGTAGGACGTTTTAGTCGACTAAAATGTAGGACGTTTTAGTCGACTAAAATGTAGGACGTTTTAGTCGACTAAAATGTAGGACGTTTTAGTCGACTAAAATGTAGGACGTTTTAGTCTACTAAAATGTAGGACGTTTTAGTCTACTAAAATGTAGGACGTTTTAGTCTACTAAAATGTAGGACGTTTTAGTCTACTAAAATGTAGGACGTTTGTCGACTAAAATGTAGGACGTTTTAGTCGACTAAAATGTAGGACGTTTTAGTCGACTAAAATGTAGGACGTTTTAGTCGACTAAAATGTAGGACGTTTTAGTCGACTAAAATGTACTGGAGTTTTATTCGACTAAAATGTACTGGAGTTTTAGTCTACTAAATATGACTAAAACACTTGCAGAGGACTAAAATGGGAGTAAAACTAAAATGCCACTTTAGTCCTAAGACTAAGACTAAAACTAAATTGAAATTTGCTGCCAAAATTAACACTGGTCTGCAGCTAGAGGCATCACCCCGGTACCGGCGTCCATAGCCAACGGTCGGCTGACTTGTAATGACAACCGATGGGGCTGAGAAGCCACTCGGCTGTCATTACAAGGAGCTGGAGGGGACAACCCCCCCCCCCCCCGCCACCTTCCGCGGCTCGCCCGGGTCTCCCGTCCCATCGGGAGACCAGGACATCCTACCTGCACGGCCGCCGAAGAGAAGACCCGATCAAAGCTGCATTCGGCTCTGATTGGATCTCCATGTAAAAAACCCGGAAGTGATGTCATGATCTTATTTCCGGGTACTCGGCGGCAAATTCAAAAACAGTCAAACTTGGCGTTTTGAATGCTTTTAAGTGCAGAGGAGGGGTTTGGGGTCTTTTAGACCCCCAGATCTCCCCACAAGGGTACCTGTGGGAAAAAAAAAAATTAAAATGTCCGAAAATATCGGGCGATACCGATATCCGATGACCAAAATAAAAGTATCGGCAATAAAAAACGATATCGATCGATCACTAATTAGCGTCAAAGACAGGGGTTTCATCTGCATTTTTTTTTTTAAGCCTTTTAAATGCCTGTCAATGCTCTGTGTATTGCAGTGGATAGTGTTGTTCACATGGTCGTGTTTGCATTGCAGCACGTCAAAAGAAATGACTTGTAGCGTTCGGCTGGAGTTACTGTTTCCCAAACACCTTCACTCATGATTGTGAATGTGCTACAAAGGCCTTCAAGATGCGTTTAGAAAGCATCACTAGCTGAGAGGATAGGACAAGAATCCATACCATAGAAAAACAGCACAGAGGAGGAAGCGTTGCATTGCAAACGCTTAAAAAATGCGTGCAAATTGCGTCCATAATGCATGTTAATAGGATAGGCTTGATAATGGACTTTCCTGGTGTCTAAAATTGCAAAGCACATAGAGAGAGGAGTCCTAGGTCCTAGGGGGCGGAGTAATGGGCATCATGAAGGTTGGGTGGAAGATTTGCTCACTTTCCACATAGCACTGGAAAGTAAGTGTTATATTTTATGTTCGCTGTATGGCAGTGTCACCCAAGTCAGGTACAATAAATGAAAACTGCCCAATCAAGTCCAGGCAAATAATTAGGATTTGTTTTCTTAGATTGAATGGATTTTATAATTTTTACTTGGAAATGTTTATAAACTACTGCTTGGAAATTCCTTCATTGTGGGAGGGGCAGAGACACAAACTACTGCAGGAAATCTCCCCATTGTGGGAGGGGCAGAGACATGAACTACTGTGGGGAAATCTCACCATTGTGGGAGGTGCAGAGGCACGAACTACTGTGGGAAAATCTCACCATTGTGGGAGGGGCAGAGACACAAACTACTGCAGGAAATCTCACCATTGTGGGAGGGGCAGAGACATGAACTACTGTGGGGAAATCTCACCATTGTGGGAGGGGCAGAGGCACGAACTACTGTGGGGAAATCTCACCAATGTGGGAGGGGCAGAGACACGAACTACTGCAGGAAATCTCACCATTGTGGGAGGGGCAGAGACACAAACTACTGCAGGAAATCTCTCCATTGTGGGAGGGGCAGAGACACAAACTACTGCAGACAATCCTCACGATTTTGGAGGGGGGTCCAAAAGAGAGACGCAATTTACAGGATTTGCAGGGATTCTCACCTTAGTGGGGGGGGGGGGTAGAGACACAAAATACTGGGGGGAATCTCATCATTGTGGGAGGGGCAGAGGCACGAACTACTGTGGGGAAATCTCACCATTGTGGGAGGGGCAGAGGCACAAACTACTGCAGACAATCCTCACCATTTTGGAGGGGGGTCCAAAAGAGAGACGCAATTTACAGGATTTGCAGGGATTCTCACCTTAGCGGGAGGGGTAGAGACACCAAATACTGGGGGGAATCTCACTATTATGAGAGGGAAAGGCTAAAAAACAGATTTGGGCTTCTTGCTTAAGCTGGTCATACATGGCCAATTTCCCCATCCACACATTCGAAGTGAATGGGGAAATCCTCCCCGCTGTGATGTATTCTGACAGCAGGACTCCCCTGCCATCAGAATACACTAATCAGCTCTGCAGCTGATTGGCTGCATGTGCTGATCAAGTGAAAATTTACCAATAAGCCAATTCATGAGAAGTTTACCGATAGTTGGACATCTCGTGAATGTGAATGGCCATATGTGAATTGAGATTCGACTGGATCAGTAGGAACGGATCGCATTTTAATCCATGTATGGCCAGCTTAAATGTGTGCAAATATATATATGTATGGCTAAAACACTGCACACCAATGCCAAATCCTCACCCCAACTGTGAAACACAGTGGTGGGACTTTAATGGTTTGAGTACCCTTCCTTGCACCATGACCTAATAGCCTTATAAGGGTTGAGGGAGCATGAATTCCAGCCTGTAACGGGTGAACATAAAAATCGCAGCCTTTCATGCAGAGATCCTTTTTCGTTCCTCACAAACTTTTTTCCAACATGGGTTGGATTTTCCGGGAAGGCGTTTGAATCCTCTGTGATCATGTGACCGGAGCCGCAAAGGGTTAATTTTATCAGACACCCAGAAGCCGTGCAGGCGTGAACGAAGGAATTAGCTTAACGACGTTAAATTTACAAGAGGAGAGAAGCGATTTGTTAGCCGCTGATTGTTTCTGAGCATTATCAGCACAGACTTTAATTGTGCTGGAACTGAAATTAGCAGAATTAGAAAATTCGCCCGCGCTGGTTCCGGCGGTTCCTTTCTCCACGCTCATTGTTGTGCGCTATGTATAGATTATAAGGCCTTTGTTCTCGCTGCGTAAATATACACGCCTGAAGTCAGGGAGCCTCTGAGGTCTGCTGGCAACCGCGCGCCGTCCCGGTCGTCTCCCAAAAACCTTTGCCGAATGCCTTTTTTTTTTTTTTTTTTTTGCGCAGCCGCCGCTCCTGACTCCAGCCGGAACTCGCTGAGGTTTTGGGTGTAAAATATGATTGATATTGATCAGAGTGAGTAGAATTGTTTGTGCGGAATCTGTTCATTTCAATGACAAGGTCCCATCTTTTGCCCCTATCGTGGTGTGATAGAACAGGTGGAAACCATGTATTGCTTTTACTTTTTTTTTTTTTTCAAATATATTCATAATGCCATTAAAGAGTAATGAGCAGTGGAAAAATAAATGCGGATAGAATCTTTCAATTAAATATTTGTAGAAAGCTATAAATGTCTGATTCTCTGAACTTCTGTGTGTGTTTAATATATACATTTATTCATCCAACAGAGAATTTAATATTATATTGTTTAGAGTAATGGGGGCACCAAATACTGGGGGGATAACTCACCATTGTAGGAGGGGCAGAGACACAAACTGCTGCAGGGAAATCTCATCATTGTGGGAGGGGCAGAGGCGCAAACTACTGCAGGAAATTGCATCATTGTGGGAGGGGCAGAAGCGAAAACGACTGCAGGAAATTGCATCATTGTGGGAGGGGCAGACACAAACTACTGCAGGAAATCTCATTATTGTGGGAGGGGCATAGACACAAATTACTGCAGGAAATCTCACTATTGTGGGAGGGGCAGAGGCACAAACTACTGCAGGAAATCTCATCATTGTGGGAGGGGCAGAGACGCAAATTACGGCAGGAAATCTCATCGTTGTGGGAGGGGCAGAGACGCAAATTACTGCAGGAAATCTCACCATTGTGGGAGGGGCAGAGACGCAAACTACTGCAGGAAATCTCACTATTGTGGGAGGGGCAGACACAAACTACTGCAGGAAATCTCATCATTGTGGGAGGGGCAGAGACGCAAATTACTGCAGGAAATCTCACTATTGTGGGAGGGGCAGAGACACAAACTACTGCAGGAAATCTCATCATTGTGGGAGGGGCAGAGACGCAAATTTCTGCAGAAAACCTCACCATTGTGGGAGGAGCAGAGACACAAACTACTGCAGAAAATCTCATCATTGTGGGAAGGGCAGAGACACAAATTATTGCAGGAAATCGCACCATTGTGGGAGGGGCAGAGACGCAAACTACTGCAGAGAAATCTGACCAATGTGGGAGGGGCAGGGCAATAACCTACTGCAGGAAATGTCACCACTGTGGGAGGGGCAGAGACACAAACTACTGCAGGAAATGTCACCATTGTGGCAGGGGCAGAGACACAAACTACTGCAGGGAAATTGCAGATAACTTTTTTTTCCATTAAGTAAATGAAAACCATAACAATGAACTACTTGTATTTGCTCCCTGCAAATATACCATTGAAAATGTGTTCTTATATCTGTTCGATAAGTGCAAAAAATACTTGTTGATTCTGCCAGAAATCCCATGAGCTGATAAGTTCCAGTACTCTCTGTCTGAGGAACGGAGGAGTTATGGAGAGGAGGAGTTATGGAGATGAGGGGTGATGGAAAAGGGGAGGAGGGGATTATGGAAATGAGGAGGGGTGGGGATGAGGAGCAGTTATGGAGATGAAAGGGGGGGGGATGTGGAGGGGTAAAAGAAATGGGGAGGAGGGGCTATGGAAACAAGCAGGGGAGGAGATGAAGTAGAGGGGTTATAGAAATGAGGCGATGGGGGGGGGGGGGATTGACGAGGAGAAGGCGGGGGGATAAGGAGGAAAATGAGAAATGAGGTTGGCAGGGCTGACACCACATGCTTAGGAATTCAGAGCTGTGTCGTCATGCCATAGAAGAACATTGGGGCACACCATATTTCTGGCACATCAACAGTTCTTTTTCTGTCCTTGCAACCTGTTTAAAGGGATAAAACATGGGTAAATGTGCGTGTATTGCAAAGATCTGCTAAATATGTTTTTCTTTTGCCCTGACAAAAACATTTTTTAATATAAAATTGATTTTTTTTTCTTTTAATTTTAGGATTACTTGGCGAAATGGAAGAGACGGAGGAAAGTTTGGCATTTGAGTCGAATGCTTCTGAAAAAGATGGCTCCATTTCTGACCTGGAAGATATAGCGGACTGCGATTCTTCAAGCCCATCTTACAGCGACGCACCGGAAGCAGAAGGTATCTCTGCCACTCTCAGGGGGTAAATTGGTTATGTAATGGGGAAAATGTCACCATTGTGGGAGGAGCAGAGACACAAACGACTGCAGAAAAATCTCACCAATTTAGAGGGGCTGAGACAGAAACTACTGGAAACCTCACCATTGTGGGAGGGGCAGAGACAGAAACAACTGCAGGGAAATCTCATCATTGTGGGAGGAGCAGCGACACTAAGTACTCTGGGGAAATTTTACCATTGTGGGAGGAGCAGAGACACAAAGTACTGTAGGAAAATCTCATCATTGTGGGAGGAGCAGACACAAAGTACTCTGGGGAAATTTCACAATTGTGGGAGGGGCAGACATATAAAGTACTCTGGGGAAATGTTACCATTGTGGGAGGGGCAGAGACACAAACTCCAGCAGTAAAATCTCATTATTGTGGGAGGAGCAGACACAATGTACTCTGGGGAAGTTTCACCATTATGGGAGGGGCAGAGACACAAACTCCTGTAGGAAAATCTCATGATTGTGGGAGGAGCAGACACACAAAGTACTCTGGGGAAATTTCACCATTGTGGGAGGGGCAGAGACACCAACACCTGTAGGGAAATCTCATCATTGTGGGAGGAGCAGACACAAAGTACTCTAGGGGAAATTTCACAATTGTGGGAGAGGCAGAGACACAAACTAGTGCAGGGGAAATTCATCATTGTGGGAGGGGCAGTGACACAGACTATTCCAGGTACAGGTGGGAGGATGAGAACGGATGATGATCTACACAGAACAAATACATGAGAATTGTAACATTTATATACACAGAGAAGATTCTAGTAAATGTTACACAATATATCTCTATGTACACTACCATGGTATATATGATCATTATATTGTTTTATGGCGTTCTGTTGGACGTTTCCTATGAAGCTGCTGTGTTTACTGCTTTGTGTTTCTCAGAGATTGCTGGTTGTCTCTGACTATGGAGAAAATTCCCCTTTCTTACAATTGCTGAGTTCACTGAGACAAATCCTCACTCAGGTATTCCTACCTTCATTACCAGGAGAGCCGAGCAGCTCTGTGCCGCAGGCTTCCGATCAGGAGACGGGTGAAGCGGAACCACTGGAGAACCTGCGTGAAGAGGCCACACCCCTCTGCGGCTCAGGTACACATGCTTAATAATTATGTATTATTATTCTATAATACTGTGTACCTATACATGGCGTAATGGATTACTGCGATAACAGCTGTGTGTGTGGGTGAACTTTACAAAGGGTGAAATCGATGAAGCGATCTCTGGCGCCCGTGTCCAACGGCCGACCACCTATGTTCACAATGCAGCACGGCAGCCACTCAGGACGGACCCTGGAAGCAATCACTGGAGTAGTAGTGTAGTAAGGGTGCTTTCTGTAGTGTTTTCCAGCTTCTAGAGGGATACTACAGGTATGGTATCTGGTAGGGATCGACCGATTAGTGGCAAAGCCGATGTATCGAGACCCGATCTGCACTTTCCCCGATATATCGGAATCGGCCCCTGAGGTTACTGATATTGCCGATATCAGTAACCTCAGGGGCCGATTCCGATATATCAGGGAAAGTGCATATCGGCCCTCGATACATCGGCTTTGCCGATAATCGGTCGATCCCTACTAGGGAAAGTGTTTGTACCGGAGTGATGCCTCCAGCTAGAGGCATCACCCCGGTACCGGCGTCCATAGCCGACGGTTGGCTGTCTTGTAATGACAACTGATGCGGCTGAGAAGCCGCTCAGCTGTCATTACAAAGAGCGGGAGGGGACGTCCCCCCTCCCACCGCCTTCCGTGGCTCGCCCGGGTCTCCCATCCGGCCGGGAGACCCGGGCAACCATCCTGCATGGCCGCCGAAGAGAAGACCCGATCAAAGCCGCATTCGGCTCTAATCGGGTCTCCATGTAAAAGCCTGGAAGTTATGTCATGACATCACTTCCGGGTACTCGGCGCCAAATTAAAAAATATTACAGCATTCAAAACAGCCAAACTTGGCGTTTTGAATGTTTTTAAGTGCAGAGGAGGGGTTTGGGGGTCTTTTAGACCCCTAGATCCCTCCACAACATTACCTTGAAGAAAAAATAAAACATTTTTTTAAATGTCCGAAAATATCTGCCGAAATGACCAAAATATCTGTATCGGTAATAAAAAAAACTATGTCGGTCGATCACTAGTATATAGATAGCTACATTGGCCCAAGCTGGAACAATGTAACCATGTAAGGCAGCCCATACATTGACACAAAAAAAAAAAAAATCAGGTTAAAAAAAAGAAGATCCAATTCTCCCATCCATGGGATGTAGGAATCCTTCTCGCTGTGGTATTTTATTCTCAAAGCAAGGAGTCTTTCCTGCCGTCAGAATATAATGATCAGTGTTGTTGGTTATAGCCGGTGGCACCGATCGTTCAGGAAAAACCCCACAGGCTGGCTGTACACAAGCCTGCCCATACATGGATCAAAACTTGGCCTCTGCTGAACCAGCTGAATTTCAATCCATGTATGACTGGCTTAAAATTATTTATATTTCTGAACCCCCCCCCACCCAGTTCACTGCACTCAATGTCTCCAAATATGATCTGATGGAAGTCCTGGAAATACTACGTAGTAGCTTCGAGATTTCTATCCAAACGTTCAAATTTGCCAGTCTAATCTGTCACTGCTGGTACTTGTAGTTCCATGCTGGGAAAAGGTATCCCTCCCCTCCCCCTAATGCTGACTGTCAAGTCAAAGGAAGTGATAACGCTGATAGCGAGCGATAAGGGACCTGCCCCAGTGACGCTGCATTACAAGTGCTTTGTCCACGTTACTAATAACGCTCTCTGTGACTTGGCAGGTATCTGATTAGGGTAATACAGGCTGTAACCTTTCCTTGTCTACAGTCAGCCCTGCGTGCAAAGGCTCAGGATTCAGTTGCTGAAAATAAACCATAGAGTAGTTTCATGAATGACATCACAGTTATTTTGTAACAGTATTAGTTTACAGAAAAGATCCACCTTTTCTCATTAAAGAGCCATCACTCCATTCAGTGACTGCCTAGGCTGAGATGATCTCATCATTCTGCTGCAGGCAGGAGGAAGCATTTCCTTGGTCTCCTCTACCCCAGCGGTCAGTCTAAAACATATTAACACTGTTAAAAAATTTTTTTTAACAAGGAGCTGATCTGTTTCAGATATTTGCGAACACAGGCACCAGGATTTACATGATTGTGTTATTTCTGAGCCAAACTCTCAGTCCAGGAAGTAGATGGTGGCCTTGGACAATGCCTGAACAAAGATGGCGCTCTCCTTCTTGAGACAAAAGCATGTCAGGGGGAAGTACTATGGTCTCTGTGAGAGGAAATAAATACACTGACACATTATCATGCTAACATGGAATTCTCTATCTGATGCTAGGAGCACTCTAGCTAAACTTTTTGTCAGAGTGAAAACTTTTTGAGTTGTTGGTTAAATGTATTCCCTGTTTAGAGTGCCGCGGCATCCTCCAATGGCTGGCGATTGGACGCAGCTCAGTGTTTTTCCCTGGAAAGTGTATATTAGGGTGCGGTTTTAATCCCCATCGATCTGATGTTAATCATCCTCCCGGGGTGGCTATTAATAATCCTGACGTCGTCTTTTTTATGGGCAGTATCGATCTCGGCTCTTGCTGGTTATCATGGCCGGGCCGTATGCAAACATGCACTTTGTGCAGTAATCGCAGGCACTGTCATAGGCTGATAGGCTTATCACACCATCTTCAACTGCTGTTAATGGGGAGAATTATTATCAGCCCGTTGCTAGGAAAAAGACCTGGACTGATTAACACCCGAGCTGCCGGATGGGATTGCCCCTCCTCCCCATCCCATCACTGACTATGCTCTGTGGTCAGTAGAGCCGTTCATCTATATCAGTAGTCTTCAAACTGCAGCCCTGGGGCCGTATATGGCCCTTTGTCTATATCTAGCCCATGGGGGACTGTTCTTCTCGTTGACGCCAATGGGGGCATCCTTTTTGCAATTGACACCAACAGCAAATGACTATTCCACCCACTGATACCAGTGATGGTCACCCTTCCAAGCCACCAACACCAATGAATGGGGTACTAATCCTCCCACTGACACCAAAGATAGGGTTCTTTTACTCCCACCGACACCAATGATAGGGTACTATTCCTCCCACTTATACGAATGATGGGGTATTATTCCTCCCACTGAGACCAAACATAGGGTACTTTTTCTTTCCACTGACACCAATGATGGGGTACTATTCCTCCCACTGACTCTAATGATGGGGTACTATTCCTCCCACTGACACTAATGATGGGGTATTATTCCTCCCACTGACACAAATGATGGGGTATTATTCCTCCCACTGACATTAATGATGGGGTATTATTCCTCCCACTGACACTAATGATGGGGTACTATTCCTCCAACAGACACCAATGATGGGGTATTATTCCTCCCACTGACACCAATGATGGGGTACTATTCCTCCCACTGACACCAATGATGGGGTATTATTCCTCCCACTGACACTAATGATGGGGTACTATTCCTCCCGCTGACACCAGTGATGGGGCAATATTACTCCAGCTGACACCAGTGATGTGGCATTATTCCTTGTGCTGGCACCAATGATGAAGCACTATTTCTCCTCACTGTCACCAATGATGGGGTACTATTCTTCTTGCTGACACAAATGATGGGGCACTAATCCTCCTGCTGAGAGCAGTGATGGGGTACTATTCCTCCTGCTGACACCAATGATGAGGCACTATTCCTCAGACTAAAGATTGGCACTGTTTTGCTTCCAATGACACTAGGACATTTTCTACTCTCACTGGCCAAAGTTCAGCCCCCCTAAAGTCTGAAGGACAGTAAACTGACCCTTCGTTTAGAAAGTTTGTAGACCCCTGATCTTTATAGAGGACTGCAAAAACACCCAAAAAGTTATATCGGTAATCTCGGCACATTTCTTTTTTATTAGCTAAAATAAAAAGGTGGCCATACATGCTTTTATATTGACAGATTTATTTTCCAATCGGAATAACCGATCAGTATTTGATAACTCAATGATTTGATCGATATGACACACAGAGGGTAGTGGATTTTGAACAAGAGTTAGAAGATGTGATCGTAAGAGCAATCGCATTTCTGTTTTTACTATAAAATCTCTCAACCTGACCGATAGATATATGATCGTACTCGTGAGTAAGACATCTCAGTGCTGCCAATTGAAACAACATGATTGATAATTTTCTGTCCTGGCCTATCAACTCAGCTTGAACAAATCTGATCTAAATCGGTCCTAAGGGGTTATGCCTGTTCAAATGATCGAATTGCACTTGATTTGATAATAAAGTCGAAACGTGTATGACCAACGTTTTTGATAAGAGACCACCAAGGAAGAAAGAAGGCAATATTAGGTGGGCCGATAAGAACATTCCCAAATTTTCTTTCTTCCTTTTGGATGGACGGAGATAACATTCCCATTGGGTCTCCTGACTATCCTACTCTGTTACGTTTGCCATACACCAGTACAATTTTGTTCAAAAAGGTTTCCTTTTTTAAAACATTGGTTAGATTTTGCAATAGTTAATGCAATAAATTTGCCAATCGTTTTCGACCATAGAGCTTGGGAAAATCGGAAAATCAAAGAATGATGGAAAAAATTTTTTTCTTGAACAAAATAAATTTTTGAATATCCAACCGTAAATGTGCTTTTTTTTTGGGGGGGGGGGATGTACTTTTTTGTAATATATATGTGTTTATGAATGCAAAGTTCAAACAATTTAACCAACAGGGCCCTCTGATTCCCCTTGTACCAAATTGTATTGTAACTGTAATGTCTGCCTTGATTTAAAGCTTTGAGCAAACTGTTGACGTTCTATAAGTGCCGGTTCACACTAGTGCGGCTGCGGTGATCGCATGTAATGTCGGAGCGCAATGCTCCTTCATTACATGCGATCGGCTGTGTGGTGCGAGTTTAGCCATACACTTTGTATGGCTAAATTCGCACCGCACCCGCAGCAAAGACGCACAGGACCCTTTTTTGCAGCCGCATCAGGATCGGATCGCACAGTGGTTCACACTTGTGCGATCCGATCCTGTGCGAACTGTAAGATCGCACTGCGATATGCGATCAAACTGGGGGTGTCGTTAAGATTACATTGACACCCCCAGCGTATCGCATATGGCAGTGTGAACTGCCAGGGGTGCGTTTGCGATGCAGGAACAGGCTGCGAATTCGCAGCCTTCCCGCATCGCATAAGTGTGAACCGGGGCTAAATCCTGAATGATAGTAATAATAATTGGCATAACAATCAAACAAAATGTTTTAGGGTTTTCTTAGGAAATTTGTCCAGTCCATGATTGTACTATCCAATTCTCAGACAACCCATTTTTCTGAATTTCTTTACAAACATTTGAACAAAAGTCTACTGGATAATGCTCTGTTTTACTTGGAGGAAATTCTTCAAATGTTGAGTCTGTGCAAGCACAACAGTAGGTATGTTGGTAGAGCGCTGGGCCCACACAGGAGGGTTATGGTTTTATATCTAAATTTCAGAGGTGGCTTTCTGCCCTTAGGAGTCCTCAGAGTAGTCTAAAGCTGGATACACACTATCCAACTTTTGTGCTTAGATTTCCTTCAGATTTACCTTTTAGTGCAAGGGCCTGCCAGTGTTTAGGTTTGACCTCATATTATATGGTTTTGGTAAGTCTAAAGGAAAAAGTCTTCAGAAAATCTTATAGTGTGTATGGCCCATAAGGAGTGTAAAGAGAGTGAGCATCACAGATATGTAGTATACAACCAGTAAATCTTTATTTCACACAACAAGAAATCACAAGAAAAATTCAATGCGTTTCGGTCGTCAACACTCCCTTCATCAGGGCCTAGATCAGTGATGGCGAACCTTGGCACCCCAGATGTTTTGGAACTACATTTGCCATGATCCTCAACTACACTACAGAGTGCATGAGCATCATGGGAAATGTATTTTCAAAACATCTGGGGTGCCAAGGTTCGCCATCACTGGCCTAGATGGTGATAGCAACTGGGGAGGATACTGGTTAACACATTGTAACACAAGGATAAGATAATGCCTTCAGGTGACCGGAATGAGCAGTATCCTGAATGCTGAACGATGAAGGGGGAGTAATGAGCCTCTGAAACACGCTGGACTTCATTTCAGATAAAAAAGGAGAACATAACATTAGGTGCATTGTGAGAACTTTCAGATTTGTATGGAACGTTCTTCAATCCCAAATTAGATTTCCTTTTGGGTGAAGGAGGTAACCCCCCCCCCCCCCTTACTGGGGTTTCTGACCATTCTACTTTGCATAGTGGAGGAAGTTCTCCAAATGTCATGTCTCTGGAAGGTGTGTTGGTAGAGCACTGGACCCAAATTCAGATCTAGAGTAGCATTCACTCAGAGGTGGATATCCATCGGCTGAAGCCTGAGCCTCCCGTACAGCAGAGATTGTGTGATCAGTGCTGTCCTAACAGAGGGCGGAGAAGCTGATATACATCCTAGGAACCAGGAACCCAACTTCAATGACAGAGGGCAATAAATCTACACAAAGACAGCTCAACAAGTGCTTCTTCCTGCACAGAGTGGGATCTGTGACAAGCGTCAATACTGAGGTCAGAATTCAGCTCTTCTGAATTAGAAACTTAACATTCTAGTTTTCCCCACATGCCTTCTTAATAGGGCACCCCCCTCCCTAAAACCCCAAGGCTTTAGGGCAGCTGTCTTGACTGCTATGGCCATTGTTACTCCAATGTCAACTCTGTGCCTTACACTTCTTCTAAGCCTTTCTTTGCAATAGAATAGGAGAAGCTCTGGCCATACTTGTTAAATTTCATGGTCACCTGGAGAGAGCATGCAGTGACGTTCTTCATTAATGTGAGTCATTTAATTATTCTTATTTTTATTACAGAGGCTGAGAGTGCAGAGGTGGAAGAGAGAGTGAACTACAAAGAGTCAGAAACTGCCGACAGCACGGAGGATGCGGTGGAGCCTCACCCATGGAATGGTCCAGGTATTTTTTTAAAAAAAAAATGTTATGTATTTTTTTTATATGTCTAAAAAAATAATTGACCCAAGCTATGCAAATTATTTCTGATCTTTATACCATTGGCCTAGGAGCGCTGCCTCCCTGCTTTTATGCAAATTATATTGTGGTGTCTTAAATTATTCTATATTGAACATTTTCTGATATGGTAGTTGACTATGTGTGGGGGTTCCCATTTATCAGGTGGAGCTAATCAATCTTCATTTACTTTCCAATTTAGATTAGGGATAGAAACTTTGCTGCACCCCCAATCATCTTAACCATTTACCCACTGGGCATTTAAACCCCCTTCCTAACCAGACCAATTTTCAGCTTTCAGTGCTTTCACATTTTGAATGACAATTACTCAGTCCTGCAACACTGTACCCATATAAAAATTTCGTTTTTTTTTCACACAAATAGAGCTTTCTTTTGGTGGAATTTAATCATCACTGGGTTTTTAATTTTTGTGCTATAAATGAAAAAAGACTGAAAATTTTGTTAAACAAATGCATTTTCTTCATTTCGGTTTTCAAATTTTTCAAATTTAGTAATTTTACTTCATACATTTTGGTCAAAAGTTATACTGCTACATATCTTTGGCATAAAAAAAAATTAAGTGTATATTATTTGGTCTTTGTGAAGGTTATAGAGTCTACAAGCTATGGTGCCAATTATTAAAAATTGATCACACCTGATGTACTGACCGCCTCACCTTCTCATTTCTTGAGATACTAACAAGCCAGGAAAGTACAAATACCCCCCAAATTACCCCTCTTTGGAAAGTAGACATTCCACGGTATTTAGTAAGAGGCATGGGGGGTTTTTTGAAGTTGTAATTTTTTTCTCACAATTCTTTGTAAAATTAAGATTTATTTTTTTTAATTTTAAATTTGTCATATTACCAAGTTATTTCTCACTCACAGTATAGGCATACTTGCAACTACACCCCAAAATAAATTCTGCTACTCCTCCTGAGTATGGCGATACCACATGTGTGAGACTTTTACACAGCCCGGCCACATACAGAGGCCCAACATCCAAGTAGCACCTCCAGACGTTCCAGGAGCATAAATTACACATATAATATCTTGACCACCTATCGCCCTTTTGAAGGCCCTGGAGCACCAGGACAATGGAAACACCTACAAAATGACCCCATTTTGGAAATTAAACACCCTAATAATCTGTGAGACATAATGAGTCTTTTTAACAGGTCCTTTTTATTTTTTACACAAGTCTTTGGAAAATGTGGAAAGAAAATGAAAACGCATTTTTTTTTACACAAAGTTGTGGGCATGATTGAGGCATGACTGAGGCATGGAGGAGGCAGGTGTGAGCGGTGCTGTGGTCTCTCTCTCTCTTCCTTGCATGCTATATATACTGATCACTGTGCACAGTGTGCGAGTAGAGGAGAGAACTGAAGCGGGCATGCGCCGGTTTGTTGACAACTGATCGCTCCGTCATTGGACGGAGTGCTCACATGGTAAAGGGCCGCTGTCATTGGCCCTTTACCAAGATCCATGATGCGCCGGGTCAATACGGACACTTCTGCATGCGCGCGAGAAGCAGGATTCTGGGAGGACGTCATTATACGCCCTCCCAGAAGAAGCCGGCCGTGCTGTAGCTGTCATTTGGCTATAGTCCGGTCGGTTGGCAAGTGGTTCAACACTGCACCACCCCCAATCATATTACACATTGTTGTTAATTGCCTCTCGCCCTTTTGGCTAAGATCAAGTGTAGTATCTGTTCTTTTCAGTGACCAGTAGGGGTGCTGTGCCGTCATTTTGGCTCTCCGGCAGCTATAATGGCTGGCGTTATAGTATCCCTGCTGGTATGATCGGGGCTCTGAAGGCTAGTACTGGCTGGAACAGAAACTGGGGTGCCCACAGGCAGTTGGGGCACGGAGGTAATTCCCGTGGAAAACTGGATGGGCCTAGTTCCTCCTGATTTGAATGAATCTACCTTATCTAGCCATGGCCTGGGAAGGCGGAGAGAAGGTGGTGTCTGTGCCTCCTGGTAATGTTCGCCCAAGGGATGCTCTTAGTAACACTTCGGTGTGGGACCCCATGGTGTGAAAAGGCACAAGTTCAAAGCACCAACAACTTTTTTCTGCACTGCACTTTTTAGGGCTGGTCCTTTTGGCTAAATCCGGGGCAATTTTTGTGACCAGACCTCAGGACCCAGCCTGTGCACATTGCACAGCCACTTATTTATTTATTTATTTTTGTATCCTCATGTTTTGTCACCTTTCACTTTTGTGTGTTTTTTTTTTTCTCACTAGATTGAAGGGTGTGAGTCCTTGGGCCTACGCTAAAGTCTAGGGGAGGATGTGTGGTTGTTAGGTTCCTTCCTCCCGTAAAATGGGGGGGGAGTCTCTCTCTTCAGGAGAGCGCCCCACCTAGAACCTCGTTGGTTGGCTTCGGTTGACCATGACCATGCGCTCTGGGGGGGGGGGGGGGGTCAAGGTAATGTCCTACTCCTTTGGGGAGTTGAAAGGAGATGCCCCCTCCCACAACCATATTTTTACCCCATGGGCTTTCCTGTTCCTTTGTTTCTATTGTGACAGCCCCTAGCACTGCCTTTGCTGTTGGTTTTCTTTGCCAAAACATCCACATGCTGAAAACCTTTTTTGTTGTAATATAATAATCTGTGAACATATATATTGTTACAATTTATTATTTTTTTTTTAAGTAAAACTATAGGCAAAACTGTTTCTATTTTTTATTTTTATTTTGGATAGAGCAAGGGAGAGATATAAACCCTGTCAGTTTTTTTTGCCATCTGTGTCCCATTGGGGAGATTTCTCTTCATGTCTTCTCCCGTAGCCAAAACAGGAACTGAGAGGGACCTTACAAGTGAGGGAATCCTTGGTTGTCACTAGAACCAGTGTCCTAATTGGAAGGTTTCCCCCCTGTTCCTGTTCTAGTGACAACCCAAAACTTGGTATTCTCTTTCACTCTCACTCTTGGTGGTAACGGTCACATAGAGTAAGTGAATCTCTCTAACGGAGGCACAAGCGGCAATAAAAACCCGACAAGGGTTGTAATCCCTCTCCACACCACACCATTTAAAGGGTATGAATTGTAGCGCTTGTAATAATGATAAAAAGTCCACATAAAAGTTTTAAAAGGAATAGTCCTTGTTAAAATCCATATAAATAACAGATATCCACGTGTTGATTAACCATGACATCCACCAACACTCCCACGAAAAACCAGGTGACACAGAACCACCACCAATAGAGGCATATTAAATACCCTTACCAGATCACAAAATCTTAGAGGCAGTATGTATCAACTGATATCAGCAGGCACAGAACATCATCCCAGTAGATATCTGTAGTTAATCGTACTCCAAATGCTGTTTATCCCCTGTAAACATGGTTCTCAAAGACACAAAGGGAGCCTCTCATAGTGCAATATATCCAAATGGACCATTTGCTAATATGTGAGTGTAATATATTTGTCTTACTATAATAGAGTGGCAGTAGCGTTTGGTGTGTCAGCATGGATGTAGATGTTTCAATCCAAAAAGATGGCCGACGTCGCCCTCCACTGCGCATGCTTCCGCCTCCACCAATGAGGGTCCACCCAACGTACGTTTCGTCATACGCAAGGACGTCGTCACACACACCATTTACTTTCAATAAATTTTTATTGTTTTAAATGCAAAGAAAAAGAATATACAATAAAACAGTGTAGAGAACGTCCGTTGTGGAGTACATAGGTACAACTTAAAAACACAACAAGTGACACAGTCTCCGCAGGGATTCATAACAACATACAATATTTCCAAGTGATACATTGTTTGCTACATCCCCGGCCGGTCGGTCCGGGCCAGGCCCGGATCCGCCCCCTCCCGGCGCCCCGCAGGGGAACACACTGCGCCGAGTGGAGAGGGGCGGACGTCCAGACCCCAGCCCCTCGCCAACCCCCGGCCTCAGGGGAACCATGTAGCCGCAGTATTGTACCAGATAACAGAACTATAGTGCATAGTAAGGCTGCTCCAGGCGGCACTGTCAAACCCAACGGGATCCCTAGGGGGCCGCGTCTTTGAAAGTATAGATCAACAGCGATGCAGAAAAAAAAAGAGGAAAAATAGAAAGAGAGGATAAGAAAGTCTGGGAAAGAAAAAGGGGGGAGTAGGGGGGGTAAAGAAGGAGTAAGATATGGGGGCAAGGGGAGGGTGGTGTCCAGGTCCGTCACAAAGAAGCCAAATAGCCGTGGAGAGGGGCTCCCAGAGGAGCTCCCCATGAGAGTCTCACATGCTACTGGGGTCCCGCCAGATATCTCATCCAAGGGTCCCAGGTTTTCTCAAACAGGGGCAATTTGTCCTGGAGGATAGCCACCATTCACTCGTTCACCATGATCCAGGCACACACACCATTTAAATCTAAAAAAATAATTTACCTTTAGTTCTTTTTTTAATTTCAATAGCGCTTTTTTCCCCAAGAACTCAAAACACTTATCGGGTTATTGTTGTCCAGATTGGAGGTATGGCAGCCATCTAGGGCACGCTATGTAGAATATCATACTAGCGACAATTTTTAGACAGGAGCCAATTATCATTCTAGCTGTCTTTGAAATGTGGGAGGAAACCTCCACAAGCACATGGAGGACAGGCAAACTCCATGTGGATGGTCTCCTGACCAGGATTTGAATGAAGGATGCTAGTGCTGCAAAGGAGAAGTGCCATCATAGATAGGAACTATTTTTTCCTACCAGCATGTCTTTGGAGTGTGGGAGGAAACTGGAGTATCTGAAGGGAAACCCTCACAAGCACAGGAGAAGCATGCAAACTCCATGCAGATGGTCTCCTGGCTGGGATTTTAACTGGGGACCCCAGCACTGCAAGGCAGAAGGGCTAAGCACTAAGCCACTGTGCTACACACAAAACCTGGAACAACCGAGAAAACGGACTGTGAAAGTGTACCCCAAAGTGCCAGCTGAGATTCGGGGAGGTGGGGTTTGCGTTAGGCTGGAAATCATTGGCAGCCAGCCCAGTAACGATCCCGCCTCCAAATTTTTAGCTGTAGCTTGGGGGCGGGCAGGAATTGAGGAGGTTTGACGTTGCTGTGTACAAGCTCTTTTTGCCAGTTCTGCTAAAAATAATCCAATGTTATACATTGTTTAAAAAATGTAACTCATTTAGCAGTGTTGGCTTTAAAAACGAGGGGGTTTATCCTTTAAATAATGATATGTATACAAGAAATCATATATAGTGTACAGACATTGGCGGAAATCGCTCATTGATGGAACATCTAATTTATTGTACTCTGTACCTATGACTCTTTGGTAGGCTACATTCACATGATTGCGTGGGTTTTGTGCGTATTTTCATGCTATACCCATAGAGCATCCCATTAATATGAATGAGCCACCTTACATGCCACAAACATGGCAAAGAAGTATCTTTTTGGCCATTGAGATTCACACGTTTTTTTCACAGCGCTTTCAGGCACGTTTGTCATGTTTTGGACATGCAGGAAATAGACGAGTCTTCTCGCTGCATTTGGGGTCTTATTACCAATGAATGGTATCACAAGCATGATGCGCATTTTTCTGTAAATGGGGGGCATAACGTGCACTTTTGCATCCATTCATGGAACGCTTAGATGTGAATGGAGCCTTAAAGCAGAATTCTACCCAAAAGTGGAACTTCTGCTTTAAATACTCCTGACCCCCTGACATGCGACATTTGGCATGTCATTTTTTTTTTTTGGGGGGGGGGGGGGAGCAGGTACCTAGATATGACTGATACACGCTCCCACTTCCGCTTGGGCCGCCTAGGCGGCTCGAGTGGAAGTTCTCCTCTCCCCCTGCTTCCCTTCAATCTTCTGGGACAAGTCAGAGGTCCCAGAAGATTGCCCGGCCATTCAAAACGCGCAGCACGGGCGTGAAGCCGCAAGCTGTCACAGCTGGATGCCCACACTACAGATGCCGGCGCCCCCGAGAGGAGAGGGAGAAGATCGAGGCTCCTGCTGGTGAGTGCGTTGCTTACTAAAAGTCAGCAGCTACACTTTTTGTAGCTGCTGACTTTTAATAAACACGAAAATGAGTGGAACCCCGCTTTAAGATGGAGTTTATATATTTATGAATCAGTTTGTGTTTTATCCCAGAGGCTGCAGTGGTAATAGAGTCAGGGAAGGTGGCAGGAGGACACATAGGAGTGTATAGGAGTCATCTGGGGGCATCCTTTACTTTAATCGTCATCACCCGTGCATCCTGTTCATTGTCTGCTGATCGGAAATTTGGGGACGTGCGGCATCGGGATCGCAGTGAATATTGCTCACATCCTTCGCCCACACGCATGTGAGCAGTTTATGCAGCAGATCAGCGTGCGTTTTCAATATGTGACCCCCGCTGCAACCGTACAAGAGTGATGCAGCCGCACTGGAATGCTCTGGAATTCTGTTAGATAATAAAAACAGGAAGTGGACTGTCAGATAGGAAGCAGAGGGCACGTACTCGGCGAGATGGAACCCTGAGGCGTTCCTGCAGGGTGATAGCAGCCACCATTGGGTGTATAGGGGGGGGGGGGATTGATTTCAATTGCACAATGCCCAAATCAGCTACCTTCTGCTAGGATCACATTTATTGTACTGACCAGGGCAGGAATATCATGACAAGTCTTGCACAGTTGTAGCGGCTCCGCTCCTGGACTGAGATTGCTTACTCTGATTTCACTGCATGCTGTGAGCTTCTCACAATGTGCTTTGAAAGCTGCAGCACGTCAGAGCACACCTCATTTCTTGTATCATAAATGGTTTCCCATAAAATACTGGTTTCACCTTTTTCTTTTTTAATTCTTTGTTGCTCCTGCAGCATTTTTACAACCACTTCCCTGTACACGCACTCCAGTGATGGCTGCATGGCATTTTTCACTGTGACAACAATGGACCATATTTGTGTAATGGTGTGTTGAAACTGCCACTTATAGTCTCTATTAGAGGAACATACAAAACTATTTAGCTAAAAGAACTATGCACTGTCACGCTCTATAAGTAGGTGAACTGGCTGGATGGGGCTTTTCTTTCTGGGAAAAATGTGGAACGTTCATTTGGATGTTTATAAATACTGTACATTGTGTGTGTGCTGAAATCCTTCCAAAAAGGTTTACTCAGTGGAGAAGCTATGCCAACTCCGTGTGTTTCTGGCTTTGGTGTAGGGCTGTTTATTTAGTCTGTAGGCTGTTAAACAGTTGCTCAATGTTGACTCTGGAAATACTCGGACATGACGGGCGATGCCAACTTTGTGTGTTCCGTGGACACTGGAGCGCTTCCCGGTGATCAGGTTGAGCTCATGTATGTATTTTGACATCACAAACAAAGTCTTCTGTCATTTTCCTTATAGTCTAGTGGTTCTCCATCATCAGGCCATATCCCTGTGCCGGGCCTGGACGTCCTTCCCGGTGCCGGGCCTGGACGTCCTTCCCGGTGCCGGGCCTGGACGTCCTTCCCGGAGCCGGGCCTGGACGTCCTTCCCGGTGCCGGGCCTGGACCTCCTTCCCGGTGCCGGGCCTGGATCTCCTTTCCGGTGCCGGGCCTGGACCTCCTTTCCGGTGCCGGGCCTGGATCTCCTTTCCGGTGCCGGGCCTGGACCTCCTTTCCGGTGCCGGGCCTGGACCTTCTTTCCGGTGCCGGGCCTGGACCTCCTTTCCGGTGCCAGGCCTGGACCTCCTTTCCGGTGCCGGGCCTGGACCTCCTTTCCGGTGCCGGGCCTGGACCTCCTTTCCGGTGCCGGGCCTGGACCTCCTTTCCGGTGCCGGGCCTGGACCTCCTTTCCGGTGCCGGGCCTGGACCTCCTTTCCGGTGCCGGGCCTGGACCTCCTTCCCGGTGCCGGGCCTGGACCTCCTTCCCGGTGCCGGGCCTGGACCTCCTTCCCGGTGCCGGGCCTGGACCTCCCTCCCGGTGCCGGGCCTGGACCTCCCTCCCGGTGCCGGGCCTGGACCTCCCTCCCGGTGCCTGGCCTGGACCTCCTTCCCGGTGCCTGGCCTGGACCTCCTTCCCGGTGCCTGGCCTGGACCTCCTTCCCGGTGCCTGGCCTGGACCTCCTTCCCGGTGCCTGGCCTGGACCTCCTTCCCGGTGCCGGCCTGGGACCTTCCTCCCGGTGCTGGTCCGGGACCTTCCTCCCGGGGCCTTCCTCCCGGTGCTGGCCCGGGACCTCCCTCCCGGTGCCGGCCTGGGACCTACCTCCTTCTGCCAGGCCCGGGACCACCCTCCTGGTGCTGGGTCGGGACCTCCCTTCTTTCTGCCATGGCTACTGTTGTCACCCCAGGCTGGGACTGGCCCACTGGAGGATCCTGTTGAAGGCCCCCGCCCACTGCGTCAACAAAAAGTCAAGGCATCTCTACTACTTTTTTATAGATTAAAGTACTCTGCCTGAAATTACTCTGTTGGGTGAATTGAAGTGCACCCAATGAGCTATAATAATTAATAGGAATAGTAATAGTTCTGGCACAGCTATGGATGTGGCTCAGCTATGGAAGACTGTGGCATGCTATGAAGGATCGTCAGTCTTAACCTGGAGGTGATGCTGGCTCCTGTTCTAAGGTAAGGACCACCACTGATACCAATAATTTAAGGGGCCATTTTCCCCTGGGGTCCATTATTCCACTGACACAGTCATTTGGTAGAAGTTCTGTTCTGGGTGCCACTTTCCCACTGACGCCAATAGTTTAGGGGGCTATTTACCTTTGGGGGCCACTATCCCTCTAACACCAGTGAAACAGAGGGCTATTCTCCCCTGAGGCCACTATCCTACTGACACCAATGCTCTATGGGCTATTCTAAAGGGGGGGGGGGGCACAATCACACTGACACTAGTAAATTGAGGGGCAATTTTTACCTGGGGGGACACAATCGCACTGACACCTATGATCTAGGGGGGGGGATCAATTCTTTCCTGGGGCCATTATCCATCCCACTGACATCAATGATTCTGGGCCTTTTTTCCACTGGTGGTCATTTTCCCACTGACATCCGTTAATTGATGACTAGTCTCCCCTGGGGCCACGTTTTCACTGACAGCAGTGATTTAGGGGCTATTCTACCTTGGGGGCTGCTATCCCACTGACACCAATGAACTGCGGGACTAATCTACCCTGGGGCCACTATTTCACTGACACCAATAATCTTGGGGACTATTCTTTCCTAGGGGCCACTATTCCACTGATACCATGAAGTTGATGGGCTAGTCTCCCCTGGGCCATTATCAAGAGGCTATTCTTCCCTGGGGGCCACTATCTCATAGACACCATTGAATTGGGGGACTATTCTTCCCTGAACATGTCCAGATCTTATTGCTTCCTTTGTCCCATTTGGCTACATTTATCTTCCAATTGTGGTTTTAGTGACACCTTATGTGTTAAAATGTGAGAGGGTGTCACAAGTTTAGAAAATGAGAGGGAAAGAACACCGGAAGTGTGGGCAAATCTACTTGGGGACACAGACAGCCCTAAACATCTGGCACAGATTTTAACCCTTCCTGTGTCTCATTTTAAGCCAACTCTCAGAAAAAAGGAAGCAGCATGACGATTTAGCTGGGGCGTGTGCGGTAGGCTATACCTCACGCCTCACACGGAGACATGATTGGCAGGTTGAGGCTGTGCTCCCCTCTGGACTCAATTGATGACTAAACTGACACATGCAAAGTTCAGCAGATTAGCTAATCAGTTCCGTTGATTAATTGCTGATGAGAGATATTGTGCTGGAGATTTCCATTGGCACTTTCTGTGCTAAAAACATCTTGGCGAGATATGGCAAGTAATCTTATCCACACCCCAGGTAAACAGGTAAGATGATGGACTTACAAAGACAAGAAAGTCATATGACCGCCCTGACTGATTAGGGCCGCTATCGGACCCCCCACGGCCCGGGTGGTCAGAGGATCTGACATTCCATCGCCAATCCAGATTAGGTCAGCCTGCCTAAAAGATGTGTTTCAGTTGTGGGTGGATTCTAGGCGGTTAGTCCTTCCATGGACATCTCATATATACCAACTCTCAATTGTGTTCATTTGGAAACTGCAGAAGCCTGTGTGGTCTTACTGTAAGCCTGTGGTTTGTGGGCTGGATGTGGCCTTTTGCTTGACTTTATTCTGCCCCTAGTGCAACGTTCCTCCCCAAGCCACAATTGCACCCACAGACATGAACGACGAGGTTCCATTCGTTCCACTGACACCAACAATGGGACACGATTCCTTCCACTGACACCAATAATTGGGCATCATTCCTCCAACTGAAACCAAGAATAAGGCACCATTCTTTCCTCTGACACCAACAATTGGATATTATTCCTTCGACTGACGCCAAGAGTGTGGCACCATTCTTTTTCATAACACAAGAGACGATTGAGGGGGGATATGATATCAATGTACAAATACTGTACTGGCGACCCTAGCATAAGGAACAAAATATTCAGAGAAAGGAGATACAATAAGACACGTGGCCACTCACTAAAACTAGAGGAAAGGCGGTTTAACCATAAAATGCGTAAGGGGTTCTTCACTGTAAGAGCGGTAAGGATGTGGAATTCTCTTCTACAAGCAGTCGTATCAGCAGGGAGCATTGATCGTTTCAAAAAAACTATTAGATGGGCACCTTAGAGACCACAACATACAGGGGTATACAATGTACGGTTAAAAGCAAACACACACACACATCATAGGTTGAACTGGATGGACTAATGTCTTTTTTCAACCTCACTAACTATGTAACTATGTAACCAACTAGTGGGCACCATACCTCCCACTGACACCAACAATGGGGCACCATACCTCCCACTGACACCAACAATAGGGCATTGTATACCTCCCACTGACACACTAACTGTAGGGCACCATACCTCCCACTGACACCAACAATGGGGTGTCATTCCCTCCACTGACACCAACAGTTAGAGCCACCACTCCTTTCCATAACACCTTCCTCCTCCCTCTGACTGCAGGGGCTATGTCATTTTTTTCACCCCCATTGACCACAAAGCCTGAGACATTGTCCACAGACACCAGGGTTTTTTTTTTTTTTTTAGCTCCTGTTAATAATCCCCCCCAGAGTTCTGATATAAACTTACTCTTTGATTAAAAAGTTTGGAGATGCTTGCGGTAAGCCATGGGGATATTCACTTTGGGTAAGGCTCCTGTCCAGTCCTACTATCGCCCAACTCCTGCAGGTCTCACCTCCACTGCATAGGCACCTCGCTTGTGACGTAACGTGATTGCGGACATTCTGGACAGGGCACTTTTTTGGAGGTGGTTTGAATCCTGCAAACAATTAAACATTTTCCTTTTACAGTGAAGAACAGGAATGATAGCAGCATGGTGGAAAATCTCTGCATGTAATCAAGCATGAGCATGAGAGTGGAAAAAGACTTGAATGGGTCCAGTATAAATTGTCCAACAGTCCAACGTGTTTCAGGGTAAAGCTGCCCCTTCATCAGGGTTCCAAATAGTACTGGACAGCAGTTAAAGGAGGAGGTTTAAGCCCCAAAAACGTGTTCGCTTATTAACTTTTTGTTGTGACAAATAAAATTTATACTGGAGTCTTTTGGCACCCTCATTCTTCTTATACACTTCAGACCACTCCAGGGACCCTCTGGGACAATCCAGTTGACAGAAAGCTGCCTCTCTAATTTAGATACAGTCTCCTGATCTCTGCCTACCTTAGGTCTAGTGCTTCACCAACACATTTTATATATCTGCATGCAATGAGGAAAACTCCTTATGGAAGTGCCCGCTCACTATCACTTGGGTTCACGTTGCTTGCACGGTCTTACACTGCCTCTCTTGCCCATGGAAATAGAAGATCTGTGATTGGTTGCTTTGGATGCCAAAGACTCTTCTCCTCAGTTAGCATACGGGTCTCTTTCTGGCTAAATGTTGACATCTTCACTAAAGGACTTTTTGTTTTGTGGGGACCATTGTTGCCTTCTCGTTAGATTGGTTTCCACAAACACGTTTCATGGTTCAAAGTCCCTCTTCACCTGTGCTTCATTGCTGACAATAAGTTCAAAATGGTACTGGACAACAGTTGATGGAGTTTTGAGCCTCCGAAATGTAATGGTTTATCCACCTCTTGTCTTTTTTAACATTTATACTGAACTCTTTCAAGTCTTTTGATGATCTCATCCTTTTTATGCTCTTCACACCACTCCAGGAACCCTCTGGGGCACCCTAGTTGACAAAGAGCTGCCTCTAAAAGCTGTAATCTCGTAATTTCTGCCTACTCTGGGGTCTGGTGCTCCACCAACACCTGTTCTGTTAGTCTGCATGCAATGAGGTATACTACTTCTGAAAAAGCCTGCTCATTATCACTGGGGCTCACTTTGCTTACAGGGTCTTGTACGGCCCCTCCTGTCTTCCTGAACTTTATTATTTTGGATGCTAAAGACTCTTCGCTCCAGTTAGCGTAATGCCTGCTTTCTGGCCAAACATTGACATCTCTAAAGGGCTTCTTATTCAGTGGGAGCCATTGTTGCCTTCCAGTTGGATTGGTTTCCACAAACCCCTTGGCGGATAAGTTAACAGACCCCCCCCCCCCCTCCTCCATTGTCTGCCCTGTGCTCCTGCCTTGCATTGAGCCGCTGTTGAATAATTTAGTTTCAGATCTCTATCTTGCTCCCGTAGCGTTCTCCTATGAGCACTGGATCCCCCGCTGTTTGCACTGCACAGCTTGTAGAACATGGCCGGGAGTTCAGGAAATGTTGTCTTCAGTGACATCTGCGGGAAGAGAGCCGTATTAGGTGGCAGCCACTGAATTTATGTTGCCTGCTGCGGTCTTCCTACCCCGACTCACGGTGCAACTTTCAGTGGTCCTGTCATCAGAACTATATTTTAGCAGTATGCTAAATCAGACAAAGATCAGCCCCCGCTGCATCCCTCCCACCTTGTGACTTGCTAAAAAGTTACAATGTACAGTACAGGCTGATCACTGCGGGAGAGGAGACTGAGGAAATGGCCTGCAGCAGACTGATGACATCATCTAAGCCTAGGCAAAGTCGCTGACTGGAGTTGCAGGAGGGCCTTTTTATGATAAAAGGTGGAGCTTTTTTGAGAAGTGATACTGTTGCTGCATTTTGTGACATCTCAGGGGTTTATTGTGCATTTAATTTTACATAGACGTCCACTTTAACCCCTTCCCATCCGCGCTACAGCCTATATACGGCTGCAGCGCGGACTCGAATTTTCGGGAGGCCGTTTTTAAACGGCCTCCAGTGACACGCCCCCCCGCGCGCTCCTGCGAGCGCGCATCGGGGGGAATCTGTGTCGGCCGTGTCCCTTGGACACGGCCGATCACAGATCGTGGTGAATGGCCAATCACAGCGGCCATTCACCACGTGATCAAGCCGTCCAATGAGAGATGATCTCATATGTAAACATATGAGATCATCTCTCATCGCCGGCGCTCCTTCCTCACACAGACACTGCAGTGTGAGGAAGGAGGGGGAGCCGACAGCCGCTGGGGACACAGACAAATGTAATCAGGGCACTGATCACCAGTGCCCTGATTACTGAAGGTAAAAAAACACACACACTGCCCCCACCATCAGTGCCCACAGTGCCCGCCATCAGTGCCCCCATCAATGCCCACAATCAGTGCCCATAGTGCTGCCAGTCAGTGCCCATCAGTGCCTGCTCATCTAGGCACTGATGAGCACTGACTGGCAGCACTATGGGCACTGAGTGTGGGCACTGATGGTGCTGCCCATCAGTGCTCATCAGTGCCGCCCGTCAGTGCTCATCACTGTCACCCGTCAGTGTCCATCAGTGCCATCCGCCAGTGCCCATCAGTGCCGCCTATCAGTGCCGCCCGTCAGTGCCGCCTCTCAGTGCCCAGCAGTGCCACCTCTCAGTGCCCAGCAGTGCCACCTCTCAGTGCCCAGCAGTGCCATCTCTCAGTGCCCAGCAGTGCCACCTCTCAGTGCCCAGCAGTGCCACCTCTCAGTGCCCAGCAGTGCCGCCTATCAGTGCCGCCTATCAGTGCCGCCTATCAGTGCTCATCAGTGCGGCATATTAGTACCTCCTCATCAGTGCCCATAAGTACCACCTCATCAGTGCCCATAAGTGCCACCTCATCAGTGCCCATCAGTGCAGCCTATCAGTGCCCATCAGTGCCGCCTCATCAGCGCACATCAGTGAGGGAGAAAAATTTATTTTCAAAATTTACTCGCAGAAAATAAGAAAAACTTTTTTTTTTTTTTCAAAATTTTCTGTCTTTTTTCTTTTTTTTTGTAAAAAATAAAAAACCCAGAGATGATTAAATACCACCAAAAGAAAGCTCTGTTTGTGTGAAAAAAATGATAAAAATTTCATATGGGTACAGTGTAGCATGACCGCGCAATTGTCATTCAAAGTGTGAGAGCGCTGAAAGCTGAAAATTGGCCTGGATGGGAAGGGTGTTTAAGTGCACAGTAGGCAAGTGGTTAAGATCCACCTGGAACCCTGCAGTTTGTGTTAAATTAATAATTAGAGTACCTGTCATTTTGCTGCAAGCACATTTCTTTAGAGGGAAACCTTAAGGAGCAATCGGTGGGATTTTTCTCTTTTGGGCAGAAATTGTCAGTACCCTACGGAGCAGTAATGATTCTTATTTTGCCATTTTCCGCTTTTCGAAAATAAATCTCTGCAATGGTCCAATCCTTCATCCTTTTCTTATGAACAATAAAACGTCAATTTCAGGAGGAAGCAGTGAGGAGAGGATGGGGGGGGGGGCTCTGTGGTGTGTTTGAGTCACCCCTTGGTAAGATTGCGTCCGGGAATGTCAGAGAGGCCGGTAGCATAAACGGGCCATTTATCACCCAGCTGCGGTCCTTCACTGCTGTGAACCCTTATCGCAGATCGGACTTACATGACTGATCGAGCCCGGGACAGGCTGGCAGAGTCAGCAAGCGTGCCAGCTCCAGGACTTAGAGACTGAAGACCGCTATTCTCTGCAGGGCACAGGAAAGGAGGGGGAGGTGCGCACTGCTGGCCAAAACCAACCTGGACTCCGCGCCAACTCTATTTCAGATCCCGGGCACAGCGAGCGAAGTGTTTGGTGCCAGCATGGGTGGGGAAAAGTTAAGTTAAACACTTTGTAATGGGTTTCGGTGGGTTAGACTGGCATCCAAGCCATGTTCTGTAAATAATGAGCATTGCGCCAGGACTCCGCACACTGGGATTTCACGCAGTCGGGTGAGCGAGAAATGTCAGCATTGTGCTATAAAGGGAAATCACACTGGAAGCAGCTGGTAACATTGGTGTCACTAAGTAACAATTTTACTTCCTCTCCTTGTAGAAGCTGCTGCCCTGCCACCCGGTAACTGACCCCCCTCACAACCTACCTGTACCATCCACTTTGTCACTTCACACACAGCATGAAAAGCGTTATTACCATTGTAGTTCGTTTTGTTTTTACCTGGTTCATACCTGTTTGGCTATGGTGTCCCGAAGAGCACAGATTTGTGTGCCTGTATCTGAACAATGAGCAGCTTAGCCTTCACACACTGTAAGTTTAGACTTGTGATTTAGGGGGGTAAAAATGTGCATTTGAGCCATGTTTTTAGCACCCCAACCAGTTGCAATGGAAGCAGACTGGAATATTTACATGCCACTGTCACAGTGTTTCATGCCTGCATCCTGCAACTATCCAACATGTCACAATCGTCGGGCGGCAAAGCCATCGAATGTGACCCATTAAAGAAGGCATCTTTAAATTTTGGTCCTCCAGTTGTTCAGGAACTACAACTCCCATCATGCCTAGTCATGTCTGTGAATGTCAGAGTTTTATAATGCCTCATGGGACGTGTAGTTCCGTAACAGCTGGAGGGTCGTAGTTTGAGGATCCCTGCATTAAAGCGAACAGTGAAGCTCCGCAAATGCATATGCACTGCATCTGGTTGGGGTGCGTTTGCCAGCAAAAATCTGGGTAAAACAGGTGGTAAGGTGGCATTAAATGTAGATCGAGTGATTTTCATTTTTTTTTTTTTTTTTTTTTCGTGCATTAATTTCCGTGCATTAATGAAACGCAGAAAAAACACTTGTTGCATTTCGTGCGTTAATTTCCGTGCATTAATGAAACACAGAAAAAAACACTTGTTGCATTGCCTTTTAAAAGTCAATGGCTTCCCAAGCACGGCAAAATGCACAGTTTAAAAAAAAAAAAAAAAATGAGGCCCTTTTCCCCCGGGACAGAATCTGTTTTTATTCAGTTTTGCTCAGCAGGGAATCTGTCTGAGCAGGGCATGACCACTCTGTGTCCGCTCTATTAATGCAGAGCGGACAGGGACACAGCCTGCTCTGCTCTGCTCTATGGGCAGTCAGATGTGAACTGACTGCCTGTCCGTTTACACCTGACTGTCCTCTGATCCGATACCACGAGATGGAGGGGAACGATCCCCTTCTGATTTTTTTTTATTTTTTCCAAATTGGATCGGATTGGAGGTAGCTAGGTGTAAACCGACACAAGTTTGTTTACATTCGACTGCCCATAGAGAGGAATAGAAAGTCCGATCGGTCCACTTTAAAATCGAACAGGAGAACCTGATTTAGACCACTCGTGTGAAGGGGGCCTTGAGTTCGACTTTTAAAAAGGTCTATGAGCTACTTTGTCAGATTTGCCAAATTAATGGGATGCCTTATGCAGGTGGAGCAAAAAAAAAGTGCACATGCGTGGCCTGTTTTTGTTCTCGTTCACGAATCGCTAAAAGTGAATGAAGGCAAAAATAAAAGCGCAAAAATGTTAATGTTTTATTATTATTATACAGGATTTATATAGCGCCAACAGTTTGCGCAGCGCTTTACAACATGAAGGCAGAAATACAGTTACAATACAATTCTATACAGGAGGAATCAGAGGGTTCTGCTCATTGGAGCTTACAATCTAGGAGGGAGGGTCAAGTGATACAAAAGGTAATAACTGTGGGGGATGAACTGATGGAGTAAGTAAAAATACAGTGTATTCGTTAGAATCCAGATAGGTTTCTTTAAGGGACAGTTCACACCACATAAATGCACTCAGGGTAAGTTTTTAGGATGAGTTTTTGCTTACTGTTCACACCACACACAGTTCTGGTGCATTTTTACTAAGTTTTGCTGCGTTCCAGTACCGTTCTGTGCAGAAAAAATGCAGCACGTTCTACTTTTTTTGTTCTGCATCAGAAACTGACTGCACTGGTGTGAACTAGGGCCATTGGAATACATGGAAAACACTGTGCATCTATTTTTCATGCAGAAGGAAACACACTGGACTGCATCTGGTGTAAACTAGCACTAAAGAGAAGGGTTTTCAGGGATCATCTAAAGATGGATAGATTTGGAGAGAGACAGATTGGGGTAGAGAGTTCCATAGGATGGGAGAAGTCCCGGAGGCGAGCATGGGAGGAGATGATGAGGGAGCTAGAGAGCAGGAGGTCTTAGGAGGATGGAAGAGAATGATTGGGTTGGTATTTTGAGACTAAGTTAGTGATGTAGCTGGGGGTTGTGGATGACTTTTTAAGTTGTTAGTACTTTGAATTTTTTTCATTGGGTAAGTGAAAGCCAGTGTTGGCTTAGGCTGAGAGGAGTAGTAGATACTTAACGGTAAGGTGAACGAGTCTGGCAGCAGCATTCATGATGGACTGAAGGGGGGAATAGCCTATGTAAATGTAATCCAATGAGGATGGAGTTGCAGTAGTCGGGGCGAGTGATAACCAGGGAGTGAATTAGTAGCTTTGTGGTGTCGGTTGAAAAGGGGCGAATTCTGGAGATGTATTTATTTAATTATGTTGTGGTAATATATTGAGCTGTTTTACTTGCTGGTAAGAATTGGCCTACATTCATACTTGATGCATGACCGCTTTCAGTCAATTTAGAATTCTTTTATTTTTTTTTTTTGCACATTTTTGCATTTTTTTTTTCACTAGAAATAATTTTTGACGTATTTTTTATGTGTTTTCAAGCATTCAACATTTTTGGCCAATGGAAAGCCGTATCATCTGTGACGTCATATGTCATCATTGTCCTTGTATGGGCTTTTCGGTGGGTGGTGTTGTCTCTTGAACCATGTCCGCCATGCCAGTTTCTTCCCAGGCCCTCTTGCCACGGTTCTTGTAATTTATTTTATTATATTTATTTCAGGAATTCAGGTACTTGTATAGCGCCGTCAATTTACGCAGCACTTTACATATACATTGCACATTCACATCAGTCCCTGCCCTCAAGGAGCTTAGGTCCCTAACTCACATTCATACATACATAGTAGGGCCAACTTTTTTATACAGGATCCAATTAACCTACCAGCATGTCTTTGGGGTGTAATGGGCATCATTGGGGGTTGTAGGGGTTTTTTGTGGACCCTCGCCAGGCAGAGCATGGATGCTCCCTTTTGTTCACAGGCCTGAGGTTGCTAGGAGAAGGAGACCGATTTTTTTTTTTTTTTTTGTAGGCGCTAATACACTTGTTATTGGGCGCCCCCCCTGTAGTCTATCATGCTATTGGCCAAAAAAGCTTTCTTTTTTCTTTTTTGCACAAAATGTGGCAGCATGACCCCCAGGTATGAAGGGGCACCATTGAATATGATGAGAATTTTCATGGTGGGGACTGTCACACTTTGGGAAACGTATGGCAAATTACTCAGGTGTGCTCAAAGACTTAATGACCACAGCGCAATAAAAAAAAGGCGCAATCATCCACGCCATTTTAGTTGAAGCTGCCCAAGAAAATGTATGTTGGCCATTGTTGTAATCTGAAACAAGGCGTGAGAATCGCACTGGGCTATTAAATCCATGCTGGGACCGGTACCCTCAAATCTAACATGGTGGTCTTAAGATGTGCTTCCAAGTTCGAGCTTCAAAGACCTTTCATGCAAGTTTTTAGTATATTTAGTAACATAACTTTTAGAATTTCACCTCTTCTTTTCTTGCTCGCTTTTTGCATGTCTGTTATTCTACTGCCACAATTGAGCGAGGTGCGTTTACACGTCTTCATTGTTTTGATATTATCAGACAGTTGTGTTCTGCATTAAAGTTTAATAAAGGCTCCGTAGGGCTGCAGGATCTACCGCGCGTTGGAGGAGTGGCATTTTAGGCCAGCGCTGGTTTGCAAAACTGCTGCAGTCCTCCATGCTAGTTTATTCCATCGGAAGAAGCCATCGCTCCAGGCACATCAGGGGTTAATTTCATAATGTCATATTCAGCAAGACAAGTCGAGGCTGGGAATAAAAAAAAAAAAAATAACTGAATTTTTATCTTTGGAATGACCTTGTTTGCTGGAGGGGTTTGACTGCTTAAAATTCTGATATGCAAATGTCTGATAAGTATAATCTATAATCCTCAACCAGCATTTACAGATGGAGGCCGCTTTAATTTACTCGTATAAACTGATGAGCAAACGGTTCACTGAAACCCCCAACCTCTCACCCCACCTTTAGCGACACTTATCGAGAAATTTCAACGCTCGCTCGCTCGCTGCGTGCGACAAGACAATTGATTGCTACTCTATTTCTTCATGCATTTAAATACTAAAGGGCGGCTCTGGGCCAAACACAGGGAGTGTAGTTCTAATTCTGCAGGCTCTGTGCCACTGCTCCGCCTCCACTGGAACATCTTGATGATGCCCACCAACGTTCTTCCCCTTCCTGCCCATCAACCTATAGAGCAGCTTGATTTAAAATGGACCTGTCAGCATGTTTACAAGTCAGTTTATTGAAAATCACATATAAAAATATACATTAGCAGTATAATTTATCAGAAAAGTTCTACCTTGCTCCCATCAGTGACATTGCCTAGGGCGACTGTTGTCTGTCTGCTGCAGACAGGAGGAAGAATTTCCTCAGTCTCCCCTCCCCCAGTGATCAGACTGGAAGTCACAAGGTGAGAGGCTGCTGCAGGGGCAGATCTGTGTCAGACATACCCTGCTCAGAAAAATTAAAAGAACGCTTTTTAATCAAAATATTGCATTTAAGTCAATGAAACTCCTGGCATATTGATCTGGTCAGTTAAGTAGCAGAAGGGGTTGTTAATGCGTTTCAACTGCTTTGGCGTTAATTAAATTAACATCATGTGCACTAGATGGGCAACAACGGGACGATCCCCAAAACAGGAATGGTTTACAAGTGGACGCCACTGAATTTATTTTCCCTACTCATCTTTTCTAACTGTTTTTCACTAGTTTTGCATTTGGCTAGGGTCAGTGTCGCTACTGGTAGCATGAGGTGATACCTGGACCCTATAGAGCAGTGATGGCGAACCTTGGCACCCCAGGTGTTTTGGAACTAGATTTCCCCTGATGCTCATGCACTCTGCAGTGTAGTTAAGCACCATGGGATATGTAGTTCCAAAACATGTGGGGTGCAAGGGTTCGCCATCATTGCTATAGAGGGTGCACAGGCAGTCCAACTCCTCCAGGTTGGCATGTCAATACGTGCCATTGCCAGAAGGTTTGCTCAAGAGCATGGAGGAGATTCCAGGAGACAGGCAGTTACACTCGGAGAGATGGACAGGGCCATAGAAGGTCCTTAAACCATCAGCAGGACCGGTATCTGCTCCTTTGTTTAAGAAAGAACAGGATGAGTACTGCCACAAAATGACCTCCAGCATGCCACCGGTGTGAATGTCTCTGACCAAACAATCAGAAACAGACTTCATGAGGGTGGCCTGAGGGCTCAATGTCCTTTAGTGGTCCCTGTAGTCACTGCCCGGCACCATGGAGCTCGATTGGCATTTGCCATTGAATACCAGAATTGGCAGGTCTGCCACTGGGGCCCTGTGCTTTTCATAGATGAGAGCAGGTTCACCCTGAGCACATGTGACAGATGTGAAAGGGTCTGGAGAAGTTGTGAAGAATGTTCTGCTGCCTGTAACATCGTTCAGCTTGACCGGTTTGGTGATGGGTCAGTGATGGTCTGGGGAGTTATATCCATGGAGGGATGCACAGACCTCTACAGGCTAGACAATGGCACCCTGACTGCCATTAGGTATTGGGATGAAATCCTAGGACCCATTGTCAGATCCTATACTGGTGCAGTGGGTTCTGGGTTCCTCCTGGTGCATGACAGTGGCCATCCTCATGTGGCGAGAGTATGCAGCCAGTTCCTGACGGATGAAGAAATTGATACCATTAAATGGCCCCCACACTCACCTGACCAATAGAACACCTTTGGGACATGATGTTTTGGGCCATCCGACGTCACCAGGTTGCACCTCAGTCTGTTCAGGAGCTCAGTGATGCCCTGGTCCAGATCTGGGAGGAAATACCCCAGGACACCATACATCGTCTCATTAGGAGCATTCCCTGATGTTATCAGGCATGCATACAAGCACATGGGGGCCATACAAACTACTGAGTACCATTTTGAGTTGCTGCAATGAAATGTTAGCAAAATGGACTAGCCTGCTGCATCATTTTTTCACTTTGGTCTTTGAATTCAGCCCTCTGCAAGGTGATAATTTAAACTTCCATCAAACGATGTGGCATCCTTTCCTTCCTAACACATTACCCAGTCCATATCAGTATAGATATCCAGCATGAGATTTTTCCCCATTGAGATTTGATGAGTTTTCAAAGTGTTCCTTGTATATGTGTATGTGAACACAGCCAAGCCAATAGCACAGGCACCAGGATTTACACGATTGTGTCTCCTCTGAGCTGACATCCCAATCCAGGAAGTAGATGGTGACCCTGAATGATGCCTAAGCAACGATGGCACCGTCCTTTAGAGAAAAGCAGATGAAGGCATTGTCAGGGAAGGCGATGTGATCTCTGTGAGAGGTAATAAAACTCCATGCTGCTGGTGACAACAGTGAACCATGTCTGTGTAATGTGTGTTGTGATGGCCACTTGTAGTTCGTATTAGAAGTCTGTGTGACAGAGTGACAATGCAGAAGCTTAATTGGGAAACGGGGACAGAGTGTGGTCCCCTTATAACAGGAAGTGCCTGAACAAGGACCTGACTGACAATGGCTTCTACTGATGCGCTGGGTGTATGGCGTCTTCTCTACTGGTGCGCTGGGTGTACGCCGTCCGCTCTGCTGGTGCGGTGGGTGTATTGCATCTTCTCTTCTGGTGTGGTAGGTGTACGCTTTCCTCTCTGCTGGAGAGTGGGTGTATGCTGTCCTCTCTGCTGGTATGTAGGGTATATGGCGTCCTCTCTGCTGGTGTGGTGGGTCAACGCTTTAGTCTCTGCTGGTGTGGTGGGTGTTCACCATCCTCTCTACTGGTGTGGTGGTTGTACGCCATCCTCTCTACTGGTGCGCTGGGTGTACGCCATCCTCTCTACTGGTGTGGTGGTTGTACGCCCTCCTCTCTACTGGTGCGCTGGGTGTACGCCGTCCTCTCTGCTAGTGAGCGGGTGTACGGCGTCCTCTCTGCTGGTGTGGTGGTTGTACGCCCTCCTCTCTACTGGTGCGCTGGGTGTACGCCGTCCTCTCTGCTGGTGAGCGGGTGTACGCCGTCCTCTCTGCTGGTGTGGTGGGTGTACGCCGTCCTCTACTGGTGCGCTGGGTGTATGGTGCCCTCTCTGCTGGTGAGTGGATGTATGGCGTCCTCTCTGCTGGTGCAATGGATGTACGGCGTCCTCTCTACTGGTGGGGTGGATGCCTGGCATCCTCTCTGCTGTTGCGGTGGGTGTATGGCTCCCTCTTTACTTGTGGGCTGGATGTAGGGCGCCCTCTCTACTTGTGGGGTGGATGTAGGGGGCCCTTTCTACTTGTGGGGTGGATGTAGGGTGCCCTCTCTACTTGTGGGGTGGATGAAGGGCGCCCTCTCTACTTGTGGGGTGGATGTAGGGCGCCCTCTCTACTTGTGGGGTGGATGTAGGGCGCCCTCTCTACTTGTGCAGTGGGTGTATGGCATCCTCTTTGCAGGTGCGGTGGTTGTATGACATCCTCGCTACTGGTGAGGTGGTGGTATGGCATCCTTGCTACTGGTGAGGTGGTGGTATGGCGTCCTTGCTACTGGTGAGGTGGTTTTATGGTGTCCTCTCTACTGGTGAGGTGGTTTTATGGTGTCCCCACAACTGCCACAATTTTCTTTACTTTTTTTGACAAGCTTTCTTCTTTGTCAGTTTTGAGTGCAGCTGAGAACAGATGATGGCAGATCTGCACCAGTATGATCAGTAGCCTGCTTCCCTAGTAGTCCACACCCCACACATATATGTATGCACACGACTCCACAATTGGGAAAAACATACAAAAAGACCCGTAGTCATCCACCTGGCAAATAAAATAAATTGTATGGACCATGAGATTTGCTTTTTGGCGCTTGGTCCCCATCATTGTCCACAAGGGCTTGGTGACTAAGACCACACTTGGCCCTTTCCAAGTTTTAGGTGAGTCCTTCTCTCTGCATCTGGGCCTGGTGTCACCGGGAGAGGAAGTGTGAGAAGATCTCACCAATTGGGTCACAGGAGGAAAGAAAAAACGAACAAATGTAAGGGCCCATTTACCCTTCCAATGCGTGGTGGTAACCCATAACCTACTGAATCTTGCGGTACAATTATTTTGGAATGGCTGTAAGGTAATGCAGCTTATGAGTGCATTGTGTTAGACAAAAATTGGGTCATGTGTGATTTGTAAGCACCTTAGGGTGCGTTGGGGGCCCATTTTGTGCCCATTATGTGTGCTTTAATAAGGTCTGTTACCTGCAACAATTGTAGAGATAAGGAACCGTGACCTGTCTCTGCATGCTTCTTCCAGGGCTGTGACTTTTGAAGTGCCAGACAGCTAGCATTTTCAGGAGGCCAGCAGTGGCAGAACCCAGTTTCTTTCATGACCGGTGCTCCGAAGTCATAAGTCCGCAGTGGACACACCTGGAATTCCCAGTGCACCGCATACTAGCACATTATGAAATACTTACCTTAGAACGAAGCCCCGACACGGTTGCCCGGACATCGCTGAGGCAGCTGACATCTTCCCTCGGCGTCTCTTCCGGGTTCGGCGGCTCCGGCGCTGTGAGTGGCCGGAGTCGCGATGACGTCACTCCCGCGCATGCGCGCAGGAGTTCACTTTCTGGCTAGGAGCCGGCAAGGCGCTCTGAAGGTCCGACGGACGTTCAGAGCGCATGCGCCGCTTCTGTCAGGAGCTGCATGCAGGGCAAATATCTCCTAAACCGTGCAGATTTAGGCAATATTAATTTACCTACAGGTAAGCCTTATTATAGACTTACATATAGGTAAAAATTAAAAAGCGCAGTATACTACCACTTTAAAGCTGAGCTCTGGCCACAAAAACCTTCTCAGTAGCCACAAAGGAGATACATTATCTTTGTGTGCACCAAATGTCTTTGCAAACCCAGATATTACTTTATAAACGTGTCGGTGACATCATCGTAGCCTGTACAGAAAGCAGAGCTGTGGGAGGGGCCCCAGCAGGCTCCACCCACAAATGAAAAAAACTAGGAGGGGGCAGAGACAAGACCAGTCACCCTTCACAAGGAGGGAGAGCAGCAGTGAGCGGTCTTTATTCTAGGAAGCTCCTGCACAGAGGCAACGCACACCAAGATTCATGAAGAACACAGGACTGTTGTATTTATTATCCCGGAGTTCCGCTTTAATGAGATTGCTGCCCGCGATGTCTTTATCGTCTGATTCCGAATCGCCTTCTTAGTTTTGACTACAGACCTCGAGCCGGGTCAGCGCGCCCCACCGACCTGCCCAGATGTACAATACTCCAATCACATATTTCTCAGCGCAGTTATCTGGCGATAAAAATACAACGGGTGGGACGGGGGATGGAATTTCGGCCAGTAACGGTCCCATCCCCCCACCCCTCCTGGTCCACTCTATCAAAGCCCTCCATGTTTTTTTTTTTTTATTACAGTTTAATTTCAAAGCTCCTTCATTAAAAGTGATGAAAAGTTGTTTCGGTTAATGTTTATCTCCTCCAGTGCTCCTCGCTCCCTAATCTCCTAAGGCCGGGAGTTTGGGTGAAAACCTCAAGGTTTCGCTATCAGTGGACCCAGAAGTCCTCATCTCGACAGCACAGCGCGTTCTGATGGACAGGGGAGGGAGAGATGGCGCTGATAAGGCGACTTTTTTGGTATGTGTGGGCGGTGAAAATAATTCAAGCTATTTTCTCTTTATCGGGTGAGAGTGGAACTTGCTTTGACGGCAGATAGAAATATTTGTTTTAGATTAACACTCCCTATCCTAAAGAAAAGGGGAAGGAAGAGTTTAAAGGAGAACCTCAGCTGCCTGATATATAATATATACTGTATTTAAAATAAGGATTGTGACACAGTGTGTCCCGGCCTCGCCTTATGACTTGCTACAAAGTTACAGTGTGATCACTGGGCTAGGGGAGACTGGGGAAATGCTTTCTCCTGCCTGCAGCAGACTTACAACATCATCCTAGCCCTTTTAATGATAAAAGATTAAAGTGTCACTAAACCCAGGAGCCTGCAGTCACTATATCTGATCTCCCCAGGAGCCTGCAGTCACTATATCTGGTCTCCCCAGGAGCCTGCAGTCACTATATCTGGTCTCCCCAGGAGCCTGCAGTCACTATATCTGGTCTCCCCAGGAGCCTGCATTCACTATATCTGGTCTCCCCAGGAGCCTGCATTCACTATATCTGGTCTCCCCAGGAGCCTGCATTCACTATATCTGGTCTCCCCAGGAGCCTGCATTCACTATATCTGGTCTCCCCAGGAGCCTGCAGTCACTATATCTGGTCTCCCCAGGAGCCTCCAGTCACTATATCTGGTCTGCCCAGGAGCCTGCATTCACTATATCTGGTCTCCCCTGGAGCCTGCAGTCACTATATCTGGTCTCCCCTGGAGCCTGCAGTCACTATATCTGGTCTCCCCTGGAGCCTGCAGTCACTATATCTGGTCTCCCCTGGAGCCTGCAGTCACTATATCTGGTCTCCCCGGGAGCCTTCAGTCACTATATCTGGTCTCCCCAGGAGCCTTCAGTCACTAAATCCGATCTCCCCAGGGCCCTGCAGTCACTATAGCTGCTCTCCCCAGGAGCCTGCATTCACTATATCTGGTCTCCCCAGGAGCCTGCAGTCACTATATCTGGTCTCTGCAGGAGCCTGCAGTCACTATATCTGGTCTCCCCAGGAGCCTGCAGTCACTATATCTGGTCTCCCACAGTACACAGAATATGGGAATTCAATTATTTTAGTAAATATAAACTGATAAATACCTTTTCTCATCAGCAGTATATAGTCGTCTTGTGACTTTGATCAGTGTCTAGTTAAAGCTTGTAGGAGGAGTTTCTATTCTCCTGTGACTGTCCTATGACAATGTTTCTCAACTCCAGTCCTCAAGTACCCCAAGCAGGTCATGTTTTCAGGATTTCCCTCAGATGAAACAGCTGTGGTAATTGCTAAGACAGTGAAACTGATCAAATCACCTGTGTAAAATAATGGATAGCCAGAAAACATGACCTGTTGGGGGTACTTGAGGACTGGAGTTGAGATAAATTGTCCTATAAGGCTGCAAGACCACTGACCCTCTGTCTGGACAGTGCTGATTGGCCTGTGCTGATCACATGCAACCTGACATGAAAAAAACAAACTCCAGCAAAACACACCAAACTGAGCATGTGCAGAGTGCTCCCAAGGTTCTGTTCTATCGGGAGATGAATTGGGGACTGTGGAAGAAGGGGAGGATCAGAGAAGACAGGATCAAACAGCCTTTTTCCACAATGTGGATGATTAACCCCTTAGATTCCACAGTGAGTATAACAAGCATACTTTTCTGCATATACAGACTAATTTACTGTTGTGGGTTTAGTAACACTTTAAGCTTTTCTGAAATAATTAAACATTTCTGAGTATTGTGGTTTGTCAGAAATGTTTTCATGGAGATTTGTAAATGCCCCACTTTAACCACTTGCTGACCGCCCCGCTGCATATATACTGCGGCAGGCTGGCTTGCCTGTGTGAATCACCATACCTGCTTCTAGGGGCGAGCGCACGCTGCTCTAGCCCCCACTAGGCAGCGGGGATGCCGATCCACGGGACTGACGGTACCGAGCGCCGCCGGGCACCCGCGATCACTCCCCACTGAGAGAGAACGACAGTTTATTACGTTGTAAACACAGCTGACCGTTGTTCTCTCTGATATGATTACAGAGCTCCTGTGATCCTTCTATATAGGAACACAGGTCTCTATGATCATTTCACAAGTCTCTCCCCATACAGTTGGAAAACACCCCCTAGGCTCAAACTTAACCCTTGGATCTCCCACAATGTTAACCCCTTCCCTGCCAGTATCATTATTACAGTAACAGTGCATATTTTTAGCACTGATTACTGTAGTAATGTCACTGGTCCCCCCAAAAGTGTCAAAAATGTCAGTTAGGTGTCAGATCTGTCCGCCGCAATGTCGCAGTCACACTGAAAATAGCAGATCCCCGCCATTACTAGTAAAAAAAAATAAAATAAAAATGACATAAATCTTTCCCCTAGTTTGTAGACACAATAACTTTTGCGCAAACCAATCAAAATACGCTTATTGGTATTTTCTTTACCAAAAATATGTATCGGAATACAAATTGGCCTAAAAGAATGAAAACCATTAATTTTTTTAATTTTTTTTCTTTGGGTAATGTTATATAGCCAAATGTGAAAAATATATATATATTTATTTTTCAGAATTGTCGCTCTTTTTTTTGTTCATAGCGCAAAAATTTAAAAAAAGGTGATCAAATACCACCAAAATAAAGCTCTATTTGTGGGGGGGAAAAGGACATCAATTTTATTTGGGTGCAGCGTCGCGTGACCGCGCAATTGTCAGTTAAAATAATGCAGTGCTTATCTCAAAAAAATGGCCTGGTCATTAAGGGGTGCAAATCCTTCCGGTCCAGAAGTGGTTGAATAAAACACAGTTTTAGTTTGAATGTACAGTTTGATCATTGGGGGAGGGGAGACTGAGGAAATGCTTCCGCCTATCTGCAGCAGACTGATGATATCATCTTAGCCTAGGCAAAGTCTAGATGGAAATTGGAGACACTCAGCAGTTGTGTCCACGGAGTCAGTTTAAATGTTCTTCTTTGGAGTTTACTCTTAAAGGGGACCTGTCATCAGATATATTTTCTCATAGTGTGTAATGTGTAGATCTACTGCCCAGAACACACAATGAGTAAACGGGACGAACGATCTGCTGGTTTTTCTTGCACGACAGGAAAACTTCTCTCTCAGAGAAGCAGTGACAGGTTCTTATTAATTAGAGATGCAGTGACCAGTCCACTTTAATCAGAGATGCAGTGACAGGTCCTCTTTAATGGGAGATGCAGTGACAGGTCCCCTTTATTCAGAGATGCAGTGACAGGTCCTCTTCAGAGATGCAGTGACAGGTCCTCTTCAGAGATGCAGTGACCGGTCCTCTTTAATGGGAGATGCAGTGACAGGTCCCCTTTATTCAGAGATGCAGTGACAGGTCCTCTTCAGAGATGCAGTGACAGGTCCTCTTCAGAGATGCAGTGACCGGTCCTCTTTAATCAGAGATGCAGTGACCGGTCCTCTTTAATCAGAGATGCAGTGACCGGTCCTCTTTAATCAGAGATGCAGTGACAGGTCCTCTTTAATCAGAGATGCAGTGACCGGTCCTCTTTAATCAGAGATGCAGTGACCGGTCCTCTTTAATCAGAGATGCAGTGACCGGTCCTCTTTAATCAGAGATGCAGTGACCGGTCCTCTTTAATCAGAGATGCAGTGACCGGTCCTCTTTAATCAGAGATGCAGTGACAGGTCCTCTTTAATCAGAGATGCAGTGACCGGTCCTCTTTAATCAGAGATGCAGTGACCGGTCCTCTTTAATCAGAGATGCAGTGACCGGTCCTCTTTAATCAGAGATGCAGTGACCGGTCCTCTTTATTCAGAGATGCAGTGACAGGTCCTCTTTAATCAGAGATGCAGTGACCGGTCCTCTTTATTCAGAGATGCAGTGACTGGTCCTCTTTAATCAGAGATGCAGTGACAGGTTCTCTTTAATCAGAGATGCAGTGACAGGTTCTCTTTAATCAGAGATGCAGTGACAGGTCCTCTTTAATCAGAGATGCAGTGACAGGTCCTCTTTAATCAGAGATGCAGTCACAGGTTCCCTTTAATCAGAGATGCAGTGACAGGTCCTCTTTAATCGGAGATGCAGTAATTGGTCCTCTTTAATCAGAGATGCAGTCACAGGTTCCCTTTATTCAGAGATGCAGTGACAGATTCTTATTAATCAGAGATGCAGTGACAGATTCTTATTAGTCAGAGATGCAGTGACCGGTTCTCTTTATTCAGAGATGCAGTGACAGATTCTTATTAATCAGAGATGCAGTGACAGATTCTTATTAATCAGAGATGCAGTGACAGATTCTTATTAATCAGAGATGCAGTGACAGATTCTTATTAATCAGAGATGCAGTGACAGATTCTTATTAATCAGAGATGCAGTGACCGGTCCTCTATTTAGAGATGCATTGACAGGTCCCCTTTAATGCTCATTTTACCAGTTTGTCACCGGAGGGCTGAGAGAATGTCCGTGTCACTCAGAGCCCCGAGTATTAGAACCTCCATCTGACCCAGGTCCCTGGGATCGCACCCCCCTGTCCCATCCCCCGCTGTCACTCCGATGACGGCCGTCCCTGACAATTATGAAGTACATATCAGGCACAGTGGTGACATCAGCCAATGTGGTTCCCACTTTCCGGTCGGGGATATCAGGACGGCTCATCATATCTGGCGTGGAGCTAATCGTTCAGCACTGCGCTTCCTTCTCCCGCCACGGTTTCCTGGGAATAGGAGTCCTGCTATCCTTGGACCGCCGGGTCCCCCTGCTATCGCCTCTGCTTCCTGCACACAAGTCCTCTCTGTCACCGAGTCGGCCCACGCCGTGCTTCCAGTACAGGGGACCTATTTCTGCCTCCCATCAATTCTATCCATACAGAAAAAGATTGTTTGAATACATTTAATCAATATAGCTTTGCAAGGTTTTTTTTTTCCCAGTGCACGAAAGAATTGTGACCAAATGGCAACATAACGATAGGAAAAAAGAAATAATAGGCAAAAATAAAAACTAGAAGAAAAAAGAACTAGAAAGAATTAAAAAAGGACAAAAATAAAAACTAGAAGAAAAAAGAACTAGAAAGAATTAAAAAAAAAAAAAAAAGAATACAAATTAAAAATAGTGCTCAAGGGCGTATTTGTGTTTTTACCACTAGTTTTTTTTTTTTTTTTTTTTGGGGGGGGGGGGGGGGGTTATTTTATTGATTTTAGAAAAAGGATGTATAAACACACTACACCACAATAAATACCCAGGACAACATTCATGAAATAATAATAAACAAAAAGTAGAGAAACATTTAAATCCCATAGACAACATAACATACAAACTATTACCAACATATAAAAAAGGTGTACGGTATAGCCTATAACCCGATCATATTTACTGCTCACAGAGGAGGAAAGAGACATCTTGAAAGGCTGAGGCTCCCCAAATCAAAATACTAATAATCAAATTAATCTCTTTCCCTAATAGGTTTAAGAGATACCCAGCCTCTCTTCCAAATCTTCAATAACACCCCCCCCCCCTTTTGTTTTTTTTTCCAGCGTAAGATAGAATTGTGAACAAATAGCAACATAACATAAGGAAAAATAAAACTTGGAAAAATAGAATACATAAAAACTAGTAAAAAAAAAGTTTTTTTTTTTTTTTTTAAAGAATAAAAATAACTAGTACTCAAGGATGTATTTTTACCCTTAGTTTGTTTATGCATTTTATCTGGCAGGTCTCTTTCTTCACATAACAAGTATAATAACCTAAGGGTCCTTTCACACAAATGATCCGCCTGTCAGTTTTTCGGGCGGACCTGATCAGATGCTCCATTCCTTCCTCTGGGGCAGCGGGTGTCAGCGGAGATATCTCTGCTGACACCCGCTGCCAGGGCCAGGACAAGGGGTGGGCAGGAGGAACGGCTGCCCTGGGCGCAATCGTTTATTGCAGGGATGGGGGCACCCTGACCCTAACCATAAGTAAAGGGGGGGGGTGCAGTTTGGCATCCTTGCCCTGGGCACTGGATGACCTTGTCCCGGTACTGCCCGCTGCTATCCGCTTCCGATCCTATCTGTCAAATCCGGACGGATGGAAACCCTATTTCTCTTACGTCCTCCGACAGTCGCCTATGAAGTGGCGGCGACTGTCGGAGGACTCAGAGAAAGGAATTTTACGGTAAGTTTTTACAAAAATTCAGTTTTTCCATCCGTCTGGCGGATCGGATCAGATGAGAACGGACAGGCTGTCCGTTCTCATCCGATCTCCCCATAGAGGACAGCGATGATCTGACAGCTCCGTCTCCGCACACAGAGCGGAGACGGAGCTGTCATCCGCATGCTCAGCGGGGATCGGCGGGTCGATCACGGACCCAGTCGGCGGATGCGGACCGTGTGAAAGGACCCTGACACTTAGGCTCCGTTCACATGTTAGCGCATGGATCGCGGGCAGAACCGCCGCGGTTCCGCCCGCGATCCGGAGATTTATGCAAATCGCGGGATGCCTAGCGTTGCCCGTTGATTTGCAATGGCCCCCCAAACGCCGACCAATGTTGCCGCGATTTCCGCCTGCCGAATCGCGGCAACATCGCGCAAACAAAATCGCGGGACGCAATACGCTCCAAAGAAGCTCTTGTACTTTTTTGGAGCGTATTGCGTCCCGCGATTTTGTTTGCGCGATGTTGCCGCGATTCGGCAGGCGGAAATCGCGGCAACATCGCTCGGCGTTTGGGGGGCCATTGCAAATCAACGGGCAACGCTAGGCGTCCCGCGATTTGCATAAATCTCCGGATCGCGGGCGGAACCGCGGCGGTTCTGCCCACGATCCATACGCTCACATGTGAACGGAGCCTTAACAATAAAATACGTAAAAAAAAAAACAGAAAAAGGAAAGCCAGTAATATATTTTTGTGTACAGTCTTTCATTTTACTAATTTTCTTTTTGTTTTTTGTTTTTTACAAATAATCCCCCCCCACCCCTGTTTTTATTACTGTGAAAAAAATCAAAAGTAACTAAAAAAATGCCGAAAATGGAAATCTTAAAAAAAAAAAATGTCAACCGCACACAAGATTTTGTTTTATATTATTGTTATTTTTTTAAATTTTTTTTGTTATCTTAATTTTTTTTATTGTTTAGTTCTCTTTTTTTTTTTATTTCATTCTTTACTGTATTTTTGTAAAAAAATTGTAAAAAAAAAAAAAAGTAATATATATGTATATGAGATACATACATACATATATGTATTACGTATAAATTATACGTAATATAATTTTTTTTTTTTTTTTCTTATATATATATATTTAATTTGTACAATAAAAAAATTAATTCAGCAGAATGTTGAAAATTTCAGTAAAGGGAGAAGTTGCGATGTAGCTTATTTCCATTCAGCAGGAATCTGGGTTTGTTTCTTCCGTGGACATTTTTCTTCCCCGAGTTTTTTGAGGATGACCGGTTTGCTTTATATCAGCGGGGTGGGGCAGAGGGGAAAGAGTTCATTACACTAAGCCAACTTCCATGCCCAGTATGATCCTGAGCCTCTCTCAGCCTAATATGGGGGCACACATGGACCTCTCCATTTCTGAGTAAGTTGGGGAACAATGTTGTCAGTATCTGTGAGCGGGATTTGCTGCCGCTTCACTTATCGAAATTTGATTCCCCCAATGAGCAGAGAGTATAGAATGTATTTAATTCATGATAAGTGTTTTTGTTTTGTTAATTTTTTAATTTTTTTTTTTACCTGCGGGCAAAATTCTGCATAATGCGTTTGTGGCGGAGTTTCTCCGGGGGTGGTGAGCTATCATAGCGATTAGTGCAGGTCACAGTTCACTGCTGATAAACATTTCAGTTTCTGCTGTGTCAAAAAAAATCAATAAGTGTGAGCTGTGGCAATGTGATCTCAGGCAGACCGGTTTTCCTGCGACTGATGTAACGGGGGTCCTTATCGCAACCGGCACAAACGTATGTCCTCCATCTACTTCTTCTACCCCCCCGCAGGGCTGGAAGAAATAGTACATAAAATAACAGCAGGTGTCTTGACGCACGAGCGTCTAGAAATGATCACAGGGTCGTCCAGAAAACCTGAAATTCAATTTGTAAAAAAATATATAAATGACTTTTTGTAATATGTTCCTAAAATGTTTACATTACCAAATATCATAGCAGTACGGAGGCTGAATGTTCAGCACTGGGGTGGAGGGATCAGCTCTCACCAGGGACAATAGATGCATGGAGTTTGTATGTTCTGTTCATACTTGTGGTATACTGGTAAGATAATTGGCTTCCACCCAACATTGCAACAAGTTCTTGTATGTGACTGCATAGTGGATATTAGAGTGTAAGCTCCTCTGGTGCAGAGACTGATGTGACTGGCTCAGTGTTCTCTGTACAGCGCTGCGGTATACGTCAGAGCTATATAAATGTATAATAATAGTTTGTGGCTGTGGGGGACATTAGAGTGTAAGCTCCTCTGGTGTAGAGACTGGCTCAGTGTTCTCTGTACAGCACTGCGGTATATGTCAGAGCTATATACATGTATAATAATAGTGTGGCACAATTAGAGTGTAAGCTCCTCCGGAGCAGAGACTGATGTGTCTTGCTTGGTGTTCTCTGTAGAACACTATGGCATATGTCAGAACTATATATGAAAGTATAATAGTTTGGGAAATTAGAGCGTAAGCTCCTTTGGTGCAGAGACTGATATGACTGGCTCAGTGTTCTCTGTACAGCACTGCGGTATATGTCAACGCTATATAATTGTATAATAATAGTTTGTGGCTGTGGGGGACATTAAAGTGCAAGCTCCTCTGGTCCAGAGATGGATGTGACTGGCTCAGTGTTCTCTGTACAGCGCTGCTGTATATGTCAGAGCTTTATAAATGTATAATAATAGTTTGTGTGACTGTGGGGGTTATTAGAGTGTAAGCTTTATGGTCCAGAGACTGATGTGACTGGCTCAGAGCTAAATAAAAGTATAATAGTTTGGAAAATTAGAGTGTAGAGCGTAAGCTCCTTTGGTGCAGAGACTGATGTGACTGGCTCTGTACAGCACTGCAATATACGTCAGAGCTAAATAAATGTGTATTAGTGTGTGACTGCTGGAGATATTAGAGTGTAAGCTCTTCTGGTGCAGAGACTGATGTGACTGGCTCAGTGTTCTCTGTACAGCACTGCGGTATATGTCAGAGCTATATAAATGTATAATAATAATAATAATAGTGTATGACTGTAGGGGAACAATAGAGTGTAAGCTCCTCTGGTGCAGAAACTAATGTGACTGGCTCAGTGTTCTCTGTACAACACTTCAGTACAGTACATGGCAGAGCTATCCAAAAGTATAATAGTGTGTAACTCTGCAGGGAAATTAGAATGCTAGCTCCTCTGGTGAAGACACTGATTTGTAGGATCTGACAGAGCTTTAAAAATCTACAGGGCATTAACAATTTGCGGCCAGGGATTCGAAGGACTGCTTTCACCTGAGGCTTCTCACCTGGTATTTAACTTCTGATAGGACCCCTTTACCCTACAATGCAAACCTATGCGGGTAGCCAGGGTAAGTGCAATGGGGACTGCCCCTATAGCCGGCTCTTCCTGGCGCGGGGCCCAGCACGATCCAAGCTCCATTCATGTCGCTCAGGCTCTGTAATTGGGCTGTTAGCTCACTACCTGTTCACATTGTTTCCCTGTGGCCGGCCGGTTAATTACCTGATAGAAAATTCCGGAGTTTTTTCAGGAATGAGAATCTCTCCAGCGAACCAGCTGCAGCCCCTGAAAACAAGACTCCTGGGAATCTCCCGGGCAATTACCTCTTTGCCATTAACTCCTGCGTTGCTGCACGGAAGGGGAGCCATCTCAGTACACCAGGCCACATTCCTACGCCTCGGATTCCTGGAAATTTCTGTATAATTCAATCAGGAAAAGTAACATTCAGAAAGAGAGGTTCTCTTAGCTGGAGACAGGAGGTGGTAGTGCTGTAAGCCGGCTGTCATCACTGGGTTGTTGGATGATTGTTACTGATGAGGGCTAGGGCAGCCAAAAAAAAATCATTTTTAATGGGCCATGGTAACCACAATGTGGAAGTTTCCCGGGATCTTGCCCTCTTGAACCCTATTGTAAAGCTCAAAAAGAATTCCAGAATCCCACACTGGTGGCAAAGAGATCTGAATCTCTCACTCCAGCACACTAGAGGGAATCCCTGAGCCTACCAGGATCCCATACTCCCAATACCCTAAAGTTAATCTATGCAACTCACAGAATCCCACTTTCAAGTACCCCAGGGTGATTCTTGGAGAATTCCACACTAAAGTAAACTAGAGTCAGTCTCTAGGACACCTAGCATTCCACTCTCTGGTACTCCAGAGGGAATCTCTGAGCTTGCTAATATCCCACACTCATGTACTCTAGAGTAAATGTCAGATCCTACCAGAATCCCACACTGGTCCCTCCAGAATTAATCTCTGAGACTCCAAGAATCTCATTCTCCGGTAGCCTAGAGTAAATCAGACTCCCAGAGTCTCACATTCTAACACCCAGAATAAACCTCTGAGCCTGCCAGAATCCCACATAGAATCTCTCAAACTCCCCAAATCCCACTCTCCAGTACCCTGGATTGAATTTCAGTCCAAGAAGTCCGCTCTGGTACCCTGGAGTGAATCTCTGAAACTCACAGAAGACCATTCTCAACTACCCCAGAGTGATTCCTCAAAAGTCTCAGAATTCCACACTCCAGTACACTAATCTCTGAGACTCCAATATCCCACACTGGTACCCCAAATTAAACTTTGAGCCTACTAAATGTCTGATCCTACCGGAATCTTGCACTCTGTTACCCCAGTATAAATCTCTGAATCTCCAAGAATCTCACTCTCCAGTACCCTAGAGTGAAAATCAAGAGAATCCCACACTCGGGTACCTTAGTGGAACTCTGAGATTTCAAGAATCTCCCATTCTGTTACCCAGAATAAACATTTTTAGCCTGCCAGAATCTCACAGTACCCTTGAGTTAATCAGAGACTCCCCGAATCTCACACTCCAGTACCCCTGAGTTAATCTCTGAGACTCCCCGAATCTCATACTCCAGTACCCCTGAGTTAATCTCTGAGACTCCACGAATCTCACACTCCGGTAACCTAGAGCAGTGTTTCTCAACTTCTCAACCTTTTTCCAGTCAAGGCAACCTTTACAATTATGGACAGTCTGAAGGCATCCCATTGTAATATGTAAAAGACTCTTCCAATAGCTTTACATAATGCAACAACAACCACACGTTGAACACCAAACATTAGAGGAGATTTATTCTTCCAAAGCAAATATACTTTTGTACACTGGTTCTGACTACTATTCCAATGTTTCTCTTCTCCCTCAATTTCTCTCCATCAGTCAGCTAATGTCACCCGAGTGCTGAGTGCGGGAGAGGGGCACAGGAGGGTCTAACAAGGATACTGTGGGACGACAGACTTTGTCCTTATTATGATGTCATTGGTTGTTGGGATGTCTAGAAAAGTAGTAATGTGCTTAATGAAAACTGGTGGCTTTGTGTAACTAAAAGGCGGTTTCATCCACCTGCTGGCTTGTATACAATTTTTGATCAATTTTTAGGCATTTTGCTAAGGCACCCTGGTTGTATAAAAGGCTGCCCTAGAGTGAATCTCCAAGCCTCCCAAATCCCACACTCCAGTACATTACCCTAGAGTAAATGTCAAAGCCTGCTAGAATCCCACACTCCAGTACCCTAGAGTGAATCTAAGAATCTCACACTCCAATACCCTACAGTGAATCTCTGAGCCTGCCACAATCCCACTATGGTATATTAGAATAAATCTTAGACTCCAAGAATCCAACACTCTGAACCCTCAAGTGAATCTAAAGCTGGCCATACATGGTTCAAAATTTGGCCGATTCAGCATGTACTGGTCGAATTTCGATCCTTGTATGGGCTGGCTGGTTGTACAGAAGTCGATCTACTGATAAACTTTTGTACAACTATCCTTTAACATTTTTGCCATTTGATCAGCACTGCTATTTATAGCCAGCAGCACTGATCAGTGTATTCTGACAGCAGGGAAGTGTCCCCTCTGTCAGGATACAAAAGCTCATCAGGGAAGATTCCCCCATCCACATCCATTGTGCAGATGGGGGAATCGGTGCAGTTTTTGAATTCTCTTTGGACTGCTTAAGACTCACAGAATCCCACATTCAATACCCTAGGGTGAATCACTGAGCCTCTCACAATCCTACATTCATTACACTAGAGTGAATCGCTGAGTCTCCCACAATCCTACATTCATTACCCTAGAGTGAATCACTGAGCCTGCCAGAATCCTACATTCTGGTACCCTAGAGTGAATCACGGAGCCTCCCACAATCCCACATTCAATGCCCTAGAGTGAATCACTGAGCCTGCCAGAATCCCACATTCTAGTACCCTAGAGTGAATCACTGAGCCATTCACAATCCCACATTCAATACCCTAGATAGAATCACTGAGCTTTCCACAATCCCACATTCTGGTACCTTAGAGGGAATTGCTGAGCCTCCCACAATCCCACATTCAATACCTTAGAGCGAATCACTTAGGCTGCCAGAATCCCACATTCTGGAACCCTAGAGGGAATCACTGAGCCTCCCACGATCCCACATTCATTGCCCTAGAGTGAATCGCTGAGCTTTCCACAATCCCACATTCTGGTACCCTAGAGTGAATCACTGAGCCCCCCACAATCCCACATTCAGTACCTTAGAGTGAATCACTGAGCTTCCCAGAATCCCACATTCTGGAACCCTAGAGTGAATCACTGAGCATCCCACAATCTCATATTCAATACCCTAGAGTGAATCACTGAGCATCCCACAATCCCACATTTAATACCTTAGAGTGAATCACTGAGCCTGCCAGAATCTCCAATTCTAGAACCCTAGAGTGAATCACACAGCCTCCCATGATCCTACATTCAGTACCTTAGAATGAATCCCTCAGCCTGACAGAATTCACATTCTGGTACCCTAGAGTGAATCACTGAGCCTCCCATAATCCCACATTTAATACCTTAGAGTGAATCACTGAGCCTCCCACAATCCCACATTCTAGAACCCTAGAATGAATCACTGAGCCTCCCAGAATCCCACATTCTGGAACCCTAGAGTGAATCACTGAGCCTCCCACAATCCCACATTCAATACCTTAGAGTGAATCACTTAGGCTGCCAGAATCCCACATTCTGGAACCCTAGAGCGAATCACTGAGCCTCCCACATTCAATACCCTAGAATGAATCACTGAGCGTGCCAGAATCCCACATTCTAGTACCCTAGAGTGAATCACTGAGCCTCCCACAATCCCACATTCAATACCTTAGAGTGAATCACTTAGGTTGCCAGAATCCCACATTCTGGAACCCTAGAGTGAATCACGGAGCCTCCCACATTCAATACCTTAGAGTGAATCACTGAGCCTCCCAGAATCCCACATTATGGAACCCTAGAGTGAATCACTGAGCCTCCCACAATCCCACATTCAATACCTTAGAGTGAATCCCTCAGCCTGCCAGAATTCACATTCTGGTACCCTAGAGTCGGTCCCGGTGAGACCACCAATAATCTACTCCAGAACCCTATAAGAACAATGCAGTACTTGTCTTGGTTTTGCTTTGTTTCTGTATAGCTGAAGGCTCATTTCTATCCATAGAATGCACGTTCCATAGTTAATACAGCTGCAATGTGTGTGTATAGGATTTATATATATTCCAACATTTTCTAGTATGTATTAGGCAACTTTTCCTTACAAACAGGATGATTATGATGATTATGTTTAGTTCAGTATCTGCATGGTTGTATAGGATATAAAAAAGTGCAATAAAAAGTCATAGCTAATAAAAGAAAAGAAAACAACTAAAGAAAACAAAAACCTCAGAGGGAGGATTGCCCCCTAGTGGCTGAATGTGTCATTGCAGCCTCCCCATCCCCGGTTTGTGTGGCTCTTAGCAATATATTAATATTGATCTCTATTGTTGTTACCACACTGATCTATTGTCTAAGGAGTTGCTCAGACCCCCCCTCAGCGTCCCCCGGCTGGGGTCTGTAGACGTCATCATTACTGCGATGAGCCTCTGGTGACCTCTCCCCTCCTCCCAATGAGCCCGCTAATAGTTCTGAAGCTGTTATGATTTCATTTCAGAAGGCCTTTTATCAGAGACAAACAGCCCCAGTTACCTGCAACATTTACTTAATGATCCCACTGATAGGAAATAGTCTGATAATGCGCAGACCAGCTGGCTGGCGTCAGCCAATCAGATGGCGGCCTGCGATGAGAGATTAGATTACGGGGGACTGTATTTGTTAGAGTGTTGGTGTCACCGGGAACCAACAATATTGATACAGAGATAGGCTGAGAAAGGACTTTGCCTTCTGTGATAATCGGGGGAAAAAAGATTACTTTTAACTATTAGCACACTGACTGCGCTTAATATTAATGACTACAAGGTCAGAAGGCTTGTGGCTGCAAACAGGTGATCTCCGCCTGAAAAAAATAAATAAAAAGGGCTCAGATGAAGCAGAACGATGATTAAGGTGGATGTACGAAGGGTCCTTGTCCCTACGGTGGGATCCGATACACCAAGCTTGGTTACGGCCGTACACATCAAATCTATTTCCTGGAATTTTAATGTTCATCCCTCGGCAATGTTAAGTCTACATGAATAACTTCCTGACCTCGCAATATACAGCAACAGTTTAGTTTTTCAGAAAACTTCCACTTTTTTTAAAAAAACAAGGAGACAGTGACTTTGCCTAGGCTGATATGATGTCATCAGTGTGCTGCAGGTAGGAAGAAGCATTTCCTCAGTCTCCTCTCCTCCAGTGATCAGACTGCAACATTGTAACTTTGTAGGGTGTCACAGGGCGCAGCAAACGCTGCTTTACCTAGCATGTTTGCTTTAAAATTTGCCGACGTTTATGGCTAGATTCTGCGATCTATCAGTTGGAATTGCATGCGCACGCTGGAAGAAGTCTTCGGTGGGAAATCCGGACTCTGGATCATTCATCGTTTTTAAAACTGAGCCAGTGTTGGAGCCGATGGCCCTGATTTGCTCCATTCAAACAATAAATCGCCTCAGTGTCTCCCACAATTGCTGATTTCCTATATTTCCCGGCCCATCTCTGCAGCTAAGAATGGCTTCCTTTGTGTTGTCCTCTTGGCTGCCAGGAATATTGATCCCAACAAGACGTTGGAAGTCAACCTTTGTCCCAGTGAGGAAAGGGGAATGCTGAAATGAGCCACCTACAGCATAATGCGAGGGATTGATTGCCTTAACAGCTATTCCACCCAGATCTTGATTATTTTCTTGGGTACCCCACAAGTCATTATCTCCTGAGTTATTATACCATGCTTGGACACTGGAGGGAGGCGTGCCCCCCTTACCCGGATACCCAATGCCATCCCTGTCTCTTTCTCGTTGGTCTTGGTTGCTTACCTTTTCCTTTTTTCCTGTAATGCTCTTTTTTATTCTCAAATTCTCTTCTGCCTCAAACATTCTCAACCAAGGTTCCTCCAGAGGTTGCTAAAGGTTTCTTCAGCTATGGCTAATTGACCTCCAATTTGATGGTGCCTCCATTGTTATAAGGTCAACATCACTTGGCAAAGCCATGAGCATGACACCAATTATCTTTTTGGCCCCTTGTAAGGCATTCTTCCTACTGAGCACCAATGTAAGAGGCATTTTTGCCATTGAAACCTGTTGAATTGATTTACTCTAAGGGTTACCCTAAACCTTAAAAGAATTTTAGGGGTTCCTCTGGGGTATAAGAGTTGGGAAAGGCAGCTCAATCTTCTCTTCCATGACCACACACCAAGACGCTAGGAGGGTTCTAGATATTAAAACCCTGTGGATTTTGCTTGCATTATACTATGTCTTTTGATCAAGGGTATAGATCACTCCTTTTCAACCAGGGTTCCTCCATAGGTTGCCAGGGCTTCCTTAAGCTGTGGCTGGTTGACCTCCCATTTGGTGGTGCCTCCATGCTTTCAAGACCAACACTGCTAGGAAAAGCTGTCAGCATGATGCCAATTCTCTTTTTAGCACTCTGTACGTGTGGCATTCTTCCTACTGAGCACCAATGTAAGAGGCATTTTTGCCATTGAAACCTGTTGAATTGGTTTACTCTAAGGGTTACCCTAAACCTTAAAACAGTTTTAGGGGTTCCTCTGGGGTATAAGAGTTGGGAAAGGCAGCTCTATCTTCTCTTTCATGACCACACACCAAGACGCTAGGAGGGTCCTAGGTATTAGCACCCTGTGGATTTGGCTTGCATTATACTATGTCTTTTGATCAAGGGTATAGATCACTCCTTTTCAACCAGGGTTCCTCCATAGGTTGCCAGGGCTTCCTTAAGCTGTGGCTGGTTGACCTCCCATTTGGTGGTGCCTCCATGCTTTCAAGACCAACGCTGCTAGGCAAAGCTATCAGCATGATGCCAATTCTCTTTTTAGCACTCTGTACGTGTGGCATTCTTCCTACTGACCACCAATGTAAGAGGCATTTTTGCCATTGACCCCCTTTTTGCCATTGACCCCCTTGGTTTAATCTAAGGGTTCCCTGAGACCTTAAAATTATTTTATGGGTTCCTTTTGGGTAAAAAATGGTTGGTAAAAGCTGGTCTTCCATAACCACACACCGATTAAACCAATGTTCGTTTTGGCAGCAAATTTCGATTTACTTGTAGTCATAGTCTTTTGACTAAAATGCCATTTTAGTTTTTGTCATATTTTAGCTATCTGAATTGCTTTAGTTTTAGTCATATTTTAGGCAACTAAAATCTCATACATTTTAGTCAACTAAAATCTCCAGTGCATTTTAGTCAACTAAAATCTCATACATTTTAGGCGACTACAAATCGAAAGGGGTTTATGTAAATTGTAATGCATTATTTAATCATTTCTCTAGAATTTTCAAACTAGTTCTATACTCCTGGAGTAAAAATCGAATATGTTATTATTTATAGTATTAAGGTTTGAACATACACTACAGATTTAGCCATTGTGATATATAACGTCTTTATAAATAAAACCAAGTTTCATAAACAAAAATTTTGCTTTTTTGACAAACAGAAGTGCAACTTTTAAATACAAAAAACTTAAAAACTTTAAAGAGGTTGTAAACCTCAAAAAAGAAAAAAAAAAAAACCCTGAAAGACAAAGGCTAATGAGCTAGTATGCATCGCATACTAGCTCATTATGAAATACTTACCTTAGAAGGAAGCCCCTGCAGTGCCTCCTGCTCACCGATAACACGCCAGACCTGTTCGGCCGTCCTTCTTCCTGGTTCACGTCCTCCGGCTATCTGGCCGGAGGCGCAATGACATCACTCCCGCCGTTCGCGGGACAGGGCTCTGAAGGAAAGGCACAGGTGATGTTACTTCAGAGCGCATGCGCCAATGACGTCATCGGCTGCATGCAATGTAAATATCTTCTAAACGGTGCAAGTTTAGGAGCTATTTATAGCATCTATGGGTAAGCCTTATTATAGGCTTGCCTATAGGCACAAGTCATTAAGGGGGGGTTTACAACCTCTTTAAACTCTATTGGCTGTACTGTCATTGCATATATTACCTGAATATATTCCCAACATTAAATATTAAGAAGAAAATATAAGAAAAGCCTTTCTCTTTCTGCAGCTTAGTAGATGCCCCTTACTTATGCTTATGCAATAAATGTTTAAACTTTAATGTGCTATTACAGGCTTTGAATAGAATTGTGTTGCCGATTTTAGAAATGACCAGCAGAATAGTGTTAATTTTGTCAATTTTCGATTTAGTTTTAGTCATAGTCTTTTGACCAAAAAGTCATTTTAGTTGTAGTAGTAATTTAGTCTTATGACCAAAATGTAATTTTAGTTTTAGCCGTATTTTAGTCATCTGAAATCTTTTAGTTTTAGTCTTATTTTAGCTGACTAAAATAGTGTTAATTTAGTCAACGAAAATAACACTGCGATAAACCCTTAAAGAACTGAAGATTGAACACGTGTCTGTGCTTTCCCTACCTATAGCAAAAGGTCAGCTGCAACAAATCTTTTGCGTTTTACGCTTTAACAATCATACAAAGGGTCTTATATATTACACTATTTTGACTTGGCTTGCTTTATACTCTGTCTTTGATCAAGAGTGTAGATCGGGGATCCTCAAACTACGGCCTTCCAGCTGTTGCAGAACTACATATCCCGTGAGGCATTAGAAACATAGAAACATAGAATGTGTCGGCAGATAAGAACCATTTGGCCCATCTAGTCTGCCCAATATATCTGAATCCTATGAATAGTCCCTGGCCCTATCTTATATGAAGGATAGCCTTATGCCTATCCCATGCATGCTTAAACTCCTTCACTGTATTTGCAGCTACCACTTCTGCAGGAAGGTTATTCCATGCATCCACTACTCTCTCAGTAAAGTAATACTTCCTCATATTACTTTTAAACCTTTGCCGCTCTAATTTAAAACTGTGTCCTCTTGTGGTAGTTTTTCTTCTTTTAAATATGCTCTCCTCCTTTACCGAGTTGATTCCCTTTATGTATTTAAAAGTTTCTATCATATCCCCTCTGTCTCTTCTTTCTTCCAAGCTATACATGTTAAGGTCCTTTATCCTTTCCTGGTAAGTTTTTTCCTGCAATCCATGTACTAGTTTAGTAGCTCTTCTCTGAACTCTCTCTAGAGTATCTATATCCTTCTGGAGATATGGCCTCCAGTACTGCGCACAATACTCCAAGTGAGGTCTCACCAGTGTTCTGTACAGCGGCATAAGCACTTCTCTCTTTCTACTGCTTATACCTCTCCCTATACATCCAAGCATTCTGCTGGCATTTCGTGCTGCATTGTAAAACTCTGACATTCACAGACATGACTAGGCATGATGGGAATTGTAGTTCCTTAACAACTGGAGGGCCATAGTTTGAAGACCCCTGGAGTAGATCATCCATTCTTAACCAGGGTTCCTCCAGAGGCTGCTAGGGGTTACACGGTTACATAGTAGGTGAGGTTGAATAAAGACAATAGTCCATCCAGTTCAACCTGTGTAGGTGTGTGTGGCCGTAATCATCTCTCATACCCCTGAATGTTCTGATCCTTGAGATGTACGTCTAAGAGCCCATTCACACTGCTCCGACTTGGACCGCGACTTGTCAGCCTGACAAGTCGCGGTCCGTCCCGCTCCCATTGTGCGGTACAGGACCGGTTCTAATAGGAGCGAAACAAGTTGCTCCGACTTAGAAAAAGGGTCCTGTACTACTTTGGGGCGACCTGGAGCGACTTGCATAGACATTCATTTTGTGAAGTCCGTGCCAGTCGCGGTGCACGCGATGTCACCCCCCTAAGTCGGATCGCCATAGTGTGAACCGACGCTAAGAGTCTTTTGAAAGCCACCATACTTCCCGCAGAAACCACCTTTTGTGGTAGAGAATTCCACAATCTTGTAGCCCTAACAGTTAAGAACCCCCCACGTTTCCTGAGGTTAAAACGCTTCTCCTCTAATCGCAGTGTATGCTTGAGTTGTTACTTGATTGACCTCCTATTTGATGATGCAAGCATAAATCTGGGGCCAAGACCACTTGGTATAGCCAGGGGCAGGACACTAGTGATATTTTTTAGTAGTTTGTAATCACCACTGTGTCAGATTACCACTGTAACAGGCATTGTTTCTACTGACCCCCTGATGAATACATGTTAGAAGGGGTTCCCTGAGACTTACAAATTATATCAGTAGTTCAATTGGGGTGGAAAGTCTGGTGTAGATGCTTAGGGACCTACTGTTTGACGTGTTTTATCCCGACTGTCAGTGTATGAAATTATTTTCTGTGATTGTATTAAATGAAATCATTATTCTTTAAAGTGTTTGTATGAAATAAGAACAAAGCATTTCCCTCCACTCAAAGTGTGTACTTGTCTCAACCCAGAGCAATAAGTGTAATTTCTATCTGCTGCCTCCTTTTTCTGCTATCAGTATGAGTCACTTCTGACAGGTTTTGCTGACATCAAGTGAAAAATGGTGATGGGAGGGAACTCCAGCTGATTGACAGCCTCAGCTTTGTTCCTGTGTGTTGTGTGAGGGGGGTGTGTCCCTTTCCTCCAATCAGCTCTCAGTGCTCTTCACTGATTTAACGTCAGCTCTCCACCCCCTGCTTTTCATAGCTGAGTGATCCTGTGTAAATTCTGCACTTTGAATGGATGTAGGGGAAAGACAGCTGGAGATAAACAGGTACAACTTATGCTGGAGGATTTGTTTAATCTCTGTGCATCACCTGAGGCCAGTCGCTTTACTAGGTATAAGTGAGGGATTACAACCACTTTAAAGCAGAGTTCCGGCCACAAAATCGACATAATCAATTTTAGGCCATCCGCTTGCTTTTGGTCACCTGAAAAATAAATGGATAGTTAAAGTGGAGTTCCACCCTAAATTTATACTTACCTCCATCTTCTCGCTCCGGGTCACCTTAAAAACAAATGGATAATCGCAATTTTTTTTTTTTTTTTTTTTTACTTACCTCGTATAGAAGAAAATATACTTGCCTTACTTCCTTCTTCCTCCCCTCGGCGGCCACGGCCCGTCGTCACTTCCTGGCTTTGCAATGATTCCTGGGAGCTGAACGTCATCGCTCCCAGGAATCAATGCGCCTGCACCGGCCCCGACGTCAGTTCCGGTGCGCGCGTCATTCCCTTCTAAACAGCTTCTGGGCATGCCCAGAAGCTGTGGAGGGATGACGCGCGCGCACCGGAAGTGACGGCGGGGCCGGTGCAGTGTATCGTGGGACCGAAGAAGACGGAAGAGGACGCAGAAGAGGATCGCGCTGGCTTCAAGCTGCCCACACCTGAGATGGCAGCGCTGGACAATACTTTTTCAAGGTAAGTATTTCTCCTAAAAGGTAAGTGCAACCCGGGACAGATCAAAGGCTAGCCATTGTGGAATGTACTAGCCCTGACTGTCCCGGGGGTATTTTTATTAAAAAAAAAGTATTCCCAAGGTGGAACTCCGCTTTAAGATTTTTTTTTTGGTTTACTTACCTTGTTATTGAAGAAAAATATACTCACCTTTCTTCCACTTCCTCCCTCTGCGGCCGCGGCCCGCACCGTCACTTCCAGTTTGCAATGATTCCTGGGAGCTGAATGTCATCGCTCCCAGGAATCAATGCGCCTGCACCGGCCCCGCTCGTCCCTTCCGGTGCAGGCGCGGCATTCCCTGCTAAACAGCTTCTGGGCATGCCCAGAAGCTGTGGAGGGATGACGCACCCGCACCGAAAGTGACGATCAGGGGCCGGTGCAGGCGCATTCTGGGAGTAGAGGACACGAAAGAGGACGCAGGAGAGGACGCGCTGGCTTCAGCTGCCCACATCCAAGATGGCAGCGCTGGAGAAGAAATTTTCAAGGTAAGTATTTCTTCTAAAAGGTAAGTGCGACCCGGGACAGATCAGAGGCTAGCCATTGTGGAATGCACTAGCCCTGAATGTCCCAGGGGGATTTTTATTGAAAAAAAAAATGTTGTGGCCGGAACTCCGCTTTAAAGAAATCTGAATCACAAATGGGCCCTTTGGAATTAGCAGCAAGCGCCCTTTAAATGCCCGTGTGTTTGTGCCCTTCATGCACCTATTGATACCCATGCACCAGCGTGAAGCTCTCGCCCTGGGAACTTAACTGCTGTGGTTGCTACTGTGCCGTGTCCCTGTTTGTTAGTTTGTCCTTCCAGCTTCCACGGCGGTCTTATCAGTTCCTGTGTGTGTTTTCCTTGGTGGGGTCTGATACAGAGAAGATAGATGGATGTTATGACATGGAAAGTGTCAGCCCAGGAGCCTTATCAGTTGAACATAAGTGCCCTGACCTCTCTGCTCCCATGTAGGCCTTTATGCTAACAAACAATTCCGATGATTGTCGGATCAAAAATGGCTGCAGGTGGCAGCTAGTCCCGTCAGCTAGAAGCAAGGTTGGCCAGCTACAGAATGAGAACTACAAGTCCCAACCTCTAACAGTATGGACGGTGTTGGAAGAACAACCAATGGGAGCCCTCCGGGAAGATGGGGATTGATTGGAGTAATGCAGATGTGAACTAGAAAGGGATTGCAAGCTCCGGTTACTGATCAAATACAAAGCGAGTTTTAGGAAGTCACAGGTACAATCAAAACTGTTTGCAAGTACAAGGGCAACCATCCATTAAAGCTGAAGTTTTATCTGCTTACATTTTGTCTTCCCTGATTCCTCCTTTCCCACCCATAAACATGGTAATGATCATTTTGAATCCCTAATGTTTTCATTACATAACTTATTTTAGTCTCCATGATATCACTGGGCCTCTCTGCTTCGCTATGCAATGCAGGCAGACTGTGGTGTTGTCACCTTGTCACAAGGGCTTCCAATGGAGATTACAAGTGACCATTTCAGCACACATTACGTAGGCACGGTCCATTGTTGTCACCATTAGGAAACCCACCCTGAGAAATGCCATGCAGTCATTGCTGGAGTGCATGGAGACATGAAATGGCTGCAAAAGAATAGCATCACCAAGATGTAACAAAGGATAGAAATGGGGAAAACGAATATAAATTCTCGCTGGTTATCAATAAACTGTAAATCCCTAATCACAAGTTTTCTAGAGGCATTGGCTGTCCGAAAATGTTAAGTTTCCACCTTGTTTTCTTTTCCTGCAGATGAACTGGTTTTGGAAAATCCATCGCCCAGTGGAGTAAGCCAGGTCCGGGCCCAGACTGAACTACCCAAGGGGTTAACCTGGGGCCCCTACAGAGGAACCTTTTCAGGCTCCGCCTCTTCTCCGGACCGGTCAGAAGTGGTAAGTAAATATATATATATATATATACCATGTTCTGGTGCCTAGTTGTGGGGTGGGGGGGGGGGATACGATGGGTAGAATATAGACAAGGATAACCCCTTAATGGATGGAGGGGTTTGGGTTTGTAAGAGGATAGTTGTGAAGGAGAAAGAGAATGAGGGTTTGAGTCTTGAAGAGGGAAAGCTGTGGAGGAGAGAGGGACCGTAGGGGTTTGGTTCTATAAGAGGGACAGTTGTGGATGAGAAAGAGATGGAGGGGTTTGTGTCTAAAAGAGGGGCAGTTGTAGAGGAGAGAATGACAGAGGGGTTTGGTTCTTTAAAAGGGACAGTTGTGGAGGGGAGAGGGATGGCAGAGTTTGGGTCTGTAGGACAGATGTGAAGGGGTGTGGGATGGAGGAGTTTGGGCTGTGAAAGGACGGTTGTGGAGGAGAGGGGGACAGCAGACTTTGGGTCTATAAGAGGACAGTTGTGGAGGGGAGAGGGACAGCAGACGTTGGGTCTATAGGACAGTTGTGGAGGAGAGGGGACAGCAGACTTTGGGTCTATGAGGACAGTTGTGGAGGAGAGGGGACAGCAGACTTTGGGTCTATGAGGACAGTTGTGGAGGAGAGAGGGGCAGCGGACTTTGGGTCTATAAGAGGACAGTTGTGGAGGAGAGGGGCAGCAGACTTTGGGTCTATAAGAGGACAGTTGTGGAGGAGAGAGGGACAGCGGACTTTGGGTCTATAAGAGGACAGTTGTGGAGGGGAGAGGGACAGCAGACTTTGGGTCTATAAGAGGACAGTTGTGGAGAAGAGAGGGACAGCAGACTTTGGGTCTATAAGAGGACGGTTGTGGAGGAGAGAGGGACAGCAGACTTTGGGTCTATAAGAGGACAGTTGTGGAGGGGAGAGGGACAACGGACTTTGGATCTATAAGAGGACAATTGTGGAGGGGAGAGGGACAACGGACTTTGGGTCTATAAGAAAGACAATTGTGGAAGGGAGAGGGATGGAGGGTCTATAAAAGGAACCATTGTAGAGGGGAGAGGGATGAGGGACAGCAGACTTTGGGTCTATTAGAGGACAGTTGTGGAGGAGAGAGGGACAGCAGACTTTGGGTCTATAAGAGGACAGTTGTGGAGGAGAGAGGGACAGCAGACTTTGGGTCTATAAGAGGACGGTTGTGGAGGAGAGGGGGACAGCGGACTTTGGATCTATAAGAGGACAATTGTGGAGGGGAGAGGGACAGTGGACTTTGGGTCTATTAGAGGACAGTTGTGGAGGAGAGGGGGACAGCGGCTTTGGGTCTATAAGAGGACAGTTGTGGAGGAGAGAGGGACAGCGGACTTTGGGTCTATAAGAGGACAGTTGTGGAGGAGAGGGGGACAGCGGACTTTGGGTCTATAAGAGGACAGTTGTGGAGGGGAGAGGGACAACGGACTTTGGGTCTATAAGAGGACAGTTGTGGAGGGGAGAGGGACAGCGGACTTTGGGTCTATAAGAGGACAGTTGTGGAGGGGAGGGGGACAGCAGACTTTGGGTCTATAAGAGGACGGTTGTGGAGGAGAGGGGACAGCAGACTTTGGGTCTATAAGAGGACAGTTGTGGAGGAGAGAGGGACAGCAGAGTTTGGGTCTATAAGAGGACAGTTGTGGAGGAGAGGGGGACAGCAGACTTTGGGTCTATAAGAGGACAGTTGTGGAGGAGAGAGGGACAGCAGAGTTTGGGTCTATAAGAGGACAGTTGTGGAGGAGAGGGGGACAGCAGACTTTGGGTCTATAAGAGGACAGTCTTGGAGGAGAGGGTGTTGGAGGGGTTTGGGTCTAATAGAAGGATGATCCAAAAATGGCTAAATCTGAGTTTCTGTATTTTACAACAGGAGAAAGGCAAAGGATGGGGGTGGGGGGAGCGGGGTCGTTATCTGCTGCGCTTTAAGGTTAACGCTGGAAATATTAGACGAAAGCAAGCTGGGTTTGTGATAACGATAGAGGGCCTTTATCTCTGCGGAATGAAATCCTTCATTAACCCCTTATCTCCCCCGTTTGGGGTGTTATGATCTTGTGGCGCCACTCGTCCAGACACAAGACAGGCCAATGATTGATTCTGCTCAGATAGTGGCTGCCTTCCTCCAATACTTCATTTATTGTCTAAATATTTTTGCTGGTGTTTTCAGTGTTCGCCCTGAACGTTATCGGGTGTCTTGATGGTTTGCAGCCCCGCTCATCTCTGCCTGGCTCCCCATCCTGATATCAGGGCAGCTCCAGGAGAGGCAGGATGCAAATGGTCATCCTTAGCACTTCAGACATCCTCTCCATTTCCTTCTCCCTCCCCACTCTTGGCTCTAAATCCCTTTTCTTCACTAATTGTCACATCCTCCTCTGTGCTCCAGGCCTGTCCTCCGAGTCATTCTGCTGGGTGTCTCTACACTGCTGGTGGGAGGATTGTGGTCTCATCACATGGATGATTTCCCATCATGCTATTGCATCATCTCCCACATTAAATGGTTATCTAGAATTGATAAAAACGACAAATGTGTTCATTTATACTGGAGATCTTTATAAAGAACACTGAGCCGGGCACATCAGTCTCTGCACCAGATGAGCTTACACTCTAATGCCCCCCACAGTCACACACTACACCGATCAGCCATAACTTTATGACCACCCACCTAATATCGGGTAGGTCCCCTTTTGCTGCCCATCGAGGCATGGACTCCACTAGACCTCTGAAGGTATGCTGTGGTATCTGGCAACAAACATTAGTTGTACATCCTTTAAGTCCTGTAAGTTGCAAGGTGAGGCCTCCATGGATCAGACTTGTTTTTCCAGAATATTCCTCAGATGCTTGATTGGATTGAAATCTGGAGAATTTTGAGGCCAAATCAACCCCTCAAACTCATTGTTGTGTTCTCCAAATAATTTTTGCAGTGTGGCAGGCAGCGGCGGCTGGTTTATAGGGGGCGCAGGGGCACCGCCCCCCCCCCCAATCAGTGCAAAGAAAAAAAATACCATTTGAAGCCCACTAGGGGCGCCGGACCTACTGCTGGCTATGGGGGGGGGGGGGGTTTGCACCCCTGTCTGTCTGACCAGGCCAGGACACCTCAATTTACCTTTGTGTGAATCTAGGAATGGGAGTGTGGCTCAGCAGGCTGTCTGGACTCCTTATTATCATAGGAGGGGGGGACATCCCTAATAGCAGAGTGGGCAGTGGCAGTGACATCCTTGTCTGTCCTGGATGAGGCCAGAACTACTACAAGGACTTCTCATCATGCCACCAGTCCATAACCATGATGGGACCATCTTATACCAGGCCGCTGTGTGCCATTTACTATTAATAAATATATAGTGCCAGGCCAGTAGCCTGCTTAGCAGTGTATACAATATGAGACAGTGCAGGCCATGCCAATTACATTGTACACAGGTAAAGTGCTATGCACTTGTGTGACGTCAAAGTCACACAATTTTTTACCACTTTTTTTGCCGCAAATGAATACCTATTACATTTTTCTTTTTGCGTCCACCCAAAAATTTTGAGCACCAGCCGCCACTGGTGGCAGGAAGCATTATCCTGCTGAAAGAGGCCACTGCCATCAGGGAAAGCCGTTTCCATAAAGAGGTATACTTGGTCAGCAACAATGTTTGGGTAGATGATACGTTTCAAAGTAACATCCACATGAATGGCAGGAAACAAGGTTTAAAGGGGTTGGGGGTGTGGCCTGGCGAGGGTCCAGGCTGAGACTGCCACTTGTCTACACACAGAAGGTCTTGTTCTGATGTGCGGCTCCAGAGATCTTCTGCTCTTATCTGTCACCAATCACATTAGTCTCTGCACCAGAGGAGCTTACACTCTAATGTCCTCCCACACACTAATATTATTATACATTTATATAGCTCAGACATCTACCGGAGCATTGTACAGGGAACAGCCCCATCAGTCTCTGCACCAGAGGAGCTTACACTCTAATGTCCTCCCACAGTCACACACTAATATTATTATACATTTATATAGCTCAGACATCTACCGGAGAGGAGCTTGCAATTTATTGTCACCAGCACAGTCCCTCCCTCTGCCCACACAGAGATGGGGTGCCCCGGCTCCCTCTTCCATGCTGATCTGTGGCAGCTCGGGAAGCTGTGCCAGGATTTAAAGCAGCCTTCCCCGGATAAGCGGTGCAGCGGATGCAGTCTAGATAGAGTTTCTGATGGTATCAGTAGAGTTCAGAGCAGACACTGACCTCTTTGTTCCTGGGGAAAACAACACATCTTGTTACAGACCTGCTGGAGGAGGGGGAGGCGAGTCTGTATACTGTATGCGGTATATACCTCTGTGCTGTATACTGTATTCGTTGTACACGTATATACCTCTGCTGTATACTGTATTCGCTGTACATGGTATATACCTATGTGCTGTATACTGTATTCGCTGTACACGGTATATACTCCTGTGCTGTATACTGTACTCTGTACACTGTATATACTCCTTTGCTTTACACAGTATATACTCCTGTGTTGTATACTGTACTCTATACACAGTATATACTCCTGTGCTGTATATTGTACTCCTTGTACACAGTGTATATTCCTGTGCTGTATATCTTACTCTCTGTACACAGTATATCCTCCTATGCTTTATATTGTACCCCCTGTACTCGATATACCCCTTTACTCTATACTGTAATTACTGTATGCAGTAAATACCCCTGTGCTGTATACCATACTCTATATGGCATTTCCCTTTGTGCTGTATACTGTACTCTGCATGTAGTATAGACCCCTGTGCTGTATACCATACTCCCTGTACACAGTATATACCTCTCTGTATACTGTACTCCTTGTACTCAGTATATACCTCTCTGTATACTGTACTCCCTGTACACAGTATATACCTCTCTGTTGTATACTGTACTCACTGTACTCAGTATATACCTCTGTGTTGTGTACTGTACTCTGTATATACCTATGTGTTGTATACTGTACTCCTTGTACTCAGTATATACCTCTGTGTTGTATACTGTACTCCTTGTACTCTGTATATTCCTCTGTGTTGTATACTGTACTCCTTGTACTCTGTATATTCCTCTGTGTTGTATACTGTACTCCTTGTACTCAGTATATACCTCTGTGTTGTATACTGTACTCCTTGTACTCAGTATATACCTCTGTGTTGTATACTGTACTCCTTGTACTCTGTATATTCCTCTGTGTTGTATACTTTACTCCTTGTACTCAGTATATACCTCTGTGTTGTATACTGTACTCCTTGTACTCAGTATATACCTCTGTGTTGTATACTGTACTTCTTGTACTCAGTATATACCTCTGTGTTGTATACTGTACTCCTTGTACTCTGTATATTCCTCTGTGTTGTATACTGTACTCCTTGTACTCTGTATATTCCTCTGTGTTGTATACTGTACTTCTTGTACTCAGTATATACCTCTGTGTTGTATACTGTACTCCTTGTACTCAGTATATACCTCTGTGTTGTATACTGTACTTCTTGTACTCAGTATATACCTCTGTGTTGTATACTGTACTCCTTGTACTCTGTATATTCCTCTGTGTTGTATACTGTACTTCTTGTACTCAGTATATACCTCTGTGTTGTATACTGTACTCAGTATATACCTCTGTGTTGTATACTGTACTCCTTGTACTCTGTATATACCTCTGTGTTGTATACTGTACTCCTTGTACTCAGTATATACCTCTGTGTTGTATACTGTACTCCTTATACTCAGTATATACCTCTGTGTTGTATACTGTACTCCTTGTACTCTGTATATTCCTCTGTGTTGTATACTGTACTTCTTGTACTCAGTATATTCCTCTGTGTTGTATACTGTACTTCTTGTACTCAGTATATACCTCTGTGTTGTATACTGTACTCCTTGTATTCTGTATATACCTCTGTGCTGTATACTGTACTCTCTGTACGCTGTGTATATCCCTGTGCTGTTTACCATACTCCCTGTATGTAGTATAACCGTACACCCTGTACTCAGTATATACCTCTGTGTTGTATACTGTACTCCTTGTATTCTGTATATACCTCTGTGTTGTATACTGTACTCCTTGTATTCTGTATATACCTCTGTGTTTTATACTGTACTGCCTGTACTCCATATATACCCCTGTGCTGTAAATCATATTCCCTGTACTCAGTATATACCTCTGTGCTGTATACTGTACTCTCTGTACGCTGTGTATATCCCTGTGCTGTATACCATACTCACTGTATGTAGTATACCGTACACCCTGTACTCAGTATATACCTCTGTGTTGTATACTGTACTCTCTGTATGCAGTATATACCCGCGCTCTCTGTACTGCACCTTGTATACCCCCCATGCCCTGTAGAGGGCTCCCCATACACACTATAACTCGGTGGTAAATCGCTGTCCCCATGATTTTCCCTTTTGTACATTCGATAAACTAATCAGCTGCTCAGCTTTGTTTATATTGAAAAAACAAAACAAACAGAAAGGTCGGCGCTTTGTCCAGCCCCTCCTCCTGCGCAGCATGGCATCCGAACAAGGTAAGAAAACCTCCCATGCTGCAATGGCAGCGGACACAAAGTTTTTCAGGGTGTCTGGCCTGTGAGTTCAATAGTCCCCCCCCCCCTTTCCCTCGGCGGTACATTGTTTGTAATGAGCCCCTAAGCTGAATGGTTCCTGTAGTACAAAAAAAAAAGTAACACCAGCAACGCAAGAACAATGCAACATTTTTGCACGCCATGTTCTATTTTTGTACGGTATGTTCCGCTGCTCTTTAACGCATTGCAGCGAAAATTAAAATAGATGTGGGTAAAAAAAAACGCACGGCAGCACGCATTCACATTGCGCACACGTTCGATCTTTGTTTCCCCCATTAGCACCAGTATAACGCCATCAGGAAAGTGACGAAAATGCGCTTTTGTCAGCCAAAACTGCCAGCTTAAACGTTTTTTTAAATTTTATTTGTGCCTAATTGCGGGTGACATCACGTCGGCCGTCCTGCGCTTTGAATGGCACCGGGGGGAAGGTGAAGGATCCAGGCAGAGGCTGTGTGTGACAATGAGCGGCGTTTTCTGCATCATCAGCAAAGCCCAGCATTTATTATCGCTCCGGGAACACGCAGCCCCCATCGCCGCGATAAGCCAGAGCTGAGTAGCGCCAACTCTCCCCCGTTCGAGGGTCTTAGAAATATTGGAAGGAATAATTAGATTTCATATCGTTACTGACGCAGCCATCTGAGGATCAGCCAGATTAATTTCTCCTTCTCTGCGCTCATTAATATTCATTAGGGACTCGGAGAGGCTGAGTATTTCCAGCGAGGAAACGCCGGGCCTGCTGCAGCCGCTCTGTTTATTCCCATTTCCGAAACCAAATCCAGGCGTGTATGGCGGGGTCGCAGTGCGTTCACCTTCCCCGTGCCTTTAAGGAGTAATCAGCAGTGGAAAACGGGCGTTTTTTTTTTTTTTTTTTGTTACGCGTTCTGTTTACTGCGCCCACACGTTTTGTTACATTGTATTAGTTGAGGTTTGTATTACATTGTAACAATAATCCTTACATTGACTGATACAGAAGAAACAAGTTTGATATTCTAATGAACGGCCTTCCCTATCTATAGTGAACCTTGTGCAGGCTCTTGAAGTGTGTACGTGTGTATATATATATATTTGTGTGTGTGTGTGTGTATATATATATATATATATATATATATATATATATATATATATATATATATATACATACACACATATACAAGCATTCCCTAGGTAACAGTAGGAAGATACACCCCCCCCCCCCATAATTTTTGTATTTCCCATTGGCTGTAGCAGTAAATAGATACAGTGTATGGTGTCACAGTTAGGCTGCATTCACACCTGACCGTATCGTTTTTTGGGCATTTTTGTAGGCTTTTTTTTTTAGCTTTTTTTGGGCATTTCTCTGGCGTTTGTTGGGGGTTTTATGAGCGTTTTTGGGTGTTTTTAGCAGGCTTTTGGGTGTGGGTGGTGTTGTTAAGGCTGCATTACACCTGAGTGTATCATTTTCAGGCGTTTTTTGGGCGTTTCTCTGGCGTTGGCCGTTTTATAAGTGTTTTTGGGGCATTTTTAGCAGGCGTTTGGGTGGTGGTAAAAGGGGTGGACACCACCTGTGTGTTTGAAAAATGCCTGTAAAACACCCATAACGGCGTTAAGGCTACATTCACACCTGAGCGTATCATTTTCAGGCGTTTTTTAGGGCGTTTTTTTTTACAAGCGTTTTTGGGGTGTTTTTAGCAGGTGTTTGGGTGTGGGTGGTGTTAAAAGGGGTGGAGGCCACCTGTGTGTTTGAAAAATGCCTTTGAATCGCCTATAACGGCGTTTTAGGCTGTATTCACTCCTGAGCGTGTCGTTTTCAGGCGTTTTTTCGAGCGTTTTTTGGGCATTTCTCTGGCATTTGTTGGGCATTTTAGGGCATTTTTATGGCATTTTATGAGCGTTTTTGGGGGCGTTTTTAGCAGGCGTTTGGGTGTGGGTGGTGTTAAAAGGGGAAATGCCCGTGAAATGCCCATAATGGCGTTTTAGTCTGCATTCACACCTGAGCGTATTGTTTTTAGGCGTTTTTTGGGCGTTTTTGTAGGCATTTTTTCGAGCTTTTTTTGGGCGTTTCTCGGGCGTTTGCTGGGCGTTTTTATGAGCGTTTGTTGGGTGTTTTATAAGCGTTTTTGGGGCGTTATTAGCAGGCGAATGGGTGTGGGTGGTGTTAAAAGGGGTGGAGACCACCTGTGTGTTTTTGAAAAATGCCTGTGAAACGCCCAGAATGGCGTTTTAGGCTGCATTCATACCTGAGCATATCATTTTCAGGCGTTTTTATAGGTGTTTTTTTTAGCGTTTTTGGGCGTTTCTCTGGCATTTGTTGGGCGTTTTTAGGGCATTTTATGGGCATTTTTAGCAGGCATTTGGGTGTGGGTGGTGTTAAAAGGGGAAATGCCAGTGAAACGCCCATAATGGCGTTTTAGGCTGCATTCACACCTGAGCGTATTGTTTTTAGGCGATTTTTTTTGGCGTTTTTAGAGAGTTTTTTTGGGCGTTTTATGAGCGTTTTTGGGGCGTTTTTAGCAGGTGTATGGGTGGTGTTAAAAGGGGTGAAGACCACCTGTGTGTTTGAAAAATGCCTGTGAAATGCCCATAACGGCGGTTTAGGCTGCATTTTTGCGTTTTAGGCTGCATTGCATTTTTTGAACGTTTTTGTAGGCGTTTTTCGAGCGTTTTTGTAGGCGTTTTTTTTTTTGGGGCGTTTGCTGGGCGTTTGTTGGGCGTTTTATGAGCATTTTTGGGGCATTTTTTGCAGGTTGTTTAATGTTAAAAAATGCGTGTGTTATAAGGGGTGGAGACCACCTGTGTGTTTGAAAAACGCCCGTGAAACACAGATAACAGGGCCTTAATGCATTCCTATGGGACCAGAACAGCTCTTGATCAGCCCAAAAAGAAGCTCCTGTACTTTTTTGAGCTGCAGGCGATTTGTTTCAGGGGAACAAAACGCTCCAATGTGAATCGGGGCCATTGAAATGAATGGGCTTTTGATTGTTGGGCATTTTGGATTTTCACAGATGAGCGTTTTATGGGCTGAAAAACGTTCAGGTGTGAACAGGGCCATAAAGTAGTAATAAGAATGTCTATACGTCCAGCCAATCAGAAGAGAGCTTTGATGATCCCAGGGGGGCGGTAACCTCCAGAAATCTGGTTTCTAATTGCTGGAGATCCATTCGATTTTATGTGACATTGTAAATAAAGAGCACCTGTCCTCTTAGGCCCTGTTCACACCTAGGTGTAAAGAGAATTTGTGTAAATTGAGGCAGCTTTTTTTATTCTGGAAATTTTTGTTCCAGCACAGGGACAGGAGGGAGGCACGAGGCATCAGTACCTCTGGATGGAATACACTGCATCTTTCCTAATTTTCAGCAGCAGGCACTTTGTAGCCTAGGCAGGGTCTCTTTAGCACAGCGAGGCGAACGTTGACCGCCGTGCCTCAGTAGGATGTGGAAATTGCTGGCGTGGGCACATTTCGGTGGGCATTTCAGCCGCCGTCTGCAAATCGCAGTGTCAAGGCCCCAAGCAAAGCACAGCCTGCTAGAATGTCTGCAAATAACACTGGATGGAAGGATAAGGATGCTGAATCCTCCCCTCTCTGCTGAGGCAGGATCGCCACCTAGTGGCCGGCATGGGGAATTGCTGAACAGCCAGTCAAGTCTGTATTATTATTAGTCTTAGATAATGGAAAGTTTTCTATTAGTGAGGATGGTGTTGAGGTGACTCCGCCTTTAAAAGCGGGAGGGCGGAATAAAGGTGGAATCTGGTGCCAATAAACAGTGCTGGGACAAGATTATCCAGTGCCCAGGGCAAGGATGTCAAACTACACCCCCCTTCCCTTAGGGTTAGGGTCAAGGTGCCCCCCATCCCTGCAATAAACCATTGCACCCAGGGCAAGCTCTCCTTCTGCCCACCCCTTGTCCCAGCCCTGCCAATAAATTATTCCATTCACCAGCAGGGGTTCTATTATTAACTCTGACCTCCGACCTTCCCTTCAGTCTTGCACAGTTGTAGCAGCTCCTCTCCTGGACTGAAATGGCTTACTCTGATTTCACCGCACACTGTGAGCTTCTCACAATGTGCATTAGAAGATGCAGCAGATCAGATAGAGCCCCCCTTTTCCTGGCTGGCGAATTTCCAGCATCATCTAGTCCTTTCCTCCGCAGCCTGGCCCGCCCTGTTCATTGGATTTCAGCTCTTTCAATCGTGAAGGCTCAGCATCACGTGCGGGCGTTATCCGAGTCAACCTACCTAGGAGTACCCGACTCCTCTAGAGCAGTGACGGCGAACCTTGGCACCCTACATGTTTTGGAACTACATTCCCCATGATGCTCCGCTACACTGCAGAGTGCATGAGCATCATGGGAAATGTAGTTCCAAAACATCTGGGGTGCCAAGGTTCACCATCACTGGTCTAGACTGATATCCACCAATCAAGGCATTTTGATATTTGTATAGCTCCTCCCAGGTACCAGCCCACTGCTTGCATCAGGACTGAGGTCTCTTGAATAAAGTACTGAGCCAGGGTGCTGGGATGTTATCAGGATGCTATGTACAGCACCCTGCCAGTCCCTCCCACCAGCCATGATCCGTCTGCACTGCATAGGGAAGCACAGAGACCTAAAGATGAGCTAAGATAAGTTATGTATTAAAAAAAGAAAAGTTTTATTTAAAAATGTCATTGTGTTGATGAGGGGGAGGACAAAATAGAAGCAGATTAAACGTCAGCTTTGAACAGTTTTGGTACAATTGCCCTTTAACATTGAGTGTCGTCACTCCTGATTGTCATGCTCTGTCTGTGTCTGCAGGGCGGCGCTCTCTCACTGGAGGTGGAGGAAGACTGCTGGCTGAAAAATGTGACTTTTGTCCCCTGCGAGTTCGAAGCCAACTCCGTCCTGTACCGGAAAGGTGAGTCCCTGGACCCCGCCTGCTGCTTTCAATCTGTGTTACCACGACCTGGCTGAGTGCAGGAAAACTGAAAGTGGAGATTTTAAATGAATGCAGCAGACGCAGCCTATCCGCCCAATGTAGTCCAATGCACCAATTCATCCCGCTGCTTTAACCTCTTGCTAACCGCCCACTGAAGTATTACTGCGGCAGGGTAGCTCGGCTGCGCAAATCACAAAGTACTACGTGATTTTGTGCACGAGGTCTCGGCAGCGCATCAGATAAACTGACAGAAGACCCGCCTGCTTATGTAAACAAAGCAGGCGGATCTTCTGTCACACAGGCAGGGAGAGATCAGGGGTTTCAGCTAAGCTACAACCCCGATCTCTCTGTGCCTGTCACAGAGCCCTTCCCCCACACAGTAAGCATATTTAGGCACACATTAACCCTTCAATCAAAATTTTTTAACATTATAGGCTAATTTGTTTTCTGCTACATATTTTTGGTAAAAAAAAATCGCAATAAGCGTATTTTGATTGGTTTGCGCAAAAGTTATTGCGTTTAATAATTACGGGAAAGATTTATGTCATTTTTATTTTTTTTTTTTTTTAACAAGTAATGGCTGCGATCTGCAATTTTTTTTTTTTGCGGGACTGCGACATTGCGGCGGACAGATCGGACCCTTGACTGGCATTTTTGACACTTTTGGGGGTACCAGTGACATTACTGCAGTAATCAGTGCTATACATATGCACTGTTACTGTAAAAATGACACTGGGAAGGAAGGGGTTAACTTTATTAGAGATGCAGGGGCTAAGTGTGTCCCTAGGGGCGTGCTTCTAACTGTAAAGGGGTGTGGCTTGTGATGTAACCACAGAGACATACGATCCTACATAGCAGGATCGTATGATCTCTGCAGTTACACCAGGGAGAATGACAGTCGGCTTTGTTTACATCAGCTGCCTGCCTTTCTCCCTCTCCAGCGGGAGATCGCGAGTAGCCGGCGAACATCTGGTCCGCCGGTCACACGCGCGGGGATGTGCAGAAACGAGCGGGGGCGGGAGCGCGCCTCCGGCGGCGCGCGTTTGACCCCTGCAGGCTCCTGGGCGAGCGACGTAGTACTACGTCGCTTTCCCCAGGAGGGGCTGACTGACGCAGTAAACAGTAGTACTGTGGGCGGTCGGCAAGTGGTTAAAGTAACGCAGTGCTGAACCGCAAAAAATGGCCTGGTCATTAAGGGGGTAAATTCTTCCGGAGCTGAAGTGGTTGATTGGGGATACCAGTTTCTAGTTTCTTGGCTTTTTGTGCACAGTGCCTTCTCAGCTCCGCCCATTGCAGGGCTGACCGTGCTGAATTAGGTGAAAAGAGGCTGCAGTGCTGCATGGAAACCCTGTGAACAGCCTACTGAATCCGTCTATAAAAGGCAGATTAAAGTCAGTGATGCAGACTTTGTGACTTGTGAGCAAATAGGAAAATGGGGTGAGCGCCCCTTTATATGAGCTCTCCGCATCTTCTGAACCTTTTCCATATCCCTCTCTGTAGGGGACTACATCTGGTGTAAGACATCCCAGGTCATAGAACAAGGGGAAGTCATCCGGGCCTTCCTCATGGCTGAACCCCAAGCCATCCCTAACTTCAGCATCAAGGAGGAGCCTGGAGAGACCTCACAGGAGATCGCCACCCAACCCGAGTTCCAGCTCCTCCCACAGCAAGCTGGCATGGCGGCCATCCTGGCCACTGCGGTGGTTAACAGTAAGTAGGAAGTTAAAGTGGACCAGTCATTAACCAGTTCACATTTCACCTTTCATCTGCAGATGAATGAAACAATGTTACTTTGTATCTCTATCTCCCGACTGAGCAATGTTTATAAACAGTGTTAGTTTGTTGCTTGCAGTATCCCAACTAATTAATGTTTATAAACAATGTTACTTTGTATCTATCCCCATCTGAGCAATGTTTATAAACAATGTTACTTTGTATCTATCCCCATCTGAGCAATGTTTATAAACAATGTTAATTTGTTATTAAACATTGCTCATATGGGAGATAGAGACAAAGTAACATTTTCTATAAACATTGCTCAGATGGGAGATAGAGAGAAAGCATGTTACTTTGCATCACCCATCTGAGCAATGTTTATAGACGATGTTTCTTTGTTTCTGTCTCCCATCTGAGCAATGTTTATAGACAATGTTACTTTGTTGCTATCTCCCATCTGAGCAATGTTTATATGCAATGTTACTTTGTTTCTCTCTATATCCCATCTGAACTGTGTTTATAAACAATGTTACTTTGTTATTAAACATTGCTCAGACGGGAGATTATAAACAATGTTACTGTCTCTAACATTGCTCAGATGGGAGATAGAAACAAAGTAACATTATTTATAAACATTGCTCAGATGGGAGATTGAAACAAAGTAACATTGTTTATAAACATTGCTCAGATGGGAGATGGAGAGAAACCATGTTACTTTGTATCTCCCGTCTGAGCAATGTTTATAGACAATGTTGCTTTGTTTCTATTTCCCGTCTGAGCAATGTTTATAAACAATGTTACTTTGTCTCTATCTCCCATCTGAGCAATGTTTAATAACAAAGTAACATTGTTTATAAACATTGCTCAGATGGGAGATAGAGAGAAACAAAGTAACACTGCATATAAACATTGCTCAGACGGGAGATAGAGAGAAACAAAGTAACCTTGCATATAAACATTGTATAGACGGGATAGAAGCAAAGTAACATTGTCTATAAACTTTGCTCAGATGGGAAATACAAAGAAATATGGTTTCTCTCTATCTCCTATCTATACAATGTTTATCTCCTAGCTATACAATGTTTATATGCAATGTTACTTTGTTTCTCTCTACCTCCCATCTGAGCAATGCTTATAAACAATGTTACTTTGTTAGTAAACATTTCTCTGACGGGAGATAGAGAGAAACAAAGTAACATTGGTTATAAACACTACTCAGATGGGAGCTAATGAATGAGAAATAAGGTTACTTTGTATCTCCCGTCTAAGCAATGTTTATAGACAATGTTACTTTGTGTCTATTTCCCATCTGAGTAATGTTTATAGCCAGTGTTACTTTGTTTCTCTTTATCTCCCATCTGAGCAATGTTTATACACAATGTTACTGTGTTTCTCTCTCTCTCCCTGTCTGCACAGTGTATATAAACAATGTTCTTTTATGTGAAAGGATAATTTCTCCTGAAACACAAAGCCATTCATTTTATTGAATTGTATGGGGAAGTTCCATCCTCTGACATGCAGAGCATTTACTAAGAATATGAACCACCGTGGTATATCACAATTCCGAGTGTCTTCCTTTTTTCCGTATTTCAGAGGACATTTTCCCCTGCAAGGATTGCGGAATCTGGTACCGCAGCGAGCGCAATCTGCAGGCTCATCTCATGTACTACTGCGCCAGCCGCCAGAGCTCCACCTCCCCCACCTTGGACGAGAAGCCAAAAGATTCCTACCCCAACGAGCGGGTCTGTCCTTTCCCGCAGTGCAAGAAGAGCTGCCCCAGTGCCAGCTCCCTGGAGATTCACATGAGGAGCCACAGCGGTGAGTGCAGACCTGCGCAGTGACATTGATATGTAGAATGCTGTAGCCTGGTCTGGGTTAGGGGTGGTTGGACCACCACAAGACTTTTTTTTTTTTTTAGGTGGTGGGGGTCTATAACCGTATTTTTAACTTCGGGGTTCTGTTACATAATACTGTCATGTACACTCATGAGCTGGGAAACAGTGTTACCAGCTAATGTTGGGCAGCAGCTCAGGCCACTTGACATTTTTTTTCAAGTTGTACCGATCAAGGTGACTTTTATGTACCCCACTGGCTATGGGTGTCATTGTTTGTTTTTTTCCTTTATTTTCAATTAACTATTGCACGCCCCATCATACATTATTACTCCTGCTTGACATAACTCCTCCCCAACGCATTTCACCCCCAATTTGGGTATCATCACTGGCATGATAAACCGAGTGAAGCGCGTCTAAGGAGGAGAATGTCAGACTGGAGTAACAATGTAAGAGGAGCCATGGAGGGGTTCTAAAGTTAATTGAAGTTGAGGAAAGAAACCAGCGGTGTGTGACCAGGGGGGCCTCTCAGCTCCAGAGTTGTCCTTGTGGAAAGAAACAAGAAAAATGTATCAAATATATAGTTTTTTCATTGCCAAGCCTGGAGACGTATAATTGAAAGCGGATTAATTTAATTCTGTTATAATAATACAGCGCTTGCAAATCAAAATATACAGTGCCTTGCAAAAGTATTCGCCCCCCTTGAACTTTTCGACCTTTTGCCACATTTCAGGCTTTAAACATAAAGATATAAAACTGTAATTTTTTGTGAAGAATCAACAACAAATCTGCAATACGGATGATATACGGACATAATGCAAGTCAATGGGATTGCAGAACCCTATTTTTCCTTCCGTTTAAAAAACAGAAAGGATGTAAAATTGGATGTCAGCGGTGTCATCCGCTGAAATCCGCAATCCCATTGACATGCATTAGTTTGCGGATGATATACGGACATACGGACCGGATGTCACAAATGTCATCCGTGTCCGTGAAAAAAAAAAAAAGTGCTGGAGCGGATCGCAATATGGTCCGCTCCGTGTGAAAGGGGCCTTAGGTTTTTTGTTCGTGTATAGGACATCTATGCCTCGTTTCCACTGAGCTGTACGGTACAGTTCGGTTCAGTACGGTAAGCAATTTTTGCTGTTTCCATTGTTAAAAGTTGTAAATGGTACCCTAATTCCGAACCGTACCGTACCACTTTTTTGGTACCCTTTCGTTTACCAAGTTGGTACCTGTTGGTACAGTACTAATGTGCTTGGTACCCTTTCGGGTACCAAGCACAATAGTACCGTACCAACAGGGTGGAGCAATACTGTTGAGGTACTGTTGAGCTTAGGTACTGTTAGTGGTGGAAACGCAAGCCTGATCAAGGTGTACCATACCGAACCGTACTGAACTGTACCGAACCAAACCGTACCGCTTAGTGGAAACGAGGCACTAGTGTCCACAACTGATTAAACACAATGTTTTTTAACAGTCAGGTCTGCAATAAATCAGATTAGATGAAACCAAGTTCTCGATATGTGATGAGTTAATCCTTTGTTATTCTGGCACCTGTCGCTGTACTTAGGGTGAGCCCCATATGCTGATATTCAAGGCCTCCTCCATAGAGGAGTTCAGGAGAGTTGTCCGTTATAGAGAAATTTTTGGTACTTGAGACAGGCATTTCATCTCCCGTCTCTTGGATTTCATACGATGTTCCACTCTCTGTGTTCAAAGTCTCCCCTTCAGATGAATCACAGCCTGGACTGTTATCTCACCATCTTAATCAGAGTGTGCACGCTTTTCTCTGTGAGCAAAAGTGGCGACTATTGCTTTGTGATAACAAGGCACCCAGGGATGGCGCTAACGGCTTGTCTTATCTCCCCACAGGAGAACGACCATTTGTGTGCTTGATCTGCCTGTCCGCCTTCACCACCAAGGCCAACTGTGAGCGCCACCTGAAGGTCCACACCGACACCTTGAATGGTACGGTAACTTGTGCTCTCTCGTCTCCGTTCATTTTGATTTTCTGGGTTCAATGCTTCATTTACCATTACATAGTGTGGGCATCCGTGGAACACCTTATGCAAATTATTGTTCTGGACTTGTGTTTTTCAATGCCAGTTCTTAGTGGTTTCAAAATGGTTATTGAGACTTTAAGGAAGACGCACAACTTTTGTTAAATAGTTCTCGCAAGAGAAGTACAGTAATTATTGTTGCTGCCGGTCTGTTAATGAGAGTTGTTGGTGGCCACCAAGCAGACATGGGAGTAAGTCACACATGTGCAAGTCACAAGCAAGTCTCAAGTCTTAACCTTCAAGTCTCAAGCAAGTCCCAAGTTACTGTGGCGAAAAGCAAGCAAATCAAGTCAAGTCCCTGCTAGAAGTCAAGCAAGTCAAGTCATTTATTTTGGTCAAGTCACAAATCAAGTCAAAATACTGATCTACCCCAATTTTCACCTTTAAATCAGTTAAAAGTCAGTGGTCAGGAAAGGTTTTGTTTTATTTTCAACATTAACAAAACTGCTTAGTGCTTTTTTCTTGGCATGTTAAAGAAACACTTTGAATGCCCAAACAGCTCAAAATCCTCCGTCCGGTCATGTTTCAACACAGAGGCGTAACTAGAACCTTCAGGGCCCCGATGCAAGAAACCATGAAGGGCCCCCCAGACCCCTGGCCGGGGCCCTTCCCTTCAAGCCTGGGGCTCTTCCCACTAATCCTGGGGCTCTTTAATCTCATTGCATGGCCTTTTATTATGGTCCCGCATCAGGATCCTTTCACAAGTTCTGCAGTGGGCTCCCTTCCTGCAATCTTGGGGCCTCCCCACAGTGGTGAAATGCCAGGGCCCGGTCGCAAGTGTGACCTTTGAGATCCTAGAAGTTCACCCACTGGTTTGCTACCGGGCCCCCTGGAGCATGGGGCCCGGTAGCGATTGCAACCCCTGTAGTTACGCCCCTGTTTCAACACCACAGTCACTAAAAACATGTTAAGTATTTCCATTGTTAAACAGCCAGTGTCCTAAAAATCAGAACACACTGAGGTGTTTTAAGTGACTGTGGTGTCAGGCACATTCATTTTGCTTTAACACATCTTGAGAAAATGCAAATAATTATTAACTTAAAAAAGTATTTTCGAGTCCTATGTCTCAAGTCAAAGTAAAGTCTCAAGTCATGAATACCAAGTCAAAGTCAAGTCGAGTCTTTTATTAATTTTAGTCAAGCAAGTCTCAAGTCCTCAAACTGGTGACTTAAGTCTGACTTAAGTCAAGTCATGTGACTCAAGTCCCCCACCTCTGCCACCAAGTATGGGATTGGAGAAATGCTGCTCTAGGCCAGCAGTTGGTTACTCCCAAGTGAATGGTTGAGATATTCTTTTTAAAAGATTGTCGACATTTTTGATCGAATTGACTTACTGTTCCCTCAGTCATTCAATTCAACCTGTGATGCAAACATGAGGGAAATGTATAATAGAAGGCATGGAAGGTTTACACAGCACACCTTTAGTTGGCCACTACAGAGTTCCCTCCAGGTGTGTGTAGAATGTGCAAACCTTTACCAGAATGTAGTGCTGAAGCAACCAACCAGGGAGCCTAAATACTGACTGGTAAGAGGTTACAAAAAAGACATAGCCAAGAGGTGCTGTGACTTATAAAATAAAGAAAAAATATTCTACAAGCTTGTGAGGCTGCTTATGCGAAGCAAGAGTGTGATTTAGTGGGGACCCAGAATTTGACTCGAAGCAAAAAAGCACAACAGGAGTGCCAGACCAAATGTGAGAGTCCAAGTAGCTTTAATGATCCATCATATCATTTCATAAAGCAGCCAATGCGTTTCAGAGGCTCAAAACACTTCATCAGGGTTATAACACAGATTTTGATCTTGTGTACTTATATGTAATATTAAAGCGGTAGTATCCCGCTTTTTGACACTTTTACCTACAGGTAAGCCTATAATAAGGATTACCTGTAGGTACAAATAATATCTCCTAAACCGGCATGGTTTAGGAGATATTTACAGTGCATGCAGCCGCTCTCGCGAGCGGCGCATGCACTCTGAAGGTCCGGGGGGGGGACCTTCAATTAATTTGCCGGGAGCTTGCCGGAAAATCACTCCCGCGCGCATGCGCGGGAGTGACGTCATCGCGGCTCCGGCCAATCACCGCGCCGGAGCCGCCGAACCCGGAAGAGACGGCGAGGGATCATGGCAGCACCCGCAGCGATGTCCGGGGGTCCGTGTCGGGGCTTCCTTCTAAGGTAAGTTATGCATACTAGCCCATTATGCCTTTGTCTTGCAGGTTTTTTTTTTTTTTTTTTTCTTCTAGGGTTTACAACCGCTTTAATTGTCTAATTGTTTCACAATTTTTTATATTTTTTTATTTATAATTTATATCTATTTCATAATCAGGAGTGTTTTAAACCCCCAAAACACATTGTTTTGGCTCTGTTTTATGTGACCATTGGATGACTCATTACATCTACTTGGACTCTTATTACCATTTGGTCTGGTGCTCTTGTTGTATTGTTATGACACTGGGGACAGTTGTGGCTAAGTTAAGGCAAATTAACTTCATAAAGTGACATTTGGGGGCTCCAGCATTGAACAGCTATATCACAGTGGTGTAGTGGGTGGCACAGTTGTGTAGTGGTTAGCACATTCACCTAACAGCAAGAGGGTCGCTGGTTCGAATCCCAACCACGACACTACCTGCCTGGAGTTTGCATGTTCTCCCCGTGCCTGCGTGGGTTTCCTACGGGCACTCCGGTTTCCTCCCACACTCCAAAGACATGCTGGTAGGTTAATTGGATCCTGTATAAAAAAAAAATAATTGGCCCTACTGTGTATGTATGTGAGTTAGGGACCTTAGATTGTAAGCTCCTTGAGAGCAGGGACTGATGTGAACGTGCAATGTATATGTAAAGCGCTGCGTAAATTGACAGCGCTATATACAAGTACCTCAAATAATAATAATATGAAAGAATTTGATGGCGCCCGTTGATAAATGGCATTACCTTGTATTCCCAGTACACAATTACTTTAGTAACGTGTGCAAAAGCCTCCCCTAGGGGGAGCTCTTGCTCCGGTGATGCTGGGGAGGAGGCATTCTTCGTAGGGTTAGGCCCGGGTTTACATAAACCAAGTTATCTCATCTGGCCACTAGAGGGAGCTTTTACAAATCTGTACATGCTGTGAAATTAAACACAGAACAGCAGAAAGGAAAGAAAAAAATAATTGTGAAAGTCACATTAGAATTACGTTTAGGTCGAAAGATTTTTCAGCAGTTGGATCTTCCAGACGCAGTCACTGGCTAGCCAACATGCCTGTCAGTTGAGCTTAGACTAATGACTCAAAGGGTTGGCCAAGTCATGTACCAGTTTTATTCTGTGACTTTAAAATTACCATTTTTTCCAAACTTAACTGGTCTCAGACTGTGCACATCTCTTCTATGGTAGTTAATGAGCTGAGTGCTGCAAATAACTGAACAGTTTCCCTCTCTACTGAAAGTCTTTAGGACCCGTTGGTTAGAACGCAGTGGAATTCTTCCTAATTTGTCTTTGGTTTCGCTCTTAGGTGTGTGCCATGGGTGCGGCTTCATCTCCACCACCCGAGACATTCTGTACAGCCACCTGGTGACCAATCACATGATCTGCCAGCCTGGGTCAAAGGTCGACGTGTACCCAGTCGTGAAAACGCTGCCTGCAGTCAAGCCATCGAACTCCGGTAGGTTTTGCAGTTGGCAGCTGGACCCTAATATAGTGAATGACTTTTCTTGTGGCAGGTGTATGCACAATCCAGTAGGCACCAGAGCCTGACCACACTGCCCAGTGCGCTTCATAACCTAAACTGACCTGGTCAGACACCCCCTCTTCTCAGCACTAAGATTCTATATCAGGACATTTGTGGTGGGAGCAGTGACCTTTATTTACCTATGCTAGCACAGAGCACTGGAGTGGGAAAGCAAAAAGCACTTTCTCACTCACACAAAAAGTATATTAGTAAATTTTCAAGAGAAATTTGGTTTAAAAAAATTATAACATCTGGCGGCACCAAATGATAAAAAGCAAAGGTGTGAGATTTCAGTTGGGTTCTGTACAGGGAGTAAAACTGAGTGAAACCCCCCCTGGAGTTGATCTTCTCCCCATTATTTATATACCATGCCTCTTTCTGCACTGTCTTTGTGTGGAGGTGACCACCTTAGCAGAGGCAGGGCTTTACTTCCTCATGTCAGAGCCTCCAGCAGGGTGAACATTAAGCAGCACCGTAGTCAAACCTCCCTTCAAATCTGATAAGACTAGCAGTCAGAGGCAGCAGTGCCTTAGATCAGTGGTCCTCAAACCTGGCCTACAGGGCCCACTAACAGGCCAGATTTTAGGTATTACCTTGGGGAGATGCAGACTAGAGTACTGCAATCACTGAGCAGCAAATGATATCACCTGGGATGTATTTCAGTTATCTTGAAAATCTGGGCTGTTAGTGGGCCCTGTAGGCCAGGGTTGAGGACCACTGCCTTAGATGATCTCATTCTGAAGATATACAGCTAGAACAGTTCAGAACAGAAGTGCTTAGGCATCCTCACATACCAGAAAGTGTACTGATATTTTTCAGGAGAAATTCCAGACAAAAGTAGATTTTTCAGGGTGCTAGTTAGATACAAATAACATTTCTAAATGTTCTTTATAACAAACACTTTCTGAGTTCAGGTCAGTTTGGCCCAGTTTAATTTTCTGCATGGTTCTTTAATTGTAAAGTTTGTTCCTTGTTACTCATGTTCTTTTTTTTTTTTTTTTTTTTTTTCACAGGGATAAATCCGATCTCCAGCCTTCTAAAGTGCAGCTTGTGCGGATTCTTGGCAGACAGCCTTGCCAGTCTACAACAGCATGCGATCATGCACGCTACTGCCTCCCTCCCAGGCGTCTCTCGGGCCTCCAAATCCCCATCTGATGCTGAGAAAGAGCTGCCTCCCGATAGCTTGAAAAATGGAGATGCTAAATCGCCGGTCTCCTCCTCTTCCTCAGGTATAGAGGATCCTCCTCTGAAAGTCCACATCAAAGAGGAACCAGATGCCCCAAGACCAATCAGCAAAGCTGTTTCCACCAGCCCTGAAGCTAGAGACGAATCTTCTCTGGTCCCCTCTCCAACTGTTAAAATTAAGACTGAGATCCCCAGTCCCACCCCAGGATCAAGCCCAGTCCCCAATGAGTTGGGAGCAGCCGCTGGCGGGGGGACAATCATAGTGCCTCAGTATTTGTTTGGACACGAGGCGGCTCCCGCTATTGTCCCGCAAGCCTCAGAGATCCTGGCCAAGATGTCAGAGTTGGTACACAACCGCCTGAAACAAGGACAAGCTGTCACTTCTGTTGGCTTTACAGGAACTCCAGCACCCAAAGGCGCTACTTGTTATGAGTGTGAGATTACGTTTAATAACATCAACAATTTTTATGTGCACAAAAGACTTTACTGCTCTGGGCGGCACGTGTCAGATGAAAATCCAGGCAGCGGGCGCAAGGTGAAGGTGCACCCAGTGCGAGCCGCCATAGCTCCCGTAATGTCAGCGGTTGATGAGCAGAGAGTGAGTCCACAACAACAAGAAGATACTGCAGGGGAAAGCAGCACCTCAACTGTACAGATAAAAGTGGAGGAAGGAGCCGGAACAGAAAATGAAGCATCCGGCAGCGGCCATGCAAGTGAGGGGAGCCAAAGCCCTGGTCTGCTGGAAGACACAGATGAAGACCTAACGCGAACTGTTTGTGAAGCTTGCAACATCCGTTTTAGCAAACACGAGACTTATGTAGTGCACAAGCGTTTCTACTGTGCGTCACGTCACGATCCTCCTCTGCGGCGCAGTGGGGTGATCAACAAACCTGGGCCACCGTACACTCCACAGCCTGCTCCACGAACGCGGAAACGCCGAAAGCTGTATGAAATTCATGGTGTATCCCCTGTAGACCTAACTCCTCCGGCATTGCTCCCGCTGACCCGAGTAGAAGCCCTTCCACTCATGCCAGGGCTGATAGCAGCACCAACTGTACCCTCACCCAGCTCCAGCCCAGATGCAGTAGAAGGGCCCATCGATCTAAGTAAGAAGCCACGCCTATCTGTGGAGTCTCAGCTGCCACCGCCAGCTGCCACAGCGGTCGTCCCTTTGACAGATTACCACGAGTGCACGGCTTGTCAGATCAGCTTCAACAGCCTGGAAAGCTATCTGGCTCACAAGAAGTTCTCCTGCCCGGTGGCCCCTTTACAACAGAAAGCCTTACAGCAGCTTCAGAAAATTAAGTCACCTCTCAATGCCTCAGGGAAGATTGGAGAGGAGGGTGTGAGGGTCAAAGTTGAGCGGAGAGCAACTCTGAGTCCAGGATCTGGGAGTGACTCCATCCAGCCAATTGCACTTCCTTTCATCACTGTTCCTGACACAAAACCACTGCAGCAGTACACCACCAGCTCAGTTGAGGCTTCCCCCTCTGCTACCACCACCTGCCCCTATTGCCCTCCTAATGTAGTTATCAGAGGAGACCTTCTTGAACATTTCCGAAGTGTCCATGGTTTGCTGTTGGCCAAACCCACCCCAGGTCACCGTTTACAAACAGCGTTCATGGAGGTGCTGCTGCCTGCTCGGGTTCAGCAGAGCAGCTCGTCTGAGAATAGCTTGCCTAGCCCACCCACTTCATCCACTTCTCCCCTGCAAGGCCAAGGGCTGCCAAGAGACACTGTGAACTGCAAAGATGCTGTCACTTCATCCTCTTCTTCATCCTCCTCCAATGGCAGCCCAGTTTCAAGCACCACTCCACGGCCAGTGCTCACCAGCACTCCGAGGCCTCTGTTGCCAAGCTCTCCAGCTCTTCCTCTAAACCCTTTGGCTGAAACCAGGCTGCCCACACACGCTGTTCTTCCTGGGGATAAACCCATGCAGCCTCCTAAAGCCAGTCTGTCTTCTGCTCTGCCCAATGGAAATCACAGGTACTGTCGACTTTGCAATATCAAGTTCAGCAGCCTTTCCACGTTCATAGCCCACAAAAAGTACTACTGTTCTTCCCATGCAGCCGAACATGTCAAATAGCATCGGGGAACATTCTTTTTGCAAGATGTAGTTTTTGAAGCACTAAGCGGGCTGAGCAGTTCGAAGGACCATTTTGTTTCTGTTTGGTTTGTACTGTCTACGAGAAGCCAATGAGAAACATTGTTCCTGTGTGAAAAGGCTCCACAGTTCTAAGGACGCTGCCCGAAAATGTGGGCTAGTCTGCTGCCACTGCTATGAGATGATGAAACTGGACACCATGACTGTACAATGGCTGTGGGGGGTTAAGGACCCATCAGGGGACCCTTTGGAGGTCACCAGGACCCATCAGTTGACCCTTTGGAGGTCACAAGAACCCGTAGGTTTTCCTATCCTAGGGTTACATTCTTGAACACACCAACTACTTTGTGATGGCTGAAGATTTGCACTACGAAAAGAGTGCAAAAAACTCTTCTAAATGTTATTTAGAAAAATTCTGATTATCAAGCACAAGTTTAAAAAAAAAACTGTTACACAAAATGAAAAACTTTGAAGGCGACTGACTGTCTTTGTTACAGGGCTGGGGAAGGGATAACTTTTTTAGTAAGTTATTTTTGACTCGTATTTAAAACCTCATCTTCTGTTGCTTTTTTTTTTTTTTTTTTTTATTTGTAGCAAAATCATCACAAATGTGGAAAATAGGTTTGATAGTTTCCAGTAAAAATTTTATGGAAAAAAGTCAATGTAGGTTTTCTTTTTTTAAGCTTCAAGTTGACATTGAAGCCCGAATGTCGGCCCAGATGGAGGAGTTCGATTGCAAATTCTCAGGGCTGAACACCAGACTGTGTTGAGGAAGTCAAAGCGTTTTGCAGCAGGACACTTTTTTTTCTCGTGGATCTCGAGGGCAAAACGGCAACGCGGGTTCTTAATGTTTGGCTGTCAGCGTATCTGTGGAAAGTCTCACATTTCTTGCTGCTCCAAAACTTTAAGCTAGTTAAATTTGCTCTCCAACACGTGTACAGAAATGGTTTTGTCCCTGAGGAAGCGCCAGTAGTCTTCTGGGGCTAATAGAATTGCAGGGAGTTTGGATCGTACCATCTTCTTCAAAGGCGTAGGGCACTTAATGATAGCCTGAGGACAATAGATGAGAAGGAAGGGAGAAGCACTATCTTATTCAAACATCTTTTACAGTCGTTCCTTCAGGTCCCCCAGGCAGATATTTTTTCTAACAGCTGTATTTTTTACATGGCATTATATATGACCAAAACTGGAAAACCAACTGTGTTTAAGAAAATAGTCCTTAAAGTATATTTATATATTAATATAGATACGGAGAGCACTGATTCACAAATAAAACAAAAAACACACATCGCTGGTGACTAACAAGTGTGTATAATTGTGTATATAATAAAGCCGGTGTTTAATAACTGTTCATGTTGTGTGACGTTTATGCCTGAATAGCTACAGATCATCATGTTCTCTGTTGATGAAGACGTGTCTAGGTCCTATGGATATATGCCCGTAGACATTCTATGAAGTCAGAGGAAACTAGGGATCCAGGGTATGGCAATCGTATGGTCATTGTTTGACAGGGGCTGACTGGCAACTTTCGGCCCAGGGGGGGCAAGTACAAAACCAGAGGCCCATGGTGCAGCGACTCTGCCCCCCTCCCACTCTCCCATTTCCTGGCCTCCTCCTGACCCCCATTCCAGGCTGAAACTCCACTCCAAGTACTCTCTACTCACCGGCTGAATCCGGATTCCTGACCTGGCCAGTAGGGGGCAGTTGGGGGGGGGGAGCTCGGACAGCTCGGTCGGGACTGCCTGGGGGAGGAGAGTCTCCAGTAGGGCATGGAACCGGCCTCTGCTCAGACAGAGTTTACACCATCCATAGGTATATATCATAGGTAAAAAGGCGCTGGTAATCTTAATATATCACGTGTTATAAAAATTAATAGGTGATTTAAAGTGTAATATATGTGATTAAAAATTGCTACAAATATATATATGATCTACTATTGGTGCAATTAGCAAAGAAAAGTGCATACCAGTGCAATTTCAATTCAGAAGTGTTTGTGCTTCTCAAAGTAAATTAATCCACAAAGGTGTGGATCAGTGAACCAATAAATAGATATATAAAGAATTCCATACAAAAATCACATAAGAATATATAAAAATATAAATATATAAATGTGCTCCAAGTAGTGTTTAAAAGTCCAGGCAATAGCATGCAATCAAAATTGTGCTTGGTGGATTCTTATTAATCCCTTCACAGTGCTCCAGGTGCTGGGATGTGACAACCGTGGCCTCTTACCAGCTAGCAGCAGGTCACAAGGACCCCCAACGCCTGTGATCCCTTTATTGGGTGGATCAGACCTCTCCTCGATTGCTTGGATCTCTGGCTCCTATATTACTCGAGTTGGACCATGTAGTCCCCCCATACACATAAAGATATAGAAGAACAAATAGTGAAATACTGTTTTATTCTCCAAAAAACATACACTATAAGGTGACAATTAGCCTCTTACTATTTGTTGTGCCCTCCTGGCACTGGGCAATTCGGCAGTACAAAATCGTTTTTTTGGGTCTTAGGAAGATATTCTCCGGGGATCTGCAGCACCCTGTATCTCCCTGGACTGCCTGAGGACGCTCGTTAAGCGAAATGCATTGTGGTCAATGCTAACCCGGAAGTAACACACAGAGGCATTCGGAACAGAGGCTGGGATACACATCCACCGCCGCAATACAAAGAAATACAAAGAAAAGGGGATATTGAATAAAATACAGCCAGTGGTTAAAGTGGAGTTTCACTGTCCCAATCAACATTGACTATTTTTAATACTTCTGTTGCTAGCATTAGTAAATAGATAGGAAAATATATCATATTTACTTGTTTAAAACTATTTTTGTATGCTTCTTCAGTTTCTTGCCTAGGCAAATTATGTCCTACATCCCAGCAGTCTTCTATAGGACAGGAAGGGTTTTCTCTGTCAAGCACATCCTCCTGCCTGCAATGCTGGGGGTTGTTTTTCAAATTGATTTCTCAACAAAATAAAGCATAGAGACATGGGTTGATGGAGTAGTTTAATTCATTTTTAATATTTAAAGCAAACTACCTCATCCACCCAGGTCTCTATGCCTTATTTTGTTGAGCAATCACTTTTAAAAACACCCCCTAGCATTTCTGGCAGATGATTCGTGTAGCATTTACTTCCTGGAATCCATCTGCCCTTATCTCAGGGATGCAGGTAGAAGGGCGTGCTTTGCTGAGAAAACCCCTCCTCCCCTCCAGAAGACTCCTGGGATGTATGACATTTGCCTAGGCAAGCAACTGAAGAAGCATACATAAAATAAACAAGTAAATATGACATATTTTCCTATCTATTTACTAATGCTAGCAACAGAAGGATTAAAAATAGTCAATGTTGATTGAGACAGTGAAGTTCTGCTTTAACCACTGGCTGTATTTTATTCAATAAACATTTTAAACAAAATACAAGTTATTGAATGATATAGCGCAGTGATGGCGAACCTTGGCGCCCCAGATGTTTTGGAATTACATTTCCCATGATGCTCATGCACTCTGCATTGTAGTTCAGCATCATGGGAAATGTAGTTCCAAAACATCTAGGGTGGCAAGGTTTGCCATCACTGATATAGGCCAACGTATTTTGAGGAAGAGTCTTTCTCTTCTTTAGGGCTATATGGTTTGTAATTAAAGTGGATCTACACTGCCTCTGAGAACCACAAAGTAAAAATTCTGGTTAATTAAATATTCAAAGCAAACAGCATTTTTGCTTTGTGGTTCTCAGATGCAGTGTAATTTTGCTTTAATTACAAACCATATGGCTGTGAAGAAGAGGGAGCCTCTTCCTCGAAACACGTTTGCCAGATTTAATTTAATAGCCTAAATTGATATGAAAAATGTTTGAGTAAAATTCAGCCAATGGTTAATTAGAAACTATACAGCCCTGAAGAAAGAGGCCCTTCCTCAAAATGTGTTGCCAATATTACATTCAATATCCTTCACTGATATAAAATACCAACCACTGCTTTTTGAAGAAGGTCTTTGCCCTTCCTCAGGGGTGGATTGTTTGTAATCTTATCCAGGCAATAAAATGCCTGCTTGGCTGAAAAAAACTGAAGTGTCCGAGTGTCTAAGTTGGAATGAAAGTGGCTGATCCATGCGTAACCACATGGATACTGTGATACCTCCGCTTTTTTCAGCCTCAAAGCAGGCCTTTTAATGAATCTGAACAGAATTGTATGGCCATGAAGAAGTTGAGGTCCTTCCTCAAAATGTGTTGGCTGTATTTCATATTGATACAAGCTACTGAAAATAACGCAGCCAACGCGTTTCAAAGAAAGGCCTCCCTTATCTTCAGGGCTGCTTGGTTTGTAAATATCCAGATGAGATAACCTAACATGCCTGTTTTGGGGCTGAAAAACAGCTGATGTATCAGGGTATCCATGTGGGGAATGCATGGGCCAGCCACTTTTATTCCCACGTGGATACCCAGACACCTCCAAATTTTATTTTCAGCCTCAAAGCAGGCATTTAAAGTGGTTCTAAAGGGTGAAGGTTTATTTTATTGTGCTCCCTAAAGCCAGTGATGTGCACAAGAGCTTCGGCTCTCTGGGGACTCTCCCTCTTCATTGGCTCAATCACAGCCAGATAGCCAATGAGAAGAGAGAGGAGGCGGGGCCGAACTACGGCTCCATGTGTGAACACACAGAGCAGCGGCTTGGGAGTGGGTGTCTGCTTGGGTGCCCCCAATGCAAGCTGCTTGTTATAGGGGAACTCAGCAGGAGGGGAGGGGCCAGCAGCACCAGTGGGGGGACCCAAGAAGAGGAGGATTGAGGCTGCTCTGTGCAAAACCATTGCACAGATCAGGTAAGTGTAACTTTTTTTTATTTTAATATCACTTTAATGAATCTCTTCCAGATTCATTTCAAACCAAACAGCCCTGAAGGAAGCCCTTCCTTGAAACACCTTGACTGTATTTTGCCTTTACATGGGTCTGCCACTTTCCACGTGCATATTATGAAACCTCAGCTTTTTTTTCAGCCTCGAAAAAAGCATTTTAATGATTCTTATTAAACCATACAGTCCTGAAGAAGGGGGGAGTCCCTTTCTCGAAACATGTTGGCTGTATTTTATTTCATAAAGCTCAGAGTATCCAAATATAAAAAGTCGCAGATCTATGAATTTTTACATGGATGCGCCAATGCCCTCAGCTTTTATTAGCCTCAAAGTAGGCATTTTAACAAATCTTGTCTAAATTGAGTACAAAGCCTGTGGCCCTGAAGATGTGTTGGCTGTATTTTATTAAATATTTCATATCAATACAGGCTATTGAATTAAATACAGTCAACATGTTTCAAGGAAGGCCCCCCCCCCTTCTTCAGGGCTGTATGGTTTCTAAATTAATAAGGACAAGATTAATAAAATGCCTGCTTTGTGGCTAAAAAGAGTTGGTATGCACGTGGAAACGCATGTGCCAGTCATTTTTATTCACACATGGATACCCTGACACCTCAGCTTTTTTTTCCCGACTCAAAGCAGGTATTTTGATTAAATCTTGTCTGGATTACTTACAAACCATTCACTCCTAAAGAAGATGGAAACTCTTCTTCAAAAAAAATGTTGGCAGTGTTTTACTCAGTAAACATTTTATCAATATAAACTATTGAATTAAATACAGCCAACACATTTCAAGGAAGAGGCTCCCCCCTTCTTCAGGCTTGTTTGGTTCAGGGCCATTTGGCTATTGAATTAAATACAGTCAACGTGTTTCGAGTAATGCCCCATACACACGTGCAGATTATCTGCAGACTTTTGTCTGCAGACTTACCAAAACCATATAATATGAGGTCAAACCTAAACACTTTCAATTTGTATGTAATCCGGCAGGCCCTTGCACTACATAGAAAAGGTAAGTCTGCAGACAAAAGTCTGCAGATAATCTGCACGTGTGTATGGGGCATAAGGGCCTCCACCTTCTTCAGCGCTGTATCCTTTCTAAATGAAGAGGGACAAGATTTATTAGAAGACCTGCATTGAGGTTAAAGTAAGCTGAGGTGCCAGGGTTTATCTACGTGTGAATGCATGGACTGGCCACTTTCCATTCGTACATGGGTTCACTGACACCTCCGCTTTTACTTCAGCATCAAAGCAGGCATTTTATCGAATCTCACCTGGAATAACAGGATCAAACAGCCCTAAAGAAGGGGGTGGTCCTTCCCCGGAAATGCGTAGGTTTCTCAGTGAACATTTCATATCAATATCAAGCTTTCTGATCATCTTTACGCCTAACTTATTACCAAAGAACAGATTATCTGCAGAGAAGTTCATTCACCACATTTTGGCCAAAATATGGGGATTTCAGTGAAATTTTGCAATTTTGGGAAATGTATTCGAGTCAATGGGGAAGCAATATTGAGGTAATTTGTTTTTTTCAGTGGTGGTGCTTTTAAAGGGCTCCTTAGGGTTAGTGAAGCTTTCAAATATCCTACCTAGACCCTTTACTGTGCCAAAAAATGGATATTTATTATTTTTCATATAGTTCACAGAAAGTAAAAAAAAAAAAAACAGATTGTAGCATATAAATACTACTACTAAAATATATTATTACTAAACACTTAGGTCTTGTTCACCCATAGAGGGCCATATTTACCTGTACTGGGATACACTGGTGTTCCATTAATTCAGTCCCATTGAGGTCAGTCCCATTTATGTCTGTCAGGACACCGCAGCTTGCATGGACATGCCAATTTGACATCCATGTGGGTGCATGTTCAGGGCTGTGCACCCACATGGCTACCAACTTGGGAGCAGTGGCTGTGTCCACGCAGCTGCCACATCCCAATTGATATGAAAAACTGCCTGCAGGGGGATGCACGCAACACCTGTGCAGTCAAACACTGCCCACACAGGTGTGCGTTGTACGCCCATGTGAATGAGGCCTTCAGCCCTATTCACACTTCTTTGTTCCTCGCTATTGTATAAGGGCAGCCCATTCATTTTGAATGAGCTGCCAATGCACAGGAATGGTTTAAAAGAATAGATATGTAGCAATTGGTCTGACGCAGTGCACCACACCATATGGCAGTGCATTACTGCATTGCCTTACTGAGTTGGGGTTCCTCTAAATATGATTGGCATAGCAACGTGGTAATGCACCTAACAGTAGCAGACCGCATTACAAAGCTGTATCTAAGCCCTTAATGTAATAATAGAAATCTGCAGAAATATGGGGGATCACAATTCTAAAGAACAGGAAATGAAATAAACTAATATCCAGCAATACAACCCCCCCCCCCCAAAAAAAAAAAAAAAAAAAATCCACATCTATTAAATAGAGTCTATTGTATCTCTGAAGTGTTCCAAGATGGTTTCAATAATAAATATACATAAACTCCGTGTACACAAAGCATTGGTTTGTTCATGATATTTAGCCAACCTGGAGTTCTTCTTTAGCCACTTGCCAACCGCCCGCTGCCCGAATCGTCGTTCGCAGGAGCACTCCTGGGGGCAAGCGTGCGCTGCCGGCGGCGCGTGCCCGCCCCCACTAGGCAGCTGGGATTCTGATCCACGGCACCCGCAATCGTTCCCCACTGAGAGAAAACGACAGTCTGCTGTTTTAAGCAGACTCTCTGAAACGATCGCAGAGTGCCTGTGATCCTTTTAGATGGGATCACAAGTCTCTATGATCATTTCTCCATTCCCCCCCCCCCACAGTTAGAAAACACACCCCCTAGGCTCACACTTAACCCTTTGCCTTCCCTGCCAGTGTCTTTATTTCAGTAACAGTGCATATTTTTAGCACTGATTACTGAAGTAATGTCACTGGTCCCCCCAAAAATGTCCAAAACGTCAGTTAGGGGTCCGAACTGTCTGCCGCAATTTGCAGTCCTGCTAAAAATCGCAGATCGCCGCCAAAACTAGTAAATAAAAATGACAAATCTTTTCCCTAGTTTGTAGATGCGATAACTTTTGTGCAAACCAATCAAAATATGCTTATTGGGATTTTTTTTTATTTTTACCAATACAATGTAGCAGAATACAAATTGGCCTAAAAGGATGAAAAAATTAAGATTTTTAATTTTTTTTATTGGGAATGTTATATATCAGAAAGTAAAAAATATATATATTTTTTCAAAATTGTCATTCTTTTTTTTGTTATAAAATATAATAAAGTAATAAAAATCACAGAGGTGATCAAATATCACCAAAAGAAAGCTCTATTTGTGGGAAAAAAGGTCATCAATTTTATTTAGGTACAGCGTCGCACGACCACGCAATTGTCCGTTGAAGCAACGCAGTGCCGAATCGTAAAGAAAAATGGCCTGGTCATTAAAGGGAGCAAAGCCTTCCGGTCCAAAAGTGGTTAACTGGTGCCTATCAAAATGTAAAATTCCTGTATGAGAAACCTCTGACAGAAGCTGCCATTTTCTCTCTCTTACACATTCTCTGGGATTCTGTGAGCTAATGTCCCCCCCCCCCCCCAGAAGAATGGCAGCTTCCATCCGAGGCTTGTAACAAGGTTTTTTTTTTCTTTTTTAGGAATACTGTAGTCCAAAAGTTCTAAAACCTGTTAAAGAAATGATTTGCAGATTTTGTCCTGAGACGGTAAATACCCGACTTTCCTGAACACAACCACAAGATGGTAGCAGAGGCCTTTACTCTCCATATAGACAACTATGGGAAGAAAAAAAGACAACTTCATACAAATTGCATAAAATATCCTCCATTATTATTTACCTCCAGGGGCGCCAGTTAGGGTTGCCACCTCATCCCTTAAAACCAGGACCCATATGAATTACACAGGTTCTGAGGCAAATATAATGCACATCAGGCACCAAGTGAGTTTAATTACCACCTTAATCAGCCACATAACCTGTGGAATTAATGTAGGTCCTAGATTAAAGGGATGAGGTGTCAAACCTAGCGCCAGTCCACAGCAAGCTGTGCGCGGGAATACCTGCCGCCACGTAGAGCAGAAATACAATGAATTATTTTAAAGCTGCCGCAGCATCCCAGCTATGGGGTACGATAAATCGATAGCTGTACATGAGGGGACCACTGCCAGGTGGAACAATTCTGAACATTATTCCAAATAACGCATTACAAAAAAATGCACTGGTGCGTATAAATGAATTTATGTCAGTAAGCTACCAGCTGAGGGATTGTTTACACTTGCTGTTGGGGTGCAGTAAAGCCAAGAGTTTTAGCTGCACTTTTACTGCACCATATCTGCTACCCCTATGCTGCAAGTATAGCCCTGGGGGGGGGGGGGGGTAGGTTATACACCTGCCATGGCAAAATAATCCCTGCTGTCTTGTCTGGCGAGGAGTACTACTCAGGTCAATGGGGCTGCGCTGCAACCCTGCACGATGCATGCGGCTGAAGTGCGACAGCGCAGGCTTTTAGGGGATAAAATATGCGGTGGGGTGACAACAATGCTTTCTTATTTGAAGTACACGCAAGGAGAAAACCACTCGGGTGTATAATGTCCAGGCATCCAGGTCGGGTGCTAGTTGGATCCGCAATCCCGACAGCTGTGTAGATAAGTAGATAACCGAATAAAATGTGTTTATTGAAAATTCCAAAAATCCATAATACAAAAAAAATCAGACAGGGGACAGGCATAGTTGACGCGTTTCACGAAATTAGATTCGCTCAGTCATAACTAAGCAAATCTAATTTTTGAAACGCGTCAACTATAGTTATGACTAAGCAGATCTAATTTCATGAAACGCGTCAACTATGCCTGTCCCCTGTCTCTGATTTTTTTGTATTATGGATTTTTGGAATTTTCAATAAACACAATTTATTCATTTTCACCTTCAAGTCGGAGTGCGGTTATCTACTTTTATCTACACAAATGCTTTCTTAGTGCCTGTGTAACATTCTGAAAATTGATCCACTGTGGATTGGATCGAGCTTTAAAGAAGCAAGTAGAAAGAATAATGAAAGATGTAAAATAGAAAGTAAGAAAGAGTCCTAAATGTTTTCTGCAACAACTCTCCTTTAAGTGGCCCAAGATCTACTATATATAGTAAATGTATGAGCCAGGGGCGTAACTACAGGGGTTGCAGGGGTTGCAATCGCTACCGGGCCCCATGCTCCAGGGGGCCCGGTAGCAAACCAGTGGGTGAACTTCCAGGATCGCAAAGGTCACACTTGCGACCGGACCCTGGCATTGCACCACTGTGGGGAGGCCTCAAGATTGCAGGAAGGGGGCCCACAAGATTGCAGGAAGGGGGCCCACTGCAGAACTTGTGAAAGAATCCTGCTGTGGGACCGTAATAAAAGGCCATGCAACGAGTGTAAAGAGCCCCAGGATTAGTGGGAAGAGCCCTGGGCTTGAAGGTAAGGGCCCCGGCCAGGGGTCTGGGGGGCCCTTCATGGTTTTTTTGCATCAGGGCCCTGAAGGTTCTAGTTACGCCTCTGGTATGAGCCCTCCTTTTCAAATAATGGGGATTAGTTCTTTCCAGTGGAGGGTACTGTGTATGCTGCAGCATTACAACATTTATAATGAAAAAGCCATCTTTGTGCTCCATTTGCCTAGGCTGAGGTGATGTCATCAGTCTGCTGCAGACAGGGGGAATCATTTCCTCAGTCTCCTCTCCCGCAATGATCAGACAGCAACATTCTAACGTTGTAGAAAGTGACAAGGTGAGAAGCTGCAGACGGGGGCTGATCTGTATCCAGGGCCATCTTTAACACAGGGCAAAAGGGGCAGCTGCCCCGGGCCCAGCCATTGTTGTGGGGCCCAAAGCAGCTGCCCCTTGAGCCCGCACTACCCAAAAATAGTTAAGTGCATTTGGTAGGGCCCAAGAAAATATTTGCCCAGGGTCCAATCAATACTAAAGACAGCCCTGTCTGTCTCAAGATATTTGTGATCACTGTCAAGAACTGCACAGGCACTGGGATATACTGTACATGACGGTGTCATCCCTGAGCCCGGCCTCTCAGTCCAGGAAGTAGATGTTGACCTGGGAATGATGCCTGAACAAAGATTGTGTCGACCCGGAGAAAAAAAGCAAACAAAAGCATTGCCAGGGGAGTACTGTGATCCCAGTGAGCGGTAAATACCTGGAAGGGATACATTGACACATTACTGAGTGTACGGCACCCAACATGATCAAAACATATTGAGTCAGCCAACAGCAAAAAAAAAAGGAATACATGAATTGAAAACCTCCATTCGTGGTTGATCCAGAGGAAGGCAAATAAAAGCTTTACAAATCATAGTCCATATACTGTTGGGTAGAGCGCTTCTTCCATCAGACACCTTTATACATAAATCCAAAGCTTTTTAGGTTAACAGAACTCCTTGTATAAAAACTAATATAGCGTATAAAATTGCAAAACAAACCATATTTTAAATAAATGTTGAATAAAAATTATTAAAAAATTGCCTTTCCTTTTCAATCTGCAGCCACTGTAATTTTCTGAAAATGCAATATGGCCGCCTGGAGCTGTTCTGTACACAGAATGTATACTGACCACACCCCAGAAACATCATTTCCTGCTTGTGTGATTGGCTCACCAATTTTCCCAGAAGCCTGCCTAAGATAAAAGTCAGATTTCTGGCATCCCCTGCAACAAAAAAATGTCATTTTTGGTGAGATACTCTCAATAGGAAGGGATGCAGGCCCAGCAGATTTCCTCATTAGTGCTCTGCAGCTGCACAGCTGATTGATATGAAACAGTGATTTCTTCAGAAAAACAGAAAGGTAGGAATCTGCAACAAAGGTTGTTATAATCCTTGTAATGTACAGAGATCACCCAGAGGGGAATGTTTTTTTTTTTTTCTCAAAAAAAGCGGAGTTCCGGCCACAAAAACATTTTTTAGATAAAAATACCCCCCTAATCCTAAGCTATCGCCAATTGCACTAACACTAACCCCACATTACAGTACAGTAATTGAATAAAGATACATTCTTACCTTTAAAATTGATTGCAGAGCGCGGCCATCTCCGGTGTGGGCGTCTGAAGCCACTGCCCCCCCCCCCCCCCCGCTGTGCCCTTCTTCCTGGTTTCAGCTACCCAGAATGCCGATCGCAATCTACAGCACAGGCAATCAGAGTAGCGGCCGGCCATTCCCATTGCATCCTGGGATTGATGACGCTCCTCTCCCAGGACGCAATGCAAAGGAGGAAGTGATGTTGCGGGCCGCGGCCGCATAAGGAGGAAGAGGAAGGAAGGCAAGTTAATTTTCATTCAAAACAAGGTAAGTGAAACAAAAAAAAAATATTAATTATCCAATTCTTTTTCAGGATTTTGTACTGTAACTGGTGCTGTAAAGTTCATTTTTAGGGTGGAACTCAGCTTTAAATATCTTCTTGAATAGCCACGAAGGATATAAATCCACTTTGTGTGCACCAATGCTTTGCCATCCCAGATATTACCTTGTAAAAAGTAGCAGTGCTACCATCACTGTGCTGTACATAGCCTGTGCAAAGAGCAGAGCTGTGGGCAGGGCCCAACAGGCCCCACCCACTACAGGAAAACGGCAGAAGGGGACGGAGACAAGACCAGTCCCTCTTCAGAAGGATAGAGAGCAGCAGCTGACTGGTCTTTATTACAGGAAAGGTCACTCTAGATTAAGGCACAGATCTGAAAGATTTAAGGAAGAATACACATGATGAATGTATTTAGACAATATTTGCTCATCACGAGTTCAGTTTTAAAAAGGCTGGGGTTTGCGCCGCGCTCTTGGCACTATGCTGTTGGTGCAGCCAGAGTACATGATAGTGAAATTAACGCCATCCAGACTGATAGATCTTTCAACAAAACAAAGACTCTGGGGTGCAGTAACTGTGTACTAAACAGAGATGACCCAGCTATTACACCTCGTCTGAGGCTCTACCGTTCTTGCAGAGGTATGTGGGAGGAGATTTCCTTAAACTGCTAATTAGAAAGTGCCGAGCTGGCGGAGACTCAATCTGAGGCTACAGTTTGGCAGTCGTCAATGTACCGCTGCCCACACATTTCAATATGATCGGATTGATTCTCCACCAATCCTTGTGGTCTGCATTTGTTTTCTTTACCTTTGTCACTTAAATGTAGATCTGGGGTGGCATGCTACTCACAAAAGTTGATCAAGTTCTCTTTGTCATCATCCCAACTGAAAATATCGACAAAACCAAGCAAAAGAAAAACTGGACTTTAAATATGCCTATGAGAACTGAATCAACACAGTTAATGTAAGAAAGTATACACATTCTTTTTAATTAAATTACATATTTTAAAAAGAACAATGTGCCATGCAAAACAAGGTTAAAAAGTAGAGCTAATACAGAGCTTTAGCTCGGCTGGTCTATGCCTTTTGCGGTATCCCCCCCCCCCCCTCCATATAAGTTGAATGTCCTGTATAGCTGTACCTAGTTACATCTAGAGACATATAAAATATCATAGACAATGTAAATCAAACCTATTTATACGATTACAAAACCATATTAACAAAAGAATTTAAGTTATCCAACAGATTGTTTGCATTAAAAAAAAAGAACTACGTTTTATAAAGTATTTATATATCTATGTTAGTCTATGGGCTATAATGTGTTATATATATATGCCATATGCATATACACATACGCACGCACATAAGCACATACATATATATGTCCAGTGAGAAGCACACCATATCTATCAAATTAAGAATAGGGACAAAGTGTTGCAGCGCTGCTCTTATTAATACGTTAGGTAGTGCAAATAATATCGATGTGTAACATATTACAGTGATAGTGCAAAATATGCAAGATAGTGCAAAATGTATCTATGTGCAAATATGCAATGAAAATACAAAAATGTCAATCTGTTCATTGAATTCATAAATTAATTCATAAATTAATTAAATGGTTAAAATGTCCATATAATCAATAAAAGTGTCCATCCAGTGCAGAAACAAAAGGTGCCTTCTGTGCTTCACTAATATAAAAGTGTGGGGTGCTCCCCCTGTGGTTATCTACTTACCATAAAACGTTAGGAATGTAGGCATTCAGTATATATCCTGTAGAGCAGTGGTCCTCAACCCTGGCCTACAGGGCCCACGAACAGGCCAGATTTTTAAGATAACTGAAATACATCCCAGGTGATATCATTTGCTGCTCAGTGATTGCAGTACTCTAGTCTGCATCTCCCCAAGGTAATACTTAAAATCTGGCCTGTTAGTGGGCCCTGAGGACCAGAGTTGAGGACCACTGCTGTAGAGTAATCACAGCCTCCTTCAGTAGCAACTTGGGATACACACTTCTGTGGAAGAGATCCTTCAAGATGGTTCTTCTTGTAATGTGGATTCCTTCATGGGAATAATGATAAAGAGCCATCCATGGTGAAGTACGTATGTTTAACGAATTTATTAATAAAGAAACTTACTTACAAACATGTAAAAACTCAAAGCAGATAGAGCACGGCTCGGTGGTACGCTGCTCCCGCGGCGTGGGCGTCCCGCGGAAGTGACGTCAAGGTACACTCAGCCAATCGCTAGACGCGTTTCGCCGTCCAATCAGGGCGTCTTCTGTAGCTCGAGGTTATACCTTTATACATATCAAATTAAGAAGCAATGTCATTAACCACTTCAGCCCCAAAAGGTTTAACCCCCTTTATTGACCAGGCCATTTTTTGCGATATGGCACTGCGATATTTAACCACTTCCCGACCACCACCCGCCTTTTTACTGCGGCAGGGTGGCTCTCCTGCGCAAACCAATGTAGATCTACGTCGGCCACGCTCACAAAGCTAGGGAAGCGCGCTCCTGCCCCCACTCGGCAGCGGGGAAGCCGATGCACAGGTCAGGGGGCTCCAAAGGCTGCCCGCGATCGCTCCCCGCTGAGAGAGAAGGACGGTCAGCTGTTGTAAACACAGCTGACCGTTCTTCTCCCTGAAATGATCACAGAGCTCATGTGATCCTTATATATAGGATCACATGTCTCTATGGTCATTTCACAAGCTACACCCCCCCCCCCCCCCCACACACAGTTAGAATCACTCACCTAGGCTCACATTTAACCCCTTGATCAACCACAGGGTTAACCCCTTCCCTGCCAGTGTCATTATTACAGTAACAGTGCATATTTTTAGCATTGATTACTGTAGTGATGTCACTGGTCCCCCCAAAAATGTCAGTTAGGGGGCCAATCTGTCCGCCGCAATGTTGCAGTCCCGCAAAAAATCACAGATCGCTGCCATTACTAGTAAAAAAATAAAATAAAATAATAATGACATAAATCTTTCCCGGAGTTAGTAGACGCAATAACTTTTGCGCAAACCAATCGAAATATGCGATTTCTTTTTTCAAAAATATGAATTTTGATTTTTTTAATTTTTTTTAAAATGTTATATAGCAGAATGTGAAAAATGTTTTTTTTTTTTTTTTTCAAAATTGTCGCTATTTTTTTGTTTATAGCGCAAAAAATAAAAATCGCACAGGTAATCAAATACCACCAAAAGAAAGTTCTATATGTGGAGAAAAAAGGACATACATTTTGTTTGAGTTCAGCTTCGCACGACCGCGCAATTGTCCATTAAATTAATGCAGTGCCAAATTGCAAAATAGGGCCTGGTCATTAAGGGGGCAAATCCTTCCGGTCTTAAAGTGGTTAACTGACAATTGTGCGGACGGGCAACGCTGTACCCAGATAAAACGTATGTCATTTTGTTCCCCACAAATAGAGCTCTTTTGGTGGTTTTTGATCACCTCTGCGATTTTTTTTTTGTTTTTTTTTCGCTATAAACAAAAAACCACTGACAGTTTTGAAAAAAACTAAATGTTTTTTTACTTCATGCTATAAAACATCCAATAAAAAAATTTAAAAATTCAAATGTATTCATCAATTTGGGCCAATTTGTATTCTGCTACGTTTTTGGTAAAAGAAAATCCCAATAAGTGTATATTGATTGGGTCCACAAAAGTTGTTGCATCTACAAACTATGGGATACATTTGTCTTTTTTTTTTTTTTTACTAGTAATGGCGGCAATCAGCGATTTTTAGCAGGACTGTGACATTACGGTGTTCTATCAGAATAGCGCTACCTATCAGATTCTGCAACCAGAAGTGAACAACTTACTGCGCATGCGCCATGCGTTCCAACATGGCTGCTGTGTGTTCCAATAGGTTTCCTAATGTGACAGAACACGAAGCAGAGGCGGACATCTTCTTACACCCACGCAAGTCTTGACATTTACATTTATTTTAGCAGTAAACTCCCCTTATATATTGAATCACAGAATCACAGTTATTACATTTATATTATTATTGTATTCTAGTAAGTATAGCGAGAAACCTGCAGGTAGAAGGTGGCAACGGCAATCTTGGTACAACCCACACTGCTCAGCGACAAACTGATTATATATATATATATATATATATATATATATATATATATATATATATATATATATATAGTGAAATAGACTATTGCACATTTGGTCGCGGTGAAATCGTCTATTTCACTATATAAGGAGAGTTTACTGCTAAAATAAATGTAAAATTCAAGACTTGCATGGGTGTAGGAAGATGTCCGCCTCTGCTTCATGTTCTGTCCCATTGGGAAACCTATTGGAACGCATAGCGGCCATGTTGGAACGCATGGCGCATGCGCAGTAAGGTGTTCTCGTCCGAACGTCACTTCCGGTTGCAGAATCTGATAGGTAGCGGTATTTTGATGGCAGACAAATCTAACACCAAGTGACACTTTTTGGGGACCAGTGGCACCAATACAGTGATCAGTGCTAGAACAAATGCACTGTCACTGTACTGATGACACTGGCAGTGAAGAGGTTAACATCAGGGGCGATCAAAGGGTTAAGTGTGCTCCTAGTGAGTGCTTACTAACTGTGTGGGGGGTGGCCTAACTGGAGGAAGACAGAAACACAAGATCTCCATCTTCCTCCCTGACAGAATGGCGGTCTGCCTTGTTTATTTCCTGCGAATGATCGGTGGGTCCAGCGGATATTGAGTGTTTACGATCACAGCGGAAGCGGATCGCCGGCGGCGCGCGCCCCAGACCACGATCCAACGTACAGGTACATCGGTTCGTGCAGGAGGGCCACCCAGCCGCAGTATATCTGCGTGGGGCGGTCCTGAAGTAGTAAAGATCAGAACAAATCCTACCTGTCGTAGCAAGTAGTATCCACTGCCATAGACATCCACATTAAAAGAAAAAAAAGAAGAGAGCAACATCTCCTGGTGAGTATGCCTACCGACCCATGGGACATGTCCGACATAATTTTTTTTAGCTTTATTTTGGTGATCCTGCCAGTGACACACTTCCTGTTCTAGGGTGACAACGCTCACTCCCTTTACTGTATCTATGGAGCAGCAGCGTTGTCACCCTAGGAAATCTTTCAATTTGTGCACCTGTTCTGATGACAACCGTCTAAGAGAGGAATTCCCTTTGTAGAGATTTTCATTCATTTCTTTGTATCTCCAGGATAAGAAGGGAAACTGAATATAGACAACAAAAAATAAACAGTTGGGTTTTAAAGTGGTTCTAAAGGCAGAAGGTTTTTAACCTTCATGTGATCTATGCATGACAATAAAAAAAACCTGTAGCAGGCCCCCCCCCCCCCTTAGCCCCTCCACAATCCAGGGATGTTGCAAGAGAGCCTCGGCCATCCGGTACTCTCCCTCTTGATTGACTGAGACACAGCAAGGGGGCGCCATTGGCTCCTGCTGCTGTCAATCAAAGTCAATGAGCCAAAGAAGTGAGAGAGGGGGTGGGGCCGGGCGGCGGCTCTGTGTCTGAATGGACACACAGAGCAGCGGCTTGGCTTGGGTAGGAGGGGCCAGAAGCTCCAGAGAGGGATCCAAGAAGAGGCTGCTCTGTGCAAAACCATTACACAGAGCTGGAAAGTATAACATGTTTGTCATTTTTAAATCAAGAAAAACAAAAACAAGACTTTAATAACTTTAACTATTTCCTAGTACAAAAAAAATGGCTGTACATGCACTTTAAATATCCTTTTAACCACTTTACCACCGGAGGATTTTGCTGTCTTACGTCTGGGCCCCTTTTTGCGATTCGGCGCTGTGCGAATTTAACTGACAATTGCGCGGTCGTGCGACGCTGTACCCAAACAAAATTTACGTCCTTTTTTTCCCACAAACAGAGCTTTCTTTTGGTCATATTTGATCACCTGTGCGATTTTTACTTTTTGCGCTATAAACAAAAAAAGAGCGTTTATTTTGAAAAAATAACAATATTTTTAACATTTTTTTATATGAAATTCCCCCCAAAAAAATGTAAAAATCTAATATTTTTAAAATTTTTGGCCAATTTGTTTTCTGCTACCTATGTTTGGTAAAAAAAATCACGATAAGCGTATTTTGATTGGTTTGCGCAAAAGTTATTGCGTTTACTAACTAAGGGAAAGATTTATGTCATTTTTGATGTTTTTTTTTTTAACGCGTAATGGCGGTGATCTGCGATTTTTTTTGCGGGACTGCGACATTGCGGCGGACAGATCTGACCCTTGACTGACATTTTTGACACTTTTGGGGGTACCAGTGACATTACTACAGTAATCAGTGCTATATATATGCACTGTTACTGTAAAAATGACACTGGCAGTGAAGGGGTTAATTTTATTGGAGAGGGAGGGGTTAATGTATGCCTGGTGCTTACTGACGTGTGGGGGGGGGGAGGTGACTGAGTGACACAAGGACAGATCGGATGTTCAACTATGCTGAACACTGCGATCTGTCCCTGCCTGTCACTTAGGAGATTCGCCCGCTCTGTTTACACAAGCGGGCGGATCTCCTCACTCGACTCCCCGATCGTCGGGGAGTCGAGTGAGGAGATCCGCCCGCTTGTGTAAACAGAGCGGGCGAATCTCCTAAGTGACAGGCAGGGGCAGATCCCCTGGCCCGACTCCCGCTGTGACTGAAAACAGCGCGAGCGCCGCCTACAGGGGGAGGAGTCCAGCGACGTAGGTCTACGTCGCTGGACGATAACGAGCCACATTGCTGCAGTAGCAGCAATGTGAGTGGTGGGAAAGTGGTTAAATACAGCTTAAATTAGAACTAGAAATATATTTTTTCTCAATTTGGATAGGAGTAAGGGAGGGTTAGGACTCCTGTCAGATTTTTTTTTTGCCATCTGTGCCCTATTGGGGAGACTTTCCTTCACTTCCTTCCCCATAACCAAACAGGAAATGAAAGGAAATCCCTACAAACTAAGGGAATTTCCTGGGGACCCCCAGGTCACCAGAACTGGTGTTCCCATTCTCAGGTGGAGGCGGGGGCGGCTATTTTGCCGCCCCCCTGCAAAGTGGGCCAAAGCCAAAATACAGCACTGCTTATAACACTGTTGGCGCACAAACAGTGGCAGGATGAACCAGAACGTTGTGTTCTTTCAGGAAATGTACTTAGCCTGAAAAAATATAGCAGCCACCACATCTATGGACATTCTACAATTTAATACATTTTTGTTTTCAGGTTTAGAGGTCCTTTAACCCTTTTACTGCCCATCACCCTATGCCATACTTCCTCAGTGGTAGTGGGGTTTTACATGCAGCTTCAGCCACTGGGAGTGCGAGTAAATCTGACAAGTCGACTCGGCTGTTGTGAAGGATCGCTTCCAAACACCCCTGTAATACGGGTTAAATATTTCCATGCACGCCAACGTGGGATCGATAATTCTAGGTCCATTTTTCATGGTGACTTCTAAGTTGATGATCTGTAGGGACTTTCAAAGCAATACCTACAGGAAATATACGATACCAAAGTTTGTGGCTGTTTCACAGATGTACACAATTTTAAGCCTTGACATGTTGGGTATCTATATACTCGGCACAACCAAAAATTTGACAATAAATAGTTTTTTCTGCCCTAAAATAAATATCAGAGTATTTTTTACTGAACTGTTAGGTTTCAAAAACTGTTGCGCTAATATTGTGTGACAAAAAAAATTGATTTTATTCTCCAGGGTGTCTCCCTTCAGAAAATATATAATGCTTGGGGATTTTAACTATTCTTCAGGCCTAAAATTATAATTTTTTTTTTAACCACCTAAGCCCCGGAAGATTTTACCCCCTTCCTGACCAGGGTTTTTTTTTTGCGATTTTTTTTACTGCGTGACTTTAACGGACAATTGCGCGATCGTGCGACGCTGTACCTAAACGAATTTCACGTCCTTTTTTACCCACAAATAGAGCTTTCTTTTGGTGGTATTTGATCACCTGTGCGATTTTTTGATCATGCGCTATAAAAAAAAAAAAGAGCGTAAATTTTGCAAAAATAACAATATTTTTCACATTTTTTTATATGAAATTCCCCAAAAAAATGTAAAAATCAAAATGTTTTAACATTTTCAGCCAATTTGTTTTATGCTACATATGTTTGGTAAAAAAAATCGCAAAAAGCGTATTTTGATTGGTTTGCGCAAAAGTTATCGCGTTTACTAACTAAGGGAAAGATTTTTGTCATTTTTTTTTTTTTTTAACGAGTAATGGCGGCGATCTGCGATTTTTTTTTTGCGGGACTGCGACATTGCGGTGGACAGATCGGACCCTTGACTGACATTTTTGACACTTTTGGGGTTACCAGTGACATTACTACAGTAATCAGTGCTATACATATGCACTGTTACTGTAAAAATGACACTGGCAGGGAAGGGGTTTACTGTATTGGAGAGGGAGGGGTTAAGTGTGTCCTAGGGGCGTGCTTCTAACTGTGATGGGACATGGCTACTAGTGTAAAAACAGAGATCAACGGTCCTACATAGTAGAACCGTCTGATCTCCATTTTTACACAGGGGAGAATGACAGGCAGCTTGTTTACATTAGCCGCCTGCCTTTCTCCCTCTCTACCGTTGATCGCAGTGTGACCGACGGACATCGGGTCCGCCGGGTACACGCACGGACTCCTCAGTGAACAAGCCGGGGCGGGCGCGCGCCTCAGCGGGCGCGCACTCGCCCGCTATTGGCTCACAAGCCGGTCACAGGCTAGTGACATATATATAGACGTCACTTTGCCTGGCCGGGGCTGACCGCCGCAGTATATCTAATGTCGGCAAGTGGTTAATGTGTGCAAAAATGGCTCAGGCAAGGAAAGGGTCAGAGAAAGATCGCCTACAAGTTGATACTTTTCAGTTGTTTTTTATGTGTTGGCTGCACATGAAAGCGGAGTTCCACCCTAAAAAATGTTTTTGCACCATCCGCTTGCTTTAATTTACCTGAAAAGAATTGGATAAATTACATTTTTTTTTTGTTTCACTTACCTTGTTTTTAATGAAAATATACTTACCTTCCTTCCTCCCTCTGCGGACACGGCCCACGACGTCACTTCCTCCTTGCATTGACTCCTGGGAGATGAGCGTCATTGATCCCAGGAGTCAATGCACCTGCACCGGAGTCACTCGTCACTTCCAGTGCAGGCGCGTCATTCCCTGCTGAAGCTGTGCAGGGATGACGCGCCTGCACCAGAAGTGACGAGCAGGGCATTCTGGGACTCCGACATCACAGAAGAGGACGCTCCGGCTTCAGCTGCCCACACCTGAGATGGCAGCGCTGGACAAGACATTTTCAAGGTAAGTATTTCTTCTTACAGGTAAGTGAAACAGGGGACAGTTCAGAGGCTATCATTGCTTAAATGCACTAGCTCTGACTGTCCTGGGGGTATTTTTAGGTAAAAAAATCTTTTAGGATGGAACTCCGCTTTAAGCCCTCGTTCACACTGAAGCAATTTGTCATGCGTTTTGACAGGTCAAGTCGCATTACAAGTCGCAGCCTATTGCCAGCAGCCAGCTATTGCCTTTGCGGTACCACAACGATTTGCAGAAGTAGTTCCTGCATGAAACTACACAGATGTCTTTCAAGTCGCACCTGATGTCGTGGCTTCTAAATCGGGGTCAAGAACACCCCCCCTCCCCCCAACCTGTTGATTGGAAGGGAACAACATCACACTGACAAGTCACGTTTGCTGTCCAATTATTGGGGTGTGTTCTTGACCATGCTGTTGGAGGCTGGGTGGGATTGTGAAAAATGAAGGCTATCAGGGGGCACTGGGAGGTTGGGGGGGGGGGGGGACAGTAAGAGGTTAAGAGGTCTTCAGCTGGCTGCAGACCCAGGAGAAGGAAGGCCAGGGCCCGATGGTTGAGAACCACTGCTTGAGGCTCCATTCACATATGCTGCAGCCACGGGTCAAAGCATGGGACCCCTGTTTACAGATTCGGGAGCGAATCAGGTCAGAATTTATGCCTGAATTCACACCAGAATCGGACCAGAAGATGCACAGAACCCTTTTTAAAACCTGCATCCAATTTGCATGTATGTGAACTTAGAGGACCCCTTGCCTTCCTATAGAGCTACTGAGGTTATTCAGCAAATCCCACCACCACTGTCCATTTGACAGATGATAAATCTGGTCCAGAACCTCAAATTTACTTATTTTTGGTCTGGCGATTCTATTGTGTTTTGAGCAATAAAAACGTGACAGGGTGACACACCTTTATCCAATTATAAGGTTTGGTTATACACTTTATTTTTATTTTTTTTGATCCATGGAAACATGCAAAAATAATTGAATGGAAAACTTACTGGAAAACAGCAAATTTCATCCATATTTTGGATTGATTCAAAAGTGTATAAAATCATTTCTGAGTGCATGTGTAGCATTACCAAGAGAGAGAGAGAAAAAAAAAAAGATGCAGCCGAGTTGATGATCTACAAACATTTTTTGGCTAGTTTTTCGACCAGTTTTCTGTAAAAAAATAGGTTTGCAAAATCAACACTTAATGTGCAAGAGATGCTTCCTTAACTGGTGCACACAATACCCGCAATCAGCGAAAACAGATACAGCAAAGACAAATCATTTATATGCCCTGCTGCTCATTAACTAGAATAGTGCTGCCATGGTAACGAAATCCCTGCGTGTTTTTGAAGTTACGAAATTAGAAGAACCATTTGAGCAGTTGCTGGTGGCAACATCAATACTTTTCATTCATAATAATGTGTGACAATAAGCAAGGTGATAATTTACAGGCTGGTACTGACACCAAGAAAAAATAAGCAAAAGAAAGAGAACAGTTGTGGAGGGGAGAGGGACAGTTGTGGAAGGGAGATGGATGGAGGAGTTTTTGTCTATGAAAAGGACAGTTGTGGAAGAGAGAGGGATGGAGAGGTTTGGGTATAGAAGAGGACAGTTGTGGAGGGGAGAGGGACAGTTGTGGAAGAGAGATGGATGAAGGAGTTTTTGACTATGAAAAGGATGGTTGTGGAGGAGTGAGGAATGGAGAGGCTTGGGTATAGAAGAGGACAGTTGTGGAGGGGAGAGGGACAGTTGTGGAAGAGAGATGCATGGAGGAGTTTTTGTCTATGAAAAGGACAGTTGTGGAGGAGTGAGGGATGGAGAGGTTTGGGCAGGGCCATCTTACCGAATGGGCACGTTGGGCAGTTGCCTGGGGGCCCCACTTGCCTGGGGGGCCCCACCTGCCCAGCGATCCAGCCCCAGCTAAGCATTAGTCCCAATTCCTGTGTGCATCCCGCTGCCAAACTTAGCAGGTGGCAAGCGCCTATAGGCCCTGCCCTGCTGTCAGGCCACCTGGGCCACAGAGGAGGATCCCACAACTGCAGGAATGCCTGTCCGCCTCCATGGGAACAGGCACACACAGGACAGTTGAGTCTGACTCCCGTCCGTGTGTGTGTTCACCGGACACCAATCGACGAACTTGGAAGCTGTCATTGGCATGGCACGGCTGTACCAGTAAATATCGCCTTATCGATAATTTGCATTTTTATTCTCGTGAGTGATTGTGTAGGCGGGGCCCCAGTGCACTGCATTGCCCGGGGGCCTATAATGCTCTTAAGATGACACTGGGTTTGGGTATAGAAGAGGACAGTTGTGGAGGGGAGAGGGACAGTTGTGGAAGAGAGATGGATGGAGGAGTTTTTGAATATGAAAAGGACAGTTGTGGAGGAGTGAGGGATGGAGAGGTTTGGTTCTATAAGAGGACAGTTGTAAACAGGAGAGGGACAGTTGCGGATGGGAGATGGATGGAGGGATTTGGGTCTATGAAAGGACAGTTGTGAAGGAGAGAAAGATGGAGGGGTTTTGGTCTATAAGTGGAAAGTTGTGGAGGGGTTTCGGTCTGGAGGACAGTTGTGAAGGAGAGTGGGATGGAGGAGTTTGGGCCATGAAAGGACAGTTGTGGGGAGAGTGAGACAAAGCGGTTTCAGTCTACGAAAGAATAGTCGTGGAGGAGAGAGGAATGGAGGTGTTTGGGTCCATAAGAGGAACAGTAGTGGAGGAGAAAGGGATGGGGGGGGGGTGTTAAGTGTATAAATTGAGATGTTGTGGAGAAAAGAGAGATGGAGGGGTTTGGGTCTATAGGAGGACAGTTGTGGGTAGGAGATGGGTGGAGGGATTTGAGTCTATAAAAGAACAGCTGTGGAGGGGTTTAGGTGTATAAGAGGGAATGTTTGGGAGGAGAGAGGGATGGAGGGGTTCAGGTGTAGAAGAGGAATAGTTATGGAAGAGAGAAAGTGGTGGATCCACACAAGGGCAAGGTGAGGAAACAATGTTAGGAAAATAGGAATGGGAGGGTTTGGGACCAGAATAGGAATTACTGGGAGCTTTTTAACATGGGGACAAGGCAGTAAGCATATCTTTCATGTTATAGGATGCTTAACACCCCATTTGTGTTGCTCAGTGTTGCCAACCTTCAGTATTTTCTACTGGCAGCCAGTAAAAAAGGGGCACTTTTCTCCTGCCAGTAAATGCCAGTGACAGGAAAAGGTTGCCAGTAAAAAATATGGCTGTGACGCTCGGCTCGGAGCTGCACATGTGCAGTTCCAGTCTACGGCTGGCCGGGACTATCCTACCTGCTACAGTGTGTTCAGGTGGCACCAGTGGTTCTGGTGGAGGCGGTGCCTGAGCGTATCTTGTGATGTCATGGTGCAAGGGAGCAAAGCGGATTGGGCGGGGTCTGCGGGCCAGGAGCGGGACTGTCAGTGCTGTTTGGACTGGAGTGGACTGAAAGGACCACCTGGCGTGGAGAGAGACTGTCACTGTGACTCAAGAGGAGACATGTAGTGTCGGTGAAGTGTCCGTATCGTCTATACTGCTGCTGTCAGTGTTACTGAGAGTCAATTTCATGTGCGTTCCTGGCCATTCTAATTTCCTGCCCTTCTGAGTCCTGTCCCCAAGCTACTTACTTACTATGCCAAAAATAAAAAAGGAAATATGTTTTTTGCCTTAATATCGACCTTAAATCACATTGCTAATTGCATATTATACTTGTTTGTAGCCTAAAAACCGAAATTTGCTTTAAAAACTGTAATTTTGTAACTTTGGGAAATGCCAGTAAAAACTTGGCTGTGCCAGTAAATTTGGGTTTTCGTGTCAGTAAATTTCACCCTGGTGTTGCTGTGTGTAATACTTTCTTGTTTGCAGAGCACTGTAGGTCAGAATAAACTGGACTGATTTTACACTGCGATATCACAGCTAAATATGTTAAAGCCGCAGTAGGACCAAAGCATTTGGTCTTAGTTGCAAACCTAAAGTGATATTCTGGAGATCTAAGAAGAGTCCAATAGAGAATATACAGTACAATCCTTCTCTAATTAACTTGTGTCTGGGAGAATAATTAAAAATATTCTGCCTCGGCCGATAGAGATACAATTCTGAAGAGAGGGAGAATCAAAGACAGAGAGGCCATAAGAGACAAACTTCCCTGGATGAATATTTCTCCATTTGTCTTCAAAGGCCTTTATCTGCGATGCCCAGTTTCTTCCTTCATCTCCCTCTGTAAGAACTGAAGTTTAGTGAAAAGAGGACACAAAACATCATTTCTGATGGATGACCTTCAAAAGCAGAAAGACAGGTTCCCTGGCAGAAAAAAGAATGCTTATATAGAGCTTATTTGTACACCGTTTAGGCGAGTTTAGCGTTTTTTCTGCCAGAAGCTCCAATCAGAAACTCAAACCAAAAGGGTCACAATACTTTTGATATTATAGTGTATGTATAAAACAGATTCCTCTGACCTCTACAGATTTCTACCCATTTAATTACTTTCAGGGCTGTTCTGTAAAGGAACTAGATACCAACATAGGAGGAGTTTATATTTTACCTTAACCGCTAGGATGTTAGCCAAGCTTTGGGCTGGTAGAAGCCCAGTTATGGGTTTATTTAAGTGGAAATTTACCCATAACAGCTTAAACACTGAGCCCATAGCCCACCCAGTTGTGTGACAATAACGAATGAAAATTCACTATTATCACACTGATTCTCCTCCCAGCCAATCAGGAAGCAGGTCCTGAGACCCGTTTCCCGATTGGACGAAAAGAGAGGCCATCCTTTTGGCCAAGGAGGAGGAGGAGGGAGGATACGCAGGGGAAGCCGAAGTCGCAGCCGGGGGAAGCCGCCGCTGATGCCGGCTGCCCTCCACGTCAGTCCAGGGTGAGTGAGCCGGTGGAGCACCAGCCGCCATTGTCCCTAACTCAAGTTCATATAATAGAGCCAATTTAGACAGAAGCCAATTAACCTACCAGCATGTCTTTAGGTTTTGGGAGAAAACTGGAATACCCAGATGTAACCCACACACGCACAGGGAGAACATGCAAACTAAACTCCAGGCAGGTGGTGTCATGGTTGAGCTTCAAACAGGTGATCCTAGTGCTGCTAGGTGGAAGTGCTAACCACTTACCCACTGTGCTGTCCATATTATTTGATTTTAAACAGTATAGTCACTTATTTTAATGTTTTGCATAGCTCCACCTGCAAAAGGAGCTAGCCTGAAGTGATCAGGGACGTGCGGTGAGGTCAGTGGCTGGTGAGGCATGGCTGGTATCAGAGCCAGATACACACAGGTTCACATTCACAAGTTATGTATTCAATTCTCATTATGTAGGCGATTGCAGTTGTACTAGTTCTACTCATTTAACAAAATATTTACAAACGCTGTCCCTTTAAAGAGGAAGTAAACCCTCCTCTGCAACTTGTACCTATAGGTAAGCCTATGATAAGTCTTACCTACAGGTACTGTAAATATCTCCTAAACTTGCACCGTATAGGAGATATTTACCTTACATGCAGCCAGTGACATCACTGGCGCATGCGCTCTGAAGGAACGGCCGCTGGTGCCGTTCCTTCAGAGCCCCGTGGCGTGACCGTCGGCTCCCACGCGCATGCGCAGGAATGACGTAATCGCGGGTCCAGCCAATCAGATGGCCGGATGCCGCAAAACAATGAAGAAGGGTGACAGAACATGTCACCCATGAGAGAGGTGAGCGGTCGGCGCTTCGGGGCTTTGTTCTAAGGTAAGTATTTCATAATGAGCTAGTATGGGATGCATACTAGCTCATTATGTGTTTGTCTTTCAGGTGTACTTTAAAAAAAAAATTCTGAGGTTTACAACCTCTTTAAGATGTTTTCCAGTCACCCTTTTTGTTGATGCTGGAAACAATATTACTAGCAAATATGACAATAAAGATTGAAGAAGAATAAAACATGTCTCTTTATTATCTGAAGTCAGAAATATAACAGAAATATTCAGTAATAAACAAGTAAACAATAAAGGGTTCATGGTTATTTACTAAAAGGTGAAATGCAGGGGAATAAAAAACAAATAGTAAAACAGTGAAACAGTCCAACTAAAGATATATTTTTATAATACAGGTCCTTCTCAAAAAATTAGCATATTGTGATAAAGTTCTGTAGCACCACCCCCGCAGGAGCTGCTGATTATATTATTGGGTCTACACCCTGCCTAACAACCCAATCAAATTGGCTCGATCCCTCCTCAGGCACAACTGACCCAGAATAGGACTGGACTATCAAATAGATACACAGGTTGGAATACAATACTTCACTATGCAACAATACCTTGTTACCTTCTTGAATAGTAGTCCTTCTGGGTGACACAATGGAACAACGCACAAGATTGTAATTAACCAAACTTAGTTTACTATATATCAAATTGAATAGGGGAGATACAATACAATACAATACAAGTCCATAAAAGGTTATTTAAAACAGCTTTAAAAAGGTAAAAGAATACCCCCACACTCCTCCTGCATTAAGGCTAGACACAGTACCAGGTAGGTGGGCCTATCTGAGTCCCTCCCCCAGAGTTCTCTTCTTTCTTGTTGATCTTCGCTAGCAAGGTTATTGAATAGAGCTCATTTGTAATCCAGATTAGGAATAAAGATCAAGAGAGAGAAAACAACGAGCTGTTAGTTGTCACCGCAGGGTGTCTGCGTAACTGAGCAATAACTTCTGCGAGAGAGATAAGCCTCTGGCAACTCCTTTACAGACCTTATTGTTTGTCTATGAGTCTCCTGAGAGAGTATGGTGATAAACCCCGGGGTTTTATCACCTCCTGCTGCGCTACCGCTATCTGTAGATAAAACTGTCTCTTCAGCAGATAAAGTCAGTTATTGGGCATGTGCCCTCTCACCAACAGAAGTTTCTCCTTCGCGCGCTTCCACTGCGGTCTCAGTCCTTTGGCTATATGCCAGCCGCGCGGGGTCCTTCTGGCGGATGACTTCCGGTCTCGGCAAACAGCAGTATGACCTCCAGGAATGGGCCTCGTGCTTGAGATGGGACGGTTCCACGTCGTCCCTCCAGGCTAAAAGGCTCTGGCCCAATATCCAGTGTCAGTCCTTCACTCTCGCTCGCTGGTTCCTCAGAGTCCAGCGCAGAAAGGCCCCCCTTCGCGCGCTTCTCTCTCCTTTAAATAACCTCCCCCATAGTGCCGTGCGGTGCAGCCGTGCACCCTGGATCTTGCAAAGCAGCCTGGGAGATGTAGTTTCTTCATCTTGTGAAAAGGAAGTCACAGCCCGGGAAATTCCATGCAGCTACCACTAGAGGGAGCCTAGTTCCTTCCCACATATCAAACAGTGTCTTTAGGCATGTTTAACCCCGCTACACACTCCCCCCACTTGAGAAACTTTGGTCCCCAAAGAGGTCAACAGTATGTACCCTAGTGCATAGGTTGGCATTATACAACAAAAACATTAACATTTTGCTGAAATAAGTCAATCTGAATACATCCAATTTTGTATTCTAATAGCAGTGCAACAGTAAAACGATAAAGTGCAATTAATAAGCAAATAAGTGATTTCTACAGTGTTAATATAGTGCTGATTTCTAGTGCTTTTATATAGTGCTCCTTTAAAAAGCACATGTGCCTTTGCAATTTCTTAAACACTTACATCTTAAAGTTTGTGTTGAAAAAAAAACATCAAAAGGTGAGAAAGAGAAAAAAACATATAGTGAGGTCAGAGCAACAAAATGTGCGCAAACATTAACTCACAAAGTAAACCAAATTGTGAACATCAAAAACTGTGCTTATTATAATGGCCAAACCCAATATCCTTATGTACAAACTTAAATGCAAACGTTTTCTACTTCAATACTTTGTTCTCATGATCTCTCACAGACCCCCCAAAACTTGGGTGGCTTGTACAGTTGTGCCTGGGGGTGAGCTAGGGTTGTCCCCCACCAAATCTACAGTGGAGGAACTAGGCTGGTCAGGAGATCTTTTGGAGGTAAAAACAGCTTCTTCCGAACATTCACCCAATTGATCATAGGTCAGTCTCTTAGGTGGGTGAATGACTCTCCTTTCCCTCTGTTCCCGTGGAGGCATGCTCTCAGAGGTGCTAGGATCAGGCACTTCTGAGGATTCTTCAATGTCCCCCTCCTCATGTTCCAACACAGAGGAACCTGATGGTTCAAGAGAGGTCAGTTCTTCTTCAGAGAAGGGTGCAACCTCCTCCTCAGGATCTTCATCCTCAGCTGCTTCTTCTGGAAGCATATGAAAGGGTATGAATTCAGGGGCTTCTGCCCGAAGGGCTCCTCTATCAGCCAAGTCAGATGAAGACAGGGAGGCAGGTGTGGGTTCTGGCAACTGAGATGACCACAACCAGTCGGGTACCTCCTCTTCATCTTCCAAATCTTCAGATGGAGAACTTCCCTCTCCCTCATCTGGGAGCGTCGTCTGAGATCTGGTAACTGGTCTGGACCGGCGAGAAGTCGAAGGGGCCTCTGACAAGTCTTCCACAGGGGGCATACGAACCGCTTCAGAGAGAGGCAGCAAATGGTTCCGATGCCAAGCCTTCAATGGACCCACACTTCCTTCAGGCCGAATTTGGTACACAGGAAGGTTTGGCAGTTGCTTGCAGATAACATAAGGTTGGGACTTCCAGCGGTCTGCCAACTTGTGTTTTCCCGGGACACCCAAGTTTCTCAACAAAACCCTGTCCCCTGGTTGCAGGTCATGGATCCGAACTTTTAGGTCGAAATTTTTTTTATTCCGCAGTCCACGTTGATCAGATGTGGCCTGAGCCTTGTCATAGGCCGCTTTCAGACTCTTCCGCAGTCGGTCCACATATCCTCTATGCGATGCTGAAGAGGTATGATCAGGCGAAATGCCAAAGGCCAAATCCACTGGCAACCGAGCCTCCCTTCCAAACATCAGCCGATAAGGGGAATATCCAGTAGCATCACTGACAGTGCTGTTGTAGGCATGCACAATGGCAGCTACGTGCTTGCCCCAATGCTGTTTCTTCTCTGAGCTCAAAGTCCCCAACATATCCAAAAGAGTCCTGTTAAATCGTTCAGGCTGGGCATCCCCCTGTGGATGGTAGGGAGTGGTTCTAGTCTTTTGAATGCCTAACATATCTAACAGTCTCTTGATCAGTCTGCTTTCAAAGTCCCTTCCCTGATCAGAATGGAGGCGTTGTGGTAACCCATAATGTACAAAGAACTTCTCTACAAGAACTTTGGCTACCGTTGAGGCCTTCTGATCCCTTGTTGGGAATGCTTGAGCATATCTGGTAAAATGGTCTGTTACCACAAGGACATTCCCCTGGCCACTCAGATCAGGCTCTAAGCAAAGGAAATCAATGCACACCAGCTCCATGGGTCCCTGACTTTGTAGATGGCCCATTGGGGCTGCTTGACGTGGCAGAGTCTTCCTCTGTATACACCGGACACAAGAATGACAGTATCCTTCAACTTCGGCCCTCATACAAGGCCAGTAGAACCTGTCCCTGACAAGCTGAAAGGTTCTTTCGGGCCCCAGATGGCCATGATTATCATGAAGAGCGGCCAGAACTCCCTCTCTGTATTTAGCTGGTAAGAACAGTTGCCACTTCTCCTCCAGATCTTCAGATGGACCTCTCCGGTAGGCCACTCCTTCTCTGATCTGTAACCGGGTCCACTCTCTATGCAACAGACGGGCCCCCTGAGGGGAGTCAGTTAGAAGCAACTCAGGGCTCTGGATCTCCAGGGCTTCCAAGAGAAGTTTTCCCAAAGGGTCTTCCAACTGCTCCTTCCGCAAGTCCCTTTTGGACAGCCGGGGCAAACCCTCCCCTTCAACTTGGGTCACCTGGCAGTAGCATTTGGGTACTCCGATAGCCGAAACCCCAATCTCTTCTGCTCTTGACCCTCCTCGGGATCGAAATTCAGTTCCCTGATATAGGGCACGCACCCCTTCTGGAGCCAAATGAGTCCATTCTTCCGCAGGTTCCTGTGGAACATGCAACCTTCTGGATAGGGCATCTGCATCCCTATTTCCGATTCCTGGCCGATACTTCAGGCTAAAATTGAAGCTAGAGAGGGCAGCCAACCATCGATGTCCTGTTGCATCCAGCTTGGCCGTAGTCAACAGATAGGTGAGGGGATTATTATCTGTCTTGACAATGAATTCAGCTCCGTACAGGTAGTCTTTCAATTTGTCAACCACTGCCCACTTCAAGGCCAAGAATTCAAGTTTGTGAGTAGGATAATTCCTTTCAGCAGGCAGTAGGCTTCTGCTCACATAGGCAACAGGTCGCAGATGACCCTCATGCTCCTGATAAAGTACCCCCCCCAGCCCATCTCGGCTGGCATCAACATGCAGTTCATATGGTTTTGTGGGGTCCGCATAGGCCAACACAGGGGCAGTGGTTAGGGTTTCCTTCAGCTGGACAAAGGCCCCTTCGCATTCCGGGGTCCACTGATCCTGGATGGATTCCTTAGCCTTCCGGGGGCCTATGGTGGACTTCGCCGGCTTTACCAACTCAGGGACATCATCTTCTTCATTCTTCAGGAGCTCATTTAGGGGTCGGGCAATCTGGGCGAACCCCTCCACAAACCTCCTGTAATAGGAGCAAAAGCCCAAGAATGACCGGAGTTCGGTCACATTTGTGGGTCTCGGCCAGGAAGCAACAGCATCCAGCTTGTCCGGGTCAGTGGCCACCCCTTCTTCAGACACGATATGGCCCAGGTAATGGACCGAGGACTGATAGAATTGGCACTTCTCAGGAGAAAGTTTCAGACCTTCTTCATGTAGCCTCTTCAAGACCTTTTCCAACCTCTCCTCATGTTCTTCTAAAGTTCTGCCAAACACGATAACATCATCCAAGTATACCAGTACCTCTATCAAATTCATATCTCCAACGGTCCTCTCCATCAGCCTTTGAAAGGTAGCAGGGGCCCCGGACAACCCCTGAGGCATGCGATTGAACTCAAAGAACCCCACAGGGGTGATGAAGGCTGTTTTCTCCCGATCTTCAGGGTGCATGGGGATCTGATAATACCCACTCTTTAAGTCCATCACACTGAACCACTTCGCCCCTGACAGACTCTGTAGGGCATCTTCGATTCGAGGAGTGGTATACTGGTCTGGGATGGTTCTTCTGTTCAGCGTTCGGTAGTCGATACAAAGCCTCAAAGATCCATTTTTCTTCCGGACTACCACTATCGGGGAAGCATACGGGCTCCTGGATTCTCGGATAATCCCGATCTTTTTGAGCTCTGCCAGCTGTTGACGTAGATCTTCTAAGTCACCTAAGGGGACTCGCCGGACTCTCTCCCTGAAAGGCGTGTCCTCACTCAGGCGGATCTTATGAGTGGCGCTCCTGGCACATCCCACGTCAAACTCGTCCTTAGAGAATATTTCCCTACATCGAGCAAGTTGTGCCTTGGCCCTCTTCACCCATTCCGGCGGGAGGGCAGCGTTTCCAGAGCAAAGCTCCTCTATAACCGCTTCACCCTGTTCCTTTTCTTTGAAATCAATGGGGGCAACTGGGGTAGCCGGGTTGACTTGGCCCAGGAGCACTCTGGCCGGTACCTTCACTGGTGTAATAGAGGTGTTTCTGACACTCACTAAAACCCTTCCACGGTTTTCCTGTAACACCTTCAAAGGGATCACCTCAGGGATCACTTCTATCCCTCTCTGTCTCTCCTTTTGACCTGATTCAAAGATAATGAAGGGACCCGGCTGTTGCCATGTGAGTTTAACAGAAGCCTTAAAACAGGCCACCTCTCCTGGCTGTAAGACCTTTTCTGCTCTATCCAGCTTCCAGAGTCGTCCAACTCCTTCTGCGGGGGTCTCTTGCTCCAACACTAATCGTTGGTAGGCCTGCCGTAGCATGGGATGGATCCTTGGCGCCTGAGCATCTTGTCCCTGGACCAGTTGCATCAGAAGGCGCCTTACCAGGTCAGTGTTTGTTCCTACGATGAGAGAGCTTTTGTTGGCCCCTGGTGGACGAGGACAGACCACCGCTAAGGTGTCGAAGGTTTCCGCTTCACCAGCCACTGATGGATCAAAGGTCAACTTGATTGGCAGATACCCGTCATAGGGAAAACTTTGGGTCCCAATACCCCATATCTCCAGATCTTCCAACTTCTGCAAAGGTAGATGGGTAAGATATTTATCATAGAAGTCTCTATACAAAAGAGTCACCTGGGCCCCTGTGTCAAGGAGGGCTCTTGTGTAAATTCCTTCCACCTGAACCGAGACCACTGGGGAGGGCCCGACCAAGTTAGTTGGGAATTCTCTTGATGTAGCCTGGTTGTCTGATTCAGTTCTCTGTACCCTGGCCCTCTTCTCCTTTTTCTTCCTTGATCTGGGCCCCCGCTGAACCCGGTGTGCATTGACTTTCCTTCCCTCAGTAACCCGGAGTCTAGAACTGGGGGTATTATATTTGGGTCTGACCCCCTGACTCAGTTTCCCTGATCCTGCACCACTTCTGGAGTCCCTTAAGACTGGCGGACACCCGGTTGACTCCTTCACCGGTGTCCTCTGAAGTTTCCCGCTGGCTCGCGAGGTTTCGCGGCAGCATTTCCTGAGCTGGGACATACCCTTCTAACATGCCCAACTCCCCCGCAGTTGAAACAAGTTAACAATCTTGCAGGCCGTGGCTCTGGATCTGTGCTGAGACTAACAGGTTCATCTGGCCTCTCCGATATACTCCCCTTGGGTAGAGTGGATACCTGACCAGTCAGGATGGACACCATTTCTATCAACTGAGACACTTGGGTCTTTAGGAGTTCAACTTGAGAGTCACCCTCTTCCACACTTATCACTCCAACCCGGGCAGTTGAGTCAAACTGCCGACTTTTCTTCTTGTTGTCCAACATAACCTCTTCCTCTCTGACCATTCGAATCAGATCGGGGTATTCTAGAATGCCGCCATCTCGACGAGTTCGTAACAGTATGGCAATGGGATCTAAAGGTTGAGCCCCTTTCAGAACCTGTCGTGCACGAGTCTCATCTATTTTCCGGTGGTCTATTCCTTTCTTTAACAGAATCTGGTGGATAATCCTATCCAGACGTTTAATGAATTCGGACAACTTCTCCCCCTCTTCTTGATAACAGTGGTCCAACTGGTAGAGAAGTTCAGCCGCGTTCTCCGTCCGACCAAACACATCTTGCAGAATGTCCAAATAATCCTGTGCAGTGCAGTTCTTCTTGCTAAGCTTTAGATTACGTACAGCCTCTAATGCAGGTCCCCTTAAACTCTCTGTGATTCTCTGCTTCTTGTGCTGTTCTGGTACCTCCCATTCCTCCAAAGCCTGAGTGGCGGTATCTAACCACTCTTCGAACCCATCTTCTGCTGAAGGCACAGGCTGTTTCCCAGAGAATGTCCGGAGCTTCCTATATCCAGTCATCAAATAGCTCGAGGAGTCCCTACTACATTTTGCCACAATCTCCCCAAGAACAGCACACAGTTCTGAGCTAAAAGTCGACAAAGGTGATGACTCAGGATGCCCTTCTTGGACACCTTTTTCTTGGCTGGATACCCCAGGGGTGGTGGATGAGGGACCCGCAATAGGAACTCCTGGATGTATCAGGAAAAGTTCTGTTTGGTCAGTAGTTTTTACACTGTTTCCGTTGAAATAATCAGGGACCCCCTTCCTCCACTCACACAGTGCATACGTGTGTGGGACAGTGGTGTCAGTTTTCATGTCAATCACCCAAAATTTCCTGTCTGTGGATAGTGCCCTCAAAACAGGGAGGAGCTTTTCTTCAGTCCAGGCTTCTCCCTTGATTTCAACCACCAGGCCATTTTCCACTATGACATTCTCTTCCTTGCACCACTCAGCAGCAGCGACAGGATCCATTTCTGCGTGGGAGGGAATTCTATGGCTGAGAGGGTTGTATTGCAGGACTGTAGAAATCCCGGACGAGCCCCCACGTGTAGCACCACCCCCGCAGGAGCTGCTGATTATATTATTGGGTCTACACCCTGCCTAACAACCCAATCAAATTGGCTCGATCCCTCCTCAGGCACAACTGACCCAGAATAGGACTGGACTATCAAATAGATACACAGGTTGGAATACAATACTTCACTATGCAACAATACCTTGTTACCTTCTTGAATAGTAGTCCTTCTGGGTGACACAATGGAACAACGCACAAGATTGTAATTAACCAAACTTAGTTTACTATATATCAAATTGAATAGGGGAGATACAATACAATACAATACAAGTCCATAAAAGGTTATTTAAAACAGCTTTAAAAAGGTAAAAGAATACCCCCACACTCCTCCTGCATTAAGGCTAGACACAGTACCAGGTAGGTGGGCCTATCTGAGTCCCTCCCCCAGAGTTCTCTTCTTTCTTGTTGATCTTCGCTAGCAAGGTTATTGAATAGAGCTCATTTGTAATCCAGATTAGGAATAAAGATCAAGAGAGAGAAAACAACGAGCTGTTAGTTGTCACCGCAGGGTGTCTGCGTAACTGAGCAATAACTTCTGCGAGAGAGATAAGCCTCTGGCAACTCCTTTACAGACCTTATTGTTTGTCTATGAGTCTCCTGAGAGAGTATGGTGATAAACCCCGGGGTTTTATCACCTCCTGCTGCGCTACCGCTATCTGTAGATAAAACTGTCTCTTCAGCAGATAAAGTCAGTTATTGGGCATGTGCCCTCTCACCAACAGAAGTTTCTCCTTCGCGCGCTTCCACTGCGGTCTCAGTCCTTTGGCTATATGCCAGCCGCGCGGGGTCCTTCTGGCGGATGACTTCCGGTCTCGGCAAACAGCAGTATGACCTCCAGGAATGTGCCTCGTGCTTGAGATGGGACGGTTCCACGTCGTCCCTCCAGGCTAAAAGGCTCTGGCCCAATATCCAGTGTCAGTCCTTCACTCTCGCTCGCTGGTTCCTCAGAGTCCAGCGCAGAAAGGCCCCCCTTCGCGCGCTTCTCTCTCCTTTAAATAACCTCCCCCATAGTGCCGTGCGGTGCAGCCGTGCACCCTGGATCTTGCAAAGCAGCCTGGGAGATGTAGTTTCTTCATCTTGTGAAAAGGAAGTCACAGCCCGGGAAATTCCATGCAGCTACCACTAGAGGGAGCCTAGTTCCTGGATCTTGCAAAGCAGCCTGGGAGATGTAGTTTCTTCATCTTGTGAAAAGGAAGTCACAGCTCGGGAAATTCCATGCAGCTACCACTAGAGGGAGCCTAGTTCCTTCCCACATATCAAACAGTGTCTTTAGGCATGTTTAACCCCGCTACAGTTCATTATTTTCTGTAATGTACTGATAAACATTAGACTTTCATATATTTTAGATTCATTACACACAACTGAAGTAGTGTAAGCCTTTTATTGTTTTAATATTGATGATTTTGGCATACAGCTCATGAAAACCCAAAATTCCTATCTCAAAAATTTAGCATATCATGAAAAGGTTCTCTAAACAAGCTATTAACCTAATCATCTGAATCAACTAATTAACTCTAAACACCTGCAAAAGATTCCTGAGGCTTTTAAAAACTCCCAGCCTGGTTCATTACTCAAAACCGTAATCATGGGTAAGACTGCCGACCTGACTGCTGTCCAGAAGGCCATCATTGACACCCTGAAGCAAGAGGGTAAGACACAGAAAGAAATTTCTGAACGAATAGGCTGTTCCCAGAGTGCTGTATCAAGGCACCTCAGTGGGAAGTCTGTGGGAAGGAAAAAGTGTGGCAGAAAACGCTGCACAACGAGAAGAGGTGACCGGACCTGAGGAAGATTGTGGAGAAAGACCGATTCCAGACCTTGGGGGACCTGCGGAAGCAGTGGACTGAGTCTGGAGTAGAAACATCTAGAGCCACCGTGTACAGGCATGTGCAGGAAATGGGCTACAGGTGCCGCATTCCCCAGGTCAAGCCACTTTTGAACCAGAAACAGCAGCAGAAGCGCCTGACCTGGGCTACAGAGAAGCAGCACTGGACTGTTGCTCAGTGGTCCAAAGTACTTTTTTCGGATGAAAGCAAATTTTGCATGTCATTTGGAAATCAAGGTGCCAGAGTCTAGAGGAAGACTGCGGAGAGGGAAATGCCAAAATGCCTGAAGTCCAGTGTCAAGTACCCACAGTCAGTGATGGTCTGGGGTGCCATGTCAGCTGCTGGTGTTGGTCCACTGTGTTTTATCAAGGGCAGGGTCAATGCAGCTAGCTATCAGATTTTGGAGCACTTCATGCTTCCATCTGCTGAAAAGCTTTATGGAGATGAAGATTTCATTTTTCAGCACGACCTGGCACCTGCTCACAATGCCAAAACCACTGGTAAACGGTTTACTAACCATGGTATTACTGTGCTCAATTGGCCTGCCAACTCTCCTGACCTGAACCCCATAGAGCATCTGTGGGATGTTGTGAAGAGAAAGTTGAGAGACGCAAGACCCAACACTCTGGATGAGCTCAAGGCCGCTATCGAAGCATCCTGGGCCTCCATAACACCTCAGCAGTGCCACAGGCTGATTGCCTCCATGCCACGCCGCATTGAAGCAGTCATTTCTGCAAAAGGATTCCCAACCAAGTATTGAGTGCATAACTGAACATCATTTTTTGAAGGTTGACTTTTTTTGTATTAAAAACACTTTTCTTATATTAGTCGGATGAAATATGCTAATTTTTGGAGATAGGAATTTTGGGTTTTCATGAGCTGTATACCAAAATCATCAATATTAAAACAATAAAAGGCTTGCACTACTTCAGTTGTGTGTAATGAATCTAAAATATATGAAAGTCTAATGTTTATCAGTACATTACAGAAAATAATGAACTTTATCACAATATGCTAATTTTTTGAGAAGGACCTGTATATATATATATATATATATATATATATATATATATATATATATATATATATAAATAATGTTTGGGGGTTCTGAGTAATTTTCTAGCAAAAAAAAATTATAATTTTTTACATGTAGGAGAGAAGTGTCAGAATTGGCCTGGGTGGCAAGTGGTTAATTAGCATAAGTAAATAATATACAAATAATTATTATATATTGTTTTTAGGGTAATTTACTGGATTTTCAAAAACTGTACTCAAGCAAGGTGGCTTAACAGACAAATTACTGAAATTTGAAGTTCTAATTTAAAACCAGTAATTTCACAGTAAATAGCTAAATAATAAATTATTATGTTATCACATATAGCATAATATATTATTTTGCTTGATTAAAAAAAATAACCTTTTCAGCAGCTGCAGATTCTCCCTCTTTAGTGTGTGAGAAAAACATGGGATTATAGGTAAACCTATAAAAACCCATAATCCCATATAAAAACCCATAATCCCATATAAAACCTATAAACCCATGCTTTTTCCTTGTAATTAAGAGGGCTGGGCTGGAAGGGAGCATTTGTCTTTTAGACACACGCCAACTTCTATGACACTGCATTGAGAAGAGAGCCTCCACTGCAGCATTTTTATTGGACAGCTTGGACCAGTGGTGCTTCACCATTGGTCCAAGGCTTCAAACTGTCCATTGAGATAAGCACCTCTGATAAGAAGTCTGAGGCACTGTGAGCTCATCCTCTCAGTCTCCAGCAAATAGCATGTGCCATCTTGTATTTAAACTGGTCGCGCCGTATGTAGCTTCTGACAGGCTGTGCTAGGAGCCCCTGGTCACCGAGCTATGACCCTCAAAGCTCAATCTTTTTTTTTTTTGTTAATGGCAGGTGAGGCTCTGCCTCACCCGCCTCCCTTGACTGCACGACGCGTTTTGGGAGACATGCTCCCTTCCTCAGAGCTAGTCCATTGTCCTGTAGATTCTACATTTATCCTGACCGAGTAGGTATAAGTCCCTCCCCCTCCACCATGCACTCTGGGGGGAGCTGAGCGATGGAAAAATTAATGATTGAATGAATGAACAGCTGTGTTGACCACAACCCAAAATAGCACTTTATGAATGAACAGGGAGGATTATGGCTGTCCTCTTTTTTGGGTTGTGTGGTCAACACAGCTGTTCATTCATTCATTTTTCCATTGATCAACTCTGCCCAGAGTACATGGGAAAGGGACTTATACCTGCTCGGTCAGTATATGAAATGTAGAGTCTACAGGATAATGGACTAGCTCTGAGGAATGGAGCATGTCTCCTGAAACGCGTCAGCAGCCCAAGCACTAGGACGTGTCCTTCTCCACACAAGGGGTTGACATGTGATTTTACTCTTCATGTTTGTGAGTATGTTTTTGGCTTTTTAATAAACTTTCCAAAGGTGTCGAATGGTAATGCACTAGGTGTTTGCGCCTCCTTTTTTGTCTGTTTCCACTTTAACCTTATTTCATGCAGTGTGTCTTGTATTTTTTTTTTAACATTTTATGTGTAAATATTTAGGTGTGATTTGTGTACTGTTGCTATAAATGTTCTGTTTTACAGTTTTTCTTTCTTTGAAAAGCCATAAAAAAAAAATCGTTTTTTTTTACGCAAGATAAAGTCCAGGATAGGGAACTAAGCTTCTGTGACCTTCAGGAGCCATTTAAAGACCATTGCAACCTTAAAACCACCTTAATATCCTCAACGCATTTTACCATATTATCAAAATTTCACCAAACTGCAGCCTCGGAGCTAGACCAGCAAGAAGGGTTCCTTCCCCATGTGGTGCTAAACCAGCGGATACAATGGTGTGTTTAAACCATAAGAACACGTCTAACATACAATTTTGTAATGTATATGTTGTAAAATGCTTTAAAGAGATTGTAAAGTCTTGTTTTTTTAGTTAAAAACAATAAACATGTTATACTTACCTGCTTTGTACATTAGATTTACACAGAGAATCCCAGATCCTCCTCTTCTCGGGTCCATCTTTAGTGCTCCTGGCCCCTCCCTGCTGTTGAGTGCCCCCACAGCAAGCAGCTTGCTATGGGGGCACCCGAGCCAAGTCACAGCTCCCTGTGTCCATTCAGACACAAAGCAGTGGCCCAGCCCCCTTTCTTATTAGCTGACTGACTTTGATTGACAGCAGTGGGAGTCAATGGCGCCGTGTGGTAGTATTAGGAGGGGAGTCCCGGGCACATGTAGGTACAATATCATTTTAGCCCTGAATATGATGTAAAACCCCAAACATTCTATATTTTCTGAAAGCAGACACCCTAGAGAATGAAACAGTGGTAGTTCCATTTTTTATGTCATTCAATATTACTGTAAAGGTGTAGGAAATGCAAAATTTCTGTAAAAAACACACTAAAGTGAATTTTAGTAGTGATGTACGAACATCGGCCGGGGCGATTCGCGAACGCCAGCTGCAAATTTTCTCAAAAGTCTGCGAGCCGCGAGTTCGCTGCGGGCCCCATTGACTTTAATGGTAGGCGAACTTTAAAAACCTTTAGGTCATATTTGCAGCCACAAAAGACGTACTAGCTGTGCACAAATAGTCCCAGCACATGGACAATGTCATAACAGAAGTATTGCAATTGAAAAAGTTGCCCTAATTTTTTTCATTTTTTTTTTACAGCAAAAAATATATATATTTTTTTCATAAATCAGCCAGAACTGAGAGCAGCCAGTTAATACATTATCTACTACATATAGGATCCATTCACACATCTGTAAAATGTGTCCGCATCCATTCCACAATTTGGCGGAACCTTTACAGACCCATTGTTTTTCATTTCCAGTCTGAAAAATTAGGCATTCACAGGATAAAGAAGTAAGTGTCGGCCATTCCAGGCCCCACAAATTAGTCCACATGCGTTTACCTGACAGCTAAGAAGGTAGTATTCTGTGGCTGAAGGTACATTAGGCATTCACAGGATACAGAAGTTTTGCAAATTTGCAGGCCTTTCCATGACTTTTGTGGACATTGACAAAGCGATTTCTGTGCGACTGCAGCCGATATCTAACTGCCTCTAAAGCAACCACTGGATACCTGTCCCTAACCTGAAAAGAGACTGTAGAAGGCCTATACCGAATTACCAGCCCTGGAAAGGACTTTTGTGGATCTTCACAGCACTATATGTGTCTAGCAAACTCTCCCTTAACCCTTATGCACTGTGTGGAAGATGTGTTTCCAGTCCGTATCCGAAAGGTCTCTGCAGATCCGAGGCCTAAGTGTTGCAAAATTCACCACTGCTCGGTAGTATCTTTGTAAAGAGTAAATTATGTGTAGTGGAGATGACATGACGTTGAGGAGTAGTCTGAGAGCCAGGGCCGCCATCAGGGGGGTACAGCCCATACACATGTAGGGGGCCCAGGCATCCCGAGGGGCCCCAAACAGGGTATGGTTGCCACCTGTTCTCGTAATGCCATTCAATTGTATGCTCCGCCGTTCCCTTGCAGACTGGCACTATGTTGTGGGTCCTGTCCCTCACTAGCTCTCACACACAGCTGTAGGCCCTGCCCTCCCCTGTTCTCCAGTTGTTCACCCCTGGACAGGAGGGGCGGCATTTACTAGAACCATTCACCTTTATTTTCCTGGGATGGAGAAGATGGGACTGGAGGAGGAAGAGGACATGGGACCGTAGGAGGACAACGACACGGTAGGTGGGCCCTGTGGAATGTTGGTGGTCAGGCCTGGGGGGGCAGGCCAAAAACTGTGTAAGGGGCCCCAAAATTTCTGATGGCTGCCCTGCTGAGAGCATAGGATCTCAAACCGTGTCAAAGGACGCGACAATTAGCCATCACCATTGTTAGTGTTCAAGAAATCACGGATCTGCAGAAAGAGCCACCGGGGGAAAGAGTTGGTCGTTGCCAGAGGAACAATAGCGTCCAGGTTTACCCAGGTGTTTTTTAATATGTATGTATTGATGCCAATGTTATAAAAAGTAAACATCGGATGTGAGATAAGTACTTCCGGTGTATATATTCAACAACATTCAATATTGGACTTCATAGGGGTTTTAATCCCTTCTTTTTTAATTTTAATTCCAGAGGATGCATATTAAATATATTGCACATCTAATGGATTCGATACTGTTAAAGTTTTAAGAATACCGCAACGCTGATAGTTGTGTCAGCTTTCAGACATTCCATGCAGACACCGGAAGCACTTTCTTAATTCCACGTAAAAGGGCGGAAGTGACGATGCAGGCTCCCTCCTATCTCAGTTGATGCCCGATTAGGGAGGAAACGCGTCAGAGAGGAGGCGCTGCATCATCACAAGCATCGCTGCGGTCTGCACTGCAGGCAGCCGCGGACCATAGGAACCCCTTGGCAGTCATTTGCGGTGTTCTTGTAAGTGTACCCATTTTCTTTTGTCAATAAACGGACTGGAGATAATACACTATTGGCCGCTTTCTGTCTCTTATGTAAATACTGAGGACCAGAGTAGCCTAAGACCACCAGGGATCACTGGCCCAATGAAAGACCTGAAAGAGAGGAAGGAGTATACCTTCAGCAAGGGAATATCTACAGGCCCTAATTTTGTGACCATCTGGTAAGAGGCTCACCCACCTTCTATTAAGGAAGGTGAGGGAAGATATTCACCTATTCCTCTCCCCCACACAAGGTTCTTATCTTTGGATTTGGCTGTCTATAGGGCCTATTACTATTGAGTTCTGGTAAGAAGCAAATCTATATCGGTGGTGGGACATCAGACACATTGAGTTGTTTTCTGGCTGTTTAACCTGGAGCACTGCTGTTTTGCTTTGACACTTATCACGGACATTTGTCATTCTTATTTGGACTTCACACTTTATTTGGAATCTCTGTACACTTTTGTGTTTTTTGTGCACTATTATTGTACATATAATTTCAGATTATTTGTACACTATTTGGTTTATACATTTAACCGTTTGTTGTTAAAAACATCAGTTAATATTTGCTTTTTGATTTAAGCATTATTCAGTGTTCCTCATTTGAAGAACAGTATTACACTTGTTTAGCGCACCTGATTTCACCTTCACTATAATATTTCCACATTTTGGATCTACGGTTGCAGCTTTACACAGTTTATAATCAGCGCACCTTTTACACATTTAATATTGGACCTTACAGACTAAGACTGGGATGCCATTAAAGTTCATGTCCGCATTAAGGCAGGCGTACCAATACTTTTGGCTATATATTTACACACACACACACACACACACACACATATGTATATAAACACACACACACACACATATATATATATATATATATATATATATATAATTTTCATGATTGACGATATGTTTAACCTTGCTTCCACTTATTATATAAAAGCTTCTCTCTACTCCGTTTAACCGGTTGCCGACCGCCGCACGACTATATACTGCGGCGGTCAGCCCCGGCCAGGCAGAGTGACGTATCGGTACGTCACTCGCCTGTCACTGACTTGCGAGCCTATCGCGGGCGGGCGCGCGCCCGCCGAGGCGCGCGCCCGCCGCGGCTCGTTCACAGGCAAGTCAGTGCGTGTGACCGGCGGACTCGATGTCCGCCAGTCACACTGCGATCGCTCCTGTGAAGGGAGAAAGACAGAGCAGCTTGTGTAAACAAGCTCAGTGATTGCAGCGCTGCTATTTTAAATATATATAAATAAGTGTTCATAAAACAATTTTAGAAAATGGTGATTAAACCATTCATGTAAACCATCAATAAAGTGCTATTCAGTGCAATTATTGTGCAAAATACAAAAAATAAAAATAAAAATAAAAATTGCAGATATTACAATGTAAAACTTCAAAAAATGCAAACTGAGTGTGAACAGTCCATAAAACAGTTCTTTGCAGTAACAGAAGTAGGATGCTTGATCTTGCAACTTCGGGGTCTCTTCAAAGAATGAGCTCACCTGTGCTGGATGTGGATGCCACAAACAACAGCCTGGCTCTGCCATTCTTTATTTCATGAGGACACCTGAGAATACCGCTTAAAGAAGAAGGATCGCTTCCAACATAGTCCAAACAGCTTTGCAAGAAACAACAACAGCTCACTCTACTATAATCTGCTCTAAAAACACCACATAGTGGTAAGTAGATACCCTAAGGGGGAGACCCCGAAGTTGCAAGATCAAGCATCCTACTTCTGTTACTGCAAAGAACTGTTTTATGGACTGTTCACACTCAGTTTGCATTTTTTGAAGTTTTACATTGTAATATCTGCAATTTTTATTTTTATTTTTATTTTTTGTATTTTGCACAATAATTGCACTGAATAGCACTTTATTGATGGTTTACATGAATGGTTTAATCACCATTTTCTAAAATTGTTTTATGAACACTTATTTATATATATTTAAAATAGCAGCGCTGCAATCACTGACCTTCACTCATTTAAAGCACTAGCACTTTCATTGCAGCAGGCAGCTAATTTATAAACACTTAATTGGATAACACCACACACCCCATAAGCGCGAGGTCCACAGTCCCGATGTGTAAACAAGCTGCCTGTCAGTTCTCCCTGTGTAAAAGTGAAGATCTGTCCGTTCTACTATGTAGAACGGTTGATCTTTGCTTTTACACCAATAGGAATGTCCCTACACAGTTAGAATCACGCCCCTAGGACACACTTAACCCCTCCCTGTCCAATAAAGTTAACCCCTTCCCTGTCAGTGTCATTTTTGCAGTAACAGTGCATATGTATAGCACTGATTACTGCAGTAATGTCACTGGTAACCCCAAAAGTGTCAAAAATGTCAGTCAAGGGTCCGATCTGTCCGCCGCAATGTCGCAGTACCGGAAAAAAAATCGCAGATCGCCGCCATTACGCGTTAAAAAAAAAAACACCAAAAATGACAAAAATCTTTCCCTTTGTTAGTAAACGCGATAACTTTTGCGCAAACCAATCAAAATACGCTTTTTGCGATTTTTTTTACCAAACATAGGTAGCAGAAAACAAATTGGCCGAAAAATGTTAAAAAATTTTGATTTTTACTTTTTTTTTTGGGGAATTTCATATAAAAAAATGTGAAAAATATTGTTATTTTTGCAAAATTTACGCTCTTTTTTTGTTTATAGCGCGTGATCAAAAAATCGCACAGGTGATCAAATACCACCAAAAGAAAGCTCTGTTTGTGGGAAAAAAAGGACGTCAAATTCGTTTAGGTACAGCGTCGCACGACCGCGCAATTGTCCGTTAAAGTCACGCAGTAAAAAATCGCAAAAAAACCCCTGGTCCTTTAGCAGCCAAATCCTCCGGGGCTTAAGTGGTTAAACACATTGTGTTTTATGTAATTGTTTAAATATGCTATGCTCATTGTTTTTTCTTCCCATACATAATTTCTTTATGACAGTAATATAAAAATTATTCTTCCGAATAGTAATGTATGATATACTGTAATTTGTTCAAGGAGAAATGGAAGAGACATTCTCCTTTTTAGGGCATCCTCTTGAGGGACTTTTACATGAAAATTCAATTAACCATCGTTTAACTTAGAACCTCTATATGTGCATAGAAAGGACCTTATACAAAACCCATTTTCTATTATTTTATGTTTAAACACATTGTGTTTTATGTATTTGTTTGACTATATTATGCTCATTGTTTTTTTTTTTTCTTTTTTTCTTCCCATCCATCTTTCCCTTATTACTATTTCTGTAAAAACTATTCTTAATAAATAAAGAATGTAGATTTACCCCTGGCAGTATTGGAAATTTAATAAAAATCCAGAATGCAATACTGTTAAAAATGGGGAATTCTGGAATCAGGCTGCAGTCAAGTCATGTCACCAATCCTTTAGTGTGGGTTCCCATTTTGGGGGGCCGGTGATCAGGCAATGTTGACTAGTTAATGTCTTTGCCTGATCTGACAACCTTCCTGTCAGTAGAACGCATGGCGTTGGTCACGTGACTCTGCAGCAGACTGATCTTTTAATAACCTCTACACGCACTAATGGAACTTTTGCTGCATTAACACTTATTAGTGCACACTGGTTAAATATTTATTCCAACGAAATTTAATTTGGAGCTTAGGTAAGGAGATAAAATGTGCATTACACACCAGGGACTCTTTTTTTTTAGTGTTATCTGCAGCCCACTTCTAACCAGTAACAGGGAAATATAGCAAAATAAAAACAACAAAAGTGCAGCGCTGTCAAATGTTTTACATTACAAAGTGTCTTGTGCAGTGAGCTCAAAATTACAATAAAAATAAAAGCGCTAAACGTGCAATGAAAAAAACATTAAATGCTAATGGCATTGGCCACATGTGAAACAAATGCCTAATACTTGAGTGATTCAAAATACACAATGAAATTTAAAGCACTTGAGTGCGCAAAAATAAATAAAGATATCAACCAATTCATGCATTAATACAATGAACAATAAAGTCTTTCTTGTTAAATAATAAAAGATAGTTGCAGGTGAAGTAATGGGCAACCACAGTCCTTTTAGAGCGTGTCTTGAGATGTCACCAGGAGTGAGAGTGTATAAACAGATATCCAAAGCACCCAAGAAGAGATCACATCACCCTATGTGATAAAGTGAGAGGCTTACCAGACCTTTATGACCCCGGTGGGGTCAATACAGGCCTTTGTAGATGTATTAATGCATTAATCCTGTACATATGGAAGTGAATAAACCCTTCAGGGACTCCTGCCTGCCATAATGAAGACATAAATCGTCTCCAGCCCAGTCAGTAGATCTCTATCATCACAATGGTATGAACATAACAAAGAAACCGATCGTAGCGTAATTAGGTTTAGAATTCAAAGAGTTTAATTTAAAAAATGTGCACTCACAAACATTTGCATCACGGAGGCGAGCCGGGGCATGCACCTGTGTGAGTCATCAGGCAATTACACCACCTTGAGCAGTGACTCCTTGTCTGTTCAAACATTTGCATAGATGACGTCATCTATGACGAAACGCGTAGGAAGAGCTAGGACATGCGGCGTACAACATGCCGCACATGTGCGGCCCCATTGTGGCCATTTTGGAGACATATGATTTGAACTGCCTTCCCAGGACTTTAACGTACATGCCTTAATGCTGCAAATGTTTGGAAGTACACATTTTTTTTATTAAACTCCTTGGAATTTAATGGGAATTACACTATGGTCGGTTTCTTTGTTATGTTCATACCATTTTGACGGGGGAGATCCGCTGATTGGGCTGGAGGTGGCTTTGTTGTTGCAGGCAAGAGTTCCTGAAGGGTTTATTCACCTCCATATGTATGGGGTGAGGATTGAGGCATTAATACATCTATAAAGGCCTGTATTGACCACCTTAATCGGGGTCATAAATGTCTGGCAAGCCTCCCACTTTATTGCATAGGGTGACGGGATTTCCTCTCGGGTGCTTTGGATATCTGTTTATACACCCTCTCTCCTGGTGACATCTCAGCACATGCTTTAAAAGGACTGTGGATGCTCAATATTCCACCTGCAACTACCTCTTAACAAGAAAGACTTTATTGTTCATTGTATATTAACGCATGAATTGATTAATATCTTTATTTTTGCGCACTCAAGCCCTTTTAATTTCATTGTATTTTTTTAATCATTCTTGTATTGGGTTTTTTTTTTTTTTTACATACAGCTAACGTCATTAGCATTTTAATGTTTTTTTTTTTCATTGCACATTTAGCACTTTATTTTTATTGTGATTTTAAACTCACTGCACAAGACACTTTGTAATGTTAAACAATTGACAGTGCTGCACTTTTGTTGTTGTGGGAGGCTTACCAGACATTTATGACCCCGGTTAAGGTAATCAATACAGGCATTTATAGATGTACTAATGCCTCAATCCCTGCCCCGTACATATAAAGGGGAATAAACCCTTCAGGAACTCCTGCCTGCCACAACAAAGACAGCCGCCTCCAGCCCAATCAGTGGATCTCTGCCATCAAAATGGTAAAAACATAAAAAAGAAACTGACCATAGTGTAATTTCCTTTGAATCCCAAGGAGTTTAATTTAAAAAAGTGCACTTCCAAACATTTGCAGCATTAAGGCATGTACATAAAAGCCTGGGAAAGCAGTTTGGATCACCAGTCTCCAAAATGGCCGCAATGTGCTGTGTGTTGTGCACCTCACGTCCTAGCTCTTCCCTACGCGTTTCGTCATAGATTACGTCATCTATGCAAATGTTTGTAAGTGCACATTCTTTAAATTAAACTCCTTGAGATTTAAACTGAATTACACTATGATCGGTTTCTTTGTTATGTTCATACCATTACCATGGAGAGATCCACCGACTGGGCTGGAGATGACCATTGTGGCCGGAAGGAGTCCCTGAAGGATTTATTCATTTCCATACGTAGGGGGGAGGATTAATGAATTAATACATCTACAAAGGCCTGTATTGACCCCACCGGGGTCATAAATGTCTGGTAAGCCTCTCACTTTATTACATAGGGTGGCGTGATCTCCTCTCGGGGGCTTTGGATATCTGTTTATACACCCTCTCTCCTGGTGACATCTCAGCACACGCTTTAAAAGGACTGTGGTTGCTCATTATTTCACCTGCAACTACCTCTTATTATTTAACAAGAAGGACTTTATTGTTCATTATATATTAACGCATGAATTGGTTAATATCTTTATTTATTTTTGCGCCCTTTTAATTTCATTGTAGTTTTTGAATCACTCTCGTATTAGGTATTTTTTTTACATGCAGCTAACATTATTAGCATATGAATGTTTTTTTTTCATTGCACATTTAGCATTTTATTTTTATTGTGATTTTGAGCTCACAGCACAAGACACTTTGTAATGTTAATCAATTGACAGCGCTGCACTTTTGTTGTTTTTATTATGCTATACTTTACCAGGGTATTGTGCCAGCAGCTTACTTTCATTTTTAGTCCTTAGCGCAAAAAAAAAAAAAGTATTGCTGCCACGTGAGAAATAACTTTATGATCAGTGGTTTTCTTCCACTGTTGCACTAAAAATAACGGAGGCAAAAGAATTTCTGCTCTGTTCAAACTGTCTGCTTACCAGTAATCCAGGAGAAGTGGCGAGATGGATTATTTACAGTGAGTGGCAGTTTAAAAATCCTCATAGACACAGCAGCTTTATCTTGTAATTATTAAGTGGAAGTTGTGATGTTAATGGCCTTCACTGTAAGTCTTTCTTAAATAGCTCTGAATCTGGAGATTGGCAGATACAAGTTTTTAAGAGGCCCCAAATTACCATCTCACATCTTATTACGCCAGTCATTTTCTGAACGAGGGTGTCCCCCATGTCTTGTAACCCTAAAACCTGCAATCAGGAGTGAGAGGCTCTGTGATTGCAGCTCATTACTGAACATTTCTAAAAATAAGGATTATTTCTACAGCTTCACCGCCCAGAGGAGACCATGTAATAGGCGGGAAAAGTACAAAGTGTACTAATCAATGCCAAGTCTCTAGAGACAAAATCTGAAAGGGAGGGACAGCAAAACCGGCCACATTTCTGAGATGAAAAACAGGGCATACATTTTAAGTAACGGATACAAGCTTTCCATAACCTCGAGTTATAATTCAAATATTTCAGAAAACAGAGACCACAACTAAAGCCTGGTACCTGCTGGGTTGAACGAAAAAAAAAAACAGACAGCTCCGATCGGAGCCGCTGAACTAATGATTCGACATTAGTAAAGTGTTCTCCCTGGCTGAGCTGTTGTGTTCTGATAGGGAGACAGCTTCCCCCACCAGAAAAGTCTGGGCAGTGCCATTGGGTGAGAGCACTAATCGGGAGTCGGTTGGTTGCTGGTTTTCCAGCATGCTCGTCTGACAGAAGCCGGCTTCTGTTGGACCAGGTGACATACACATGTCGGGCAGTTTTAATTGTGCCGGCCGATGTCATCCATGTGTATGGTACTTAAAGCAGGGTATACACATACCAAATTTCGGTATGTGTGTACCGCTGTTTGTTCAGCAGAAGCTGGTCTAACGATGGACGAACAATATAGGCTATTTGGGACTTTAAGTGAGACACCAGCAGGTAATGCCCAGCGTCTCCGCCCTGTATCAGAAAAACTGAAAATTGAAAGGATTAAAAGAGGTGCATGGAAGCCAGCCAGCCCCCAGTCTGATGTACTCACCTTCCAGTCTGCCACCAACCAAGTAGACCTGTCTCACGATATAAATAAAAAACAGGGGTTTAGTTGACACGCATTTGCAAATGCATGTGTAAGCTGCAAGGCCTCTACACGGCACCCTGTAGAGTGTCTCCACAATGGAAGCACATGGCTGCTAATGGATAGATGGGAGACAGGTGAGGTGGAGACAGCCCAAACCTCCCCCAACCCGCTCCCATCTATGACTGGTCTAATATCTCACAGCTCTAATAGCTATGTTGTAGCGATGGTACAAAACTGAAAAGGACTAGCTGAGAAGCATACACCTCCATCCCCTTGGTGGATACAGTATATAACACAGATTGGGACTTTATATGAGGCATTGGCCTGAAAAGCACAGTGCCTCCATCCCTAATTTTATAAAATATTTGGGACTTTAAATGAGACACAAGCAGGTCATGCTATTGGTCTCCATCCCTGTATATGAAAAAACCGAGGTCAAATCAGACTGCATCCACCAAAAACGCACAAAAATCGCACAGTGGGACTTTAAATGAGGCACCAGCCTGTAAGCATAGCGTCTCCACCCCTGGTTACATGAACAATATAGGCTTTTTGGGACTTTAAGTGAGACACCAGCAGGTTATGCCCGATGTCTCCATCCCTGTATCAGAAAAACTAACGATGGACTTCTATCGAATGGTCATACTGGAAAACCAACGATCCATCAGCACTTGCAGCGCTGATCAGTGTATTGTGGAGTCAGTGGAGTCCCCGCTGTCAGAATTGAAAGACACAGTGGGGGACATCCACTTATAGATCCAAACCCCTCTATCTCTCTCTCTCCTCCACAACTTCTAACTTGTTTCTTGGTGTGCCTAAACCAGTTGTGCTGTGCAAAAAGCAAACCAGTACACTTCTTTTGTTGGATTTTTCAACTCCCCCCTTCCTCATTGATTCCAACATATAAACAAATGCTTAAAGCCCTGATGATGTGGAGCTGTTTAAAAGTCAAACTAAACCCATCACGTTACCAGTTTAAACAACAGTTACACTCTGGGCACATGGCAGGAATGTAACTGTCACACTGGTTGTGCTCTCAACCAGTGGCGGCACGTCCATACAGGGCGCAGGGGCGCCACGCCCCTAATCCTTGAGCCGGGCCCCTAATCTACATGCAGGGCGCCGGACGCATGGATTCCAAAGGGTCTTTTTTTTTTTTTTTTAGAAGCACATGATTATAGCCAGAGACTCTAATTGGCTTCAAAAAGGGTGGGTTCAGGGAGCAGAGCACTGCGCCCAAAGCCTGGCCATTTGTGGGACATTAGCAAATTAATATTCACTTATGTCTCCCTGTTTCTCCTCACGGCCAATCGGGAAGCAGGTCCTGAGTCCAGATTGGCCGCGAATCCTAACTCCTGATTGGCTTGGAGGCGAATCGACTGCCAGGACTCCAGAGGTGCAGGGGCTGGCGGGGGGCCTGACAGGCGATCGATTGATGGATCGATGGGGGGGTTATGTGGTTGGCTGACTGGGGGGGCAGTGGGCCGCCCCCCCAAGTGAATTAAGCACCAGCCCCCACTGCTCTCAATTAAACTGTCAAGCCATTAAATGGGTGGAGTCATAACTGATCACATGTGCAATGCATCAAACAGAGGCCAAGATGGCAGCTTATTTGGCTGGAAAGATAGAAGAATTTAGATCTGCTTTATTGGCCCTAAAACACATTGGCTTGTCTTTTTAGTCTTTCCTAAAAAGAAGGAGGCTACTAGAAGCTGTAGGAATTAGAATCAATATGGAAAGATGGTTAAATGCAATCATTCCACACTGGTGTCTACTATGAAGATTGGGTGGCAGCAGTATTGGCAGTACAGCAGACAGGCCTGACAATATTGGTTTCATGGCAGACAGTACTGATAGTATTGGCAGTACGGCCAGGGGAGGTCTGGGCCAGGGGGCAGGGGGCCCAAAGGCTGCACCGCTTCTGCTACAGACATGCCTAAAGGATTCCTGGTGAAGAGAAATAAAAAGTCCCTGCCACTGATCTACTGAGTGCGGGGTGAAGACAAGGACAGAGCGCAGGCCTCCCCCCCCCCCCCCCCCCACATGGAATGGTGTAAACTGTGTCTGAGCAGAGGCCGGTTTAATGCCCCACTGGAGACTCTACTCCCCCCCCGACCAGCCCCAACCAAGCTGTCACAGCTCCCCCCAACTGCCCCCTGCTGGGCATGTCAGGAACCAGGATTAGGCCGGTGAATAGAGAGTACCAGGAGCAGAGCTTCAGCCCGGAATGGGGGTCAGGAGGAGGACAGGAAGAGGGAGAGTGGGAGGGGGGCCGAGTCGCTGCACCATGGGCCTCTGGTTTTCACTTTCCCCCTGGGCTTAAAATGTTGCCAGTTTGCCCCTGAGTACGGCAGACAGTATTCGCCGCATGGTAAGTAGTGTTAACTAGGGATAGACTGATATGGTTTTTTTAAGGCCGATACTGATATTTTGGTCACAACGTATCGGTATCGGCCAATATGGGCCAAAATTTTGTACATTTAAAGTTTCGAAAAATAAAGACAATTTTTGACACAAATCTGGTAATGAACATGTTAATTTTTTTTAATGCTCAATGGCTGGCTTGCTGGCACCCTGTGGTGGGTGGCTGGCTGCCTCCCTGTGGTGGGTGGCTGGCTGGCACCCTGTGGTGGGCTGCTGGCTGGCACCCTGTGGTGGATGGCTGGCTGGCATCCTGTGGTGGATGGCTGGCTGGCACCCTGTGGTGGGCTACTGGCCGGTTGGCACCCTGTGGTGGATGGCTGGCTGTCTGGCACATTGTGGTGGGTGGCTGGCTGTCCGGCACCCTGTGGTGGATGGCTGGCTGACACCCTGTGGTGGGTGGGTGGGTGGCTGTCACCCTGTGGTAGGTGGGTGGCTGGCACAGGGGCTGTGGGTGGCTGGCTGGTACAGGGCCTGTGGGTGGCTGACTGGTACAGGGCCTGTGGGTGGCTGGCTGGTACAGTGCCTGTGGGTGGCTGGTACAGGGCCTGTGGGTGGCTGGCTGTCTGGCACCCTGTCTGTGGGTGGCTGGCTGTCTGGCACCCTGTGGTGGGTGGGTGGCTGGCTGTCTGGCACCCTGTGGTGGGTGGGTGGCTGGCACAGGGGCTGTGGGTGGCTGGCTGATACAGGGCCTATGGGTGGCTGGCTGATACAATGCCTTTGGCTGGCTGGTACAGGGCCTGTGGGTGTCTGGCTGGCTGGTACAGTGCCTGTAGCTGGCAGGTACAGTGCCTGTGGGTGACTGGCTGATATAGGGCCTGTGGGTGGCTGGCTGGCTCGCTGGTACAGTGCCTGTGGCTGGCTGGCTGGCTGGTACAGGGCCTGTGGATGTGGGTGGCTGGCTGGCCCTGGGCTGCTGTGGGTGGGTGTATGGCTGTTATACCCTCCCGCGAGACTAGTCCCGACTCCAGACGAGGCTGTTCAAGGCGAGGGAGGCGGCCTAAGAAGGCAGAATGACGTCACAAAAATATCGGCAATATCGGCCAGTTCAGGGGCCGATACCGATATATTGGGGAAAGTGCTTATCGGCCACCGATAATCGGTCTATCCCTAGTATTAACATTAGTGGTGGTGCAGCAAGAGGTATTGACAGTATTGGCAGTATGGCAAGCAGGATTTACAATATTGGCAGCCCCCAAAGGCATTATTGATAGTATTGGCAGTATGGAAGGCAGTATTGGCAAAGCTGACCGGAGCAGTCACATGTTACTTCAAACCTATGACACCTTTAAAAAAAAAAACACTATGAAATGACCTAACTGATACTTTTGTGCAACAGAAACCCATCAGCGGGAGCCCCAATCACATTTTGTAGTATTGTCTGCAGACACATTAGAGATGAAAAACTAATTTCTTGTGCCAGTGACATGTATTGCATGACATCTTTGCCATTGTGCCAGCGTGCTGTATTAATCCCATCTGCAACACTATGCCAGCCTGTTGTAATCCCATCTGTAAGCCTCTGCCTGTCTATTATATTAGAATGTCAGGGAGCTGTGCCAGGCTACTGCATCATCTTGTGTCATGATCTTAGGGACTCGCATGGTGCCAGCCAGTGGCATTTACATAATTCAGTGAATTATACGCTATGGAGCAGAATTATAAAGCAGAGAATTTGACATTCAACAAAAAGTATTTGCAGGTGAATCTTCCAGGCCCATGTGTTTTAAATTACAGTGATTGATTCACCACCAGAGAATGTTTGGTGAAAGTCATATTCACTACATTATAAATAAACCCCTATGTGTTCCAGTACTGACTACACATGCAAAACTCCACTTTGCTTCCCTGAAGGAGGCACCATCTTTGTTCAGGCATCATACAAGGTTATCATTTACTGCCTGGACTGAGGTGTCAGTTCAGAGATGAAACAATGTAAATCCTGGTGTCTGGGCAGTTCTTAACTGTGTTCACAAATGTCTAACACAGATCAGCCCCTGCTGCAGCAGCTAATTTACTACGAAGTTACAACGTACAGTCTGAACACTGGGGGAGGGGAGACTGAAGAAATGCTTCCTCCTGCCTGCAACAGACTGATGACATCATCTCAGCCTAGACACAGTCATAGACAGAAGGTCAAGGATGGGTTAACAAATGGGGATAGTGCTGCTGTATGTTGTGATAAATCAGTAATTTATTTATTGAGGCTTGAAAAGGTGCTGAAAGGTTCAACCCCCCCCCCCCCCATGGTGAGCCAGGAGGTTTTCTCATCTAATTTCAGCTTCTGATCTCATAATTGAGAACATTTTGCAAAGTCACACAGACACCCTCCAAAATAGAGCGGTAAGTCTTCCCAGAAGAGTAGACATTGTAATCGCCACAAAAGGGATTGATGGGCAACTTTACATTAATGCCCATACATTTGTACTGGTACAGCATGCCAAGTAAGTTCATAAAATAATGGGTTGACCAATTTAGTGTGAAGGAAGTGGAGTGTCCAGCACAAAGCCCTGACCTCAACCCTACTGAACACCTTTGGGATGAATTTGAACATCAATTATGAGCCAGGCGGGGGGGGGGGGGGGGCATGCTTGACTTCCGGTATGTGAGCAGTTCCTTTGTGCTGCTCCGGACCACTCAGAAATCCTTTAAGCCATCCGACACAGGCTTGGAACTTTGCTCACCTACCTCTGTGCTCTGATATATCAAAGAGCCCATGGAACCCGGCCATAGTGAAAATCAGGCAGAATCCGCCTCTGACACCTGCCGATTGGCTGCCTTGCTTTACCCACGTGATGGACCAAGATGGTGCATGGAGCTCGCAGCAAGCTCATCTCCCATGCTGAGCACACTTGGGAAAAAGGGGAGGCAGACTGGCTGGATGCCACTGATTTCCTGAGGTGCCAGACTGCTACACCACCTGCATATTTGGCAGCAGATGACTCTGGGACCCAGGTAGGAGAAAAAACCCTCTCCCAAATTTTGGCACCCATTAAACAGTGTCAGGCCTCCCTCTCCATGCAGATTGATACCCTGAGAGTGGACTTATCGTTGCTTAGGGATGACGTGCATAAAATACGCCATTGTGTCTCTAATGCAGAACAACGAATTAGTACAATACAATACAGTTAGAACCCCCTGATAGTGACTGTCTGGGATGTTGCGGAAAACCATAAGTCCCAGCTAGGCAAGATAGAGGACCGACTGTACCGGAACAACCTCTGCTTTTTGGGTTTCCCTGAGGACTCAGAGGGTAAATACCCAGAGGAATTCTTGCTACTTTTGGGGAGGATTGCTTTTCCAAACTTTTTGCCATTGAAAAAGGTCACCAGGTCCTTCTGCGGGCCCCATTACCTGGCCAGTATCCTTGTCCTCTATTGACCTGGTTTCTCTACTTCAGGGATAAGGAAACTACCCTGCAATGTGCTTGGAATATGCAAGGGCTGCTCTACAACAACAATCCTATTACCATTTTTCCAGATTTTTCGGCTGCTACCCAGAAACAACGCTCAGCATTCCAGAGTGTGAAGCAATGCCTCATTAAAGCGGATTTCCGGCCTCAAAATCGTAAAAAATCGATTTTGGGCCATCTGCTTGCTGATTGCAACCTGAAAAAGAGATGGATACTGCCGATTTTTTTTTTTTTGGTCACTTACCTTAATATAGAAGAAAATATACTCACTTCCTTCCACTTCCTCCCTCTGCGGCCGCGGCTCGCGCCGTCTCTTCCGGTTTGCGATGACTGGTGGGAGCTGAACGTCATCGCTCCCAGGAATCAATGCGCCTGCACCGGCCCCGCTCGTCACTTCCAGTGCAAGCGCGGCATTCCCTGCTATACCGCTTCTGGGAATGCCCAGAAGCTGTGCGGGGATGCCGCGCCTGCACCGGAAGTGACGAGCGGGGCCGGTGCAGTGCATTGTGGGACTCCGACGTCATGGAAGAGGACACGAAGAGAGACGCTGCGGCTTCAGCTGCCCACACCAGAGATGGCAGCGCTGGAGAAGAACTTTTCAAGGTAAGTATTTCTTCTAAAAGGTAAGTGCGACCCGGGACAGTTCAGAGGCTATCCATTATGGAATGTACTAGCCCTAACTGTGTCGGGGGTATTTTTAGCTAAAACTGACCCCCGAGGCTGGAACTCCACTTTAAGCACAACCTCACATACAATATGCTATATCTAGTTTAACTTAGTGTAGTGCGCAAAGGCAAGGTGCAATTCTTCACGTCAAAATAAGCTAATTGGTGGCATGAGTCCATAGGAAGCACCCGATATTCCTCATCTCTATGTCTTTGCATCTACCTACCTTTGGTCGCTCGCTGAAATTTGCTCTTGACCCATGCTAGCCATTTTTCCTGTGATTTTGTCTGTTGGCAGGTTTGATTATTATTACTATGGCCTTGAATTGTAAGACTGACTTGCATCTTTACCACACCTTTGTGGTTTGATGCATGTTCTATTGCTTACATTATATTACTTTACTTAATCTCTGGCTGTAAGAGGAAGATATCCCCCCTAGGTTGATATTGCTGAACTGTCCTTGTTTGGGGACTAAGCTTGTTGTAATTTTGGGACTATGGGCAGGGTGGGTGGGTTTGGAACTTTATTGATGGGCAAATATGGTCTGAGTCTGCACCTTCCTGTACTGGATATGACAGCATGGCTCCCATCTTGCCACTGGAACTCCCCTCGACAGTATTTCTTTGATCCCTCCTTATGTCACAAGTATGACTCTCATATATTCCCCTGTGCCTTTTATTCCAAAATCAAATGGCCCTTGGTCTTTAATTATCTGCAAAAACATAAACCCCATCTGGTCCTCTTCCAGGAAACTCATCTCATTGGTTCTAAAGTCCTGGCCCTCAAACGTGCCTCTGTTGCTCATACTTTCATAATCATTCCATGTACTCCAATTATGCCAGAGGAGTCTCTATCTTAGTTGCTAAGTATCTGTGTTGCTCCCTAAAAACAGTTGTAACTGACCCCTTTGGGAGATTTGTTATAGTTGTCTTTTTGATAATATGCCCTACACTTTTTTGACTGTTTACATCCCAACCCCATTTACTGTGGCTTTATGGGATACGTACGTTAATGTCGAGGGTGCTCCAGGTGATAGAGGGACCAATCATTATGGCTGGGGATCTTAACATGGTGCTTTCGCCTAATCTTGACCGATTCCATACTCGATCCAGGCGCACTATTCCGCTATCAGCCTGCATTGCCCGGTATATTTTAGTGGAGGGTTGGAGATGAAGGATTCCGCAGAACCAAGCCTGTTCATGTTTTCCTCCTTCTCTCGAATAGACTTGTGTCTTCTGACTCAGGATATCCCCATGAGAGTGGTGGACGTTAAGTACCTCCCAAGAGCCATCTCAGATCATTCTCCCTTTCTTCTCACTATTATTGTGGGCCCTCCGTTGGGTTTTAACCTGTGGAGGTTAAGTCCTCTGTGGCAAAAGGAGTAATTTTTTGAGATGACCACGGTCTCTGCTTTTTGGAACTACTGGTCAGAAAATACAACAGAAATCCCACTAAGTGTGACGTGGGATGCCTTTAAGGCTTCTCTTAGGGGCTCTATTTCAGAAAGATCATTCCCGCCACCTTGACTTACTACTGGTAGAGAAAACCCAGAAAAAACTGCTTTATCAACATCAACAATCAACAAATAAAGGGATAAAAATAGTAAAGTACTAGCTTATTTGGTTCGTTATCAATATGCTTCTGCTTTTATCTCCTGTATTTACAATGAAGACTAGATTTTATGCATTTTTCCAGATGATATTGCAAGGGCCTTCACAACATTCTATTCCCATCTTTACTCCTCACAGGTTAGTTATGAACTGGAAGAGGTCCATAGATATTTGGCACCAATTCCGGTATCTGTACTGAGCAGGGAAGCGGCAGCAGATTTGCATCTCCCTTTCACCGCGGCCAAAATAGAAATGGGAATACAATCCTTCATCCGAATAAGACGCCTGGGCTAGACGGCTGTCCAGTGGATTAGTATTGTACTTATAAAACATTCCTGGCACAAAAACTGTTGGAAGTATATAAAGATGCTTTTGATAAGGGTGCTTTTCCAGACTCGCTACCGGAAGCTTTAATAGTTCTGAATCCCAAACCATAAACTTTGTGAATCTTACCAGCCGATCTCTTTAATCAATGTAGATGCTAAAATACTGGCCAAACTTTTTGCGAGAAGGCTGAACAAAGTGATAGCCTCTGTTATTAACCTACATCAGACTGGATTTATACCAGGTCGTTCCACGGCCATAAATCTCTGAAGGCTCTTCAATATTTTGCAGACTGAGGGGCCCACCCCTGACATGTGACTAGAGGTGTGTGCTAGACACACAGAAGGCGTTTGATTCTATAGAATGGCCTAATTTGATAGGGGTCCTTGAGCACGTGGGATTTGGACCCAAATTTATTGCTTGGGTGAGGCTGTTGTATTGTAAGAGTCAACAATGTGATTACTGACCCCTTTGATATAGCTCAAGGCACTCGGCAGGGGTGCCCTTTGTCACCCCTGCTGATTGCCCTAGCTATAGAGCCACTTGTGGCTCTGCTGAAGATGGAATCCATTGTCAAGGGATGCTGGATAAATAACTTAGGAATTCTTAGATCCTATCACCTAGTACCCAGTGTTAGTGGCCGTCATCCCGATAGACAGAAACAAAAAGGGTACCCTCAATGGTTTGGGACTGTGAATGCCACTGAAACACTGAAAGAAGTATACACTGAAGTATTTAAAATTCAATTTTTATTATACACAAAAAGAAAAATTCAATTACTAATTATACATAAATATATATACCCAACAAAAAACAATTGGATATACCGTATATACTCGAGTATAAGCCGAGTTTTTCAGCACATTTTTTTGTGCTGAAAACGTACCCCTCGGCTTATACTCGAGTCAACAAAAAAAAAGTTCCCGGCCGCTCCGACGTGTTTAAGATTTAAAAATGGCGCCGCCCAGCATATACATGTCACCGCGCATGCGCCGCCACCGCTCGGGACAGGTCGGAAATAGCCGAACGTATACCAGCTTTCCAGAGCGGCGGCGGCGCGTCCGCAATGACGTGTCGGCGCTGGGCGGCGCCATTTTTAAAATGAAGGCACCTCTGGAACAGGTAAGTGAAACACAGCCGCACTAGTATGCCCGCAACCCCGCATCCTCTTGTACCATGCTTGCCACCCTGAATTCTCCTGTACATGCCAGCCACACTGCATTCTCCTGTACATGCCAGCCACACTGCATTCTCCTGTACATGCCAGCCACGCTGCATTCTCCTGTACCATGCCAGCCACGCTGCATTCTCCTGTACCATGCCAGCCACCCTGCATTCTCCTGTACCATGCATGCCACCCTGCATTCTCCTGTACCATGCCAGCCACCCTGCATTCTCCTGTACCATGCCAGCCACACTGCATTCTCCTGTACCATGCCAGCCATCCTGCATTCTCCTGTACCATGCCAGCAACCCTGCATTCTCCTGTACCATGCCAGCAACCCTGCATTCTCCTGTACCATGCCAGCCACCCTGCATTCTCCTGTAGCATGCCGCCACCCTGCATTCTCACCCTAGGCTTATACTCGAGTCAATCATTTTACCCATCTTTTTGTGGTAAAAGTAGGGGCCTCGGCTTATACTCGAGTATATACGGTACACAGAATTAAAATTGCATGCAAAAACAGACCATTTTCAGTGCAGAAGACTCATAGGTACTACTGGTGGAGAGAACCGGACAGGACCCCTCTAAATAACTTAGAAGAAAAAAAAAACCCAAATGCTGATGACACGCTTTTCTATTTAGCAGATGCAAAAGAGTCCTTAAATGCAGCCTTAAAGTTCATATCCTAATATGGGGGCTTTTGGGGGTTCAAGGTAAATTGTAAGAAGTCCAAAATTTTTCCCTTTAATGTGAGGCATACCTCACCATATGGTGTCCTTGAATGCCCCCCTAAATATTTGGCTTGCTCCTGTCTATATTACGAAAATGATTTTTTTGTAAGTAAATACATTGCTTTCCTCCATTGTTTGGGTAACCAAACCTCCTAGAATTTCACTTGACACTCTGTATCTGCTGGATCTTAGCAGAGGTCTTGCCCTGCCCAACCTCCAATGTTATTACCTGGAGGCCCAACTGACACATATTCACCGGTGGTTCTTCCCTATGCTGGATATTGCATCTGTGGCTACTCGGGCTGCTATTATGCACTCCTATAAAGCATTGAATTCTGTTTTATATAGAAATGGCCTGTATTCTACAGGTCAGGCAGACATTCTTAAATTGTCCCATAAAATCTTTCATTTATGCAATCACAGAACAAGTGGAACCTCTTTAGAGAACTCTATGAAAGCTCTCTTATGATTTGACCAGTTTTCTGAGGAGGAACCTGAGTGTCCTACACAGAGCCCTGACCTCAACCGTACTGAAAAACTTTGGGATGATCTGGAAAGCCAATCCCAAGCCAGATCTTGCCATTCAGCATCAGTACTTGCCCTAACAAATGGACACATATTTCTGTAGACGCACCCTCCAAAATTTTGTAGAAAGTCTTCTTAGAAGAGAAGGGGATGGTATACTGTAGATACAAAGGGGGGTCAACTCCATAATAATGGCCAGGTATTTGCCATGGGATATCCATCAAGCTCATGTAGTTGTGATGGTCAGGTGTTCACCAACATGGCCATCTACTGTTGAGGTGTTTGAGTTTTCCTCTCCTCTAAAACTCGTGTAATAAGGCTTTTAAATTTAGTTAGTAAAGCCTAAAGCTGGCCATACATGGATCAAATGTCAGCCGGTTTAGCAGGGACCGGCCATCTTTTTTCCCTGCTCAATCAACGCTGCAGGCTTTCTCTCCCAGTACTGATCAGTGTATTGAAGCTTCCTCACTGTTAGAATACAATAGCTCAGCAGGGAGGATTCCCCCCATACACATTCTGAGTGTGTAGACATGGGAATGGAGTCTGTTTTTTTTTTTTTTTTTTCATTTAACCTGCTTGCCAAAAAAAAGAAATGACTCCTTTATGGGCTGTCTTAAGTGGTCCCACCATTCAGCAAGCCTGCTAAATGCATGGAAAAAAGAAATGACTCCTTTATGGGCTGTCTTAAGTGGTTTCCACCATTCAGCAAGCCTGCTAAATGCATGGAAAATAGAAAAAAAGAGTACCTACAAAACTACAATTGTGAAACAGAACACAAGAAGCAATATAACAATGTCAAGAAATACTTTTGGGTAAGCCTCATAGTAATAACACAAAACCAGTACACTCTGAAAAAAGCACAATAGATTTCTTGTACTATTTAACATTGTGGAGCGATGCTGCAGCAGCAAAGACGCCAGACCGATAGTGTCTCATAAAAGAAATGCCAGGCTTATAGTTATTATGTGCCTGTTCTTCAAGGACGGAGCAGCGTTCAGCAGAGTGTGGATTTATAAACATATTTTGCTCTCAGTGGGAGACGGATGAACACTGTAAAATGCTGAGATTGGAACAAGCCCCAAGGCCTAATCCCTCATCCCACAAACTGCTGGATATTACCAATGCCCACCGACTATGCAAGCTTTGCTTGAAGGGCCGTAATCATCACACGGCCCCATGAAACATGATTACCTTCAGCTCTTTGCCCAGTTTGGAGTTCATTTTCAGCATTGCAACCCCCTCCTCCGCCTTTCTCAAGTCCAGCATCTGATGATTCTGTACGTGGCCCATCACTCAGCAGCCCTCAATGTAGATGTGAGGGAGTAAATGAAACACTAGATAGTGATATTGAAGAGGAGGAGAGCTTGTATAGGACAGGGAAATACATGGGACTGCAGTGGCGAAAAAAAGTATTTATTTCCCTACAGATTTTGTAAGTTTGCCCACTTACAAAGAAATGAAGGGTCTATAATTGTTATTATAGGTGCATTTTAAATGATAGAGACACAATATCAACCAAAAATCCAGAAAAAAAAAACATATTATAAAAATGGTATAATAATAATGGTGAGTAAAATAAGTATTTGATCCCCTACCAACCAACAATAATTCTGTCTCTCACAGCCTGGTTACAGTATGTGCTCATGTGGTACACAGATTAGTCATGTCAATTTAAACCGCTTGCCGAACGCCGCACGACTATTTACTGCGGCGGTCAGCCCCTCACAGGCAAAGCGACGTAGTACTACGTCGCTAGCCTGTGAGGCTCTAGGGAGCGAGCGCGCGTCGCCGGAGCCACGCTCCCGCGCAGTCACGGACCCCCCCGCGCGTGTGCCCGGTGGACCCGATGTCCGCCGGGCGTTCGCGATCGTCCGTTACACCGGAAGAAAGGCAGGCAGCTAATGTAAACAAAGCCGCCTGTCATTCTTCCCCGTGTAAGAATGGAGATCACACGGTTCTACTATGCAGGACCGTTGATCTCTGTTCTTACACCAGTAGCCACATCCAATCCCAGTTAGAAACACGCCCCTAGGGACACACTTAACCCCTCCCTCTCCAATAAAGTTAACTCCTTCACTGCCAGTGTAATTTTTACAGTAACAGTGCATATATATAGCACTGATTACTGCAGTAATGTCACTGGTAACCCCAAAAGTGTCAAAAATGTCAGTCAAGGGTCCGATCTGTCCGCCGCAATGTCGCAGTCCCGCAAAAAAAAAAAATCGCAGATCGCCGCCATTACTCGTTAAAAAAAAAAACAACAAAAATGACAAAAATATTTCCCTTAGTTAGTAAACGCAATAACTTTTGCGCAAACCAACCAAAATACGCTTATTGCTATTTTTTTTACCAAACATATGTAGCATAAAACAAATTGGCCTAAAATGTTAAAAAATTTTGATTTTTACATTTTGTTTTTGGGAATTTCATATAAAAATTTTTGAAAAATATTGTTATTTTTGCAAAATTGACGCTCTTTTTTTGTTTATAGCGCATGATCAAAAAATTGCACAGGTGATCAAATACCACCAAAAGAAAGCTCTGTTTGTGGGAAAAAAAGAACGTCAAATTCGTTTAGGTACAGCGTCGCACGACCGCGCAATTGTCCGTTAAAATCACGCAGTGCCGAATCGCAAAATAGGCCCTGGTCAGGAAGGGGGTAAAATCTTCCGGGGCTTACGTGGTTAAGAAGGTGCTCCTAACGACAACTCATTATGTGTATAACAGACACCTGTCCACAGAAACTCTTTTTTCCATTCAAACATCACCATCATGAGCAAGACCAAAGAGCTGTCAAAGAATGTTAAGGACAAGATTGGAGACCTGCACAAGGCTGGAATGGGCTACAAGACCATCAGCAAAGAGCTTGATGAGAAGGAGACAACAGCTATTATTCGCAAATGGAAGAAATTAAAAATAACCATCAGTCATCGCCCTCGGTTTGGAGCTCCATGCAAGATTTCGCCTCATGGGGTAAGGATGATCATGAGAAAAGTGAGGGATCAGCCCAAAACTATACAGGAGGAACTTGTGAATATTATCAAGGCAGTTGGGACAACAGTCACCAAACAAACTATTAGTAATACAATTCGCTGAAATAGATTGAAATCCTGCAGCGCCAGCAAGGTCCCCTTCCTCAAGAAGGCACATGTAAAGGCCTGTCTAAAAATTGGCCAAGGAAAATCTAAATGATTCAGAGAAGGATTGGGAGAAAGTATTGTGGTCAGATGAGACCAAAATTTAGCTCTTTGGCATTAACTAGACTCGACAAAAGCAAACTATGACCCTAAGAACACAATCCCTGCAGTCAAGCACAGAGGTGGAAACATTTTGCTTTGGCGCTGTTTCTCTGTTAAAGGTACAGGCCGACTTTGCCGCATTGAGGGGGCCAATGGACTGGGGCCATGTATTGTAACATAGAAACATAGAATGTGTCGGCAGATAAGAACCATTTGGCCCATCTAGTCTGCCCAATATATCTGAATCCTATGAATAGTCCCTGGCCCTATCTTATATGAAGGATAGCCTTATGCCTATCCCAGGCATGCTTAAACTCCTTCACTGTATTTGCAGCTACCACTTCTGCAGGAAGGTTATTCCATGCATCCACTACTCTCTCAGTAAAGTAATACTTCCTCATATTACTTTTAAACCTTTGCCCCTCTAGTTTAAAACGGTGTCCTCTTGTGGTAGTTTTTCTTCTTTTAAATATGCTCTCCTCCTTTACCGAGTTGATTCCCTTTATGTATTTAAAAGTTTCTATCATATCCCCTCTGTCTCTTCTTTCTTCCAAGCTATACATGTTAAGGTCCTTTAACCTTTCCTGGTAAGTTTTTTCCTGCAATCCATGTACTAGTTTAGTAGCTCTTCTCTGAACTCTCTCTAGAGTATCTATATCCTTCTGGAGATATGGCCTCCAGTACTGCGCACAATACTCCAAGTGAGGTCTCACCAGTGTTCTGTACAGCGGCATAAGCACTTCTCTCTTTCTACTGCTTATACCTCTCCCTATACATCCAAGCATTCTGCTGGCATTTCGTGCTGCTCTATTACATTGTCCTCCCACCTTTAAGTCTTCTGAAATAATTACTCCTAAATCCCTTTCCTCAGATACTGAGGTCAGGACTGTGTCAAATATTCTATATTCTGCCCTTGGGTTTTTACGCCCCAGGTGCATTATCTTGCAGTTATCCACATTAAATTTCAGTTGCCAGAGTTCTGACCATTCTTCTAGTTTTCCTAAATCCTTTTCCATTTGGCATTTCCCTCCAGGAACATCAACCCTGTTACATATCTTTGTGTCATCAGCAAAAAGACAAACCTTACCATCGAGGCCTTTTGCAATATCACTTATGAAGATATTAAACAAAATTGGTCCCAGTACAGATCCCTGAGGTACCCCACTGGTAACATGACCTTGTTCTGAATGTTCTCCATTGACTACAACCCTCTGTTGTCTGTCACTCAGCCACTGCCTAATCCACTCAACAATATGGGATTGTAAAATCTTGGAGGGGAACCTTCTTCTCCCAGCCAGAACACTGAAGATGGGTCGTGGATGGTTCTTCCAACATGACAATGACCTAAAACATACCGCAAAGGCAACAAAGAGTGGCTCAAGAAGAAGTACATTAAGGTCATGGAGTGGTCTAGCAAGTCTCCAGACCTAAGTCCTATAGAAAATTCATGGAGAGAGCTGAAACTTTGAGTTGCCAAGCGACAGCAAATAAACCTTAAAGATTTAGAAAAGATCTGTAAAGAACATTAGACCAAAATCCCTCCTGAGATGTGTGCAAACCTGGCAACCAACTACAAGAAATGTCTTACCAACAAGGGTTTCTCGACCATACACTAAGTCATGTTTTACTTTGGGATCAAATGTTTATTTTACTCACTGAGCTGCCATTTAATTTATAACATTTGTATCATGTGTTTTTTATTTAGATGATATTTGTATCATGTGTTTGAGTTTTGGATGATATTCCATCTCTATCATTTAAAACACACCTGTGATAAAAATTATAAACTTACAAAACCTGTAGGGGATCAAATCATTATTTTCCCCACTGAATACAAAAATTTTCTAGGCCTGCACATCTACCAAAAATCGACTTTTGTTAAAGGAGCTGGGTGCAAAATTGTCTGTCGAAGATTGACTGCATCCAATCAGACGTCATCTCCCACTCTGTCTGCTATTAGGTGATGCCTGAATACTCTTCTCTTTAGGGAAGCCTATCCTGACTCCACCCAACAACCAAACTGTTTCCATCAACTCATTCCCTCACTTTTATTACCTTCTGTATCATTTACACCCCCCCCCCCCATTTTAGATAGTAAACTCTCATAAACAGACCGCATTTAAAGGCCATACACACGATGAGAACATCAGACTAAAAAAAAAGGCCGCTCTAGATGATGTTGTAGTGACGAAACGTGTAGGGCGGAGACTAGCATCAATACGTCACCTCCGGTTTTTGTGGTTCTCTGCCATGGAACGCGGATGCGCCATGGTAATGCTGACTGCTGAACATAGACTTTGTCAACTGTATATTACTGCTTTATTTGAATACCATATTTGGAAATACTACACTATGGGGCATCCTATCCTTTCTCCTTGAGCATTATCAGACCCTTCTAGAAATTGGATACCAGTGAGGGGGGACATCCCGATACGGACAGGACGGTACCCTATAACGCCTTTACCCCTGTTTAAATGGGTGGGCAATCTGGTGAGTGTAATTCCTAGTGGGGACCACGGGTGAAAGCGCAGAGGACACACATACTGTGTAACACCTGCACAGAATTTTGTTGATACAGCACAAAGGATATATTGGAACATCTACCATCACAACAAAAAGCTGCCAGATTGGACTGAATGAAGCACTATAAGGACTATAATTGATTGCAATTGTCACTTTTTTTGCACTATTAGCACATACTGGGCATATGCAAGTATACACCAGGGATTGGTAAACCATCATAAAACAGTCCCCCTGGTGGACAGTGATTATAAGTACTTTGGAGATTTTATTTATTAGTACACAGCTTTCGAGAGCTCATCCCAACAGTTCATGCAAAAATATCTGAAGGGACAAGCACGAAAGTTTTTCTTGTACAATAACAGAACGAACGATTTTCGTGTAATTAGTATGGCATTTGTACCAGTGTTAATTTCATAGATGAAAACATTTTAGTCCTCAGCAGCAGTTTGAAAACTAAACAACCCCACATTTTTGTTGATTGACGAAAACTATTACGAAAATCAATACCCATTTTCGTCAGCAAACGAAAACAGAATGAGGCAATTTAGACAAAAGACTATGAAAAACTAAATCGAAATTTGACGCCAAAAGTAACACTGATTTGTACGGAAAATATTGTGTGACCAGGATCGCGTATACTCGGAAACAGAAGAATACATTACATCACAAAATAATACATTACATCTCTTGGGTACAGGTGTATTCTGTTTTATGAGAAATGTTGTAACTTTAGTAAACAATTGGTTTTCGATATAAGACTAGCATGCAAAAAACCCCAAAAAAACAGATCATTTGTCTGATATTCTCATCGTGTGTGCTAGGATTAACCCTCTTGTCTTGAATTGTATTGTAACTGTACAATTTTTCTATATATGTATTAAGTAACTAGAGGCCACTAAAGACTACTGGTATGTTACAAAAGCTGTTAAGAAACTGCTATTAATTTGCAAGAGATTGTAGCCTTGTTATTAGGGGTTGCTAAAAACTGATAAGATGTTACAAAATGCTGTTAGAAACTGCTACTAAAGCAGCCCATACTTGCTTCATTTTTTTTTCCTTCAACCAGCAGGCTAAACGGGAAGAATACTACTCAATTCCCCCATCCACACACTGGATGTGGATAAGGGAATCCTCTGTGCTGAATTAGGCCCCTTTCACACTTGGAGTCCGTCGGCGGGCTCCGTTTTTCTCAACGGGGGATCGATCCACCGATCCCCCATTGATCCCCCACTGAGCAGACGGATGGCAGCTCTGTCTCCGCTCTGTGTGTGCGGAGACAGAGCTGTCAGGTCCGCGCTCTTCTCTATCCGCTGCCCCATAGAGATGCTGAAAAACTGACAGGCGGATCTGAATGGTCCGCTAGTGTGAAAGGGGCCTTATTGTATTCTGACAGAGGGGATACTTCCCTGCCATCAGAATACACTGATCAGTGCAGCCGGTGTAACATTAAAAAATCCTACCCCGTGAAAATTCCCTACCCTCGTCACTTCCTGTGCACGTACATCATTGAACGGCTGAGCAGCTTCCCACTGTGCATGCTCACAGCTGCAGAGGGTAGGGAATTTTCATGGGGTAGTGTTTTTTTAATGTTTACAAGCCGGTAAATTAAATCATCTCCGCTCCAAGTCTGAGATTTACCAATTCATCCCAAAGGTGTTCTATCGGGTTGAGGTCAGGACTCTGTGCAGGACAGTCAAGTTCCTGCACCCCAAACTCACTCCTCCATGTCTTTGTGGACCTGGCTAAGGAACTTTAAGAAACCACTATGAAGTTAGAAATGAAGAAACTGCAGCCCTGCTAAGACATTGTAAAGTTAGGGTGTAACATGTCTGATGAGCTTAAGAGATAACCAGAGGGTATTAGAAAAGAAAAATCTTCTACTACTGATAACTCATTAACGACAACAGTGATACAAAGCAAAGCCTGCATTGTTTCATTCTACTCTATTACTTTGCAATCCTTCTCCACTACTCCACACACACGGCTGCAGGATTGGAAGGACCGCTAGGGGGAAGAATGTCCAATGTTACATCAGGTCTTCTGAGAACATCTGTCGGCATCCTGAGTTCACACAGACAAATGACTTTGCTCAGCTAACAAGATTATCTGCACTGTCAGCCTCTATAAGCGTGTCATTTTTTACTACATACTCACGAATAATACAAAAGGACTGTCATATGCCTTCTTTTAGCGTCCACTTGAATATTCAAGTAAAACTCCTCTGATCTGTCCGCGCAGTGACACCATTGGCTGTCAGACAGTTGAAAAGTGTAAACTGCATGACTCGGGATCCCATAAATAATGAAGCTGCTGCTTACAAAAATGGATGCTCTGACATAATGTTTATAAATATTGCTTAAGTGGGGTACACACTAGTAGAAAATCTGCCGAAAATTCCCGTCCGAGGTAAAATCGTGCGATTTTCGGCTAGTGTGTACACAACTTTCAGCAACCGATGCCGACATCAACGAAAAAAAACAGAGGGACAAACACCAAAATTTTCATCGTCCATCCCCAGCGCGACCAACTTTCGTTTAAGAACTACAAAGGACCGGAGGTAGAGATACCAAGTAACATTGTTTTTAAACATTGACTAAACAGGGGATAGAGAGGTACAAAGTAGCATTATTTATAAGCATTGTTCAGGCAGAGAGATACACAGTAACATTGTTTATAAACATTGCTTAGACAGGAGATAGAGATACAAAGTAACACTGTTTGTATCTCTCTGCCTGAACAATGTTTATAAACAATGTTACTTTGTATCTCTCTGCCTGAACAATGTTTATAAAGTAACATTGTTTATAAACATTGTTCAGGCAGATAAATACAAAGTAACATTGTTTATAAACATTGTTGAGACAGGAGATATAGAGATACAAAGTAACATTGTTTATAAACATTGTTCAGGCAGAGAGATACAAAGTAACGCTGTTTATAAGTATTGTTCAGGCAGAGAGATACAAAGTAACATTGTTTATAAACATTGCTTAGACAGGAGATAAAGAGATACAAAGTAACATTGTTTATAAACATTGTTCAGGCAGAGATATACAAAGTAACGCTGTTTATAAGCATTGTTCAGGCAGAGAGATACAAAGTAACATTGTTTATAAACATTGCTTAGATAGGAGATAGAGAGATACAAAGTAACATTGTTTATAAACATTGCTTAGACAGGAGATAGAGAGATACAAAGTAACATTGTTTATAAACATTGTTCAGGCAGAGAGATACACAGTAACATTGTTTATAAACATTGCTTAGACAGGAGATAGAGAGATACAAAGTAACATTGTTTATAAACATTGTTCAGGCAGAGAGAAACAAAGTAACATTGTTTATAAACATTGATCAGATGGGAGGTACAGAAATACAAAGTTCCAATGTTTATAAACCTTGTTCAAACGGGAGATAGAGACATAGAAAATAACATTGTTTATAAACATTGACCAGACAGGAGATTAAGACTCCATTCACACCAGCGCGACTTGTCAGGCAACTTGTCAGCCTGACAAGTCGCGCTCCCTTGCGGTCCATTGACTGCTACAGGACCCGTTCTAATAGGAGCGACACAAGTCGCTCCGACTTAGAAAAAGGGTCCTGTACTACTTCGGGCGACCGCGGAGCGACTTGCATAGACTTCCATTATTTGAAGTCCTTGCAAGTCGTTCCGAAGTCGTGGTGCATGGGAATGCACAAGTCGCCCCCGAAGTAGTACAGAGTCGTGCCGCCCAAGTGTGAACCGAGTCAGAGAGATACAAAGTAACATTGTTTATGAATATTGATCAGATGGGAGGTGCAGAGATACAAAGTAACTGTTTCTGAACATTGATCTGACTGGAGATAGAGAGATACAAAGCCCAGCATCTGGACACTCTGACCAGCCAATGATGTGCTCCAGGCTATATCCCAGGATAACAGAATCAACCTAGTTGGAGATCCTGCACATGCACAGTACGTAATTCAATTAGACTTTAAAGCAGTATTAAACTCAAAATTAATCATGTCAATTACAGGCCCCTTCCTTTTCTAAAGTGATCTGCACTGATCACTTACTCTGTTTATTAGTTAAACTGAAGCATAGTAAACTTTTGTGTACTATGCTTCAGTTTGTGAATGAACAGGAAGCTGCTCAGCACAGAGCACTGCCCATTCATTCAGCTCAAGCTTCAGAGAAAGGACTTGAGGAACCCGTGTCCTCAATTCCTTTCTTTGTTTTTAACCACTTCCGGACCGCCCACCGGTGTATTTACGTCACAAGTTTGATGTTAAATACCGGGTTATGGCAGCAGAAAGTTGTCATAGCCTCGGTATTTTTTTTATACAGCAGGCAATCCGCTTTAACATAAAAGTGGTCCCAGTGGCAGGTTCGCCACGGGATCACTTTTATGGGCAGCGGAAGAGGTGCCCCCAGGGCTGCTGATAGGGGGGGATCTCTGGTCCTCTTGTAGGGGGCCCGAGCACACAGGGGGGCCCACACAGGGAGGGGTATTAGTGATGGACCACAGTTGAAGAACTCTTCCTCCAGCACCTGGTTTCTCCCCCTCTCCCTGCTGCCAGCTTTAATCTGCTGAGAAAGAGACAGTCATCCATCACCAATACCCCTCCCAGCCCTGGCTCTAATGTTAGCTCTGCTCCTAAGTTTGTTATCTCTGTAACTTTGTTTCTCTCTCTCTGTCTCTCTGATCCCGGAGCTCCAACTGCCCAGCCTGCATATTTTTTTCATCTCATCATTCTTAATAACTCAGTTTTGTCTTTTAGATTTAACAGGAATTCTGTGAGTTATGTTGTATTTGTGTCTGCTAATAATGATTTTATTGAATTTTTAGCAAAAAATAGCTTTAATATTTTCTTGGGGGGGGGGCCCTGTCAGGTAGTCTGTACGGGGCCCCGTGATTTCTATCAGCAGCCCTGGGTCCCCCTCCCGCCACTTCCCGGTCGTTTTCTCCACTTAGTGGGGAAAACGATCTGATCCCCTCTGCGGATGGGACTATGAAGATTTTTAAGTACCAACGTTTGTCAGCAATCTAAGAATGTGCACAATTTTAAAGCACAACATGTTAGGTATCAATTTACTCGTCGTAATATTATCTTTCACATTATAGAAAGAAAAATTGGGCTAACTTTACTGTTTTCCTATTTTTTTAATGCAAATAAATGTGTATTTTTTTTCCATAAAAATTGTGTTTGTAAGACCGCTGCGCAAATACAGTGACAAAGTATTGCAATGATCTCCATCTTATTCTCTAGGGTCTCTGCTAAAAAAACAATATATAGATATATATGTATGTATATAATGTTTGGGGGTTCTAGGTAATTTTGTAGCAAAAAATAATGATTTCAACTTGTAAACAACAAGCTTTAGAAATAGACCTGACCTTAAATGGTTAAAGTGAGACATCAGGAGTTCATTTAGACCCCTGTTATTTCACCAAAGTCCCCAACAGGCTTCAAAAAATTGTAAAAAATTAAAATAAAGATAATACAAAAATTGTAAAAAAAAAAAAAAAAAAAGTAATAGTAAAAAATAATAAAAAATAAATAAAAATAAAAAAACTACTGACATAATCCACTGCCCTCCTGACACTATCCACTGCTCTGATGACTGACACAATCCACTGCCCTACTAACATCCACCTCACCCCTACTGACACTGTCCACTACCCTACTGCCACCAGCCTCTCATCTTACTGACATCAAACTCTCCCTTACTGAGACCATCCACTGCTCTTCTGACACTGACCTCTGCCCTACTGCCACCAACCTCTCACCCTACTGACATCAAACTCTCCCTTACTGACACCGTTTACTGCTCTTCTGATACCGTCCCCTGCCCTACTGACACCGACCTCTGCCCCACTGACATAGTCCACTGATCTACTGACACCATCCACTGCCCTACTGACACCATCTTCTCCCCTACTGACCCCTTCCACTGCTCTATTGACACCATCCACTTCTATATTGATACCGTTCGCTGCCCTACTGACACCAACCTCTCCCATACTGACATCAATCTCTGCCATATTGACACCATCCATACACCATCCACTATAATTGAAAAGCAAACACAATGGCGCACCGGCCTAATGCATTATCCTCTACAAAGGTTTTATTGAATAAAAAGGTATAAAAATACTCACAAATGAGTTCTTGGTACATGCATATCAAATTAATATATTGCCGTCAGCATCAGAACCCGGAAGATGTACCGTCCTCTACAGCTTGAAAAGGCTTACACTTTTCGAGGCTTAGCCTGTTCCTCAGAGCCTGCTGACACTGTCAACACACCATCCAATGCTCTACTGACACTGTCCATGCACCATCTACCACCCAGCTGACACTGTCCACACACCGTCCTCTGCTCTACTGACACTTTCCATACACCATCCACTACCCAACTGACACTGTCCATGCACCATCCACTACCCAACTGACATTGTCCACACACCGTCCACTGCTCTACTGATACTGTCCATGCACCATCCACTACCCAACTGACACTGTCCATGCACCATCCACTACCCAACTAACACTGTCCACACACTATCCACTGTCAAACTGACACTGTCCACACACTGTCCACTACCCAACCGACACTGTCCATGCACCATCCATTACCCAACTGACACTGTCCACACACCATCCACTGCTCTACTGACACTGTCCACACACCATCCACAACCCAACTGACACTTTCCACACATCGTCCACTTCTCTACTGACACTGTCCATGCACCATCCACTACCCATCTGACACTGTCCACACACCGTCCACTGCTCAACTGACACTGTCTGAGAACCATTCACTACCAAACTGATACTGTCCACACCCCGTCCACTACCCAACCGACACTGTCCACGCACCATCCACTTCTCTACTGACACTGTTTATGCACCATCCACTACCCAACTGACACTGTCCACACACTATCCACTAGCCAATTGACACTGTCTACGCACCATCCACTACACAACTGACACTGTCCACACACCGTCCACTGCCCTATTGACACTGTCCACACACTGTCCACTGATCTACTGAGTGACACCATCAACTCATAAGATAGGCCAGGTTCATTATTTTTCAGTGACATTTTTTTTAGTAATCGTAGTATATTTTATGGGTACAAGATTGCTTTTGTATTATATATCCATGCCCCTTTAAGCCCCTCCAACTTTTAACACAATTTGATACGCCACATTGCTGCTCTCCTTGAGGCACTCAAAGGTGTTCCAGGTCTTTTACAATCCTTTAGTGTATACTACAAAAAAATAAAAATTGGTGTGTGCCGCTAAAGTGTTCAGGATTGGCTTGAAGAAAAGATGGCATCCCTACCTGCCACACCAGAAGCAAGCACCGGCACTTTATATGAAGATTTCAAGCCTCACCCCCACAGCGGATTGGGAGGGGTGCTGCTGAGAAGGAAGAAGAGCACACAAAAGTAGGACTTCATAAAGACGGTTTCTTGGCTCACTTATTCTTTCTTGGCGGCACCCACCCTAATCCGCTACAGAAGTGAGGCTTGAAATTACCATTACCAAAACTTTTGTTATTATTATCATACTATGACTTATCTATGTATATATTACACTTCCCTCTCTGGGCAGGGGGCTGGGAGTGTATGGATGAAGAACTTCTCTCTGGGGTGGGATGGACTCCGAGTCTTTGCCCCTGGTGAAAGAATGTCTAGCTCCACCACTGATGGCACCGCAAAAGATAAACAAATCATCAAAAAAGGGACAAAGGTTCTGACCATTACCTACTCTACCTTAAACAAAAATACAAAAAAGTTTTGGCCTTAGATACACTTTAGCCCAACAATAAATAGAACATGCTACAGTACTTTAATCCCATTTTTCTTCTCCAGCCATTTACATTTACCCAACTATTGTGTGCATTGGTAGAAGTTTGTGTTCTTGTGTGTGCCCACTGTGATTTGAACCAGGAAAAAAATTGCAATGGGAGTGCAGCTGGCTCATGTAGAGCCCAGGGCAAACATGCCAAACTGCACCCCCCCCTAAGATGTATTGTGAATATTATGTGACAGCAAAAATCCCCCACAAAAAAACAGAGCACTTATGTGCATGCTTACCCATGAAGTATAAATTCCTGCGGCCTCCCAGTACACATCTACACAGTGTACAAATACTCCTAAATCATCACTCTTAGCACCCCCACCCCCATTTTACCTCCTAGAGCAATACTTACACCCTGCCGCCCCCCAAATTCTCCCTCCCCTTCAATCTCCTTGCGGCACCCACCTTCCCCCCACCTCACATGATACCATAGTGCCCAATGTACCTCCTGCCCACCCCTTGTCCCGGCCCTTTGTGAAGGTGTCAGGTATGGGATGGACATACTAGCTTGTCTATATGGCAAGGAAAGAAGGCAAGAACAAGAATTTGGATGGAGGCCCTGACGTCACCTTTGATATTACAATTCTTTACACTCAGAGAACACCGATCTCTCTCCCTGTGTTATTAAGCTGCTTGAATCCTATTTTTGGGCTGCTGCGGTCAGCCCTTTGTGAATACGCTGTTCTGTTTAAGACATAATCCGGTCCTCTGTAAAATCGATAGGTGCCATGGAAACCAGGCCTGTGTCAGGTGACCAGCAGAGCATTGTATAGAGCACAAAATTACCTAGAATATATACAATACTCCTAAAGAGGGGCAAATTAACCTCCCCTGGTTGGTGCCACCTACCAGCACAGAAACTGCAGGAGAACCATGAGACCCAGAATGCCCTGCATATACCAGAAGGGGGGAGTGTACAAAATGTGATTTGCAAAAAGAATAGAGAAGAAAGAAACAAAAATGAGACACAGAGGTAGCTGAAAGGGACATTACAAATGAGACCCGAAGAAAATGAAGGGGACACCAAGAATGAGACACCGCATGAACTGAAGGGGACACCAAGAATGGGACACACAGGGAGCTGAAGGACTCCACAAATAAATGCATAGGACACTGAAGGACACCAAGGATGAGACACACAGGTAGCTGATGGGACACCAAGAATGAGACATGCAGGGAACTGACCAGACACCAAGAATGAGACACACAGGGTGATGAAGGGGACACCAAGACTAAGACACACAGGGAGCTGAAGGACACCAAGAATGAGACCCATAGTAAACCAAAGGACACCAAGGATGAGACACACAGGGATCTGAAGGAAACCAAGGATGAGACACATGGGGAGCTAAATGAAACCAGAAATGAGACACAGAGGTAGCTGATGGGACCCCAAGAATGAGACATGCTAGGAACTGAACAGACACCAAGAATGAGACACACAGGGTGATGAAGGGAACACCAAGACTAAGACACATAGGGAGCTGAAGGATACCAAGAATGAGACGCAAAGTAAACCAAAGGACACCAAGGATGAGACACACAGGGAACTGAAGGAAACCAAGGATGAGACACACGGGGAGCTAAATGAAACCAGAAATGAGATACAGAGGTAGCTGATGGGACCCCAAGAATGAGACATGCTAGGAACTGAAAAGACACCAAGAATGAGACACACAGGGTGTTGAAGGGTACACCAAGACTAATGCCTCGTTTCCACTGAGTGGTACGGTACGGTTCGGTTCAGTACGGTGCGGTTTGGAACGGTACACCTTGCGTTTCCACTGCCAATAGTACCCTTTCATGATAGGCGTGGTGTAGCAGCAAAGCTGTGATAGACGATTCTCTGTCAACCAATCAACATTCTGCAGAGTGTAGCTCCACCCTGTTGGTACGGTACTAATGTGCTTGGTACCCCAACGAAAAGGTCCCAAAAAAGTGGTACGGTATGGTTCGGAATTAGGGTACCATTCACAATGGAAACGGCATAAATAGCGTACCATACCGAACCATACCAGAAAGCTCAGTGGAAACTAGCCATTAGACACATAAAGAGCTGAAGGACACCAAGAACGAGACACACAGTGAACCAAAGGACACCAAGAGTGGGACACACAGGAAGCTGAATGACACCAAGAATGAGACACACAGTGAACCAAGGTACACCAAGAATGAGTCACACAGTGAACCAAAGGACACCAAGAATGAGTCACACAGGGAGCTGAAGGACACCAAGAATTAGACACACAGTGAATTGAAGGACACCAAGAATGAGTCACACAGTGAACCAAAAGGAAGAATGATAAACGCAGGGATCTAAGGGAGACACCAAGAATGAGATACACAAGGAGCTAAAAAACACTGAGCAAAAGGCACACATTTAAATGGAGGACACCAAGAACAAGACACACAGGGACCCAAACATCATTGTAGTGGACAATGTGCATTATTATGCTTGTTGAGTACAATGTAAAATGCATTGCACTGAACATTAAAAATGGCAGCCAACAGCGCACTTTTGTTGAGCCAAACCTTATTCTCATCTCTAAATATGTTAGCCATGATGTAATAAAGTTGGCACCATTATAGAGAAACTGCCTGGAGTTTTTATTCTTCTGTGTAATTGGGGAATTACTGCCAGATATGGACTTGACCTAAAATGCTCAGGCATGCTGGCAGAAGGGTGTGATTAGCTTAGAAAGGCCCTCCTCCAGATGAAAGAAAAAATGCCCATGATGACTTCTGGAAGGTATGACATGATTTTAGCCTAGGCCAGGAAGAAACTAAAGAAATTAAAAAAAAAAAAACAATTACATTTAACATAACTTCCTATCTATTTTCTAATATTAGCAACCTAAGGAATAAAAATAGTTCATGTTGATTGAAAAAGTTTAGTTCCACTTTAATATTCCTGTATGTGTTCCTGCTACATAACATTTATTTTCCTCTGGTCATGAGAGAGTTAAACTTGGCTGATCGGTGGTGCTGACAGTAATGACCCTATATGGCCCAACAGTGGCTCACAGCGCCACACGCAGTTTATCATTATAAGCGCACTTCCTCTGGCTCAGCTGTGCAGTCAGTGAGAGGGTAATTGGATATTAGCAGAGGGTCAGTACTTCTTGAAATATCATTTCTTAGCCCAGTGACTGGACTTTTTCCCCTCGGCCAGAATGGCCGTTCCCGGAACTGGCTCTATAACTCCCACCGCCACATTCTCAACAGCATTAATCCCTTTCCACCCGGGAGGATTATCAGAGTGTACATTATCACATCTAGTGCTGATTAGAGGCAGTTTGTAGAAGCGGCTACAGAATTTCAAATGGATTCAGTGCCAATTTTCTCCGACTTCCCTCAATTCTGTGCTGAAAATAACATTTTCAGACACAAGAAGATGACGCAAAGCTGATGTCGTAAACTCCATGCAGGCAGCCAGCCTAAAGGTTCACTAAGGGTGGCCGCACATTTGCCATACTTCTGTGTTGTAATGGGTACTTAGTTCATATTTGTATCTATTTTCTATATGATCGTAATGTTTGTATGTTTTTCTATATACATTTTTACAATCTAATGTAGCACCCTCCTAGATAGGTGCTAGATAAAGCATTTGTTTTGCTCCATCTGCTTATCAGGGGAGCCTGATCTGTTAGTTTTGCCTGTTACATGTGTCCAGGTGTGAGTCACTTGGTCTGAGGGAGTGTCCCCACTGTATCCAATAGGGGAGCCTGTTGGACAGTGGAGGAAACCTGGCCAGTGACACACGGGCTTTTGTGGCAGTCCCAGTGGGAGGACATCACCACAGTGCATTCTGGGATTAACCTTAAAAACTGAGGGCACATGTGACAGGGTGTCTTTGGCGGGAAGCAGAGTCCCAGGAGGAGGGTGACGGCTGGTCTCTCCTCCTGTCAGCAAGGGAAAGTGATCACAGGCAGTCGGCCTGGTGAGCCAGGTGTGGAGCTGAACCATAAAGGTCCTGGAGAAAGGGACAGTGGAGCTGAGGGCAGAGCTACCTGGGAAAAACCGTGTCTGTGAGTGTCAGGGGGCTTGCCAAGGGGTCTGCCCAGGAAGGGGACCACTCCAGTGAGGTCAGTGGACGGAAGGTCAGCGCACACAGTTAGAGAGAAAGGGGGTGGCAAGTAGAATCCTGAAGAGTAATTTACCAAGTAGGGATGATCGAACGGTTCGGGTCGACCATCGGTTCGACCCGAACATTGACTGTTCGAGGTTCGGCCGAATTTAGAACTTTTTGCTGAAAAAGTTCGAAATTCGGCAACCAGAACCGACCAAAATGCAATGGGACAGGAACTGGGCTTTAAAAGAATGTAAATTGGACCAGAACCATTAGTAAAAGCCAATTGAGGGGGCAGGAGAATGCTAGGAATGTGATTGGAGTGACTAGGGGGTCCCTAGGCCAATCATTAGTGAATACGCCCCCCAGTATATAAGATAGCCCCCGCCAAATTCCTAGCATTGTAATACAGGGACATGGAAGAGAGTGGAAGCAGTTCTGTTAATTTTACTTTAAAAGTGTCATTTAGCATTTATTAGTGTGAGGAAAGGGATATCTAGTGTAGTTAGAGTGCTCTTTTACACTTTAGTTAGATGCAAAAACTTAGTCAGCCTGCTTTTTGGCTGCAGGCGTTTATAGGGATTTTTTGAGGACAAGTTTGGAGTCAGGCATGACATCTAAACTTGTGTATTGGGGTATATATACACACATGTCTGTATATATACACCTGCACATATATAGGTGTGAAAGGAGCAGAAAACTATACTTGCGCTAATTAAATAATTAACACCAATATGGTTACGCTCCTATCACACCTATATATGTGTATGTGTAAAATACATACAAGTGTGTGTGTATATATATATACCCCTATACAGAAGTATTGCTTGTTTTGCCTGCCTCCAAAGAACCCAAAGAAATGCCCAAAAAAACGCCAGCGCCAAAAAAAAAAAAAACCGCCCAGGTGTGTTTTTGCAGCAGGCGTTTTTTTGGGCATTTTTTTGGGGTCTTTGGAGGCAGGCAAAACATCTGAACTTCTGTATAGGGGTATATATACACACACACTTATATGTATTTTACACATACACATATATATATATGTGATAGGAGCGTAACCATATTGGTGTTAATTATTTCATTAGCGCAAGTATAGTGTTCTGTTACTTTCACACCTATATATGTGTATGGGTATATATACATATAAGTGTGTGTGTATATATACCCTTATACAGAAGTTCAGATGTCATGCCTGCCTCCAAAGAACCCAAAGAAATGCCCCAAAAAAACCCTGCAATAACACACCTGGGCATTTTTTTTTGGCGCAGGCGTTTTTTTGGGCATTTTTTTGGAGGCAGGCAAAACATCTGAACTTCTGAATAAGGGTATATATACACACACACTTATATGTATATATACCCATACACATATATAGGTGTGAAAGTAGCAGAACACTATACTTGCGCTAATGAAATAATTAACACCAATATGGTTACGCTCCTATCACACCTATATATGTGTAAAATACATATAACTGTGTGTGTATATATATCCCTATACAGAAGTTCAGATGTTTTGCCTGCCTCCAAAGACCCCCAAAAAATGCCCAAAAAAACGCCTGCTGCAAAAACACACCTTTTTTTTTTAGCGCTGGCTTTTTTGGCGCTGGCGTTTTTTTGGGCATTTTTTTGGGTTCTTTGGAGGCAGGCAAAACATCTGAACTTCTGTATAGGGGTATATATACACACACACTTATATGTATTTTACACATACACATTTATAGGTGTGATAGGAGCGTAACCATATTGGTGTTAATTATTTCATTAGCGCAAGTATAGTGTTCTGCTACTTTCACACCTATATATGTGTATGGGTATATATACATATAAGTGTGTGTGTATATATACCCCTACACAGAAGTTCTGATGTTATGCCTGCCTCCAATAACCCCCAAAAAATGCCCAAAAAAACGCTTGCTACAAAACCGGCAAGATGTGAAAATAGAGAAGCCATATCCCTGTTCTATAAGTGACATAATACGAATGATCTTTTTTTATGGTTCTGGACATGCTACAGAGCTGAAACTTCACAGGTACACTTTTTAGACCCCCAGACACTAAATCCAAAGTCAAAAAAATCTCTTTTTTTTTTTTTCAATAATTGTCTCTCTATCAAAAATGGGGTTCTGAAATCCGGGCCGAACTTTTGGGAAGTTCGGGTGTTCTGGTCGAACCAAACTTTTTAAAAGTTCGATCATCCCTATATACCAAGTAGTTTGCCTTTCAAATACTTCACTTCAGTGGCAAGGTGAAGCAGCAGCCTTGCCGCATTCAATATAGCTAGTAGTCCTCAAGATTGTGCATAGTTTACCAAGTTGGAGTATCCCACTCATCCCTTCTCTCCTACCATCATAAAATAAAAACAACAAAAACCAAATCCCCCCGGACTGTTTACTGACTAAGCCAAGAATCTAAAGTACTAAGAATTCACAAGTTGTTGCTATGGGTAACCCAGGGGAACCCGCTTTCAGCAGCTTCCATGGGAGTAGTGCTACACTAATAAAAATATTTTTTTACAATTTTGGTCTGTCTTTAAAGTCCATGAGGGGTTTTGGTGCAGTTTCTGCACATAACTTGTGCCCCCAATCAATGCAGAGTGCCACAGCGTGCCCCCTTTAATGCACAGCGCTACAGCGTGCCCCCATTGATGCCCAGTGCCGCAGCGTGCCCCCATCAATGCACAGTGCCACAGTGTGCCCCCCATCAATGCACAGTGTCACAGCGTGCCCCCCATCAATGCACAGTGCCACAGTGTGCCCCCCCATCAATGCACAGTGCCACAGTGTGCCCCCCATCAATGCACAGTGCCACAGTGTGCCCCCATCAATGCACTGTGCCACAGTGTGCCCCCTATCAATGCACAGTGCCACAGTGTGCCCCCATCAATGCACAGTGCCACAGCGTGCCCCCCATCAATGCACAGTGCCACTGTGTGCCCCCCATCAATGCACAGTGCTACATTGTGCCCCCTATCAATGCACAGTGCCACAGTGTGCCCCCATCAATGCACAGTGCCACAGTGTGCCCCCAATCAGTGCAAAGTGCCACTGTGTGCCCCCATCAATGGACAGTGCCACAGTGTGCTTCATCAATGCACAGTGCCACAGTGTGCCCCCATCAATGCAGAGTGCCACAGCTTGCCCTCAATCAATGCAGAGTGTCACAGCGTGCAGAGAGACCAGCACTTACCTGATCCGGCAGCGGCTTCTACTCAGTCCTGCGCGTCTCCCGAGTCCTTCTCCTCCTCGGCCAATGGCAAACGTTTGCCTTTCGGCCAATCAGGAAGCGTGTCTCAGACCGGCTTCATGATTGGCCAGGAGGAGGATCCGAGTGACAATAGCGAATTTTCATTCGCTATTGTCACACAATGGGTGGGCTCGTGGCACACTGCTCTGCGCCCCGGGTCCACCCTTTTCTGAAGCCTATTAGAGCCTCTGGCTCTAATCAGGTGATGGAAAAAAAAAAGCCCATTGAACTCCATGCGTCCAGGGACCCTGCATGTAGATTAGGGGGCCGGATGCATGGATAGGGGGTGGCGCCCCTGCGCCCCTAACACACCAGCCGCCACTGCATGGGGGCCCAAAACTATGTCACACTACCATCTGGACCAGAGAACAATGACACACTGACTCTTGAGGTGTCCCAGAAAAATGACACAATGACACTTGGAGCTCCAGAACAATGACACACTGACATCTGGACTAGAGAACAATGATACACTGACACTTGGGGGTGGGGGGGACAACTAGAAACGGATACCTGGGAGCTCTGGAACGATGGAACACTGACAGTTGAAGGTCCAAAAAAGTTACATACTGACAATAAGGAAACACTAAAACTTGGGTCAGAGAACAATAACACACTGACACTTAGGGATCCAGAACAATGACACGCTAACACTTGGGGTCCCAGTAAAAAGGCAAGCAATTAGTCAATATTAAAAGCATGATTCTGGAGCTAAATGGGCAGAAAACCTTTTAAATATCTGACAAGTGCAATGTTTGGATGGAGAGGTTGTGGATGGTCAGTAAATTATGTCTTGGTGGCATCACATTCCCTCAGATTCATTACGAGTCACTTTTCTGGAGCAAAGCGGCAGATTAAAATTGGTCCAAAGCAGCCAGAGAACTCCCCATAGAGTTTAATTTTAGACGTGAACGTGACTAATCAGATAAGGGAACAATCATAGCAGCCTGCCGACTTTCCATTGAATTAGAGGCTAATTAACAATCCCTTGCCAACCAGAGGGAAATGCCAGTTACAGTGGGCAATGTATGGGTGACTCACAGATTTAGTCATCTTACTTATTACAGATCTTTGTATACAGGTAGAACACACACCAATCATATTCAGCAATAAGACACTGCATTGTGCTGGGACTAAAAATATCAGCAGAAATCATCATGGAAGGGGCTAATAGGTGAAAATATGCTGAGACATAACACAGTAACCCTTAAAAGCCGAAAGAAAGCAGAGAGGGAGAGGGAAAGGGAGGGGGAGTGGCGGGGGATTTGCAGGGGAGAAGAAGAGAGGGAGAGGGAGAGAGAGAGGGAGTGGGAGAGAGGGGGAAAGAGAGAGAGAGATGGAAGGAGAGGGTTGGCAGGGATACCAGCAAAATACATTTTAACTTACCTTGTCCCTTGCCCCCACACACACTCTGGTGCTCCAATTCGTGGTTGGGTTCTCGGCCTCCTCACTTACAATGCAGGACTTATGGTCCTGCATAGTACGGGATGGTGGCACAGACAAGGCCGTCGCTACTTATAGGCAAGGTAAGCGCCGGCCTAGAGCACACTATAGTTGGGGCGGCACTGGCAGGGGCAGACTGGTCTGGGACTGCAAGTATTTTTGGGGGCCGCGGCTGCTCCTTGGGCCGGCTCTGCGGCCCACTTATCCGGCTTCTCTGTGCCGGCCGGAGTGCGGTGGCCTATTGCCTCCCCCTCCAATGAGGAGCGCTCCTCCCCAGCAGCCTATTGGCCCACCCCCTACTACGGGAACCCTCTGGTGTGGAGGAAAGGTGGAAGGGGAAGGGCGGTGCATGGTGCCAATACCATGGTGGAGTGCAGGTACAACAGCTGTGCCTTGATAAGCGGGGGGATACCGAGGAGTGGTTGTGTGAGGTCTGTGTAGTGGTTAGGTAGGTCAGTGTAGTGGTTAGGTAGGTCAGTGTAGTGGTCAGTGTAGTGGTTAAGTAGGTCAGTGTAGTGGTCAGTGTAGTGGTTAGGAAGGTCAGTGTAGTGGTTAGGTAGGTCAGTGTGGTGGTCAGTTTAGTGGTCAGCGTAGTGGTTAGGTAGGTCAGTGTAGTTGTGTAAAACAGTAAATTAATACCCGCGCTGTGATGAATAAATAATAGTGAATTTTTTATATATATATATATATATATATATATATATCCTGAAGCTGCTGCTCACCAAGTATAACACCAGGAAAAACTAGAAAACGTATATAGGCAGCGCTAGCAGGTAAAATCTATAGATAAGTGCTATATTATTAAAGTTGGTATACTGTGATAAAAGGTTATACTAAAAATTAAGTGCATATAAATTCAGTAATTATAAATTCATAAATACGTAAAGTGCAACAGTAAATATGGTTAAGTGTATACAAAATCAGTGAATTCATAAAGTGCAACAATAAATATGATCCAGTGTCCAAAATGTAATCATAAATAAGGTGCAAAATGTATTTAAGGTGCAGTCCAAACTTATATTCTTCCAAAGAAGTTATGGTGCCAAAAAAGGTGCTCAGAATTCAAATAAAGTGCCCAAGTGCTCTTCAAAGAAAATCCCCCTATGGGGATGCACTCACCAGATTTGGGATGTAAATGAGCCTTAAACGTATGTAATATTCCGATTGAAAAGTAAGAGCAGCCTCACGGATACTAAAGGTTTCCCTTGCCCGGATGGATGGCTGCAATCCTTTATTATTGGCTCCTTACTAGCTCCTCTCCACTCTCTCCCCAATGGTGTGTTCAGAAGGAAGGAAAGAAGCCAGACATCGTGAAGCCCGTAATGTATTTATTAAAATGATTAAAAAAAATGGTACTCACAAAGGTAGTAAATGGTTAGGCGTTAGTCAGCAAATACAGCAGAGTCCTTCACTGCCGGCGTGCGGTTCACGGTGGTTCTCAGGAAATGACGCTGTAGCGTACCACTGCCCGGAAGTGCGTCAACGCGTTTCGCCCGCCTTGTGGGCGTTATCAAAGTTGTTAGGTAGGTCAGTGTAGTGGTTAGGTAGGTCAGTGTGGTGGTCAGTGTAGTGGTTAGGTAGGTCAGTGTAGTGGTCAGTGTAGTGGTTTAGTAGGTCAATGTAGTGGTCAGCGTATTGGTTGGGGTAGTGGTTAGGTAGGTCGGTGTAGTGGTTAGTTAGGTCAGTGTAGTGGTTAGGTAGGTGAATGTGGGAAATCAGGTAGGTCTGTGTAGTCTCAGCCATATACATGGGCAGGGCAAAGGGGGTGCAGACAGTGACAGGCCAATTGGGGGGAAGGTGGCAAAATTAGGTTTGGCCTAGGGTTTTCAAAAATCCTTACCTGGGCACAGATACGACCACAGGTGGTACTGCAGAAAGGAAGAGGCTGTGGGGACTGGTCACACAGAAGCAGGGGTCTGTGAAAGCAAGGGATAGGTAATTAAATGTGCTTTTTACAAAAAAAAAGAAAAAAAATTTGCTTTTTATGGATATCCTAGGCTAAAATTGGCATTTAATCCTTGCAATGCAGGGGGCTCAAATGCAAGATGCGAGGGTATTTTTCATTTATGTCCCCAAAGTACAGCTTTAAATTATTTATTGTACAGGAGAGAGAAGAGCGAGAGGATAGAGAGACCGTAAGAAAGGAGAGAGAAAGAGAGTGCTAGAGAAAAAATATTGGAGAGAGATAAAAGAGAAAGAAAGAGAGAGAGGACAGATAGGTTAGAAGGGAACAAGAGGAGAGGGATGATAGAAGCGGTGGAGAGTGAGTGAATGAACTAAAGTGAGAGATAGAGAGGGAATGCACAAAAGTGAATGAGAAAAAAGAGGCGACAGAGATAGAGAATAAGGAGAGATAGAGAAAAAGAGAGATTTCTTTACCCGAAGGACCTCACACATTTTTTGTGGGGTACCCCCTTAAAATCCACACTACACTCTAAGGGTCTGGTATGCATTTTGGGGTGCACTCTATGTATATATTTTTTGTCATTCTTGCTTTAGAATGTGCTACAGCAAAAGTGACATTTACAAAGAGAAAAAAAGAAGATTATACAGTTTAAATTGCCAGCAAATGACAATTAAAAAACAGCCCTCATACCCTTTGTCTGTTGTGTAATTTTTGGGTCCTATAGGGGTGGCTTTTTTTATTTCTCTTTAGAAACTGGCAGTGAAATGTCATTTTCCAGCTTTTTTTCCCCCCTTTGTAAATGTCAGTGCTGCTGCTGCATTACTTTCTGTATATCACAGAGATGTGCTCCTTCACAGGCATGTTATTTAATGGAACTGGGCATTTTTAATATTTTATTTTTTTAATTATTTTGTTTTGCATTGGTACATGTTCCTCAGGGTAGTGCCCACTCCCATGCTATTTTTTGACAACCCCTTGCCTAATAGCCTAGAAAATTGGCATTTTTTGGCTTTACGGATTTGGCTCGCATTGATTTCATTGGGGTTTAGGCTCAGCATCTGAGCTTTTTTGAAATTTGCCAAACCCTACCTAAACGAAACCCAAGGAAGCTCGGCTCATCCCTACTGTAGATAGGCAAAATATTCAGTAGAGCTGTGTAAGGATCAGATGTAAGCAGTCATGTATCTTCTAATATTCAGAATGTGAATGACATTTAAAACAAAGACATGCAGTTGGCCTTCATGAATACATTTCTCAAATGTCACAATAAAAACCATCAGTATAGTAATAATAAAAAAGGGTCTTTAACCACTTGCCTACCGGGGCAATTTTTAAAATTTTTTACACACATGTAAAATCTGAATTTTTTCGCTAGAAATTACTTCAATACCCCCAAAAAGTATATATTTTCTGAAAGCAGAAACTCTGGAAAATACAATGGTGGTAGTTGCAATTTTTTATGTTACAGAAAATGTATGCAGCTATTTATCAAATGCATATTTTCAGGAAAAAATGCAGTACAATAAATTTTAGGGGGCGTAGCCTGACTGTCATGGTGTGAGGACGGTTGGTCCCAGAGCACCAGCTAACCCTCGGGCACAGAGCCACACAACAGTGGTCCCCGGCCTCCAAACCCAACCTCAATCATGCCACCTAAATGCCACCCTTCCTCTCAGCCACCCTGTGGCAGAAGATCACAGCCAAATGGACTACATTCCTTTTTTACTCCGCATGCAGCCAGCTCCAGGAATGCAGTCAAGATGGTGCCTGGACACGTTGCTTCATAGCGCCATTTGCTGGCACACAGCAGCGGCTCTATGGATCTGTCACTTTCACCCCAGGTACCGTGCATGAGCCCCACACTATCTGCACACTCAGGGGGTAGATCCTCCCCCTCATCAGAGCCAGACATGGACCTTTGAGACCACATTAGAGCCTTGCCCATTAAAGCTGACAAACAACTGATTATAGCAGTGGAGCTCTCATGTAAGCAGGCTAGAGGGGATCAAGGAAGAAACGACAGCTATGGAGCACAGGGTGGAGGCTGTGGAGAATAGTCAAGATGAGACCTTATAGACTGTTATGACTTTACAAGAGACTATCACACATCGTGAGGATGTCCTTAACTCTCTTCTTGACCAACTAGATGATTATGAAAACCGGAACAGAATACAGAATATTCGCATTCATGGCCTGCCAGAGGCAACGCGGCCTCCAGATTTATTACATACAGTACAGGCCCTGTTTTGTCAAATACTGAGGGACAGCTGAAATTGAGATTAATAGGGTTCATCGAGCCCTTTAACCGGTCCCTCAGGATGCGGACAAACCACGAAATGTCATTTGTAAATTGCAAAAGTATTCCATGAAGGAGATGGTGACGCACAACCATCCACTGAATTTGATAAGCCTTACATAGTTAGTGAGGTCAAAAAAAAGACACCAGTCCATCCAGTTCAACCTATGATGTGTGTGTGTGTTTGCTGTTAACCGTACATTTTATACCCCTGTATGTTGTGGTCTTTAAGGTGCCCATCTAATAGTTATTTGAAACTATCGATGCTCCCTGCTGATACCACTGCTTGTGGAAGAGAATTCCACATCCTTACTGCTCTGACAGTGAAGAACCCCTTACGTATTTTAACCACTTTACCACTAAGCCTATTTTTGACACTTTTTGTTTACAAGTTTAAATCAGTATTTGTTGCTAGAAAACTACTTAAAACCCCCAAACATTATATATATATTTTTAGCAAAGACTCTGGAGAATAAAATGTCGGTCATTGCAAAATTTTTTGTCACGCGGTATTTGCGCAGCGGTCTTTAAAACGCCATTTTTTTGGAAAAAAAATTTGAAAAATCACATTTCACTGCATTTAAAAAATACTAAACAGTAAAGTTAGCCCATTTTTTTTTGTATATTGTGAAAGATGATGTCACGCCGAGTAAATAGATACCCAATATGTTACGGTTTAAAATTGCGCCCCCCCGTGGGATGGCGACAAACTACGGTCAATAGAGATCTCAGTTACCAGTTTAGAGTTAGAGTGTAGCTCTTTTTTTTTAAATTATTGCCCACGCTCTGGCGATCGCGGCGATACCTCACATGTGTGGTTTGAACAGCGATTTCATTCGCGGCTCGACTTGCGTATACGTTTTTTTTTGTGCGCGAGCTAACGGTGACGGGGGCAGCTAAATTTTTTTTTTTTCCTATTTATTTTTTCTTTTTTTTTAACTTTATTACAGGTTTTTTAAAAAAAAAAAAAAAAAAAATCTGATCACTTTTATTGCTGTCACAAGCAATATAAACATCCCTTGTGACACCAATATGTAGTGACAGGTACACTTTATGGAGGGATCGAGGGTCTAAAAGACCCTAGACCCCTCCACTACACTTCCCTGTATGCAAAACGCCAAAAACGGCATTTTTGCATACAGATGTTTTTCAAATCTGCCGCCTTTTGCAGCACAGTAACCCGGAAGTGACGTCATGGACACCGCCTCCGGGTTAAGTCATCGGAGACCCGATCGATGCCGTTTCCGGCATTCATCGGGACTCCATCCAGCCGGCGGACGTGCCGGCTGGGTGCTCGGGGCTCCCGGTGGGACGGGAGCCCCGAGCAAAGCCACGGAAGGCGGCGGGAGGGGGGGACGTCCCCTCCCGCCCCCCGGGTAACGATCGAGTGGCTCCCGAGCCGCATCGGTCATTACCGACGGAAAGCCGACCGTCGGCTTCAAACCACGGTACCGGGATGATGCCTCTAGCTAGAGGCATCATCCCGGTATAACCCCGCAAAGTCAGCCGACGTAGGTCTACGTGGCTAGACGTTAAGTGGTTAAGGTTAAACCGCCTTTCCTCTAGTTTTAGGGAGTGGCCACGTGTCTTATTGTATTCCCTTTCTCTGAATTCCCAGACCTGTCATGCAGAACCCTTATGCAGCAGCGTGCTGTCTGCCCTCTGTTGGATGTGCTACACACAGTGAATGTGCCTTATCTCTGGGGATTCCTTTTCCATTTGTCAGCCACCAGGAATGGGAAAACTGTGACCCTTTGCACCAAAGGATGACCTACCACTTTTCCTTGATGATTTGGATCTCCCTTCAACCGACTTTCTGGATCGGAGACTATGCAGCAACATCCCGCTTCCCCATCGCCCGAAGCGATGGCGACAGGCCACTTCCAAGGCTTGCCGGAGGAACTGCACGGGTAGCCAGACCCAAAAAGCCACATTACCACCTGCAACCTGACTGACTTCTTGGGGGTCCCTATCCAGGAATGGATGTTCCCTGAGTTTCTCCTGCTCTTACTAGAGAAGAGGTTTCCCATGGTCCTAGGCTCCCTGGAAGCACCCTTTGTAAGCCTCCTAAAACCAATCAGGTGGCTCTACATCACTTTTATTGGAAAGTTCTTTGCCGTCTCTTAAAGTCAGTACCAAGCTCACAACTGCAGCAGCCACTGTGAGATTAACCTAACCACTAGTCTACCATTCTATTTAGAAACATACATTGATAGAAAAGTGGTTCACCTCCAGCCCAGTAACTGGGCTGAGAGGAGCATGCTGGGAGAAGGAGGTCACTGGCAGAGATGTATAGTAACGAAGTAGAACTACTTAAGTACTGTACTTAAGTACCGAAATGCGGTATCTGTACTTTCCTAGAGTAGAATTTTTTTCTCCTACTTCTACTTTTACTTCACTACATTTTTTCGATGATTTCGATACTTCTACTCAAGTATTTTTTTTTTGTGCTGCATAGTTACTCGTTACTTTTAAAAAAATTACCACTGCCAGAACAGTAGATGGCAGGTTGCATAAAGCTCAAAAAAATGTGTATAATGTCATTTGTAAATCAGCGCATACGAAAATAAAGGCTGTGTATAATAAAAGCTGCTATACCAAATCTTTCCAATAAAAAGAAAATATGAAACAAACAAATAAATGGTGCTACAGCGCTTAAAGTGCATCAAGAAACTACTAACAAACACAGGTTAATCATTTGAATAAATCATTTGAAATAATAAAAAACAATATGATGTTCAAACTTTTGACTTCTTTCTTTAATAACTACATAACACAGTACTTGTACTTCTACTTTCAGTACTTGAGTAGAAATTTTTTTTCAAAACTACTTGTACTTTTTACTTTTAGTACTTAAGTAGCAAATTTTTTGAAAAAACTACTTGCAATACTTAAGTAAAAAAAATGTTGAATACTTTAGTACTTCTACTTAAGTAACTTTTTCTGCGAGCACTTCCACTTCTACTCAAGTCACTTTTTGATCGAGCACTTGTACTTTTACTCAAGTAGAAATTTTGAGTACTTTATACAAGTCTGGTCACTGGTTTGATGGGGGCAGGAGAAAATATTTATTCTCCTCTCCCCCATTGATCAATTATCAGGTGTAAAGTAACATTATAACTTTCTAGCCAGTCACAAAGTGAGGTGCCACAGCAAGGGGTTGCTCTAAATGAGGCAACGTTTACATAAATGCACCAGGATTTATTTAATTGTTTCATTTCTGAGCCACTTTCTCTTTACAGGAAGAAGATGGTGACCCTGGATGATGCCTGAACAAAGATGGTGCTGTGCTTCTAAGGAGAAAAGCAGATGAAGGAATTGTCTAAGGGAGAGCTGAGATCTCTGGAAGTGTTAAGCCTAGTACACACAGGTCAAATGCCAGGCAACATTGGCCGGTTTAATAAAGAAAAACTCGGACATTCGGCCCGTGTATGGAAGCTGGGTGTATATCAGTTGGCTCCCAATCAGTGCTCTCTGCCAATGGCTAAGAATGCTGACAAAAGTGTTCTGGTGGGGGGCTGTTCTCCTATCAGAACATGTTAGCTCAGAAGGGGAGATCGCTATACAAACATTGGATTGTTAGTGCAATGGCTCGGACCTGAGCTGTTTTTTCGTTCCCCCCAGCAGCAGCAAAAGATCTCCCAGCAGCCAGCATCAATAGACTCTCTAGCAGCCAGCAACAGTAGACCCCTTCATAAACAGTAGATCCCTTCCAGCAACAATTAACCCTCAGTATCAAAAGATTCTCCACCAACAACAATAGACTGGCATGCAAAAATAGATCCCCACCAGCAACAATAGATTCCCCTAACAGCCAGCATTAGTAGACCCTCCAGCACCCCCTGGAGGTGCCGGAACTACGTTCCCTCGCGTTCCCGCTGAAAAAAAGCTTACCTTTAGGTACTGTAAATATCTCCTAAATGTGCACCGATTAGGAGATTTTTACTATATATGCAGCCGATGACATCATCAGCGCATTTGCTCTGAAGGAACAGGCACCTGGGAAGTTCCTTCAGAATCCTGTGCCGTATCAGCATCTCCCCTGCGCATGCGTTGGAATGACGTCATCGCGGCTCCACCCAGTCACACAGCCGGAGTCCGCAAACCCGGAAGGAAGATGGGTGAAGATGGAAGTGGCATCCAGCAATGACATTGCATCGCTGGAATGCTTAATTTTTAGATACGTTTCACATAATCTGCTATTATGCGATGCATACTAGCACATTATGGCATTACCTTGCAGGTCTGAAAAAAAAAAGGCACCCAGCGGTTTACAACTGCTCTAAGTCTAGGTCCACTTTAAAAGGTTATAAATCTCCAGTTAAAGCTTTTCTATCCACAGAGCTGAACTTTATTGACTTCCAAAAAAGAAAATTAAATTGCTTCTTTCCTCTAGTCCAATGTCACATTTTCCAGCTATATGCTCCACTCAACCCTAAGCCGACATCCTTTAAATAAATTCAAATTTGTGTATGCAGATTTGTAGAACTCTAATCCATGCAAGGTTCAGCGAGACGTAAAGACGACACATACATTGAATGGGGCAGACGTGAACGGATTACTGTGACCTCCTAATAGTCAGGAGAATTCCTGTATTGAGGTATTATAATCACAATTGTCCTACCTATGCCAATGTATTTAAAGGGCTGTTATCCAGACACTGCAAGCTGGCTTAGGGGTCTATTCCAGAGGCGTAACTAGAACCTTCAGGGCCCTGATGCAAGAAACCATGAAGGGCCCCCCAGACCCCTGGCCGGGGCCCTTACCTTCAAGCCTAGGGCTCTTCCCACTAATCCTGGGGCTCTTTACACTCGTTGCATGGCCTTTTATTACGGTCCCGCAGCAGGATTCTTTCACAAGTTCTGCAGTGGGCCCCCTTCCTGCAATCTTGGGGCCTCCCCACAGTGGTGCAATGCCAGGGTCCGGTCACAAGTGTGACCTTTGCGATCCTGGAAGTTCACCCACTGGTTTGCTACCGGGCCCCCTGGAGCATGGGGCCCGGTAGCGATTGCAACCCCTGTAGTTACGCCCCTGGTCTATTCATAAAAAAAGTCAAATAGTCTCCGTCCAGCAAACTTTTATGAATATTCATTCTGGGCAAAAACAAATGTTCTTTAGGTGATTTTCACCTCTGAATAAGGCTCAGTTCAGATCTGTGCATGCGTGTTTTAGTGCACATCACAGGTAGGGCAGCCCATTCATTCAAATGTGCTACTCTACCCAAAAAAATTGTCCCCTACCCTTTTTTTTTTTAATTGCACAACAGTGATCCGTATGGTTTTTCAGCACCATGGTGCTTGGTGTGCACCGCAGACGCTCCTGCATGGGGGGTGCCAAAAAGAATTAATGTGCATCCATTATAGTGCAGCAAATTCCTCTGCAAGTTCGGAATGTGCATCATTTTGCGTTCATTCCCCACTCGGAGAAATGTCAGCCTGGCTTGAAGAGTAACTGCAAAAAAAAAAAAAAAAAAAAATCGCAAAAAAAGAAAAAATAACATAGCGTATACAATTGCGCCACAAGTCATATTGTCATTGAATATTATTAAATGACCTTTCCTTTTAGATCTGCAGCCGCTGTAATTTTCTGAAAATGCAATGCAATATGTCTACCTGGAGGTGTACAGAAGGCCCCCTAGAAACATAATTTTCTGCTTCTGTGATTGGCTCAACGATTTCCCAGAATTTTTGGTGAGATACACCCAATAGAAACACATCTAAAGGGATGCAGACCTAGCAGCTTTCCTCATTAGTGTCCTGCAGGTGCCACAGCTGATAGATAATTATGAAACCACTCCCATTAGACGCACTTTCCCACATGAGCACAGAGGAACACACAGGGATTTCTTCAGAATAATCAAAAGGTAGGAATCTGCAACAGAGTTTGTGAAAATCCTTGCAATGTACATAGATCAACCAGGGGGGATTTGCTTTTTCCGCAACAAAAGTGGAGTTAAATTTTTTTCTTTTTTTATGAGCATGAGTAAAATACTGCATTATGACAACAAGATGGAGCTGAGGAAATACATATGTCTTTTATACAATTGAGACCCCGTTCACACTGGGGCGACCTGTCAGGCGACCTGGTCGCCTGACAGGTCGCCGTAGGTCGCCTGCCATAGAGAAGCTGTGGACCCGTTCTAATAGGAGCGACACAAGTCGCTCCGACTTAGAAAAAGGGTCCGGAGCTTCTTTGGGGCGACCCGGAGCGACCTGCGTTGACTTCAATGATATGAAGTCCGTGCCGGCCGCACCGAGGTCGCGGTGCGAGCTGTGCACCGCGACCTGTGAGGTCGCCCCGGCAAGTAGCGTCGCCCCAGTGTGAACGGGGTCTAACAATTCCAGAGCACGTAGGGAATTGGTAAATAAATATTATGATTGGTTACATTGTATCTCTTCTTACAAAGACGTATGTATTTCCTATGCTCCCCAGCGCCATCCAGTGGCCACAATACAGTATTTTACTACTACCCACAAAAAAATAAAATAAAAACTTCTTAGAAAATAATTATTTAAAAAAATGTTTTTAAAAAGTTGGAGCACCCCTGTCAACCCCTTACACATTCCAAAAAAAAAAAAAAAAAAAGCACAGCAGAGGGCTAGCTTGTGTATTTACCATCAATTGGGTCATACATGAGGTATTGCCATTAATGAGTTAAAGCAATAATTCTAGAGCCATCATTTACAGTTGACTGTAAACTGATAACATGTAAACGGTTTTTAAAAATGCCTATGGTAAATTTGGGGTATCAGAGTTTTTTGCGATTTCATAGGTGTGCACAATTTTCCTGGCTTGTTTGGTATCTTTTTTGACTTTTTGGGGGGTTTCAGTAATTTCTAGCAAAAATTGCAGTTTTTAACATGTGCAAAAAATGTAAAAATTGTCCCGGATAAGATAAGTGGTTAAGTCCCGGTTCGCACTTGTGCGATGCAGGAAGGCTGCGAATTCACAGCCTGTTCCCGCATCGCAAACGCACATCTGGCAGTTCACACTGCCATATGCGATATGCAGGGGGTGTCAATTAAATGTTAACGACACCCCAGTTTGATCGCATATCGCAGTGCGATCTGACAGTTCGCACAGGATCGGATCGCACAAGTGTGAACCACTGTGCGATCCGATCCTGATGCGGCTGAAAAAAAGGGTCATGTGCGAGTTTGGTGCGGATACAGTGCGAATTCAGCCATACAAAGTATATGGCTGAATTCGCATCCGCACATCTGATCGCATGTAATGAAGGAGCAGTGAGCTCCGAATTACATGTGATCGCCGCACTCGCAAAAATGTGAACCGCCCCTTAAGCAGAATTAAACTCAACTTCACAACTTTCCCCATCAGCAAGCTCACAGTACATATGGTGAGGCAAAGGACACAGGAAATGGACAGGACACCAAACTTTGTGACAATCTAAAAAACTGCACGTTTGAGAAGCCTACACATTTCGAGGATTTATATTCCCTTCTTCAGGGCTGATTAACAGAAATAGTAATAGTGTATAAAAAATAAAATAAAAACCCTAACAATGAACTTCCCTTAATTGCTCCTTTTAAAGCTAAGTACACACTATGAGAAAATCGAAAGAAAAATTCAGTACAAGGCACAATCGATCGATTTCCTTATAATGTGTACACAACTTTGGACATCCGATTCAGACTTTCAAATAAAATTTCCGAAGGGACAAAGTCCAAATTTTTTCTAGAACGTGAACCAGACGAACAATTTTTGTTTATTGTGTATGCTTTTGTATGAGAAAAGTCTGATCCTGAAGACTTTGCATGATTGGAAACAATAAAACAACAACAAAAAAAGTCTTTGTCGTATTCGCATTGGTTTGCGCCCCCCCCCCCGCCTGAATTGCCAAGCACCAGCCGCCTCTGGATTTGAAGTCACCCTAGGAAAAGACACCTCCCTCTCCTCCATAACAGTGGGGAGGTGTTCTGTAGTTCACAGAAGAGAACTGGGAAAGCTGTACAGTAAAACCTTGGATTGCGAACATAATTCGTTCCGTAACCATGCTTGTAATCCAAAGCACTCTTATATCAAAGCGAATTTCCCCATAAGAAATAATGAAAACTCAGATGATTCGTTCCACAACCATTTATTCATAAATCCTTCGGTTTATAGTCCATATAAAAAGAATAGAATTGCGATAAGGTTGCATAAAATATCCATCCACAAATAGCCGCTTCCATAAGGGGATTAGAAGAAAAATCCAGCAGGAGCTACAGAGTATCAAAGAGAAGAGAGGCGCCTCTAAGTGTAGCAATATGGTTCCATTTAATATAGGTTCAACATTTAGCAACTCACATGGTTGATGAATAAAACAGGCACATCTAAGTATGCAGGCATCCGGGGTAAAGCTGTCCACATAGACCGTCTTCTGCACCGCCGGCTGCTAGTCTGTAATCCTGACCGGGAAGACCACCCTGCAGTAAAGCGATCTGAAAGCGAGGGGCAGCATGGAAGGGATGATGTAGATGTCGGTGCGGAGGATGGTCTATGTGGACAGCTTTACCCCGGATGCTTGCATACTTAAATGTGCCTGTTCCAATCATCAACCATGTGAGTTGCTAAATGTTGTACCTTCATTAAATTTAACCATATTGCTACACTTAGAGGCGCCTCTCTTCTCTTTTATACTTAGCTGTAACTTGAGGCCACTTGTATACCAAGACATCGCTTGTATATCAAGTCAAAGTGTATTTGAAAATTTTGCTTGTCTTGCAAAGCGCTCTTAAACCAAGTTACTCTCAAACCAAGGTTTTACTGTATGAGATATTATTTCAGTGCACAGGAATGGCATTGGATTTCTGGCAGGATCATCATGTGAAAATATAAAACGGGAAAAAAGCTTGAAAAAAAAAAAAAAGGAATGCAGCCACCACATCTATGGTACAATCAGAATTAACGTATTCCATACTTGTTCCTGGGTTTAGAAACACTTTAAAACACAAAGAAGCAGTCATATTGCTTTAAAAGGACAGGTTTACTTTAAGCTGGACCACGGCTTTGGCCCAGAATGTCAGCAGTGTCATTTGCACCCATTCTTAGTAAATAGCATCTAATTACAAAGTCTAAGGACAATCAAAGAAGGAGTATGGAGCGAGTTCACAACACGCCAAGAATCCTCAGTTATACTTCTCGCACCATCTGTTGCTCTTTAATCAAGACTTAATTTTATTTAAATGTTTGTTCTTACAAACGGCAATTTATGAATTAAGCCATGGATTGTTTTTTTTTTCTTCTGTTCTGTGCGAACATGACGGGTTTTCTGAATAATCCTATTAGGTCTCACAGCTTGTGCACATTTCATCTTCTGTAATGCCATGTTTTGTAAATCAAGGCTAAACAAACAATTCTATTTCCAGGGACGATGTCTCACAGATGAAGAATCAGAACAGTTTCTTTGGCAAAAAGAGGATTACTTTTAGTCTCTGGGCACCATATGGAAAAGTAAGTTCACTCATTTTTGGTCGAGGCAAGCGGCGGTAAAGCAAGCCTCTGGTGCCCTTATTTTGGCTATGTGAATTTGTGAATTTAATGGGGGAAGGCTGGTTCTGAGATGTTGGTTGTTGGTATCAACCATCTTCTAATTTATCGTAATCACAATTTTTGAGTCCACATATATTGTTTCATTTTTTTTTCATTTTTTTCAAAGCCCTGATGAAGGAGGTACAGCCCCTGTAACATGTTGTTTCTAAAAACAATTATTCATTGGAATAAAATCATATTTGGACTTAACCTTCTTAGCGGTATTCCCGAGCGTGGCTCGGGGTTACATTTCAGAGCCAAAAGCGGTAACCCCGAGTCACACTCGGGGTACCACCAGAAGCAGCGCTGGATCCTGTAAAAGAAGTTACTTACCTTGTCACCGGGATCCAGCGATGTATGCGAGCGATATGCGGCGGCGGATCTTCCTCCCGATCCTCTCCGTGCCCCGGCTTCTGTCTCTTGCGACGTGACGTTCGCAGGGGGGTGGAACCGGCGGAAATTTCAAATGTAAAAACACACCAAACACACTGATACCATTCCAAATAAAAAACATTCACATTACATTGCCCCCCAGTGCCCTTTCCTGCAGTTTTACTGTACTTTTTATGTATAAATATATATATATATATATATATATATATATATATATATATATATATATATATATATACGTGTATATATATATATATGTACAGTGGGTACGGAAAGTATTCAGACCCCCTTAAATTTTTCACTCTTTGTTATATTGCAGCCATTTGCTAAAATCATTTAAGTTCATTCTTCTTCCTCATGAATGTACACATAGCACCCCATACTGACAGAAAAACACAGAATTGTTGACATTGTTGCAGATTTATTAAAAAAGAAAAACTGAAATATCACATGGTCCTAAGTATTCAGACCCTTTGCTGTGACACTCATATATTTAACTCAGGTGCTTTCCATTTCTTCTGTTCATCCTTGAGATGGTTCTACACCTTCATTTGAGTCCAGCGGTGTTTGATTATACTGATTGGACTTGATTAGGAAAGCCACACACCTGTCTATATAAGACCTTCCAGATCACAATGCATGTCAGAGCAAATGAGAATCATGAGGTCAAAGGAACTGCCTGAAGAGCTCAGAGACAGAATTGTGGCAAGGCACAGATCTGGCCAAGGTTACAAAAAGATTTCTGCTGCACTTAAGGTTCCTAAGAGCACAGTGGCCTCCATAATCCTCAAATGGAAGACGTTTGGGATGACCAGAACCCTTCCTAGAGCTGGCCGTCCGGCCAAACTGAGCTATCGGGGGAGAAGAGCCTTGGTGAGAGAGGTAAAGAAGAACCCAAAGATCACTGTGGCTGAGCTCCAGAGATGCAGTCAGGAGATGGGAGAAAGTTGTAGAAAGTCAACCATCACTGCAGCCCTCCACCAGTCGGGGCTTTATGGCAGAGTGGCCCGACGGAAGCCTCTCCTCAGTGTAAGACACATGAAAGCCCGCATGGAGTTTGCTAAAAAACACCTGAAGGACTCCAAGATGGTGAGAAATAAGATTCTCTGGTCTGATGAGACCAAAATAGAACTTTTTGGCCTTAATTCTAAGCGGTATGTGTGGAGAAAACCAGGCACTGCTCATCACCTGTCCAATATAGTCCCAACAGTGAAGCATGGTGGTGGCAGCATCATGCTGTGGGGGTGATTTCAGCTGCAGGGACAGGGCGACTGGTTGCAATCGAGGGAAAGATGAATGCGGCCAAGTACAGGGATATCCTGGACAAAAACCTTCTCCAGAGTGCTCTGGACCTCAAACTGGGCCGAAGGTTTACCTTCCAACAAGACAATGACCCTAAGCACACAGCTAAAATAACGAAGGAGTGGCTTCACAACAACTCCGTGACTGATCTTGAATGGCCCAGCCAGAGCCCTGACTTAAACCCAATTGAGCATCTCTGGAGAGACCTAAAAATGGCTGTCCACCAAAGTTTACCATCCAACCTGACAGAACTGGAGAGGATCTGCAAGGAGGAATGGCAGAGGATCCCCAAATCCAGGTGTGAAAGACTTGTTGCATCTTTCCCAAAAAGACTCCTGGCTGTATTAGATCAAAAGGGGGCTTCTACTAAATACTGAGCAAAGGGTCTGAATACTTAGGACCATGTGATATTTCAGTTTTTCTTTTTTAATAAATCTGCAACAATGTCAACAATTCTGTGTTTTTCTGTCAGTATGGGGTGCTATGTGTACATTCATGAAGAAGAAGAATGAACTTAAATGATTTTAGCAAATGGCTGCAATATAACAAAGAGTGAAAAATTTAAGGGGGTCTGAATACTTTCCGTACCCACTGTATGTATATATATATACACGTATATACACATATATATAATATAAATATATATACATACATACATACTTTAACTTATTTATAGTTTTGTATTATATTAAAATTTATTATTTTGTGTTTCAAACTTTATCATACCCAAGATGACGTTATAAAGAAGAATGCACAGTAAAAAAAAAAAAAAAAATGTAAATAGTTGGTTTGTGCTGCTCATTCTCAAGAATTACATGCAAAATAATGGTACCGCTTTCAGCACCTAAAATCCGAAAGAATCATACCGCCAGGGAGGTTAAATATCATGGTGTGGTGTTTCAATTTTAAGGGATCTCACAGGGAATGCGCATGTGCGTGGCATTCGAAGTAGAATAGTGATTGGGTGTGTGCAATGGGGAAAATATCATGCTGGACATCTATACTGATATGGACCGGGTAATGTATTAGGAATGAAAAAAATGTCACATCATTTGATGGAAATGAAAATTATCAACCTACAAAAGGGCTGAATTCAAAGACACCCCAAAAGTCAAAGTGAAGAAATGATGCAGCAGGCTAGTCCATTTTACTAAAATGTCATTGCAGCAACTCAAAATGGTGCTCAGTAGTTTGTATGGGCCCCACGTGCTTTTTTACATTAAAAAACATGAATCAGGCGCATCAGCTGCACAATATAGAAAAAGTCCATAATAGTCTATGTATGGTAAAATAGTCCAACATGTAGGGCTGCCATCAAATGAACCAATAAGCCAAAGGTTCCCACAAAGCTGGAAATAAAAAGAAAGAAGAGGCACCTCTAAATGTAGACTTTAGTACATTTATTAAGATGTAATACATTTTTTATATAACTGTTATATTAACCTCCCTGGCGGTATGATTCTTTTGGATTTTAGGTGCTGAAAGCAGTACCATTATTTTGCATGTAATTCTTGTGAATGAGCAGCCCAAACCAACTGTATACATTTATTATACAGTATATATTATAATAAATAATCCCGCCGAGACACATCGCTGGATCCCGGTGACAAGGTAAGAAACCTCTTTTACAGGATCCAGCGATGCTTCTGGCGGTACCCCGAGTGTGGCTCGGGGTTACCACTTTTGGCTCTGAAATTTAACCCTGAGCCACGCTCTGGAATATCGCTAAGAAGGTTAAAAAGTAAGGGTCCCAAAACTGAACCTTGGGGTACACCACTTATAACCTTAGACCATTCAGACCATGAATCATTAATTACTACTCTCTGAATATGGTCTTTTAGCCAGTTTACTATTCAGTTACAAACTGTTTTTTCCAAGCCCGTAGACTTTACCTTACACATTAGCTATGTGTGGGGAACTGTGTTTGACACTCTTGCAAAATTCAAGTATACTACATCCACGGCCACTGTGTGAAGTTTTTTACACATTCGAACTGATTAAAATATAGCCTGAGAACATTCATTTGCATGGAAGGAATCACAGTTTAGATGGATAGACAACTATGCAAATGTTTACTAAACTACACCCCCAAGATTTGATGGAAGAATGCTTGTCTCTTGTATTTTATCCCAGGGCTCAGCTTTAACTTCTGAAATTAAATTGAATAAAAAAACTCTCAATTTCGTTCATCCCTTGTCTGTACAGTCATGGCCAAATGTTTTGAGACTGACACAAATATTAATTTTCACAAAGTCTGCTGCCTCAGTTTTTATGATGGCAATTTGCATATACTCCAGAATGTTAGGAAGAGTGACCAGATGAATTACAAATAATTGCAAAGTCCCTCTTTACCATGAAAATGAACCTAATCCCATAAACAACGTTTCCACTGCATTTGTGAAGAAGACTTCAGGGCGCCCAAGAAAGTCCAGTAAGTGCCAGGACCGTCTCCTAGAGTTGATTCAGCTGTGGGATAAGGGGAACCACCAGTGCAGAGCTTGCTCAGGAATGGCAGCAGGCAGGTGTGAGTGCATCTGCATGCACAGTGAGGAGAAGACTTTTGGAGGATAGGCTGGTGTCAAGGTAATTCTGCAAAAGGTACAGGGATTGGACTGCTGAGGACTGGGGTAAAGTCATTTCTCTGATGAATCTCCTTTCCAATCATCCAGAAGAAACCTTGTCCGGAGAAGAAAAGGTGAGTGCTACCATTAGCCCTGTGTCATGCCAGCAATAAAGCATCCTGAGACCATTCATGTGTGGGGTTGCTTTTCAGCCAAGGAAGTGGGCTTACTCACAATTTTGCCTAAGAACACAGCCATAAGTAAAGAATGGTACAAAAAACATCCTCTGAGAGCAACCTCTCCCAAACATCCAAGAACAGTTTGGAACAATGCCTTTTCCAGCATGAAACAAAACCTTGACATTTTGGGTCTATTGCCAGGAAACTCCCCAGACCTTAATCCCATTGAAAACTTGGGTTCAATCCTCTAGAGGCGGGTGAACAAAAAAGACCCCACAAATTCTGGCAAACTCCAAGCATTGATGATGCAAGAAGGGACATCCATCAGTCAGGATGTGGCCCAGAAGTTGATTGACGAAATGCCAAGACGATATGCAGCAGAGGTAACTAGAACCTAAAGGTCCCTGGTGCAAGAAACCATGAAGGGCCCCCCGGACGCCTGGCCGGGGGCCCTTCCCTTCAAGCCTGGGGCTCTTCCCACTGATCCTGGGGCCCTTTACTCTCGTTGCGGGGCCCTTTATTACACTCCGCAACGGGACCCTTTCACAAGTTCTGCAGTGGGCCCCCTTCCTGCCATCCTGGGGACGCCCCACAGTGGTGGAATGCCAGGGCCTGGTCGCAAGTGTGACCTTTGTGATCCTGGAAGTTCACCCACTGGTGTCAGTAGTTTTTATTTTTTGGTATTTTAATTGTATTATTTTTTATCATTTTATTTTATTTTTTTACAATGTCACTGACTATGACTCTGTCCATTCAGAAAGGAAGGAGCTGGTAAATGACATATTTACAGACCCCTTCCTGGTTCTCTATTGTGACACATCCCCTGCAGCAACCAGCAGGAGAGGGAAGGGAGCACAGTGGGGGGGGGGGGGGGGGGGGGGAGACCAGGGAGGCACACAGGGGCCCAGAGACAGCAAAACACAAGTGAACTGGATAGGAGTGGTGGGGGCCGCATACAGAGGAACCAATCTCCTCCATTTTCCTCCTGCAGCTACAGAAGGAAAAAGGAGGACAGTGATTTCTCTACATGCTGCCCCCGCCGCCCCTCCTATCCAGGTGTACTGGGGAGCAGCACAGGCCCCCCTGGAGCATGGGGCCCAATTGCAATTGCAACCCCCTGCAACCCCTGTAGTTACGCCCCTGATATGCAGAGGTCTTCAAAAAAGATGGGTCGACTGCAAATATTGACTCTTTGCATACATTTAATGTAATTGTCAATAAAGCCTTTGACGGTTATGAAATGCTTGTAATTATACTTCAATATACCGTACCATAGTAACATCTGACAAAAAGACCTAAAAACACTGAAGCAGCAGACTGTGAAAATTAATATTTGTGTCATTCTCAAAACCTTTGGCCACAGCTGTACACATAAAGGACTCATTGTAACAAAAAGTGATACAAAGAGACATTACTAAACTAAAATGTAACAAGCTTGCCTCCTTCAGGAAACTTTGCTCTATTTATAAGAGGATAATACAAAAACAGAGGTCTGCCACAATAAATCTCCAATTCATTTACTGAAGAGATACATAAAATCTCCTCAATCATTCTTCCTTCAAGATGTACAGTCCCGGCCTCCTGATAGGATTATCTAAAGATAAGAAAAAATAAATAACCACGCAGCCATCTTTCACCTCCTCGCTGCCTGTCATGTCTATAAACATACTCAGCAATAAGATTCTGCTTAGATTAAAGCGCATGTGAGGTCACCAACACCATTCATATTCGCAGCAATCTCCATCCATCTCCATTATTAACATAGATCACCCCGCATGATGATGGGGCTGTCATGTGGAATAAATATTCAAGGGGATTGATTGCTACTAGTCACTGCAATCAATAGAAAGTATACTGTATATAATATATATTATATAGTGATTAATATTGTATCATAGCAATATAGAATATATATATATTATTAACCAAATATATATATACTGTACATACACACATGCATACATACACACGGTATGTATTTATACACATTGCAGCTGCAGAACATTTCATCAATGCAGCTGGGGAGAGATTTCCATTGACAATATTTATTTCTGGATAGGGAGTTCCGCGCTTCTGGACAATGGATAAGGCTGCAGCCAACCTCAAAATATAGTCTGAGAGACTATATCGGTGAAATGTAAGGTGTAGTGAGGTGGGTGGCGCTGCCTGAAGGTGAGTTGATAAGTGGGTATGAAATTGAGAGGGGGGGGGGGGGATCTAACACCCAAACAGTATAATAAATATGATTAAAAAACCATACATATACAATAATAAACCAATAACAGTGCAATAAAATGTCGGTGTTGGTGATATAAAGAGAATAAATATAAAGTGCTAAAGTGAACAATAAGTGTCTGGTTAAAATAGGAAAAACCCAGACATAGAATAAATAAAATTCCAAATATGGAGAACGTAGTAGTAAAAATATAAATATAAATAGAAAGTGCCTCAGTGAATGAGTACAAATACAAAGTGCTACAGTGCGATATATTGAAGTGGCCCAAACGTGATATCGTATATAAAAAAATAAATAAATAATATAAGTGGTAAAGTGAAATTGATATAAATATATAACAATATTATGGTGATAAAAAAGATGGCAATAAATAAATGATCAAGAGTCCATAAAGTGATGAAAAGTGGAAAAAAAAATAATCATTTATTTTTTGCCATCTTTTTTATCACCATAATATTGTTATATAAATATTTATTTCTGTATTAATGGGGAACAGCTCAACATTTGGTCCAAACTTCAGCAGTTCAGGCATTCACCATTAGACTTTTGGCATGTTTGGCGGAAGCCGAGCATCATATATAGGGCTATGGCTCTGTTTATTCAACAATGTCACCCAGGAGACCCTGACCCTTTGTTTACTTTTAGCAGGGGGGTCCCAGGAGAAGTCATTCGAGGTAGGTACCCTAGGACAGTGCCCAGCTCCTAATGCCATTTGCTTTACAATCCCTTGCCTGTTAGCCCATAAAAATTGACATTACTGTTTTTTTTTTTTTTTTTTAACATTAACACTCCTAATGACTTTAACCACTTCCCGACCACTCGCCGCCTATTTACTGCAACAGGGTAGCTCTCCTGCGCAAACCGATGTAGACCTATGTTGGTCGCGCGCGGAAAGCTGGGGGCAAGCGCGCGCCGGCGCGCTCCCGCCCCCACTCGGCGGCGGGGAAGCAGATGTGCGGGTCAGGTGGCTCCGATTGCCGCCTGACACCCGCGATTGCTCCCCGCTGAGAGAGAAGGACGGTCAGCTGTTGTAAACACCGCTGACCGTTCTTCTCCCTGAAATAATCATAGAGCTCTTGTGATCCTTCTATATAGGATCACATGTCTCTATGGTCATTTCACAAGCCACGCCCCCCCCCACAGTTAGAATCACTCCCCTAGGCTCACATTTAACCCATTGATCACCCATAGGGTTAACCCCTTCCCTGCCAGTGTCATTATTACAGTAATAGTGCATATTTTTAGCACTGATTACTGTAGTAATGTCACTGGTCCCCCAAAAAGTGTCAAGAATGTCAGTTAGGGGTCCGATCTGTCCGCCGCAATGTCGCAGTCCCGCAAAAAAATGCAGACCGCTGCCATTACTAGTAAAAAAAACAAAAAACAAATAAAAATGACATAAATCTTTCCCGTAGTTAGTAGACGCGATAACTTTTGCGCAAACCAATCAAAATACGCTTATTGCAATTTTTTTACCAAAAATATGTAGCAGAAAACAAATTGGCCCTAAAATTTGTAAAAAATTTGATTTTTAAATTTTTTTTGGAAAATGTCATATAGCAGAATGTGAAAAATATTGTTTTTTTTTTTCTTTTTTTACAAAATTGTCGCTCTTTTTTTGTTTATAGCGCATAAAATAAAACTCGCACAGGTGATCAAATACCACCAAAATAAAGCTCTATTTGTGGGGGAAAAAGGACGGCGCAATTGTTCGTTAAAGTAACGCAGTGCCGAATCGCAAAATCGGGCCTGGTCATTAAGGGAGCAAATCCTTCCGGTCTTAAAGTGGTTAATATAGTACTGATTTGGCACCCAGGGATATTCAGCTCACCCTTGCTCAGGAATGATTTGGTGCTGGAGAACAATTTAAGTAAAAATTGAAACGGTATAAAATAACTGACTAGAGCTCATAAAACACACAGCACAGTTTATTTTATCTGTTAATCTGTAGACAGTACGTGTGTGTACAGGATAGCTGTCCTTCAGCCAACCTCAGATCTCTGGGCTTCTTTAGGATTTTTGATCAAATGTAATCCACATTCCCCTGCCGTATAAAAAAAATTCTTTGTGTATGTTTACGAGCATGTACCTGTGTATCAACAACTGATTCCTGGAGCTCCAGGTAGATTTCTGCTGAAGAGTCAGAGATTTAAAGGCCAACTACGCTTGGCATGTTATGCTCAGTATTCCATGCATTGCACTAATAATACCAAACAGTGGGGTGATTTACTAAAACTGGAGCACACAGAATCTGGCTTGGTTTAAATGTCAAAGCCTAATTGAACAAGCTGAAGTTAGAAGCGGATCAATTACTTTACACAGCTGCACCAGATTCTGAGTGCACCAGCTTTAGTAAATCACCCCCACAGTGACTAAGGGTGTAGCTTAGGGAACACTCATAGGCGTGCGCACAGAGTGAGCTGGATGTCCCTAAGCACAATCTAATCATCCCATCAGTGGCGGCTGGTGCTCCATGGGCCAGGGGGGGCGCAGACGGACCGCACCATACAACCCCCCGGACCACACCAGGCCACACACCCCCGGACCACAGCAGGACAGGACCCCCAGGACAGGAGAGGATCACTCACCCTGCCTGGACATCAGCGTCAGTGGCTTCTTCCCCCTGTCTTCTGCATCTCCTCCCTCCTCCTCCACCATCATGGCTTCTCCTTTCGGCCAATCGGGAAACGGGTCTCAGAACCAACTTCCTGATTGGCCAGGAGGAGGATCCGTGTGACAATAGCGAATTTTCATTCGCTATTGTCACACAACTGGGTGGGCTCGGGCGCAGTGCTCTGCGCCCCGAGCCCATCCTTTTTTTTAGCCTGTAAGAGCCTCTGGCTCTAATCACATGGCTAAAAAAAAAAAAAGCCCTATTGAACTCCATGCGTCTGGCGCCCTGCATGTAGATTAGGGGGCCGGATGCATGGATGGGGGGGCAGCGCCCCATATGCACCAGCTGCCACTGCATCCCATGCACATTAGCATTATTACTCTGTGTGCCAATAGAAAGATTACAAAGCTCTCCCTCTTACCGATTCTGCCATAAGAGAAGTGTTTACACACTTCTCTTTCACTTAGCCAGCAGGGAGATCACTGCACCGGGGTCATATATATATGTAGACACACATACGCGTTTGAGCTTTAGGGTGCACACCTATGGAAACACTTCTCAGTACACAATAGTGCAGCTGGTTATATATAAGGGACCCGCTTCAGGTCTGGTATACATTTTAAAGGGCCCCAATACAAAAAAAAAAAAAAAACACAAAAAAAAAGTGAGAGATCCCCATCAAAAAATCCACACCCAGGGGGGAAGAATGGACATGCTCTCTCCGGAACCATCCCAGGCTGTATGCCCTCAACATGGAGGGGGATACCTTGCAAGGTTCTGGCATAGCACCTTGTCATTATGATGATTATGACAAGGGCTTCTTTCTTACAACCCTGGCTCGGTGGTTATGAGGGTCTTTGGGTAGAGAACTTATTAGAGTCTAGAAGCCCCCTTTAATAATAAGGGGGCACCCCCCAAACATATATTGGCAGGCAACATCTTTTTTCTTTCAGCAAGATACCCCTCCATGTTGAGGGCATAGGCCTAGTATTGTTCAGGAGAGGAGGTTGCACACTTGTCCCCCTCCTTTCTTGACCTGCCAGGCTGCATGCTCGGATAAGAGACTGGTATAGAGAATTGGAGGAGACCTCACATGTTTTGTCATTCTTAAACCTGATCACCAGGTTTTTGTGATTTTAAATTTGTTTGGACCAGGTTAGTCCAAAGAAACTATTTCCTTCAGTAAGTGCTGCACTGGCTCTAAGCAATGTATGTACCAAATGTAGCGTCTCACACCAAGAAAAATACAAGTTGGTCTGAGCGGTGCTCAGCCATCCATTTATCCTCAGCCATCCATAGGCAGTTTTAAATTCTGTAAATTAGTACAAAGCTTCCTCTTTTTGGCTGAGGCAGGAAGTGTGACTTTATCACCCCCCCTCCCTCTCCGCCCCAGCCAAATCAGAGGAAGCAGGACATATGGCAGGCTTGCCTGGGGGACAAACAGCCCCACCCAGGCTGTGATCTCCACTTTAGGGATAAGACCCCTTTGCTCTAAGTCTCTCAGTATATATATATACACTCCCAGACACCTTCTAAACACCTTTCCCCAGGGATTGGCCAGGGCTGCGATAATATTCAGCTTCTGAGTAAACTTACCCTGCCCACTATCTTGCAGAACCTTTCCAGTAAAACGGGAAGCAGTCAACCCTGCAGCCATAGAAACCCAGAACAGACCTAACTAAACACATGCAGCTACACTGATTAATCTAGTACCTAGGATGGTCCTACAGGAGGTATGGGCTGACAACTGTAGGGCTTGTCTGCAGAAGCCTGATATTGTACCCGTGATCTACTGATCATATGTGTAATGCTCTGCAGGAAAAATAGAACATGCACATTTTTTTTCTGCAGAAATATGTGCATTTATTTTTTTCCCAAAAGGTGAACTTGGCCTTTAACATCTATACCAGACATGAAGGGCCTGAAGTGAATTGGGTAGAAACCTCTTGTTTTTTTTTTTTGGTGGTTTCTACACCCTCTGGCATTCTTAACAACCATTGACTGGAAATGTACATGATGTTTGGCTCCCATTGAACAGGTTCATTTTTTCAGTGAACGTCCGAATGCCTAAATAGCCAAGGTTCAACTCAAACTTGTGTTTGGACCCAACCGTAAGGTCATCCCTAGTCCTTCAATGATACGCAATGTATTAATAGCTTTGACAAGTAAGAAGTACTATTCTTGGGGGATCTGATCACCAGGTCCTTGTTCCTTGAAGAAAGGAATTTGGTTTGAGTAGCTTGTGCATGACAGGCTAGTTTTTATTTTTGCCTCGTACTTCTTTGATGTGGACAAGCAGCTTGTATTCTATTTGACATGGATCGCACAACAAAGGTGGTTGCAGTCTGATTTAAATTGAAAATGCTAGGTAAACTCTCACCACCTGAACATTAAACCCTCATTTTTGGAGCAGCTCACCCCAAGAGAGATTGTCTACAGCTATTACACCACAAACAAAAAATGAATGACTACTTTAAGTCCTGTTCAACATATTAAATTATTGGTTAAGTTGCTATCTTTGCTCTTTATATAAAATAAAGGAATATAAAAATGTTTTCACGCAAGATTGGCAAAGTGTAAATCTTGGCAGAAAGTTGTGTGAAACATCAATAAATAGACTCAAAGAATTTATTTATCATGTAGTCCACAGAAACCAACCATGAGAAAGCACCCCCACTATCTCCATTAAAGGTCTTTTTAAAGGTAGGAGCCCCAACGTGTCACACAGTACTTCAACCAATATTCTCCATAATCTCACCCCGACTGTTTTCATGTTGAAGATGATCCAAGAATTTGCTCCCCCCCCCCCCCCACCTGACCTTAATTAAACCCTGTCTTGTTGCCATGGCAACCAGTATTAATATGTAATTTTAGCAGATCGAGCAGTCCAAGAGAAAATTGGATTCCCGTTTTTGTTTTATCTCTTTATCATCCCCATATAACAATGATCAGAATTGGTTTACTTTGTGTCACACATTTCCGCTGCCCTCTCTGCACAGCAGAAGATGAGATAGAAACACTGAAACCTAAAATATGTATAAGTTCACCGACATAGGCGTCCGTGACACTAATGAGACGGACAAGATTTCGCATTAGTGCCTCTTCTGTTTATGATTTCTCTTTAAGTGAAATTTCATAAATCTGTATTAAAAACACACACAGGGTTTTTGAAGCATCTGCAGCCCTAATGATCTGAAAAAAATCCAAGGCAAACCTTTTAATGATATAACTGGGGAAAAAAAATAGTATCACATTAACTACATAAAAGACTGCTTTTGCTTGAAGTTCATTATGTAGAGACAAAACAAATGTATATTGGATGCCCTCGTCTATGTATAGAGGGGCAAATGTTCATTAAATTCTTAGAGATGACTAAGCCCCTATCCACCATCTACAAGGAGTTACTTCCCTCCATTCATTTTGGGCTTGAATCCCTTAAAGCAGCTATGTCCAAACTCTGGCACTCCACCTGTTCAGCAACTACAATTCTCATCATGCCTAGTTATGTCTGTGAATGTCAGAGATTTACAATGCCTCATGGGAATTGTAGTTCCTGAACAGCTGGAGGCATAGGCGGCTCTCTAATTAGGCAAATTAGGCGGTCGCCTAAGGCCTCGCACCTACAGGGGCCTCGCGGCCAGTGGCGGAGCGACAACATTTAGAAGGGCGCAGTCAGGGAAATCTAAGTAAAAGATTGTTTTAAATCCTCGGATATAAAAGTTGCAGCAGTCCCTTCACTGCAGCTGCCAGGGGTCTGTTGTCCGCTGGGTGGCTAGGGGAAAAGGAGAGGGCCCCTGGGTGGCTAGGGGAAAAGGAGAGGGCCCCTGGGTGGCTAGGGGAAAAGGAGAGGGCCCCTGGGTAGCTAAGGGAAGAGGAGCGGGCCCCTGGGTGGCTGAAGGAGAAGGAGAGGGCACCTGGGTGGCTAAGGGAGGAGAGGGCCCCTGGGTGGCTGAAGGAGAGGGCCCCTGGGTGGCTGAGGGAGAAGGAGAGGGCCCCTGGGTGGCTAAGGGAGGAGGAGAGGGCCCCTGAGTGGCTGGGGGAGAAAATTCTAGAAACTGTGAATTCATAGTACAAAGGTTAAGGCTATTAATATATGCAATTTATACAGTTAATTTTTGTTGCTTGAATTATTTTTCCCATTATGGGGGTGAGTGGGGCCTCATGTCCAAGTTTTGCCTTAGGCCTCATAAAGCCTAGAGCCGCCTCTGGGCCTGAAGGACAATAGTTTAGACACCCCAGCCTTAAAGCAAAGTGGCTCACTGACCTCCTTGAGCTGGATGAAGAAGACTGGGAAGAAAATGTGGGAATGCCTCTTTTCCCTGTTGGTGTCACTGTCTACTAGAGATAGACTGATCCAATTTAGGATTCAGCATCGAGTCTACCTTACTCCTGTGCGACTATATAGAATCTATCAGTCCCTGCTACTTGTTTGAGGTGTCTGTCTGTCGGACTCAGCAGACTTCATGCATATTTTCTGGCAGTGTCCATTATTCTAGACTTTGTGGACTTCTGTTATCTTTGTGGTCACTACTATTCAGGTGCCATTGACGATTGATGTGTGTCTGGTGGACTCCCTAGCTCATGGTCGGGCCCCTAGGACTCTTTTGGGTCTTCTGCTCTTTTACGCACGTAAAGCTATTGTTCTTTTATTGAAATCTTTCTCAGCCCCCTCATTGAATTATTGGAAGCACTTAGTCTTACCACTTTACAAAGCAACTTATTTAGCTCATGGCTGTCCTAAAAAGTTTCATAAAGTTTGGGATATATGGATAGATTCCCTGTCCATGAAACAGTGACTCTGTCATGACCGATTGCTGATGGTCAGTTTTCTGTGAAGTTGATGGTAATGATGGTGACATGCCTATTCAATATCTGTACATGCCTTAACCTTAGCTGGTGCTGAGTTTTAGGGTAGCACCATCGAGCTGATCCTTCCCTTTAATTTCTGCACCCTGAGCCTTGATTTTTGAGTAATGTATTCCGCTTTGGTGGTCTGAGCTTACTTTTTGTTTTATTTCTTTACTGTGTTTGTTTTATCTAATTTTTATGTTTCGTGAGCCCGGGTATGCCCAATTGGCTCTGTTTTGTATGTTTAAACCCCTTTACTCTGAATAAAAGAAAAAAAAAATTGTTATAGTAACCTGCTTCTGCCATGTTTTTCAGTGTTTGGATTAATGCTAAGTTCTAATATTTTATTCACAATGAACACATTTGTGTTTAAAGCTTTTGTAAGCCCCAATAGTGAGGTCAAATCTCATTAGTGACATGGATAATAGGGAGTGAGGTATGTGCATTTGAGAATAGATCTCACTGATGACATGGATACTGGAGAGTGAGGTTTGTGTACTAGAGTATGGATCTCCCTGGTGTAATGAATATTGGGGAGTAAGGTGTGTACTGGAGGGCAGATCTAATTGGTGACATGGATACTAAGAAGTGAGGTATGTGTGTTGGGAGTACAGATCTCAATGGAGACATGGAAACTGAGAAATGAGCTGTGCGTGATTGCAGATTATAATGATGACATAGACACTGGAGAGTGAAGTGTGTGTGCACTGGAGTACAGATCCCAGTGGTGACATGGATACCGAAGAGTGACCTGTGTTTGCGGCGCATTGCAGATCTCAGATCTTAATGGTGACATGGATACTGAGGAGTAAGGTATGTGTGCTGGAGTGCTGATCTCAATAGTGCCATGGATACTGAAGAATGAGCTGCATGTGGTGAATACTGGGGAGTTAAGTGTGTGCTGAAGTGCAGATCTCATTACTTGTACAAGTTCTAGGGACTGGGAGTGAGCTGTGTGTGCAGGAGTGCAGATAACAATAGTGACATTAATACTGAGTAGTGGAGTGTGTGTTCTGTACTGCAGATCTGGTTAGTGACACAAGTACTGGGGAGTGAGTTGTGTGCAGATCTCAGTGATGACACAGGTGCAGAGGAGTGAGCCAGGGGCGTAACTACAAGGGTTGCAGGGGTTGCAATTGCAACCGTGCCCCATGCTCTGTAGGGCTCCCCTATACACCTGGATAGGAGGGGCGGCGGGGGCAGCATGTAGAGAAATCACTGTCCTCCTTTTTCCTCCTGTGGTGGCAGGAGGAAAATGGAGGAAATCAGTTCCTCTGTATGTTGCCCCCACCACTCCTCCTATCCAGTTCACTTGTGTTCTGCTGTCTCTGGGCCCCTGCGTACTCCCCTGGTTTCCCCCATACTGTGCACCCCCCCCCCACTCTGCCCCCTCCTCTCCTCCCAGCTGCTGCAGGGAATGTGTTACAATAGAGAACCAGGAAGGGGTCGGTAAACATGTAATTTACCAGCTCCTTCCTTCTTTGAATGGATAGAGTCATAGTCAGTGACATTGTAAAAAAAATAAAATAAAATGATAAAAAAATAATACAATTAAAATACCAAAAAATAAAAACTACTGATTCCAGTGGGTGAACTTCCAGGATCGCAAAGGTCACACTTACGACCGGGCCCTGGCATTCCACCACCATGGGGAGGCCCCAAGATGGCAGGAAGGGGACCCACTGCAAAACTTGTGAAAGGGTCCCGCTGCGGGACCGTAATAGAGGGCCCCGCAATGAGAACAAAGGGCCCCAGGATCAGTGGAAAGAGCTCCAGGCTTGAAGGGAAGGGCCCTGGCCAGAGGCCCGGGGGGCCCTTCATGGTTTCTTGCACCGGGGCCCTGAAGGTTCTACTTACACCTCTGGAGTGAGCTGTAAATCCTGTGTTGGAATGTGTCTTAGAGTGCAGATAGCAATGGTGACATGGATATTGAGGTGTGAAGTGTGTGTTCTGGAGGAGTGAAGTGTATCTTCTGGATCCCATTAGTGACACAGGTAGGGGGGAGTATGGGGAGTGAGCTGTGTGTACTGGAGTGCAGATCTCAATGGTGACATAGGTGAGGAGGGGTGAGTTGTTTGTGATGGAGTGCAGATCTCGGTCACATTGGATACTGAGGAGTAAGCTTTGTGTGCTGAAGTGGCAAACTCACTGGTGGCATGAATACTGGGAGGCGAGTTGTGTGCACCCAAGTGAAAATCTTGGTGGTCACTTGGATAATGGCAAGTGAGCTGTTTCTACTGGAATGCAGATCTAACTGGTGACATGGATACTGCTAAGAGAGGTGTGGGCCTTGGAGTACACATTGCACTGGAGACTTGGATACTGGGGTGTGAGGCCAATGTAAAGAAGTTCAGTTCTCAGTGGTTCCATGGAAACTTGGGAGTCAGCTGTGTGTACTTGCACACAGATTTCAATGGTGACATGAATACTGGGGAGTGAGGTGTGCATGCTGGAGTACAGATCCTAATGGTGACATGGATACTGGGGAGTGAGCCGTTTGTATCCAAGTGAAGATTTCACTGATGAAATGGATACCGTGGAGTGAACTGTCTGTACTGGAGTGTAGCTTGCATTGGTGACACAGATACTGAAGATGGAGCTGTGTATGCTAGAGTGCTAAACTCATTGGTGACATGGATACTGAAGAACGAGCTGTACATGTTGGAGGACAGATCTTACTGGTGACATGGATACTCCAGAATAAACTGTGTGTATAGGAGTGAAGACCTCATTCAGGGGAGTGAGGTGTGGGAACTGGAGTACAAATGGCATTTGTGACATGGATACTGGGGAGTGAGGCCTGTATACTGGATTACTGAAGGAAGGATCTCTGGGTACTGCAGTGGAGTGCAGAGCTCATTTGGTGTCTTACATACTGGAAAATGAGCTGTGGGTACTGGAGAGCAAATCTTACCAGTGTCATGCATACTGCTTAGTGAGCTATGTGTACTAGAGTGAAGATCTTACTGGTGTCTTGAATCCTGGAGAGTGAGCCATGTGATGCAGTGCAAATCTTACTGGTGACATGGATACTGGAGATTGAACTCTGTGTTTGAGGGCAAATCTCAGTGGTGACATGGATACTGGGAGTGAGGTTTGGGTACTGGAGTTCAGAGTTGATGATAGCATGGATACAGTAGAGTGAGCTGTGTGTATTTGAATGAAGAGCTAATTGGTGATATAGATACTGGGAAGTCAGGTGTGGGTACTGGAGTGCAGACTTCACCAGTGGCATGGATACTGTAGAGTAAGTGGTGTGTATTAGAGTGTATATCTTACTGGGGACATGGATACTGGAGTGTGAGCTGTGTGAAGTGGAGTGCATATCTTACTGATGAAATGGATCCTGGAGAGTGAAATTATATGTACTGGAATGACGATCTCATTGGTGACATTTTGTAGATACTGAGGAGTGAAATGTGTGTGCTCAAGTGCTAATCTCACAGGTGCCATGGATACTGGAGAGTGAGCTGTGCGTATTGGCACATATATCTTACTGGGGACATGGATACTGGAGTGTGAGCTGTGTGTAGTGGAGTGCATATATTACTGGTGAAATGGATACTGGAGAGTGAATTGTGTATACTCGAGTGAGGATCTTATTGGTGACATAGATACTAAGGCGTGAGATATGTATGCAGGAGTGCAGATCTCACTGGTGACATGGATACTATGGAGTGAGGTGTGGGTACTGGAGTGCAGATCTCACCTGTGACATGGAAACTGCAGAGTGAGCTGTGTGTACTGGAATACAGATCTCACTGGTGAATTGAATACTGTAGAGTGCATTGTGTGTACTGGAGTGCAGATCTCACTGGTGACATGGATACTGGAGTGTGAGCTGTGTGTACTGGAGTGAAGATCTTATTGGTGACATAGATACTGGGGAATGAAGTGTAGGTACTAGAGTGCAGATCTCACCGGTGGCATGGACACTGGAGAGTGAATTGTGTGTACTGGAGTGCACATCTCACCGGTGACATGGATTCTGGAGAGTGAATTGTGTGTACTGGAGTGCAAATCTCACTGGTGACATGGATACTGGGGAGTGAGGTGTGGGTACTGGAGTGCAGATCATGCCGGTGGCATGGACAATGGAGAGTGAATTGTGTACTGAAGTGCACATCTCACTGGTGTCATGGATACTGGAAAGTGAATTGTGTACTGGAGTGAATATCTCACTGGAGACATGAATACTGGGGAGTCAGGTGTGGGTACTGGAGTGCAGATCTCACCACTGACATGGACACTGGAGAGTGAGCTGTGTGTATTGGATTTCATATCTTACTGGGGACATGGATACTGGAGTGTGAGCTGTGTGTACTGGACTGCAGATCTCACTGGTGACATGGATACAGAGGAGTGAGATGTGTGTGCTAAAGAGCAAATCTCACTGGGGACATGGATACTGGGGTCCAACAGACGACAGTTGAGCAACCAATGAGTTTTGCCCAGCAGGACATAGTCTGGATGACAATTAGAGTTATTCCAATGTTCATGCCTCGCTGGTGTCCCCTGTATGGGATCTCCTTTCTTTCTCATTTTCATCAGCAGTTTCACTCTGGTGTCTGAACACAGTAGCGGCTGGGCATGATGAAATTTGGCGCTGTGAGCTAAAACCTGCTCTGCCTCTCCCGAATAAAATAGATTGCATTCAGTTTATATGAGCCCAAACAGGTAGAACCTATCACAGTCTTCCCATGGATGAACACAGCGCCCAGGTTCAACTGTTGCGGCTTCTTTGTTATCGGTTCAGTGCAGAACACTGGCAGGAATGATTGTCTGGGAGCGGAGCTACTAAACGTGCTCTGTGCGACCATCCGCTTGCAGGTACAGTCCCTCTCCGTGAAATTAGTGGCTTCTGGCAGCCAGACTCAGGTGGCTTATCAGCATAGAGTGAGCCAACACAGGTAACGGTGCCTATCACTGCGTTCGGAAACTTCTCCACATATCCGCAGTCTGTTCCACAGAGGAAACTCGCCACTTGGAGGGAGCCGATAACGGCGCTTCACTGCTCTGCAAACAGTAATTACTGCAACCGAGCCGCAGTTACATTTCTGGAAAAAAAAAAGATGAGGCTCAAAAAATTGATTTACTGTGAAACTTAAAAATATATGAAAAATCTGGAAGTAAGAAACACAGCGACATCATCCCTTACTGACATGTCAGTTTTAATTTGTGGTATGGGGGAGGGAGCAACGGCATCACAGGAGATTGCGCTCTATAGTCCCCCCACAGTCACACACTATTATTATTATACATTTATATGTTATCACACAGATTTTACAACACAATATTTTGTCTATTGTAGTGTTTGCAGCTTTAAATATAGATCAATAAGTGTGGTAACACTGAGCCAGTCACATCACTCTCTGGACCAGAGGAGCTTACACTCTAATATCCCCCACAGCCACACACTATTATTATTATTATACATTTATATAGCTCTGACATATACCGCAGGGCTGTACAGAGATCACTGAGCCACTCACATCAGTTTCTACACCAGAGAGGTTGTGTGTGCTGCAGCTCTCCCTCTCCAGACACCAGGGGACCAGGGGAGTTACCTGGCCCCAGTGAGGACGGGAGATTCTGGGGATAACCCGGGCGATGGTCCCCCTGAGGGATCTGACCTGCAATCCCAAATCACATCTTTACTTGAAGACCTCGGCTATGGCCCTAAAAAAGGGGAATTAACCCCCACTTTCAGACAGCGGGTTGCAGGTTATCTAGAGAAAAAAAAGGAGGAGGAAAACCTGGTGAGTCTGAAAGCAGACTACAAAAAAAAGAAAGCTATGCATGATAAAGCGTGTAGCAAGAAGCGCCAGAGTCTGAAACCGGAGGCAAAAGTATTGGAGGATGAAACATAACGCCAGCAGAATCTGGTCAAAGTGTTGAAAGAGAAAAGTGGAGCTTTCAAGGAAAAGTTCCAGAATGAGAAAAGGTCCTGGAGAATGAGGGATGATGCCAGGCATGGAAAAGCATCGGCGGTGGCAGTACAGGTGGGGAGTGAGCAGGGGGTCCTGGATGCTGCCCCTGAAATCCCATTCACCTCAGGATCTGCTTCACCAGAGGAATTGGCAGCCTCTGCCTCCCTCCCCAGCAAGCTGGAGCAACAGCACAGGAGGTAGAGGAAAATGACGGAGGTCTGCTAAACTTTATTCAGGAAATGGATTCTCCCTTAAGTGGAAGAACCTTTAGCTTTTCAGTGGATTCTGCGGATAAAGACGATGGTGATGACTCTGTACCTGGACCTTTAAAGGTAAAAGTGACTGAGAAGCCATGCTTTGTAAAAACTGTCAGTATAGACAGCAATGTTTTGGAGGGAAACCTCCTGTGTCTGTGCAGGACTCTGCAGAGAAGATGGCTGCTGTGTCTGCAGGATTAGACTCTGATGCCTGTGACTGTAAACTCTGCTGCTATGAACTCTATGTCTCTGGACAATGACAGTAAGAAAACTATGACTGTGAACTCTGTTGGGGGAAGGGAAAGGCATCTGCCATTGCTTCTGAACATTCCCCACTGGTTGCTGCAGGTATAGAAGGTAATGGTGGGAAAGGAAATGACAGCTGCACTGTGAAAGGTGTTACTGAAATCACAGGAATAGTGACAAGGAGTGGAAGGCTTTTACCTAAGAGGAGTATGTTTGGGGAGGAGGCGGTGAAGACAGCAGCATCTGGTGTGAATGGGTCTGCTGGGAGCAGTAGTGCGACGGATGGGAAAATGAATGTGAATGATAAAGCTGTTTGTAATGCTGGAAAGGATAATGTATGTTTGTTGGTGGATGGAGTGACACCTGTTGCTGCCTATGGTGGTGATTTTTAGAATGGGGGTTCTGAGGCTCCTGCAACCAATGGGATCTGAGATCAGGAGTGTCTAAACCGGCAAGTAAAACCTATGCTGGGGCTCTGGCTGGGATGAGGGGGTAACATCAGGCAGGCAGCTCAGGGGGGAGGTGAAATGAAACAAACAAAAGTAAAATTCCCAGTTCAATTTGCTAGCCAGTTTGCTTACCAACCAGATTAACCTGTCTAACAGTTTGCGTCAAAACAGGGGTTTAGTTAGCACACATTTGCAAACGCATGTGAAAGCTGCAGGGCCACTTCATGGCTCCCTGTATACCTGCAGTCCTAACTCTAATGAATTTATAAGAGTCTTCACAGTGGAAGCACATGCAAGCTAATGGATAGATGGGGGCAGGTGAGCCTGGAGGTGGCCCATCCCTCCTAAAGGTAATTGGGGGCATAATGGATGCCCAGCTGATGGTATTACAGCAAAGGCATCCAGTATGTCCACTCACCAGTACATATTAACAACAAAGAAAATGGCCTCTGCCCCCACCTATTACTGGCCTTCATAGCAAAGAACACATGGAAGGCCAACGCACATGAAACAAACAAAAGTAAAATTCCCAGTTCAATTTGCTAGCCAGTTTGCTTACCAACCAGATTAACCTGTCTAACAGTTTGCGTCAAAACAGGGGTTTAGTTATGTATCCAACCCCTGTTTTGACGCAAACTGTTAGGGGTCTGCCAGAGTGGGAGGGACTCGTCCCAAAACTTGTCTCACGCCAACCTCTTGTGAAGAATATCACCACCCTGGTAAGGAATTAATCTATTCCTTCTGCTGACTTGTCTGTCTAGCTGAGGAGATTTGGGGAGCTTCTGACCCCATTGAGGAAGATTGTGGATGAGAGGGGCATATGGACAGGTCAGTGCAGATAAGGTTGCATGTGTTTGGGAAGGTGGTCCAGCATCTTTCCTCCTCAGCCTTCATTGGGAAGGGTAGGATTGTTGTGTTTTACCCTGGACAGCCCAAGCTCTGTAATAAGTGCAGTTCTCGGGGTCATGTTGCCTCCTGATGTCCAGAGGTGAATTGCTCTCTGTGTCAGGGCCTTGGGCATCTGGCTAAGGATTGCAATAAGATCAAATGCAATCTTTGTGATAAGTTGGGGCATACATACAGACAGTGCCCTGAGGCCTTGCATAATCAGTCTGCTTTGGTGGAAGAGTTTTTGCGCATGGACATGAACAAAAAGACAAGAACAAGAAGAAGAAGAACCTGGGAATGTACCTGAACCTTTGAGGGTGGCGGTGTTTAATACGTTTGAAGTGTTTTCTGAGGTGGAGGATGAGGGTGCATTTTCCACGGAAGAGGAATCATGGGGAACATTAAGCGTGTATGGTAGGGAGGGGGGGGGGGGTAAGCAGGCTAAGAAACGTGTATCCCAATTATCCTGATGGTGGTTCCCACTCCTTTGAAAGTGGTGACCATTAATGTCACCAGCATAACATCAGTAAGTGCTCGTAACATTGCCTTATTTTTGCTCAGCAGGTTTGATGCTGATACTTTCTCTTTTTGCAAGAAACCCACTTTTCTAGTTTGGCCGATATTCATCTGGATAAGAGGGAGTGGAGGTATGGGCCCTCCTCCTTCTGATCTCTTGGTGCCGAGCCTTACACTGGATTTGCGGTACTTTTTCTGGCATGGTAACCTGTCAGCGGATTATTGAGGTACAAATGGGCAGATGTATGGTCTTAGACATCTCCATGTTGGCAGGACCTGCGCCTGATTAACATCTATGGGCCCCAGACAAAATGGGACAGGAAATGCCTCTTCGTGAAGATCAAGCCTTTTCTTTGTTACAGCCCAGCAAGTTGTCTTCAGTGGTGATTTCAACACAGTCACTAGGACTAAGTACAGGAAAGGTACCAAAGCCAGGCTGGACTTTGACGGCTTTTTGTAAACAAAATAGCTAGAGAGGCAGGTCTGGTTGAGGTGCACATTCATTGCTGCCCAGACGACAGGGAATTCACTTTTTAGCGAGGTACTAGTCAGAGTAGAATAGATAGTTTTTTTTAAGGGGAATTCCGTCTTCTCTGCACCAGTGTGTCAGACAGTAGAGTTTTCCGATCACTGTATTCTGTCTGTGACTCTGAATACTCCCGATACACCACCTAGGGGGAGGGATACCTGGAAGCTGAATTCGTCACTCCTGGACGATGAGGATTTTTTTCTGACGCAGGTATCGATCATGGACTTTTGCAGCAGTAAGTCAGAGTGGTGGGAGCTTACAAAACAAATGATCGCTGGGTTTTAGGAAGAAATAAACAGCTTGTTAAACTATGTCACCTACCAGCGTTTGTGGAGGAAGCTTGATAGGCTTGTCTCGAATAATGGAGATCCGGAGAGGATCTCTGAAGTTAAACTCTTGCTCAGGTAGTGTCAATATGACAGACATGCCTCTTTGGTTCTGGAAAGGGATTATGGGATATATTAGTCGCTCGACCCTTACCTGAGGAGTCCGGCTCAAAGACCAGGATAAGAGTGAAATTTCCTGGATGGGAGATTAAGGTGATAGTTTCGAGCTTCCGGACACCTTCCCAGAGCCCCGGCAGGAAATTCAAGTTTTAGGCATCAAATTTGGTCCCGGTGATTACGGCCTTGCAAATTGGGAAAGCAGGCTACAAGATGCCGATGCCAAGGTTGCCAGCTGGAAGGAATGGAAACTCTCTTACAGGGAAAGGATTGACCTGATTAAAACTTACCCGATCCCGCTATTTCTGTATGTCAGCTTTGTCTGTGTTTTGCCAGTGTTTCTCTGTGTGAAGATCTACACCTGTTTCTTCCAGCTGTTATGGGGAACTGAACCTCATTAAGAGGTCTGTAACCTACCTTCCCAGATGGATGGGTGGCCTAGGGATGGTCAGTCCGGTGGTATTTTTTTCTCTGATGTTTTTGAAACATAATTTTGGTAACATGCTGGCAGAGGAACCACCTGGGCGGGTTAGTTTTCAGTCCTGGCTTAGGCCTTTTCTGCAAAACTGGGAGAATGGTGGGCCAGTGAAAAGACTGAGGTTCCAACATGGTAAGCCCCTGGCTTACATTGCCCCATGCCTAAAAATACTTTGGCAGTGGCGAGTGATGGCCGAGGAAATTAAGTTCCTTCTGAGGAAGGCCCTGGAGAGGAGGGTTGTTGAATCTGCCTTTAGTGAGCCACTGGCCTTGAGGGATTGATTATTCTAGAGAGAATCTCTTTAAAGTTTTGGGATTTGATCTGGCTCTCATTCTGTGGCAGACTATGTGAAGGTCAACTTGAAGCATCGCTCTGGGAGAACCGTGGTTGTCCAAGAGTGGAGTGTGGCGGTGTGGAGGAGACAATGGACCATTTCTTACTTCAGTGCCCCTTCAATATAAAAGTCTAAAAGCAGGTGGGTGGGGCTCTGGGTATTCTTTTCCTTACCCGCTTGATGGAATGGTCGTACGGGCCATTTGGGATGCATCGGGATTTTGATTTTGAGACACTTTTTTCTAGTTAGCTTAGTAGTCTGTTACTTCACATGGAATGAACGGTGTCAGGTTTCCACTTGGGAAAAAGTCTTTCCTTTCGAGGTGGTGGTGCAAAACATTCTGGCTGAGGTTGGGAAGATTCGGGGTCTTGAGAAGGACCAGTGGAGTCCGGGGGCCTGGACAAAGGCGTGGAGGAATATCACGTCTCCGTAGCTGCTGTCTATCAGTCTCTGGGTGTGCAGCTTTTCTTTCGGTCCTTTCACACCCCCTAGATTTTTAACGGATTGGATTTTTGGAAAAAGGCTGCATGCATGGGTTAAATGTGTAATAGTTTCCTAGCCTGAGGGTGTGTTTAGGTGGAGATTAGGGCTTTGTTGAGTTTAATCATGATAATAATAATATAAAAACATGTCTTGGTTGGTATATTTAGTAGTTTTCTTAAGGTTATTTTTTTTCCTGGCAAAAAAGCATCTATGCTGATGTAAGCTATCTTTGTTTCTCGGCCTTTTGGCTAAGATCAAGTGTAGTAGCTGTTCTTATCAGTGATCTAGTAGGGGCGCTGTGCCATCATCTGCCCTGGCCAAGGTTGGGTGGTTGCTATGCAAACCTGCTGGAGTGATGGGGACCTGGAAGGTAAGTATCGTCAGGAAGCGTCCATAGGGAATTGGGGGCCTGGAGTAAGTTCTGCCTGAGAAAGCTGGAAGGGTCCATTACCTCATGATTCGAATGTTCTACCTAGCCTGGCCATGGGCTGGGAAGGCAGAGAGTCCACTGTGTCTGTGCCCTCTGGGAGCAGTCGCCCCAGAGGTGCTGTTAGTAACACTTGGGTGTGGGACCCCAATGTGTGAAACGGCACATGGTCACAGCTAAAAACACTTTTTTCTGCACTGTGCCTTTTAGGGCTGGGCCTTTTGGTTAAAGTCCGAGGCAATCTTTGTTACCAGGCCTCAGGGCCCGGCCAGTGCACTATGCACGGCCACTTATTTATTTTATTTATTTTTCTCCCACATTTGTCACCTTTCACTTTTGTGTGTTTTTCTTCTCACGAGGATGGAGGGTGTGAGTCCCTCGGGCTTGCCCCGAAGTCTAGGGGGAGGATGTGTGGCCTTCTTGTTCATTCCTTCTCTGTCCCTGGGGGGTCTCTCTTCGGGAGAGCCCCATCGACCTAGTATTCGGATGGGGCTTCGGCTGCCCAGAATGGGGTCTGCCAGGCCTTCTGGCTAGGCAGACCATTGGAAACCCTTTGTCCCTGTCAGGAGCCTTGCGCCCCGGGGGATCAGGGTACAGGTCCTACCCCTTCGTGGGGTGGACAAAGCACACCCCTAAGTGCACTTTTTTGTGTGTTCACATGCACCTTTTTTGTGTTCACTTACTGGGCTTTCTTTTGTAGTTTTTGCACCACCGCGGATAAAAAAAAAAAAAAAGAGACCCAGTAATGACATCACTGAACTTAAAATAATGCAAAGAAAACAAAATGGTTTTATTTAAAATGGTCATTATCCTGTTGATAAGGGAGGAGGGACCAGGGAAAGCAAAATATAAGCGTATTAAACTTTCAGCTTTCTCCAGGCTATCAACAACTACCCTGCAATAGGGTTAAGTAAAAAAAGGGATGTAATTATGCAGCTATTTGCATTTTTTCACAGTAAAGGTCAGCAGTTGGCATTTTTTTTTTTTTTTTTTGGCGTGCTCTTTATTTTAACCTCTTGTAAATTTTTTGCATGCGAGGTTATGAAGCTGCCTCCCCATGCATCGTCTGCTCAAGCGTTCAGTGTGTTGGCACTGACCTTCGATTTGCTCTGCCTGAACACTACACACAAACATGCGTTTGAAGTACAGAGCAGTGCCCTCTTCTGTGGATCGCATTAATTGGAGGGGAAATAAAAAAGAATGAAATAATTTGCCGCAAGCATTATTAAACATACACAGATGAGAGCATGAGTAATACTAATTACCATAGAAACATAGCGGCGTGTTCAAAGGCACAATAAGCGCTCTCCTCAAAGGCGCATTGTCTCTTGGTATTTCACGCTGTTTACCGCTATGCAAACTCTCTGCCCGCTACACAATACTCGCATTCAAATGCTGCAATATGGGAGTATTATTTAACCCACGGGAGCTGTTAGTCAGAGTTGTTATCAGAAGTAATTGTAAATTAGGTGTTTTGATATACTGATTGAAAGTTATGTGTTTATTATAAAGAAATACTATTAATTCCTCTTCCTACTGCGTGTTTGAATCAGTACATAAATATAGGATAGAGGTAATGTACACTCCAAATGTACCCATTAGTGACAGCAAAAACAACGTGGATCTGATTAATGACATCATTGAAGCATTGAATTCCCAGAATACACAAAGAAGTCCAGTGGGAAGGGCAGTGACTACCGACTTCTGCTTACAATGGAATACAGCATGGTCACTACAGCAGGTCAGCTTCTTGGTGGGTGTCACCACTGCCGAGATGTTTCTCCAGCTCAATAGGGGGCAGGAGGTGGGGTAGGGACAACGAGTCTATAGCTGCCTCTCAATCTTTTTTATGAAAGAAGAACCCCTAAAATAATTGTGTTGGCCTCAGAGAACCCTTGCAATAACCAATCTATTGGTGATCAGTGGAAAGAGTGATGTTTACATTGGTGGTCAGTGAGAAGAATGTCCCTTACATTGGTGGTCAGTGAGAAAAATGTCCCTTACATTGGTGATCAGTAGGAAGAATGTCAGACCATACATAGGTCTTATAGAACCCTTGCAATAACCAATTCATTAGTGATCAGTGGAAAGAATGCCCCTTACATTGGGGATTAGTGGCAAGAATCCCCCTTACATTGGTGATCAGCAGGAAGAATCCCCCTTACATTGGTGATCAGCAGGAAGAATGCCCCTTACATTGGTGATCAGCAGGAAGGATGCCCCTTACTTTGGTGGCTAGTCCCTTACATTGGTGGTCTGTAAGAAGAATGTCTCTTAAATTGGTGATCAGTGGGTAGCATGTCCCTTACATTGGGGATCAGTGGGAAGAATGTTCTTTACATTGGGGATCAGTGGTAAGAATGTTCTTTACATTGGTGGTCAGTGGAAAGAATGCTCCTTACATTGGTAGTTAGTGGAAAGAATGTCCCTTTATATTGGTGATCAGTGGAAAGAATGTCCCTTACATTGGTGGACAGTGGGAAGAATGCGCCTTACATTGGTGGTTAGTGGAAAGAATGCCCCCTTTACATTGGTGATCATGGGAAAGAATGTCCCTTACATTGGTGATGAGTGGAAAGAATGTTCTTTACATTGGTGTTCAGTGGGAAGAATGCCTTTAAATGAGTGGTCAGTGGAAAGAATGCCCCTTTACGTTGGTGGTCAGTGGGAAGAATGCCCCTTACATGGTGGCCAGTCCCTTACATTGGTGCCCAGTTGGAAGAATGTCCCTTACATTAGATGTTAGTGGGAAGAATGACCCTTACATTGGTTGTCAGGGGTAAGAATACCCCTTACATTTGTGACCAGTGGGAAGATAAAATGATAATCCTGCCACTTTATAAAACTCTGGTTCCACCACATCTAGAGTATTCCGTCCAGTTCTGGTTGCCAGTCCTCAGGAAGGATGTGCTGGAGCTGGAGCAAGTCCAGAGAAGGGTAACTAAATTAATAAGCGGGCTGGAGGACCTCAAATATGAGGAATGACTACAAGCGCTAAATTTATTCTCCCTGGAGAAGAGATGCTTGAGAGGAGATATGATATATATATATATATCATATATATAAATACCTTAATAGCATTCCCAGCGTAGGAAGGAAACTTTTAATTCTCAGGGAGTGTAAGAGGACACAAGGCCACACAATGAGACTGGAGGAGAAGCAGTTTAACCTTCAGCTGTGTAGGGGGTCTTTCAATGTCAGGGCGATAGGTATATGTTACTCTCTTCCACAATTGGCGGTGTCAGCAGGGAGTATTGGTAGTTTTAAAAGACTCTTGGGCGTGCATCTTAGTGAACACAACATACAAGGATATGGGAAATGATTACCGACATTGACACACATGCACCTTCACAGGTTGAACTGGATGGACTATTGTCTTTATTCAACCTCACCTACTATGAAACTATAATGTTTCTTGCATTGGTGATCAGTGGGAAGAATGCCATCTACATTGGTGATCAGTGGGAAGAATGCCATCTACATTGGTGATCAGTGGGAAGAATGCCCCCTACATTAGGGGTCAGTGGGAAGAATGTCCCTTACAGTGGTGGTCAGTGCGAAGAATGTCCCTTATATTGGTGGTCAGTGAGAAGAATGTCCCTTACATTGGGGCTCAGTGGGAAGAATGTCCCTTACATTGGGGGTCAGTGGGAAGAATGTTCCTTACATTGGTGATCATTGGGAATAATGCCCCCTACATTGGTGGTCAGTGGGAAGAATGTCCCTTACATTGGTGGTCAGTGAGAAGAATGTCCCTTACATTGGTGGTCAGTAGGAAGAATGTCCCCTACATTGGTGGTCAGTGAGAAGAATGTCCCTTACATTGTGGCTCAGTTAGAAGAATGCCCTTTACATTGGTGGTCAGTGCGAAGAATGTCCCTTATATTGGTGGTCAGTGAGAAGAATGTCCCTTACATTAGAGCTCAGTGGGAAGAATGTCCCTTACATTGGGGCTCAGTGGGAAGAATTTCCCTTACATTTGGGATCAGTGGGAAGAATGTCCCTTACATTGGAGGTCAGTGAGAAGAATGTCCCTTACATTGGGGCTCAGTGGGAAGAATGTCCCTTACATTGGAGGTCAGTGAGAAGAATGTCCCTTACATTGGGGCTCAGTGGGAGGAATGTTCCTTACAGACATCTAAAAAATGTAACTGGTGTCATACTGCTGGTGTTGTAAAATTTTGTCGGACCCATGAAAAAAAATCGGACCTCGTCACTTCCGGTGATAGAGCATCACAAAACAGCTGATGGGAGTCGTCCGTGCGCATGCGCAGAAGACATTTTTCGAGGTTTGGCAAAATTATAACAGAGAGCGGACAGCTGATTGAGAGGAGGCGGGGCTGAGGTGCGATGGAGGACGGAGGATACCGCCGCGTCATCGAGACATTAGGGACGGAGGCACATATGCAGAGCTGGCGGAGGAGGCGGGACGGAGGTGCGGCCGTGTAATAAATGCAGGGCTTAAGCGACTCCTTCTGTTTTATTATCTTTAGTAATTATCGTATTATTTATCCTTAGGATTTCATTACATTTAGTATTTCTTATTTTGTATTATAGAAATACTAAATGTTATGAAATCCTAAGGATAAATAATACGATAATTACTAAAGATAATAAAACAAGGGGTCACTAAAGTCCTGCATTTACTACACGGCCGCACCTCCGTCCCGCCTCCTCTATTCAGCTCTGCAGATGACGCGACGGTGTCTTCCGTCCCACCTCCTCTCATTCAACTGCCCGCTATGTGTTATAAGTTTACCAAACCAAGATAATGTCTTGTGCGCATGCGCACTTGAGACTCCCATCACCGGAAGTGACGAGGTCCGAGAAAATTTTAGAACACCGGCTCTGCCAAGTAACATTGGCTCCAGAACTATGCAGATACCATCAGATGGGAGCTCAGTCAGCCAAAGCTCTAGAACCCCCTAGAAACCCCTGGAAGAATTCTAGGGTTCCATGGAACCCTGGATGAGAATGGTTGGTCTATAACAATGAAGGTGTTGAAAAGTGTTGTCACATAGCACAGAAGGGTTAAAAAAAATCAAAGGAGTATGAACATTACTTTAGAAGTACTTTGATGGGAAACAAATTGAGGGGTCATCCCTTGAATCCCAGAACAGGTAAGTAGAACGGGTTTGTTATTTTAAAAACATTTAATTTTCTTTTTAATCACTTTAAGCCCGAATGAAAGTGGACCTAGCATTAGAGATGCTTTTCCATCTTAAGTCCATACATGCTCTGCAATATGTCAGTCTAACAGGTAGTAATTATTACCTCTCACAGAAGACACAAAAACTCCCCGTGGAAATGCCTTCATTTGCTTTTATCTCCAGGAATACAGCACCATAATTGTTTATGTGTCATCCACAGTCACAATCTATTTTCTGGACCCACGTCACAAATGATTGACACAGATCAGCCCCTACTACAGTTTTCCACCTTGTGACTTGCTACAAAGATACAATATTGCAGTCTAATAACTTGCGAGGGGAGACTGAGGAAATGCTTTCTCCCGCCTGCAGCAGACTGGTGACATTGTCTCAGCCTGGTTAAAGTCACTGACTGGAGCTCAAGGATGGCTTTTTATTGATAAAAGGTAAAGCTTTTCTAAACAATGATATGGTTTCTGTATTGTATTGTGACGTGAAGAATGTATTCATACATTTGTAAAGCTACTAACTGGTCCACTTTAACCTCCTAGTCACCATGCAATGTAAAATATAATTAAGTGGATCCGGCTTTTAATTTGTTTATTGCGCACATTTATGGCCTAGAATACTGCATCATGGAACACACACAAGATGACGATTGTACTAATTACATCTATAAAGGGATGCTGCGTTAACATTATCCCTTGTTGCTACTGAAAATCGATCCACAATCGCCCTGTAATTCATTAGCCTAATTAACAAAGCTCTGTGATTACATGTTCCAATTATCTCTGTGTTCTGCAGTTTCACCTCATGGCACCGGATTTATACTGGAGGGGGGGGGGGGGGGGTTAGAGTCCAGGAATTAAAAGGAAGCAGCCTGCCACACTGTAAGAATGTTTATTCTAGAATTACATTCCAGGCGGCTAACTGATTACACACTCTGAACTGTGAATGGCTTACTCTGATTTTACTGCACACTGTGAGCTTCTCACAATGCGCATTAGAAGCTGAAGCAAGTGAGATAGAATGGTCCTCCTTTCCTGTTTGGAAAATGTACAGCATCATTTAGCCCTTTCCACCCCAGCTTGACAGTCTCTGGTGCACCCCTTCCATACATTTGATTTCAATTCTTTCAATAATGAAGCCTCAGCATCACACGTGGCCGTTACCTAGGGCGGCCTGCATGCAAATACATCCTGCATTAGGTCTGCCCACAGTCTATAGCCCCGTACACACGTACCGATCGTCGGCCGAACGATCGGCCGTCTTTTGTCCAGGGCTGTCGTGTCTGTTGAAAACTGCAAAAGACTGCACATGAATTTTGTCGGCCAACAGCAGCCGACTGCAGAAGTGATGTCATGTGATGGTTAACTTTCCGTGTGTTTTGTCTTTTCTGAGCATGCCCAGTCTTGCAAATCTGCTGTCTGTCGGCCGAATTCTGTACTGACTGGCGAACAATCGGCCGTTCTGGTGTCGGCATACAAAAATTTTAATGCTTGCATGACAGATTCTGTTCGGCCAAAAGTGCACTGTCGGCTGTCGGAAGCATCATACTAACAAGCCGAAAATCGGCCGATCGTTCGGCGGCCGTACATTTTCGGCCGACAACCGGTACGTGTGTATGGGCCTTAACTCTTAACGCCTACTTTATGAACTGGTTTTGCCCAGACTCTACTCTTAAATATGCTGGGACTGCCTGTGACACCCACTGCATGGGTTGGCCTCACAAGACCCACTTCTAAATATGCAGCCAGGAACCACCCACTTGTGGTAATGCCTTTTTGAGTTGCTGCACATATGATGATGCTCTGAACATGGACAAGGACACAGCATAGGTGTAACTCACTGTAACCTGTATGCAGGGCCATCTTTAACACAGGGCAAAAGGGGCAGCTGCCCTGGGCCCAGTCATTGTTGTGGGGCCCTTGGGATTGCACTGCCTGCAAATAGTTGATAAGTGGTTTCGGGAGGGCCCATGAAAATGTTTGCCCAGGGTCCAATCGATATTAAAGACAGCCCTGCCTGTATGCAGTGCCAGGACAGGGTAGTCCAGTGCCCTAAAATGCAGAACTGTGTATTCCCCTCTGCTGCTAATGCATGTTGTGGATGAATATACCACCATGCCTGTTCTGGCACACCCCCACCAGTGTTGGGACAAGGTCAACCAGCACCCAGGGCAAGGATGCCAAACTGCGCCCCTCCTATCCTTAGGTTTAGGGTGAAGGTGCCCCCCCCCATCCCTGCAATAAACCATTGCGCCCAGGGCAACCACACTCCTGCCCTCCCCTTGTCCCGGCCCTGACCCCCACCATCCACCCGTGCTCTGGCTACCCATTGTTGGCATTAAGGGTACACTGTGAATGTGTAGACATACTGTATGCTTGCTTTCTAACAGCTGGGAATGTGTGGGTGGTTTCCCAAGCATGATGTGTTTTTCCTGTTAGTGGTTGGGTAGAAAGTGGTCATGATGAAGCGGGGTATGAAAGCAGAAGCTGTTAGAACTGACTGAAAGCCATTGCCAGGTAGAAGGGAGGCCAAGGTTCACTATGTCCCTACTATCAATCTGGAGAATGAATGCAGTAGGATGTTTGTTGAGCAGCGCCCCCCCCCCCCCCCCCCCGGGTAAGAGTGCTGTGCCCAGGGTGGCTGCACCTCCTGCCCCCCTCTCTTGTCTTGGCCCTGCCTGTATAGTTATACTATCTAGCCCCAAGCCATACTCCAAACCATAGAAGCCATGGTTTCCATACACTGCACTGACCAACAAGTCTGAATCACCTGTATGCAGTTTGAAATACCTGGCTCTATAATATTGGGTAATAATTGTACTATACAACAGTGTTTCTGGATGATCCCTGAACTAATGAGCGCTCCTGCTCTGATCTGACCTGAGGCCATTGTGCATTCTAAATGGCAGAAAATGTGTCACCAGAAGTCCCCGCCCCTTCAGGTTTCGTCACTTCTTGGATGCATCCTGATTACATCCAGGAAGTGTCCAAACACATAGGAGTGGGGACTTCTGATGATGCAAATTACGCCAGTTGGAATGCACACTAGCTCCGGGTCAGATTGGAGCAGTCGGCAACAAAGTCCTTCACAGCTGGATCATCAGGGATTTTTTTAAATTAAAGTTGCAGATTTAAAAATGGCTTTTGGAAGCTTATAGGAGATTTTTGAATGATTGGGTTTACATCCACTTGAATTTTTTGAATTTCTAGGTTTTTCCTAATTTTGCTCAAGCCTTCTTAGGTTTTTCCTAGGTTTCCTGATTTGCATAGCTCCACCCACTGTCCTAAAATACGGAATAATTTTCTAATTTATGGGGTTGTAATTTAGAGATTTAGAAATACGAATGCGAGTACCGTTCTGTTCTGAGAAGGCTGCGTCACCAAAAGTCCCTGCCCCTACACGTTTTGTCACTTCTCGGATGCATCCTGATGACGTCCAGGAAGTGACAAAACATGTAGGAGTGGGGACTTCCGGTGACGCAGCTTCCACCAGTTGGAAAGCACACTAGTTCTGGGTCAAATCAGAGCAGCGGCACTCCTAAGAAACAGAGTCGGCAACTAAGTCCTTCATGGCAGGACCACCAGGGAGTTTTTAAATGAAAGCTGCAGATTTAAAAAGGACTTTTGAAATCTTATAGGAAATTTTTATTGATTGGGTTTACATCTACTTGAATTTCCAGGTTTTTCCCAATTTCAGTGTAGCCTTCCTAGGTTTCCCGATTTGCATAGCTCCATCCACGGTCCTTAAATACAGAATAATTCTTTTATTTTTGGGATGTGTAATGGAATTTGAAATATGTGAGTACCGTTCTGTTCTGAGGAGGCTTTATTCTGCTACATTGTGTAAAGAGTGAAATTTTCCTGCAGAGATTTCTCACTGGGTGTGCAGCGCCACAGCTTATGCCAGCCACGAATCAAGGAGAGACCCAGAGCGCGTTACTAATGACATCAATTAGTGCAATTTATTTAATCTAATGTGCGCAGAGATATTTTCACTGCCCCAGCTGTGCCCAGCATGTTAACCCCTCGCTCATAGCCGCCTGCCTGTTTGCCGGGGCATTTAATTACTATCATCCGAGTAGGAAAGGTAAAATCCCATGAGAAAAACAGCGGCAGCATCATCATCAATATTTATCCATTTTGCACGGCCTGCAGACTAAAATCTCTATGTAGATTGTCTTCCCAGTAGCACGCACAGCTGGTCGCAATGGTGGGCGAAGCCGGAGCCAGTGTTGAAGGCTGTTGTTCCCCTCCACTGTATCAGCAGCCAAGGAAAAAGAAGGCTTTCCAGATGGAGTGTCTAACAGAGGGCCTCATGATGAGGAGCTGAGCCAAGCGGGTAATTTTTTCTGTAGCCGACTATCGGACAGCGGTGGAAAAATCATTCATCGTTATATCTGCAAATTATATAGTGCAGGGCCAGGATTCTGTACTGGATTGCATATTGCTCAGCCGCAATGAACTGAAACTGGCCAAACCCTTCACCCATCATTAAAGGAAGGCTAGAGCAAAATTAGGAAAGACCTAGAAATTCAAGTAGACGTAAACCCAATCACTAAACATTTCCTATAAGCTTTCAAAAGTAATTTGTAAATCTGCAGCTTTCATTTAAAAAATTCCTGGTGATCCTGCCATGAAGGACTTTGCTGACTCTGTTTCCTAGGAGTGCCGCTGCTCCGATCTGACCCAGAGCTAGTGTGCTTCCCAACTGGTGGAAGTTGCGTCACCAGAAGTTCCCACCCCTACGTGTTTTGTCACTTTCTAGACGTCATCAGGATGTGTCTGAGAAGTGACGAAACGTGAAGAGGTGGGAACTTCTAGTGAAGCAACTTCTCCCAGTTAGAATGCAGGCTGGCTTCAGGTCAGATTGGAGCAGCGGCTCCTAGACGACAGAGTCGGCAAGTCATCTGGGTGCCAGGGGGGCACTAGAGCTTTTTAAGTACAATATTTTATATGTGGATTTGAGAACTTTTATTAAAAGTTTCATACACTATATTATGGTTTTTAGTTCCTCCCTTTATTAAACCTATGGGCCTGGAGCTCTTGTGAACTAAGATTGCAAAGTGAGCCGATGATTACAAGCGTTGTTTGACCACCCTAGCTGTACTCCTGGGGGGGTCAATTGTATTTGGGGAGTGCATTTCCAATTGGGGGTACCAGTGTGGTTATGGTGGATATTGGAACACAGTTGTGTTGGATAAATAGCACAAGTACAGATACTGGCACTAGAAAAGGAAGACATGCACTTACTACACTTTGTTTGCACTTGAAATATTTGAATATTCTAAAGTGGATGTATTACACCTTGTTCAATTTTGGTTTGACATTAGCACTTGGTTTGGAGATATTTATGTGTTTTAATGCACAAAGTTTAAGTAACAAAACAAAAAAGTTACTTAAAAGTTTATTTGTATCTTTTGCACAGCACAAAGGCACAATTATAGCAAAGGGTAGCACAGCTTTTCTTCTTCTGTAAATTTATATACATTAGTATACACCATATTAGCAGCCGCAGAAACCTATCATCTTTTGATCACACACCTTTACGCAGGTAACCTCATTAATATTCTGACATAAAAAATATGCATAGCTATTCATCCAGTAAACTTACATGTATATTTATTCTGTGCAAAAACAAATGTTCTTTAGGCTTTTTTCTCCTCTGAACAAATGCTCGATTATTATGGCCAGAGATAAAATACCACATTATGCCCACTAGATGGAGCTGAGGAGCATTAAAAAAAATACAAAGATCTTTGAATCAAGGAACATAAGATACAATATAACAATTCTAGAGAACGCTAGTGGGAATATGCAAATAAATGTATATAAACCAAAGACTTTTTTTTTTAAATATATTGCAGTTTACCAGTCACCAGTCATTATATGTACATCTATGTGTATCATTTTTTTGCGATGTAATACAGCCCATAATCCCTAGGTCCTATTTTGTTTTCCAGTACACAACAATGAAGTGCGTTGGTCTGAACTGAAACCATAGGACATAAGGCAAATTGTGTTGTTCTTGAGTTGGCCAACACTATTGTGTTTGATTGAGCCCATTAAAGTGGTGTTAAAAGGCTCAAGGTTTTTTTTTGCTTTCATAGATTCCATGCATGAAGGTAAAAAACCTTTTCTGTGCAGTGCCTCCCCCCCCCCCCAGCCATCCTAATACTTACCTGACCTGCTTCTTGATCCAGCAATGTGCACGAGAGCTGAGCTGCTCCCCGGTCTCTCATTCCTCATCGGCTGAGACAACATGTTTCTGTCAATCACAGCTTATGAGCCATTGAGGGCAGGGGGCGGGGCCAAGCCTTGGCTCTGTGTGTCTTATAGACGCCTAGAGTGGGGCTCGGGAACTAGCACACACTAGTGCCCCGAGAGCATGTAGTTTGCCATTTTGGACACTGGAGGAGGAGGAGCTTCGGCAGGGGACCCAAAAAGAGGAGGATCTGGGCTGCTCTGTGCAAAATCATCACACAGATCAGGTAAGTATGACATGTTTTTTTGTTTTTCAAATGAACCTTTAACGTCTTTTTAATGTAATTTGAAAAGCTATTTTCAATCATTTTAAACCCTCACGCTTCAATATTGATAACTTGTGATCCTGTCACAAAGGTTTCAGGCAGGCACTTCCTCTTATAGGGTGACAACACTCTATCCTTGTTTCCCCAATTGTGCTCCTGCGTTGTCACCCTGTCACATGGGCTCCTGATGACGACGATTAGGGGCTGTTTCAACACACATTACACAGACATGTCCACGGTTGTTACCATCAAGAAACCCGTCCTGAGAAAAGTCTTGCAGACATTGCTGAAGACAAAACATGGCTGAAAAGAGGTACAGGAGATAGAAGATCTGTAGTACTGAGACGCAAAACAGAAAAAAAAAAAAAAAAAAGTGAAAAACAAGCACTTAAATAAAAATATACCAATTGTTATTGATATCCTAAGCAAATTAAACGTCATCCACTAGAGGTTTACATCTACATATGCAAAGGGCAGCTGATTGACTTCAACTGCAAGTTCACCACATTTGAAGCATGTTTTCGCATGCATCTTTTTGGCTGTGTTTTGGGTGCTATTATCAATGAATGGCAATGCAATTGTGACATATTTTTTTTTACGTATTTGGTATACGAGCATGAAATTGCAGAATTTTGCATGCTTTCACAAAGTGCTAAAGTGTCAATGTGTAATGTTCTGGTACCCTTATTCCACTTTCCAATTCAGTGTATGTGTTATACCTGAAGGGTTTCACATGTACTGTCACTTTAAGGCTGGCTCCACCCAGGAGTGATGACAAGGGTCAAGGGGCAGAGTGGCCATCTTTAGACACATGTAGAGATGTATGATATGCAGAGCTGTCCTGTAATGCTGTACAGTGAGTCCTGAATAAACCACCGTTGTTCCAGACCAGAGTCCTGTGTCTCTCACAACACGGAGAATATAACAGTGGCGACGAGGATGGGATTTACAAGGTTACTATCCGTGTGAGAAAGGAAAGGAAGAAAAAAAAACTCTGGATTGTCAGGAATACAAACACCCACAGAGCCCAGCAGGAAAATGTCATTGATCGGGACATTAAGTGAATTTGATGGCGAACAGACAACGTGGATTTCTTGGATTGAAAGATTAGAACAATATTTCTGTACAAATGCCATCCCAGACGACAGGCAAGTAGCAGTGTTTCTGACAGTGGTTGGTGCTAGGACATATGACACTCTTAGGGATCTCCTTTTCCCTGAAAAACCAGCAACTAAGACTTTGGCAGAGCTCCTGACACTGTTAGGAAATCACTTCCAGCCTAAACCACTAGAGATTGCAGAAAGATTCCGGTTCTATCAGCGGCAGCAGCAGCCAGGTGAAGATATTAAGGCTTACGTGCTCGCCCTTCGCAGACTAGCCTCAACCTGTTCTTTTGGGGAGTATTTACCAACTGCACTGAGGGATAAGTTTGTCATGGGACTGAATAGTGAGTCTAGCCAAAAGAGACTGTTAACAGAGAAAGACCTTACCCTTACAAAGGCAATTGAGATAGCTTCAGTGATGGAAATGGCTGTGAAAGATACAGAAGCTTTGAACCCCCAGAGCAGAAGGGAAGAGGTTAAAGAGGAAGTTTTCAGAACAGCAGTCAAGCAAACTGCAGCTAACTGTAAATATAGAACCTCACCAACCAGGACGTCAGCTTGCTACCGTTGTGGGAATACAGACCATGATCACAAAGTCTGCCGGTTTAAGGATCAGCTCTGTCATAATTGTGGAAAGGCAGGCCATCTGAAACGAGTCTGCCGTAGTAAGAAGGTGCGAAATAAACAACCTCTGAACCCCAGGACAAAGGCATATATGGTGGGAAGATATACATCGTCATCTGAATCAGAGGATGAGGAAGTGCTCCACAGATTGGACATACATCATATGCATTCAGCACCCTCAGCAATGACTGTAGAGGTAACCGTGGAAGGAAAGAAACTCAAGATGGATGTAGACACAGGAGCAGCAGTTTCAGTTATCACCCAGAAACAATGGAGAAAACTTCTGATCCGAACAACTGTCCGTCCAACACCAATCAAACTGCAGACATATTCAAAGCAGATACTCCACCCACTGGGGTACGTGAAAGTACAGGTATCCTACAAGGGTCAGACAAAGAGAATGCCATTATATATCCTAGAACATGGGGGACCCCCTCTTTTTGGGAGAGACTGGATTGCTCACTTTGGCATGCCAGACATCGCCATTAACCCCTGCAACACCGTGACCATCCCATCAGGGGATGAAGAGGGATGGGTGAAGTCCCTGAAACAGCGATTCCCGCAAGTCTTTGATAACCATTTGGGAAAAATAAAGCATGACTGTGTGAGACTCAGGCTGAAACCCAATGCCCAGCCTAGGTTCTTCAAAGCTCGGACGGTACCTTTCGCACTCCGAGCAGGTGTGGAAGCTGAACTAAGCCGGCTGGAGGAACAAGGTGTCATCTCAAAGGTAGAGCACAGCGAGTGGGCATCACCAGTTGTACCAGTAAAGAAAGCGAATGGGGACTTACGCATTTGTGGCGATTTCCGCATGGCACTAAATTCTCAACTGGAGATAGACCAGTATCCCCTACCCAGAGTAGATGACATTTTTGCCTCTCTTGCAGGAGGTCAAAAGTTCACCAAGCTTGATCTCAGGCAAGCTTATTTACAGTTTGAGGTCCACCCTTCGTCCCGCAAGTTTCTAACAATCAACACTCACAAGGGACTGTATGAATACAATCGGATGGTGTTTGGTGTAGCCTCCGCCCCAGCCATTTGGCAACGCAAAATGGATGAGATTTTGGCGGACATTCCTTTCACACAGTGCCTGTTAGATGACATGCTCATCACGGGCCTGACGGACCAGGAACACAAGCGTAACGTGGAGCTTGTGTTGGCCAGACTCCAAGAGCAGGGTCTAAAAGTGAACTTAGCGAAATGCCAATTCATGGTACCTAAATTGGAGTTTTGTGGCCACCTTGTGGATGCAGAGGGTATACACACCACGGAAGCCAAAGTTGATGCTTTAGTAAAAGCTCCAGCCCCGACCAACGTCCAGCAGCTGCGATCATACCTGGGCTTGCTGAACTATTACCACAAATTCCTGCCGGATCTAGCACACACTTTGTTTCCATTAAACAAGCTTTTGGAGAAACACTCCAGATGGAACTGGTCGGCTGCATGCCAACGTGCTTTTGAAGTTTCTAAGCGAAAGCTGTTGGCGTCACGCATGCTCGTGCACTATGACCTCCAAAGGCCTCTCACCTTGGCTTGTGATGCCTCACCCTATGGTCTAGGGGCTGTACTATCTCACGTTTTACCAGATGGGTCAGAGAAACCTGTGGCATTCGCCTCCAGGTCCTTGACAAAAGCAGAAAGCAATTACTCTCACATTGACAAAGAGGCTCTGGCGCTCATATGGGCAATTAAGAAGTTTCATCTTTACCTGTATGGTAGGGAATTCACCATACTGACTGATCATAAACCACTCCTTCAGATCTTTAGCCCTGACAAAGGCATCTCCCAGACGACTGCAGCCCGTCTTCAACGCTATGCCCTATTCTTGGGAGCATATAGCTACAAAATCCAGTATCGCAGCCATGATGCCAACGCTAATGCAGACGCCATGTCCCGTCTGACAAGGACATTAACAGACTCTTCTCCACCTGTCAAGAGTTGTCGTTACACTAGCCTGTCCTTTCTGTCTTCCGGGGAAGTAGCAGCCCATACAGCCAAGGATACCTTCCTTAAGACAATACTCTCCTGGGTACGGTACGGTTGGCCTGCAACTGTCACACAGGATTATGAGCCTTACTTCCGTAGGCGTCTGGAATTAACTGTGTCTGGCAACTGTGTTTTATGGGGAGACCGAGTGATCGTTCCACAGACCCTCCGGAGACACATTCTGGAATTGCTACATACTGGTCATCCCGGGGGCACACGTATGAAACAAAAGGCCCGAGGCTATGTGTGGTGGCCAAACCTCGACTCCGATATCACGACATATGTGAATGCGTGTGCTGGATGTGCACAAACTGCGAGAGACCCTCCTCGAGGGTGCGTCCAGCCCTGGACTTGGCCCACGGTTCCCTGGTTTCGCCTACACTTGGACTTTGCAGGCCCGATCAGAGGACACACCTTTTTGATCATTATTGATGCCCATTCAAAGTGGCCTGAGGTCGTTCCTGTTACTCAGCCAACGACTAAGGCGACGATTTCCATACTGTTACATCTCGCTGCTACGTTTGGATACCCCAGAGAAATTGTCACAGACAACGGTGCACAATTCACAAGCCAGGAGTTTCAGGGTTTCCTGACTGCCCACAACATCAAACACAAGTTGACCGCACCTTACCACCCGGCTACAAATGGTCAAGCAGAAAGGTTTGTACAGACCTTCAAACGCTATTTCAAAGCTACTGTGGCTACAAGTAAACAACAGTCCCTGTCACCCCAGCAGCTGGACTCCTTCCTTTCTGCTTACAGAACCACACCACATGCAACCACTGGGAAAACTCCAGCTGAACTTCTTTTGGGTCGGCAGCCATGGACTGTTTTGGATATGCTCCGCCCTCAAACGGTCCAGGAACATGTACGGCAGTCCCAAGACAAGAGGGTCGAACACGACGAGATTCCCCGGTTTACAGCCCAGCAAAAGGTATGGGCCCGATCTTATGGCGCTTCCAACACTCGTTGGCTTCCTGCTATCGTCGCAGAGACTTTGGGACCCAAAATGTATAGGGTCTGCCTGGAAGATGGTTCCATTTGCAGAAGGCATGTGGACCAATTGCGTTCTCGTTCTCAGCTGCCCGAATCCCTGACATCGGCTGCACCTCCAGTGTCTCAAGGATCTGCTCCTACCGGATCAGGAGGCATTGAGACTGATGCTTGGGGAGACTCTGAACTTTTGAACTCAGCTCCAACAGAGCCCTCCAGCCCTGGTCCAGAGGTCTGCTCACCCTCTGAGCTAGGGAATCCCCTCTTGGCCCCGCCGGTGTCCATTCCGGCCAGCCCTGCTTCCTCCAGCCCCGAGTCGCTGGGTGCCCGTCCTCAACGACACTGTCGCCCTCCTGACCGGTTTCAAATGCAAGACCGGTTACGAGACTTTCGACGGGCCCGCCGAAAGTGATCCGCTGCCATTTTCCCCCCGGAGCTTCCCTGGAAGTTGTTCTCACATCCGGACGTGGAAGAAACCATGTAAATCTCCTGAGTTGGAGGACTGTATTGGACAATTATGAGTTACTGTTTTATGCCTGTTCTCGTTTTGTTGTTTTTTTTTTTTTTGTTTTTTGTTTTTTTTTTAGGTATGGATGGAAGGTGTTATACCTGAAGGGTTTCACATGTACTGTCACTTTAAGGCTGGCTCCACCCAGGAGTGATGACAAGGGTCAAGGGGCAGAGTGGCCATCTTTAGACACATGTAGAGATGTATGATATGCAGAGCTGTCCTGTAATGCTGTACAGTGAGTCTCTCACAACACGGAGAATATAACAGTATGCGTCCCACCATTCTCTTCTGGTAGGTGCGCATACACCTTTAAGACCGATGCTGTCATCACTGAGCGCCGCAGAGCGGCTATTTCAACCGCCGGCGTTCTCACTCACATGTTCGTTCAACCGTCATGGTTGGATCGTCCCTGTCTGAAGTCGGCATACCAGATGTTACTCGCTCCTGTATCTCGCTACCTGAACTTGTTCCATATCTGATCCTGTGTCTCGCCACCCGATCACTCCCGACATGCTGTCTTCACCCTTCACTCTTCAACCTGCCTTGAAGCTCATATGCTTACAAGCGTACCTCGCTGTCGGAACCTCGCTGCTGATCCCTGTATCCCGCTACCGGATCACTCGCTCATACCGAACCTCTCTACTACTGTTTGCTATTAGTGATAAGTACCCCGCAGGGGAATCCTCCATAACCTTCCTACTAAGCTTCCACTATCTAGCTCTGCATATTAAGGACTGTTACTATCATCTGCACTGTTGTTTAGATTGCTAGCTCTTGAGCCTACTAACATCTATCCTTGCACTGGGTTAGTCTCTCCTGTATGTCATCTGCTGTCCTACCACCTACTACCATACATGATTGCTAACCTATCTGCATCCTACCTGTTACCATCTATACTCTCATGAACATTTCTCTCAAGTGCTGTTCACCTATTGTCACTGTTCATACCTGTCTCTTCAGCTCATCACCAATATACTGCTATATACATCTATCACTCCAGGAACATCTTATTGAGTGTGTATATTTGTATGCTGAATCAGACAGACCACAGCGATGAGTCTTGGGAGTTGGAATTAGTATTTAAACGTATCTCTACATGACTGCTGAGTGGAGTTTTTCTGCAGCTGCAAATCCATCTTGTTTCAGAAAACGCAGGAGCGTTACACAATGTAGCCTAATGCAATATACACCGATCAGCCATAACATTATGACCACTGACAGGTAAAGGAAATATCTTGTTACAATGGCATCTGAAAATTGGTGGGATATATTAGGCAGCAAGTGAACATGTTGTCCATGAAGTTGAAGTGTTGAAAGCAGAAAAAAAAATGGACATCGTAGTTTGTTGTGTATGGGGCTGTGAAGCCCGTGGTGACCAGTGTCCATGGCCAGCTTCTACAATGGTCCCATGAACATCATAACTGGACTACAGAGCAATGGAGGAAGGTGACCTGGTCTGATGAATCACGTTTCCTTACATCATGTGGATGGCCGGGTGTGTGTGCATCACTTACCTGGGGAAGAGATGGCACCAGGATGCTGTGTAAGAAAGCAAGTCGGCAGAGGCAGTGTGATGCTTTGGGTAATGTTCTGCTGGGAAACCTTGTGTCCTGCCATTCATGTTGATGGTACATTGGTGTCCATGCCTCAATGGGTCAGAGCTGTTTTAGCAAAATGGGACAATACTCATTATTAGGTGGGTGATCAAAATGTTATGGCTGATCGGTGTATGTTGCCTTTTCAGTGCCCAACCTGAAGTTTTCGTTTCAAATCAAATGCAGTCAATTCAATCAATGTGTGTGTTCAGGTGTGTGAAGAAGGGAGATGACCCTTATAAAGGATGCTCAGAGGTGTACAGGACTCAGAGATGCCAGGCTGGCAATGGGGGCGTTTGCATGAAGCCGCAGAGCTCGACACATCGGCTGACTAATCAGACCGCTGCAGACGGCGCCCTGCACGCTTCAATAGTTTGAAAAACGCGCGGTGATCAAAGAGCGTTTCAAGGATCTATTGCTGACACAAAAGCCGTAGGTGTCTGCACCCGGGGAGCTCGTTAAGGGTCTAGAGACTTATACCTTCACTGAATCACAATTGTGCGTCTGTGAGTCACCAGCTCGCCTTCTCCATATCTGAATATTTCATAAAATAAACAAAAAGGAGATCTTGGTTTAACCATCTCATGGGCCATGAGTTCATAGAAGCCTAGATGCCCAGACTCAACATATTGGAGGCAATTGGTTAACGTCATGAATGATGACTCTATTGCAATGAATTTGCCTGCCTAAATCATTTTTACATTTTTTATTAATGGACATATATGGCTTTTATTCAGTACATGGATTTAATAAATTCCCTTCTCAGGTTTTTTTTTTACATTTGCTATTTTATATATATATATATATATATATATATATATATATATATATATATACACATACATATACATACACACACACACATACATATATACACATACATATATATACACATATATATATATATATATATACATATACATATACACAAAAAAAACATATTTGCTCATTTAGATCAGGTCTCAGCAGCCTTGTAATATTTGAAAGTTACTCCTTTTGTATGTGTGCACTATCCTCTGTGGTTACATATATATAAATATATATATATATATATATATATATATATATATATATATATATATATATATATATATATATATATATATATTATATAAATATAAATAAAATAATATATTTTTTTAAACGGATAAAAATGTTTTTAGTAGGCAATGTTATCAAACATTGAAGTGATAATAAAGCCAAATGTTTTTTTTTTAAATTAAAATTAAAGGATGTTATACCTACCTGCTCTGTGTAATGGTATTGCATAGAGTGGTCCTTTTCTGGAGTCCCCTGACAGCTCTGTCCACTCTTTCTAGTGGGTACCCTGTTGCAAACCATGTGCTGAGTTGGCACCCATGCAGACATGCTTCTGAGCCAGGCTGTGCGTGTCCATATACGCACAGTGTGGCTTAGCCCCGCCCCCTCAAAGGATTAGACTGACAGCAGCAGGAGCCTATCGCTAGTGGTAGTGGACAGTTTTTTTACTTTAAAGCAGGCATGTCCAACCTGCGGCCCGGAACCGCAGGCAATGCAGCCCACTGCCCCCTGACAATTTATTTTTTTGCTGGGGAGGAAGGAAGTCGAGTCGGAGGCACGGCCATGGCGGCTTCAAACTAACTAGGGGGAGGCTGCCTCGGAGGAGAGCCTCCACTAGTTGTGTTAAATTAGTGCTGGGGGGGGGGGCGCGGCAGCTCGGGAAGGTGCAGCGGCGTTTTATTACTTATATACCATAACTATAGTATATATTTTATATGCAGCCCAAGAAAAATTTCTCTACACTCAATGTGGCCCAGAGAAGCCAAAAGGTTGGACACCCATGCTTTAAAGCAAGGAATGCATTTAGGTAAGAATTGTTAGAATTTAGCACCACTTTATAAGTAGATGTAAACCCAAACACTACAACCTCATATAAATCTTTATTATATAGGGGCTCAATCACACCACTCAGTGAGTGTTAGTATGCACATAATGTGTTCTCTGGTCTGTGGTGAGAACGCACGTTACCAAGCACTGCCATTCATACTTAAATGTGTTTTTTTTTTGTTCCGCAGCTACAAATATATTAGCTGCTGACCTTTAAAAATCAGATATTTTCACACTGTCTTACCTTATATGTGTATACCCTGCTTAACAGTCTTTTGTAAGACCTAGCAGACATCCTAACCACCTCCCTACTGCTGGAAAAAAAGAGTGGGTAGGTTGACATCTATTTCTGGAGTGCCATTTATAAACTGCACTTCAGAAATCCCCCTTGGGCGGTCAATGCACCCCGTCATTTGTCGTCTCAGTTCAAAGACACAGAGTACAGAGCGAATTCGAGTGGCTCTGTACCATGTGGCTGCTTGTGATGAGCAAAAAGTAAAGCCCCGTACACACGTACCGATGGTCGGCATACAAATGTTCCTCTTTTCTCCCCGGGATGTCGGTGTCTGCTGAAAAGTGCAAAGACAGCACAAGGACAGCACAAGAATTTTGTCCGCCGACTGCAGAAGTGATGTCATGTAATGGTTAACTTTCCCTGTGTTTTCTATTTTCTGAGCATGCCCAGTCTTGCAAATCTGCGGTCTGTCGGCCGAATTGTGTACTGACAGGCGAACAATCGTCCGTTCTGGTGTCGGCATACAAAAATTTTCATGTTTGCACGAAAGACTTTTGTCCGCGGATTGTGCGCAGACATCTGTCGGAGGCACCATACTAACACGCGTACAATCGGCAGATCCTTCGTCCACCGACGTTTGTATGCCGACGATCGGTACGTGTGTACGGGCCTTAAGAGAAACATTTTTCAGAAATGATGGGTTCCTTTATATAGTAAAATAATAAACATCACGGTGCCACCAATAAGGGGGTAGCAACAGCTCTTCTGCTTATGGGGACTGGACAATTTTGTGGTGCTGGAAGTTTTCTCCCTGCAGCACGGCTGGCTTCTCCTCCCCTCCTTCCTGCTGGCTGTCGCTGCTGCAGGAGCCACCACAGAGAGATTAGTTCCAGGAACTGCCCCCACCCACTGCTCAAATCACTCCTTCTGCTCATAACCCCCTTCCTCTGCAGCTCTGATCCCTTTCTCTCCCCCCCACCCCCCCAATCATGGCCATGTTTACTGGCCCCTTACTTCCCTAAATGAACACAGTGAGAGATTGGTACTGATCAGTGCTGTGTTCATTCATAACTGAACCATAGTAAATGGCGTTTACGATGTTTGAATTTATGATGTACAGAGCGTTTCCTGTTCATTCATAGTGCAGCGCAGCTAAGGATGTAGAGAAAGGATTAGAGAGATTTGAGACCTCAATCTCTTTCTCTCTCACAAAAGTAGGAAATCAAGGGTCTATTTAGATCCTGGATGTTTCACCTAAGCTCCCCCACCCCTCCCACTCCTTCTTCTGCTCATAATCCCCTTCCTCTGCAGCTGTGATCCCTTTCTCTCCTCCTCCCCATCATGGTAATTTTTACTGGCCCCTTACATTCCTTAATTAACACAGTGAGTGATTGGTACTGATCAGTGCTGTGTTCATTCAGAACTGAACAATAGTAAATGGCATTAACTATGTTTAAATTTATGATGAATTTATGATGTACAGAGTGTTTCCTGTTCATTCATCGTGCAGCGCAGCTAAGGATGCAGAGAACAGATTAGAGCGATTTGTGACCTCAATCTCTTTCTCTCTCACAAAAGTAGGAAATCAGGGGTCTATTTAGATCCTGGATATTTCACCTAAGCTCCCCCCCCCCCCCAACTACCACCACCAAAGAAAGAAAAAAAAAAAAACGGCGGCGGGGGCCATGATGTCTGACAACAGCCCTGGGTAAATGCCACTGGAAGAAATCTTTAACTGCCTCAGAAAGAGATCACATTCATTTGGATACAGTTTTGCATTTCTGAGTATTTGTCAGTCAAACTATCAGCACTGAAAAATAGCCTGGTAATAAAGAAATATTGGTTGGTTGGTATTCATTTTCTTAAAGTGTACTTCAAGCCAAGGTTTTTTTTTTTTGCTTCATTATGGATGGAGTGGGAAAAGGGTTAGAATCCCTGTTGGGTTGTACTGTTATCTGAGGCTCTGTCACTTCCCCTCACTTGTCCTCCTGAAATTGTTATACCAGGCAGGAAGTGAAGGGAATTCTCCAACAGAAAATGACATTAAGAAAGATGAAGCATCTATGGTGCTTTAGTAATTGGGTGTGCATCTACTCCGAAGATTTCACTTCTGATCCATGCGAGTTCTACGTCCCTGTGAGCCGGCGCCTCTCTGCTTCCCATTATCTGCCACTTAGAAAATCTCTCATTTCCATGCGGACCCGCCTGCCGCCCCATTCTTTTATCTCCCCGCTTTCTCTGCTAACCCTTACACTGGATTTCCCGGCATGCTCAGGGCTTGTGCCTTTGTCCTGCTCCTTCAGGTTTACATTCACAAACAAACAATTTAGTAAATTAGGACGAGGCAGTAAATCCATCTCTTAAAATTCTGATGTGTCGGTGTTTCATCTGATTAGAGGGTGGAGGAGGAGGGAAATCTTATCTGTGGCGCACTATGCAATGCATACACAATTTTCCTGTCATTTTTTCCACACAAAAGGGGCTTTTTCCTCCTTCAGCTAATATTTGCATCGCTTGCGAGGAACCAAATTCAACTGGGAGATGGAAGAATCCCTTGGTTGATAGTACATATTAATATATAAATCTGTTCCATTTACCAAGGCAGCTAAAAGCACAAATTCATACAAAACTCTTAGCTTTAGTCTGTGAAGGTTCTCATTTATTGTAGCTTCTTTGGGCCACTTCTTCAATTCCAATGAACATGAGGAGGATGAACCACCCAATATACCCACACAGGTAGCACTGACGCCTTCACCTAAGCCTTTGTCAAACTTTTTAGCTTTTGAGGAACTCCTTCTAAAATAAATTTATCAGGGTGAATAAAGATTGCTCCTTACATTGATGGTCAGTGGGAAGAATGCTCCTTACATTGGTGGTCTTTGGGATGAATTCACCTTATATTAGTGCTCAGTGGGAAGAATATCCCTTCCATTGGTGGCTAGTGGAAAGAATGCCCATGACCTTGGTGGCCAGTGGGAAGAATGTCCTCTACATTGGTGGCCAGTGAGAAGAATGCCCCTTACATTAATAGTCAACTGGAGGATAGCTCCTTCAATTGGTGGTCAATGGGAAGAATGCCCCTTACATTGGTCATTGGGAAGAATGCTCCTTACATTGGTGGACAGTAGAAGAGAGGCTCTTTACATTGGTGTTCATTGGGAAGAATGTTCCTCCATAGGTGGTCAGTGGGAAGAATGCTCCTTGCATTCCTTACATTGGTGGTCATTGGGATGAATTCACCTTACATTAGTGGCCAGTGGGAAGAATGTCCCTTCCATTGGTGGTTAGTGGAAAGAATGCCCATTACCTTGGTGGCCAGTGGGAAGAATGTCCTCTACATTGATGGTCAGTGAGAAGAATGTCCTTTACATTAATGGTCAACGGGAACAATGCGCTTTCAATTGGTGGTCAATGGGAAGAATATGCCCCTTACATTAGTGGTCATTGGGAAGAATGCTTGTGGTGGACAGTAGAAGAGAGGCTCTTTACATTGATGCTCATTGGGAAGAATTCCGTTACATTAGTGGTCATTGGGTAGAATGCCCCTTACATTGGTGGTCAATAAAATGAAGACTCTTTACATTGGTGGTCTTTGAGAAGAATTCCTTTACATTGTTGGTCATTCTGAAGAATGTCTCTTACATTTGTGGTCAGGGGGATGAATGCTTCTTATATTGATGGTCAGTGGGAAGAATCCTCCTTCCATTAGTGGTCAGTTGGAAGAATTTTCCCAGTGGGAAGAATGCTCCTTGCATTGGTGGCTAGTGGAAATAATGCCCCTTACCTATGTGGCCAGTGGTTGGATAACCCCCTAAATTGGTGATCAGTGGGAAGAATGTCCCTTAAATTGTTGGTCAATGGGAAGAATGCTCCTTCAATCAGGGGTCAACAGGAAGAAAGCCCCTTACGTTAGTGTTTAGTGCGTAGAATGCCCCTTAAATTGGGGTTCATTGGGAAGAATTCTCCTTAGATTGGTGGTAAGTGGGAAGAATACCTTTGAGAGAGGTCACTGCATCCACAAATAGTGCAAGGGTCCTTCTCTGCACCATGCTGGAAGGGGACATACTTTTTCAGTCAGGCTGTGAGATAAACTGTACAGCTTTGCACACCTTTTGCTGTGATGCACCTGGAATGGACTTCATCAATTCAACCCAAAAGTTCAGTTGGTATTTAACCACTCTACTACCGCTCACGGTAATAGTACTGCGGCAGAGTGGCTCGTTCCCGTCCAGTCACGTAGTATTAACGTGACTGGACTCCTCCCCTTCTGGGCGGCGCTTGCGCGCCGCCGGAGGCTCGCTCCCGCTGTTTTCATTCACAGCGGGAGTCGGGCCAGGGGAGGAGCAGCGGCGATCGCCGCTGCTCTTACCCGATCGTCGGGGATCGAGTCTGGAGATCCGCCCGCTGTGTGTAAACACAGCGGGCGGATCTCCATAGTGACAGGGAGTGACAGATCGGACTGTTCAGCATAGCTGGACATCCGATCTGTCCATGAATCACACAGTCACCTCCCCCCCTACACGTCAGTAAGCACCAGGCATACATTAACCCCTCCCTCTCCAATAAAATTAACCCCTTCCCTGCCAGTGTCATTTTTACAGTAACAGTGCATATATATAGCACTGATTACTGCAGTAATGTCACTGGTACCCCCAAAAGTGTCAAAAATGTCAGTCAGGGGTCCGGTCTGTCCGCCGCAATGTCGCAGTCCCGCAAAAAAAATCGCAGATCGCCGCCATTACGCGTTAAAAAAAAAACACCAAAAATGACAGAAATCTTTCCCTTTGTTAGTAAACGCAATAACTTTTGCGCAAACCAATCAAAATACGCTTATTGCGATTTTTTTTACCAAACATATGTAGCATAAAACAAATTGGCCAAAAACTTTTAAAAAAATTGGTTTTTACATCTTTTTTGGGGGGAATTTCATATAAAAAAATGTGAAAAATATTGTTATTTTTTCAAAATAAACGCTCTTTTTTTGTTTATAGCGCAAAAAGTAAAAATCGCACAGGTGATCAAATACCACCAAAAGAAAGCTCTGTTTGTGGGAGAAAAAGGACGTAAATTTCGTTTGGGTACGGCGTCGCACGACCGCGCAATTGTCAGTTGAAGTCGCACAGCGCCGAATCGCAAAAAGTGGCCTGGACGGAAGACAGCAAAATCCTCCGGTTGTAAAGTGGTTAAAACCAACAAGGCTAAAAAATCACATATTACCTCCAAGGACCAGGACACAAGACATTGAAGATCATTATAATGAACACAAATACTCTTGTTTCATCACATGGTTACATTCCCTTTAACAAATGATTTGCCATTTTTTCAACAAGGTGCTCCCTTGTGATCTGGATGAAGGGGAGCCTGACAAGCGTTCCCATTCAGTCACATCTGCGCTGTTTGTAGAAGAATCCTTGAATGTGTCACTATGATTCCCGTCATGGCCTGACCTCCGCCATTACCATATGAAATCTGTTAAGTCATTTATTAGGCCTAAAGCTGAGACTCATTAGGCAGCAATCAGCCCAATTTAACTCTGTTATTATCCAGCTTTCTAGTCACAGAGGTCACCCTGTGCATGGCGGTACGGGGAGTCCCAGGTATGACAGGCAGAAATCTGTGTGCAGTGTAGATGGGAGCCAACCGATCCAAGACAACAGATGACATGTAGTTGTCTAGGATTCAAATTTGAATTATAATTGCTAGATTATAGGCTCAATTCATAGCCTTAACATAAGAAAACTGGTTTTATTATTCCCTGTGTATGACGGTAATTTTTAAATCTCATTGGACTTAGCTAAAAATAATTGTCACGTTATTGAAAATAAAGATCCTTAACCTGGTTTCTTACTTTAAGAATTGCATAAACTTTAATTAAAGAGACTCAATTTTGTTTACTTATTGGAAGATGTAGACAATATTGAGCAACTAATTAATATGGCATGAACATTCTAAGCCCTGAGGAAGAGAGAATGCCAGAGCCCCCAGAATGCTTTGACTGTTCTACATCACCTTGTTATGAGCTAATAATAATAGGTTGTTTTGGATATTTTGGAATTCATGGTCTGGTACTCTGAAACTTTTTTAATGCTTAGCCTAGGCCTAGGGACACCCTATTTTCTTGAAAGCAGCCTTGCTATAGCCACTATGTTTATAAACATTGTTCAGATGCAGAAAGATACAAAGTAACATTGTTCAGAAGAGAAAGGATACTAAGCAACTGTGTTTATAAATATTGATCAGACAGGATATAAAGAAAATAACATTGTCTATAAACATTGTACAGAGAGGGAATAGAGAGATACAAAATAACATTGTTTATAAACATTGTACAGACAGGAGATAAGATGGATATAAAATAGTATTGTTTACAAACAGGGCATAGAGATTGAAGGTTATATTGTTTATTAACATTGATCAGACTGTGAGATGAGGTAGGAAATTGAGAAATTCAAACATTGTTACTTTTTTATCTACTCTGTTTCATTTATCGGCAGAGATGATCTTCTGTCTGCATATGATGTCAGTTAAAAAAATGTTTTACTTGCCAGGTTTTTGTTCTCATTACCCCTTCGTTTACCCTAATCATCCCTAATTAATGCCTTATTCCCCGCCTAAATATAAAGCTGGGTTCACACTGGTGCAATCACAGACATTGCATGTTCAGCACCCTCCTAGGTAGGTAGGTGCTAGGCAAAAGCATCTATTGCTCCTTCTGCTTATCAGAGGAGCCTGATCTATTAGGTTGCCTGTCACATGTTTCCAGGTGTGATTCACTGGGTCTGAGGGAGTGTACCCACTGTATCCAATGAGGAAGTTTTGTTGGACAGTGGAGGAAACCCAGCCAGTGACACATTGGCTTTTGTGGGAGTCCCAGTGGGAGGGCATTCTTGTAATGCATGCTGGGATTGCTCATAAAAGCTGTGGGGGGGGGGGGGGACATGTGACAGAGCGTCTTTGGCGGGAAGCAGAGTCCCAGGAGGAGGCAGACGGCTGTCTCTCCTCCTGCCGAGTATGAGGAAAGTGGTCTTAGGCAGTCGGCTTAGTGAACCTGGTGTGGAGCTGAGCTGCAAAGGATCGAGTGAAGCTGATGGTGGAGCTGCTGGCAGAGTCTCTAGGGAAAAACAGTGTCTGTGAGTACTGAGGGACCTGCCAAAGGGTCTGCCCAGGAAGGGGGACCACTCCAGTGAAGTCAGAGGATCAAGGGGCTAGCTCACATAGAGTGTTACAGAAAAGGGGGTGTCATGTAGTGCCCTGAAGAGTAGGAACAAAGGGGGTGCCAAGTAGAGTAATTCACAGTGCAGTACAGTTCAACAAATTCTTGTTCACTTTAGGCTAAGTTCACATGCAGGCGTTTTGGGTCATTTTTGGGGCATTTTTTCTGATCTAGGATCAGCTCAAAAAACGCCCATGGGTGTAAACACCCATGGGATCCGATTCCAGTGCGTAAAAAAAAAAGGGTCCCGCACCATTTTGGTCCGAATGCAATGCGAATTCAGCCATACAAACCGAATGGCTAAATTTGCATCGTACAGACATCGCATGTGATGTGCACAGACATGCGGTGAGAATCATGTGCGATGTCTGTGATGGCACCGGCGTGAACCCAGCCTTATTTTCATTTTTTAACCAATAAGTGCCGGTTCACACTAGGGCGACCTGTGAGGCGACCTGGTCGCCTCACAGGTCGCCGCAGGTCGCCTCCCATAGGGAAGCTGCGGACGCGTTCTAATAGGAGCGACACAAGTCGCTCCGACCTAGAAAAAGGGTCCGGAGCTTCTTTGGGGCAACCCAGGGGCGACCGCCATAGACTTCAATGTTATGAAGTCCGTGGCGGCCGACCTCGGAGGTCGCCACCCAAAGTAGCGTCGCTGCAATGTGAACCGGCGCTAATAGTTAAACTATTTTATTTAACCTTTTTTTTTTTTGTTTGTTTTTAATGTTGTATATAACAAATAAAAAAAAAAATCACAAAAATGAAATAAAAAAAAATGTAATTTAAACTGGGATATCTTGAGGAATGACAAAACTTCTGAGGAATAATCAAGCCCAAAGCAGAAATGTAACAATTATTGCTCTTGTCCGCAGGGGTCATACATGGAGGAGGGATGAGTTTGTATTCAGCCTTATGGATTGGAGTTACTCTTTGGGTTTTGTGTAAGTTAAGGATCTGAACACCCCTCCACCTACTCCATAATTTGGCGGCAGCAATCATCTGGAGCCTAAATAGGAATACCCGCGTTTTCAACCAAGAGGCATACAGACAGTCACTGAGATCTTAATGGAACGCGCTGGGGATTCTTTTGCTTGATAGCATCTCAGCATCTACAATCCGGTCATGTTGAGTGTCGTACTGCAGAAAAATATATGTTTTTATTTTTTACTGTTCCTCCAACTAAAGACAAACTGTGCTCTGAATTCCTCCCTCCAGGCTGTCTTCTTCTGCTGTCATCAATTCAACGCATTGGGCTCATTTGCCCGCAGAGGGCATTTTCACTTGAGCAACTTTCAATCTTGACATGCCAGAGATGTGTAAAAGTGGAGCTAGTGAACGCCGCCAGCTACAGACTGCCGCCAGAGTAGATGATTTCGGGGGCCAGTTCATGTGCTCGGCCTGTTACTTGTTAGAGAAATTTCCTTTACACCCTGTCCCTGAACAATCAGTTTGCACCAAGTTTACAAGCCTGGCTACAACCCTGCTGAGATGTCCAATGCCCCGAAGAGGTGAAGGAAATGGGGGATGCTAAAGAAAATCCTGCATACATTGTCTTCATCATCTCCTATAATATTGCAGGAGGACTCCACTCCCTCCTTCCTCTATCTAACTCTTCTCTCCTGAAATCCTCTGCACTGCTGGAGGATTCTGCTCCTTCCTCTAGCTAACTCTTCTCTCCTTAAATACTCTGCACTGCTGGAGGACTCTGCTCCTTCCCAAATTCTCTGCACTACTGCAGGACTCTGCTCCTTCCTCAATTAACTCTTCTCTCCTGAAATACTCTGCACTGCTGGAGGACTCTGCTCCTTCCCAAATTCTCCTCTCCTGAAATACTCTGCACTGCTGGAGGACTCTGCTCCTTCCTCAATTAACTCTTCTCTCCTGAAATACTCTGCACTGCTGGAGGACTCTGCTCCTTCCTCTAGCCAACTCTTCTCTCCTGAAATACTCGGCACTGCTGGAGGACTCTGCTCCTTCCTCTAGCTAACTCTTCTCTCCTTAAATACTCTGCACTGCTAGATGACTCTACTCCTTCCCAAATTCTCCTCTCCTGAAATACTCTGCATTGCTGGAGGACTCTGCTCCTTCCTCAATTAACTCTTCTCTCCTTACTCCGCAATGCTGGAGGACTCTTCCTTCTAACTCTTCTCTCCTGAAATACTCCACACTGCTGGAGGATTCTGCTCCTTTCTCTATCCAACTCTTCTCTCCATACATACTCTGCACTGCTGGTGGACTCTGCTTCTTCAACTTATCTAATTCTCCTCTCCTGAACTACTGTGCTCCATCTTTTTCTAACTCTCCTCTTCTAAAATAATCTGCACTGGTGGAGGACTCTGCTCCTTCCCCCATCTGTCTCTCCTCTCCTGAATTACTCTGCACTGCTGGAGGACTCTGTTCTTCTCCTGAAATACTCTGCACTGCTGGAGGACTCTGTTCCTCTCCTGAAATACTCTGCACTGCTGGATAACTCTGCTCCTTCCCCTAGCTGACTCTCCCCTCCTGAAATACTCTGCAATGCTGGATGACTCAGCTCCTTCCCCTATCTGACTCTCCCCTTCAGAAAAACTCTGCACTGCTAGAGGACTGCTCCTTCCCCTATCTGACTCTTCTCTCCTGAAATACTCTGCTGGAGGACTCTGCTCCTTCCTCTAACTCTCCTGTCTTGAAATACTCTGCTCTGTTAGGGGACTCTTCTTCTTCCTCTAACTCTCCTCCACTGAAATACTCTGCACTGTTGGAGGACTCTGCTCCTTCCTCTATGTAACTCTCCTCCACTGAAATACTCTGCACTGTTGGAGGACTCTGCTCCTTCCTCTATGTAACTCCCCTCTCCTGATATGCTCTGCACTTTGGCAGGAAGAAAATTTTACTGTATGTGAGATCCACTGACAACAACAGCAGAAATGTTGTATAGCTCTGGCTTGGGGTGCAATCTTTGAGGTGTAATGGTGGAGAAGCAGAAGATATGGGGAAGGCAGCTCAGCGCTGACATATACAGCATCCTGTCCATGTGAAAGCAACCGACTCATTATTTCACATTAGCATCATGGTTGCAGCAACCTTGAGTTGTAATTATCTGCAGGAAGGTTTCTTTTCTGGAAAGATGGGTAATCTTTGAACATGAACTGTCACATAGAAGAGGTTGAATCTGATCATTTTCAGCTCAAGTTAAAAGATCCATACACACAAGTGAGAGCCACAGATCTTTGAAAACAGCCGTGTCACTCAAATAACCTGATCAGCACAGGTCACATGAAGTCTGAAACAAAAGTAAGGCCACATTATTGCGTAGCAGGAATGGGAATTTTGACATTGTGATTTTCACACAATTCTGTGTGTCACATAAGGCAGCCCATTTACTGGAATAGATTGACGCCTGTGCGTTTGTTGCCTGAAAAAGAAGCCCCTGCTTCGGGTGACAAGCTTCTCGCAATTTGTGAAGGTGCAGTTTGCTGTGATTGCCATAGGATTCTGTTGGGCGACAATTGTGGCAGAATCGCATTGGTTTAACTAGATGAACTTGTGTCTTTTTTCAACCTGACTTACTATGTAACATTGCGTTTTGGGTGCCATTAAAGGCATCCCTATATCAAATAAACAAAACAAAAGACTGTTTTTTGACTCAGATCTCACACTTGGGCAATCAACTTAAATGTGCTGTTTGTGTTACTGGTGACCATAGCAGACCCATATCAGGCCCAATGCCTGGAAATATTGCTACACACATTAAAGGCTGTGTGTTGAGTTATTTTGAGGGGACAGCAAATTTACACTGTTATACAAGCTGTACACTCACTACTTTACATTGTAGCAAAGTGTCATTTCTTCACATGAAAAGATATAATAAAATATTTAAAAAAAAATGTGAGGGGTGTACTCACTTTTGTGAGATACTGTAATATATACATATATATATATATATATATATATATATATATATATATATACACATATATATATATATATATATATATATATATATATATATATATATAGACACACGCGTGTGTTTTTAAGATTTGGGGTGCACACTGTAATGCAAAAGGCTGTGCACACCTATGGTCCTGGTAGAAACTAAATCCAGGACCTCTGCTGAACAAGGCAAGATCAAAGCACCTATCCAACAATTGGCCACCAGGCAACACTGTACCCATGTAATATTTTCATCATTTTTTTGCACACACGTAGAGCTTTCTTTTGGTGGTATTTAATCTCCACTGGGTTTATTTTTTGCTAAACAAAGGAAAAAAGTCCGAAACTAAATATCTACTTTGGGTGGACCAGTCCTGCCACTGTTCACCAAGATTTCCTTTTGAAACTACCATTAAAGGGCACTCTGACAAACCTGTATTTGATTTACTATTGTAAACATATGGCACAGCAAGTGTATTATAATATTGAAAGGTTTAACAATTATTTCCAGCTCAGTTTGACATGAACAGAACAAAAGGAACACTTACTCAAAATACATAATCATTCCCCTTTAAGATGATTAAGTGGCACCCCACCAGCAGATTTCAGTAGACTCTCATCTGGCAATTTGTTCTTCTTACTGTTGGTTTCCTGCAGCTCTCCACGGGATGAAAAACCCCCACAAGCTACAACATCTTATAAAACTCTCTTGATGGCATCACTCCTGTAAGAGAAAAGAGAAGGCCATTTCAGAATTCATAAATTATTAGGATTTTCAGTAAGAGGCATTATAAAGCACTTAAGACGAAGCGTGCTCTCATGTCCTGAGCGCACAGGTACATGGAGCATGTCATAATTGGTTGCGTCAATGGAGAGCATTCTAGTGTCTTAGAGACATCACTACTGACACTCGGGCCTGAGTGCCCTAAATTCCATGTGACACCTGGGCTTGGTGACGTCCAACAGGACAGACAAGGACAGCTCTGTCATTGTGATCAAGTTGCAAAGGTCATCATTTTTGGCTGTTGTAGGCCTGACATAATGAGGCTACACTCTAATGCCCCCTCACAGTCACCCACTATTATTATTATACATTTATATAGCTCCAACATATACAATAGGGCTGCACAGAGAACACTGAGCCAGTCACATCCATCGCTGTACCAGAGAAGCTTACACTCCATTGTGCATTTTCTTCCACTGAGAAGTGCTGCATTGGAAGAAAGTACCTTCACCAATATTTCTCAAAGCAGTGCATCTCAAAGCACGTGCCACAAACTGTGATCACTGGTGGAAGAGAGACAGAGGAAATGCTTCTGTAGTGGTGTGCCCCTTTATCCAGATGTAGGTGCAAGTCCATTTAACTTGATTCCCCACAATCCTCTGGGCTCCCAGCATCCCCTGAGTTCCTGAACACGCCCAGGGAGTATAAATGCCAGCTCTGCCCAGCTTCCTGTGCTCAGAGAGATCCTGCCTGATGGGACAGCAGTGACTGGGCAAGTGAGCTTTCCCCAGGTGCGGGGTCCTCATTCGATCAGTCTGGTGTGTGGGCCACCAGCAGTGAGCACAAGAGCACGCAGCATCTATCCCAAGTCCCAATCACTGGAGAGGACTCTGTTACAGTCCATGTGGAGAAGCTGTCTAAGAAGTGGCTTGGTCCTATCTACGGCCCCCAGTGCCTCCTGACCAAAGTCAGCAGGAAATCCCCTCAGCTCACAGTCTGCTGAATGAACGATCAATCTCTTGGAACACGTGAGAATCTGCAGATCTTTATCCTATCAGTAAACTGAACTCAGAACACTCTGCTGCCATCTAGTGGCCATTACTAGAACTGCAATATAATTGTTTTCACATGTTTTTCTCCCTTCCTCATATTGCTGTTTTGTACTGCAAACACCTGTTCACATGATCTCCTGTGTAATCTGCGTTCCACATTGTTAAGTAAAGTAGAAATTGCACATCACCACTGGTCTGATCATTTGGCTGATACCGTTACATAACACTTCCACCTGCCTGCAGCAGACAGATGACATCATCTCAGCCTAGGCAAAGTCACTGACTGGACCTCAAGGGTGAATTTTAATGATAAAAGGTGGAACTTTTCTGAAAAGTGGTCCACCTAAAGTTCTGGTCTACCCAAGACCAGTTATAGCCAATGCCTCCAATTTAAATTAAAGCTTGTATCTCTCGTATTGACTACTGCAGGGAGATTATCCATCTTTCATCCCTAACCTCAGCTTCACCTGCCCTGGAATTGATTTCCTTCTGCGTAACTACATAGAGGATCAAGCAAGGACCCCTCTATATGTTGTTGATGGCTGCTAGGAGGAACTGGTAACGTTTGTGCAGAGACCACATTACTTAAGGGCAGACAGGGATACAAAGCCTGTGGCTGATTAACCATCTATAATAAAAACAAAGGAAAAACAAAATCAGTATTGAGCTGACTGATCCTTTAAAATGAAAGTGGTTCTAAAGTCAGAAGGTTTTTTTTTCTTTTATCGTAATGTATTTTTTACATTAAGGTAAAAAAAAATCTGGGTGCAGCTCCCCCCCAGCCCCCCTTATATTTCTCTGAGCCTCATCTCGACCCAGAGATGTGCATGAGAGCAGTGGCTCTACCAGGTCTCTCTCTCCCCATTGGCTCACACAGCAGCGGGAGCCATTGGCTCCTGCTACTGTCAATTACAGCCAGTGAGCCAACAAGGAGAGAGTGGGGAGGGGCTGAGCATTGCTGTGTGTGTGAATAGACATTGTCCATTCACAGGAGTGCGGCTTGGGATTGAGCCTGTTTGAGTGTCCCCATAGCAAGAGGCTTGCTATTGAGGGCACTCGGCAGGAGGAAGGGAGCCAGGACTGTCGGCGGGGAACCCAAAAATAATTCTGTCGAGGTTGCCCTGTGCAATGGTTTTGAGGATAACAGGTTTATTATTTAATAAAAAAAATTGTTCCTTTAATTACTTTGGTCTGCTTTAAAACATGGTCAGCAAATTGTCAGCAGTTTGGTGTTTTACTGAGCTAAACAGTTTGTAGTCACACGACGAGTCTCAGGTGATCTGAATCAGCATTTAAGACAAAAGAAGGCAGAACAATTAAGATTACTCTGAAATCCTGCTATGCTGGGTGTAGTTTTCATCTTTGCATATTAAACAAATGCACCCATCTATAGTGAGCCATCCTAGAACAATATATTCCTTCAGGGTTAAACTATATGGCCAAAAGTTTGTGCACTCCTGACCATTACACCTATATGAGCATGCTGGACATACAATTAAAAAACTATGGCCATTAATATAAAGTCCCCCTCCCTCCGATGTCCAATAATAAAGGTCCCTCCCCCCCATTGACATTAATTTGGAGTTTCCCCCTTCCTCCATGTCCATTAAGATGGGGTCCACTGATGGCCATTATTATGAAGCTGTCCCGTTCCCCCCATAGCCATTAATATGGAGTTGCTCACCTTCCTCTAGCCATTGATACGGAGTTGTCCCCCATCCCCATAGCCATTAGTATGGAGTTGTCTCCCTCCCCCTAGCCATTAATATGGAGTTGTCCCCCTTCCCTATAGCCATTAATATGGAGTTGTCCCCCTCCCCATAGCCATTAATATGGAGTTGTCCCCCTTCCCCATAGCCATTAATATGGAGTTGTCCCCCCTTCCCCATAGCCATTAATATGGAGTTGTCCCCCTTCCCCATAGCCGTTAATATGGAGTTGTCCCCCTTCTCCATAGCCATTAATATGAAGTTGTCCCCCTTCTCCATAGCCATTAATATGGAGTTGTCCCCCTTCTCCATAGCAATTAATATGGAGTTGTCACCCTTCCCCCGTAGCCATTTATATGGAGTAGCCCCCCAATGGGCTTTAATATGGAGTTTTCCCCCTCTCTACATGGACATTCATATGGATCCCCCTCGCCCCCTTTTTTTTCTATTTGTATTATTGAGTTCCCTTCTACATGGCCAATTACTATAAAAGATACTGTACTCCTCCACCCCCCCCCCCCCCCTACATAGCTATTGATTGGAGTTGTCCCTCCAACCAACCCCCTTTCCCCCTTCTAACTATACACATCCTCTTCCATTTTTCTGGGTAGGATTTCCACAAAATTAAGACGTGTCTGTGGAAATGTGTGCCAATTAGTGAGGTTCAGGTACTGGTGTTGGATGAGAAGACCTGGCTCACAATCTGCATTTCAATCATCCCAAAAGGTTTCATTAGGGCAGATGTCAGAGCTCTGTGCAGGACACTTCTTCCACACCAAACTGGTCAAAACATGCCTTTATGGAGACAATGGGCCAAGCCATGCCTTTATGGAGACAACGGGCCAAGCCATGCCTTTATGGAGACAACGGGCCAAGCCATGCCTTTATGGAGACAACGGGGCCAAGCCAAGCCTTTATGGGGACAATTGGCCAAGCCAAGCCTTTATGGAGACAACCGGCTAGGCCTTTATGGAGACAACTGGCCAAGCCATGTCTTTATGAAGAAAACGGATCAATCCATGTCATCAATCCATGTCTTTTTGGAGACAACTGGTCATAGATGCTGGCCTTGTACACAAGGGCACAGTCATGCTGAAACAGAAAGAAGTACCACAAGGCTGGAAGAGCACAATTGTGTACAAGGTATATAATGATCTAGTCAGTCATAGCACTACCCCCACAGGAGCGGCTGGTTACTGGTTCGTCCTATTCCTGCAAAGCCAGGCAACAGGCATTTACAACTTGCATCCAGACTCAAGAAATCATTCCATGGGCTTGTTGTTGTTTTACTGGGTAAAACAACTTGAATAGGGTATAGGGATTATTGGAAGCCCAAACAGACTTGAAGAACAACAGATGAGTAGAAGCTTCCTCCTCTATGTACAAAAATGTAGCTCTATGTACAAAATGAAGATCCTGGACTGTACTCCCTCCAGAAATGGTAGATCAGTGACAAAATCCTGTATGGACCAGGCGCTCTCGTTTAATGAAATACATACTGCAAAGTTGCAATATGTATGCAGAGGTATCTAGTCTCCTCTGTAGAACTTTACCCTGTCTGATGCTTGCAGTTACTACTAGCCCATCTGGCTGTTCTGAAGAACTCCCCAGGAAAAGGGATCAGGATTTAGAATAATTCTGTTCTTGGAAAGTAGGGTACGTCTGGCAGTCTTTCCCTTTGTATGCCCCTGGGTATGCTGAGGTACTCACAATGTCCTTTGCTCCCCACTGCACTGGGCAAGACTCCTGTTCAGGCCTCCAACTTTTTAGATCTTACCATGCCAGCCCAGATGTCCAAAAGGTAATAGCGACTCCTCTCTTTGGCTTCCTCTCCTTTCTTTCCTCAGCTCCCAGCCTCAGGGTCCCCTCCCAGGCCACACAACAGCAACCTCAGCATTCCATCAGTCCAACACCTGACTCCCTTGCTGGCCAGGGTTGACACAGGCACCCTGCCAGGCCTTCTGCCTGTGGATTGGCCAGATTCCCCCAAGTATGCAGATCAAGCCCTCCTGGCCTCTGCCAACTAACTTCCAGAAGCTTCTCCAAGCTTCTTCATCCAGGGGGAGGTACAGCCCTGGATGAAGATGGCAGGTCATGCCATCCAGCCTGACCTGCAGTAACCTGACCCAATTACAGACTCACACAGTTACCATGAGTCATCCAAATAAATTTACCTACATTAGTTGCACACTAGAGGGTGCTACATAGTATTAACAGTGCCCTTCACTGAGCTTCATCATATGGAGGAATTTGGGTGACAATTCTAAATCTTTGAATCTTTTTTTTTTTTTGTTCTGCCTAGTGTATTTTGGGTGCTTTTTTGAGTATTGGCAGCATGTTAACACAATGCACATGGACTCATGGCATACTGCACATATATTATTGCACCTCTACAATGTAAATGGCCCCCCAGGGTTAAACTATACCTTTACTGGTGCAGATATATAAATTATAATCTAAAAGGGGGCAGTTTAGTTGGGAAATTTTTCGCTGTATATTTTCCATCTTCTACAATTTTGTGGTTGAGCATCACAGTATGCTTTGATGTCCCAGCACCATAGTACATTATTGTTGTCCTCTCAAACTTCTGTGTGCACCTTTGCTAGCAAACTGCCAATCTGCAGCAGCCGGTGTGCATAGAGAACCAACTCAAAAAAGGTCATGTGACCAAGCCAGCATAGGACGTATGAACTCCTTCAAAGAAACCCTAAAAGTGCTCAGTAAAAGTTCATTCATACAGTCAGGAATAGGATGGACGTGCAGGGACTCAATAACAAGGGATTACTTGTTCCTAATAATGGAAAAGCCTTTTAATTAATATTGGATTTCCTGTTGTGCATCAAGTCAATACAGCTTTGAGGTTACTAAAAATAAAAAATAAAAAAAATAAATAAAAAGAGAACACTCCAGTGTTCAGCATTAGCCATACCAGCACCGAGTGCTACATTATTCATGCCGAGAGCAGCCAAGAGGAGGACATCGAATGCTGGAGACCCCCCCCGGGGTGAATGTGAACGCTACAGAGCATCGCAGCTGGGTCATGTTGTGTCAGTGTCCCTGGGAGCCATTGTGTCCAATTGTTGGCACTAGTTGTGTGTGGAGGAGGCGGCTGGTGCGGAGGTCAGCTTTTATCAAGGAAAAGAAATAGAAAAAAAAAGGATTCTAACTGAATTCATTCAAACCTTTCTAAAAAGGAATTACTTTCAGTACCAAAATTTTAAATGTCCTCAATCCCCCCTTCACATCCCAGCCCCCCTTCTACTGTACATCACAGCCCCCACTTTACATCAGTGTCCCTGGTCACCCCTTCACATCACAACCCCCCCTCTACATCAGTGTCCTCAGTCACCCCTTCACATCACAAACCCCCCCCCCCCTCCCTCTACATCAGTGTCCTCAGTCACCCCTTCACATCACAACTCCCCCCCCCCCCACATCAGTGTCCTCAGTCCCCCCTTCACTTCACAGCCCCTCTACATCAGTGTCCTCAGTCCCCCCTTCACTTCACAGCCCCCTCTACATCAGTGTCCTCAGTCACCCCTTCACATCACAAACCCCCCCCCCTCCCTCTACACCAGTGTCCTCAGTCACCCCTTCACATCACAACTCCCCCCCCTACATCAGTGTCCTCAGTCACCCCTTAACATCACAACTCCCCCCCCCCCTACATCAGTGTCCTCAGTCCCCCCTTCACTTCACAGCCCCCTCTACATCAGTGTCCTCAGTCACCCCTTCACTTCACAGCCCCCTCTACATCAACGTCCTCAGTCACCCCTTCACTTCACAGCCCCCTCTACATCAACGTCCTCAGTCCCCCACATCCCAACCCCCCTTCTACTAAACATCACAGCCCCCACTATACATCAGTGTCCTTAGTCACCCCTTCACATCACAACCCCCCCCCCTCTCCATTCCATCAGTGTCCTCAGTAGGGATTGACCGATTATCGGCAACACCAATATTTCGGGGGCCGATATGCACTTACCCCGATATATCTGAATCGGCCTTTGGATTTACCGATATTGCCGATATTTCGGGAAAGTGCTTGTACTGGGGTGATGCCTGCAGCTAGAGGCATCACCCTGGTACCGGCGTCCATAGCCGACGGTCGGCTGACTTGTAATGACAACCGATGCGGCTGAGAAGCCGCTCGGCTGTCATTACAAGGAGCGGGAGGGGACGTCCCCCCCCCTCCCGCCGCCTTCCGTGGCTCGCCCGGGTCTCCCGTCCCACCTGGAGACCCGGCCATCCTACCTCCACTGCCGCCGAAGAGAAGACCCGGTGTACTCCGTCTCCATGTAAAAAAGCCGGAAGTGATGTCATGACATCACTTCCGGGTACTTGGCGCCGAATTTAAAAAACTGACAGCATTCAAAACAACCAAACTTGGCGTTTTGAATGCTTTTTGGTGCCGAGGAGGGGTTTGGGGTAAATTTTTTTACATGTCCAAAAATATCGGCAGATACCGATATCCGATGACCATAATATCGGTATTAAAAAAAACAATATTGGTCGATCACCAGTCCTCAGTCCCCCCTCCACATCACAGCCTCTCTTTACAACTGTGTAGCTAAATACATGGATAGAATACATATAGGGGGCCTATTAAAATGTATGGTTTTGTCCCTCCTCCAGCCTTTGATTGGATAGTGAAGGGATAAAAGGTAAACGAATGAGCTCATCTGTCTTTTGTGCTGCTTTTCCTTCTCCCAGAGTTCTGCTGTACAGGGACTAGCACAGCCCCTTCGCTGCTTGCATGGCATTCCCTTCTCCTCTTCTGGGAGTGTCTAATTACTGTCTGTGCTGGCCCAGCTCCTCTGACTTGGCTTTGAGGAAGAAGGGATTCCCCCTCGAAACGCACCAGCCACCTGAAGAGTCGGCATGCTGGACACCCGGTTGCTTTGTGTCCATTGTGGTCTTTGAAATTATTTTATGATTGATTTGTTTGTGAGTAGATTTCTTTTATTTTTTACACTAATAAACACCACTTGGGTAATGGGCTAGGTTGGTGCGCCCTCTTTTTGCTTTCATTGCAGTGTTTCCATTTGGTGTATTCCGACCCTTGGAGGGCAGCAAGGTCTGTGCATTTACCCTGGAGCCATGGAGATCCTAGAGAACATCCACCGCCGTCACATCACTTTTGAGCTCAGGAGAGTCTTTTTTGTGAATAGCTCCTCTGATTCTCGACTTTCCTACAAAAATGTTTAGGTAGCTGTGGTCTCAGGGCTTGTAGATGCCTACACAAAAGGACGATTTTATAGAGAAATTACATGGATACAATAAGTTAAAGAGGCGCTCCACCCAAAAGGAGAAGTTCACACTCCCCCCCCCCCCCCTCTACTACCACATTTGGCACTTTTTTGGGGGGGGGTACCTGGATGTAAGAGGTACCAGCTCCCACTTCCGGGTAAGATCGTCGTTCAACAATCTACATGCATTTCCGGGCTCTCCTCCTCCCACCCCCGCTGCCCTCCAAAGACACACAGGTCCCAGAAGATGGTGAGACCCTTCAGAAAGCGCAGCCCAACTTGGGCATGCGCAAGAGGAAGCCTGAAGGCTTCACTGGCAGTTTCCCATACTTACAATGCTGGCGCCTGCACCTGAAGCTGATTGACAAATCGGCTTGGGGTGCCGACATTGTGGGCTCCCTGGACAGGTAATTCTCCTTTTATTAAAAGTCAGCAGCTACAGTATTTGCAGGACGTGGCTTTTTTTTTTTTTTTTCCCGGACTGAAGCTCCTCATATACACAATAATTCTTGTGGGAAAATTTGTGTTGAAATGGTCCGATGACAGAGTCTCGAAGAAAAAAAAAAAATCAGGAAAGAATAAAAAAAATAAAAAACAAATAAAAATTGGCTACCCATGGTCTATTTCTATAGTAATAAAATAGGATCTAGGATGCGGCACAGTTTGTCTCCTTACATTGACAGGAGTTACTCTGTCCTATTTTATAAGTTTATTAGATGCAGCACTACAAATCCCAGCATGATGACACAAAGACATGTCCGGTGACTACACACCCGCTGACTTTATGCCTGACCCACTTTGATTCCATTGGCCTAGTGGCAGACTATCGACCCGCTTCTCCATCTGACCTGCTTTATACAGACAGACTGTCCTGGGTTGGCCCATCCTGGCAGAGAGAGGACAAAGCTGCAGGAAATGCTCCCTCTGTCCCTGCACAGTCCTGGACAAGGACAGAGTGTATCCACTGGATACCAATATCTGATAATAAGATTATCACAGGGCACTGTGGATCTAGTGAGCCCACCGCCTACAAAACAGGGATCCCATTTAGGAAAGGGGACCGAGAATTGAAGATCCACATAGACTAAGTAGTAGCATGCAATGTCAGGCTGTGGCTGTCAAAGCCGGCAAAATATTAGCAATGCATGCATAAGGAAGGGAATGTAGTCCAGAGATAAAACTATAATCCTGCCACTTTATAAAACCCTGGTTCGGCCACACCTGGAGTATTCTGTCCAGTTCTGGTCACCAATCCTGAGAAAGGATGTGCTGGAACTGGAGGGAGTCCAAAGAAGGGCAACTAAACTGATTAGGGGATTGGAAGACCTTAATTATGAGGAGCGATTACAAGCGCTTAAAGCGGAGTTCCGGCCTCGGGGGTCAAATTTAGATAAAAATACCCCCGGAACTGTCAGGGCTAGTACATTCCACATTAGATAGCCTCTGAACTGTCCCGGGTTGCACTTACCTGTAAGAAGAAATACTTACCTTGAAAATATCTTCTCCAGCGCTGCCATCTCAGGTGTGGGCAGCTGAAGCCAGCGCGTCCTCTTCTGCGTCCTCTTCGGTGACGTCGGAGTCCCACAATGCACTGCACCGGCCCTGCTCGTCACTTCCGGTGCAAGCGTGGCATCCCTGCATGGCCAGAAGCTGTTTAGCAGGGAATGCCGCACCTGCACCGGAAGTGACGAGCGGGGCCGGTGCAGGCTCATTGATTCCTGGGAGCGATGACGTTCAGCTCCCAGGAGTCATCGCAAGCCGCGGCCGCCGAGGAAGTGGAAGGAAGGTGAGTATATTTTCTTCAATATCAAGGTAAGTGACCAAAAAAAAAAATTGGGAGCATCCATTTCTTTTTCAGGTGGCCCTTCCGATTTTGAGGCCCGGAACTCTGCTTTAATTTATTCTCCTTGGAGAGGAGACGCCTGAGAGGGGACATGATAGCGATCTCCAAATACATCAATGGCGATCCTAGCATAGGTAGAAAACTATTTAGTCACAAGGAGTGCAAGAAGACACATGGCCACGCAATGAGATTAGAGGAAAGGCGGTTTAACCTTATGCTGCGTAAGGGGTTCTTCACTGTAAGGGCGGTGAGAATGTTGAACTCTCTTACACAAATGGTGGTAGCTGCAGGTAGTATGGATACTTTTAAAAGACTCTTGGACAGGCATCTCACAGATAACATTCAGAGTTATGGGAAATGAGCAGGCCGCTAACACACACACCTACACAGGTTGAACTGGATGGACTGAGGTCTTTATTCAACCTCATCTACTATGTAACTATGTATATATTCACTCCAATGCAGATCCACATACAGCAAATGTTTTAGGCAGGTGTGAAGAAATGCTGTAAAGTAAGAATGCGTTTAACCACTTAAGCCCCGGAGGATTTGACTGCTCAAAGACCAGGCCCTATTTTGCGATTCGGCACTGTGTGACTTTAACGGACAATTGCGCGGTCGTGCGATGTTGTACCCAAATGAAATTGACGTCCTTTTTTTCCCACAAACAGAGCTTTCTTTGCGTGGTATTTGATCACCTGTGCAATTTTTATTTTTTGTGCTATAAACAAAAAAAGAGCGACAATTTTGGAAAAATAACAATATTTTTCAAATGTTTTTATATGAAATTCTCAAAAAAAAAAAAAATCAAATTTTTTTAACATTTTAGGCCAATTTGTTTTCTGCTACATATTTTTGGTAAGAAATCCTGCAATAAGCATTTGATTGGTTTGCGCAAAAGTTATTGCGTTTACTAACTACGGGAAAGATTTATGTCATTTTTATTGTTTTTTTTTTTTTTTAACTAGAAATGGCGGCAATCTGCGATTTTTTTGCGGGACTGCGACATTGCGGCGGACAGATCGGACCCCTGACTGACATTTTTGACACTTTTGGGGGTACCAGTGACATTGATACAGTATTGAGTGCTAAAAATATGCACTGTTACTGTAAAAATGACACTGGCAGGGAAGGGGTTAACTTTACTGGTGAGCAAGGGGTTTAGTATGTCCCTAGGGGCGTGATTCTAACTGCGGGTGGGCGTGGCTTGTGATGTAATCACAGAGACATACGATTCTACATAGCAGGATCGTATAGCCTCTGATTACTTCAGGGAGAATGACAGACGGCTGTGTTTACATCAGCCGTCTGTCTTTCTCCCTCTCCTGCAGGAGATCGCGAGTGGCTGGCAGACATCAGAGCCGCCGGTCACACTCGCTGGCTCCCCAGGGAACGAGCGGGGGCGGGAGAGCACTGCCGGCGGCGCGCGCTCGGCACCTACAGGCTCGTGGCGAGCGACGTAGTACTACGTCACTTTGCCTGTAAGCGGCTGAGTGCCGCAGTAAATAGTCGTGAGGCGCTCAGCAAGTGGTTAAATATATATATTTTAATTGTTAATTTACAAAATGCAAAGTGAGCGAACAGAATAAAAATCTGAATCAAATCAATATTTGTTATGACTAGCCTTTGGCATCAAACCAGCATCAATTCTTACACTTTCACAATGCATGTAGGCATCATACAAACTACTGAGTACCATTTTGAGTTGCTGCTATGAAATTTCAGCAAAATGGACTAGCCTTATTCATAATTTTTTCACTTTGATTTTCTTAAAATTCAGCCCTCTGTAGGGTGATAATTTCATTTCCATCAAACGATGTGGCATTCTTTCTTTCCTAACGCATTAACCAGTCCATACCAGTATAGATATCCAGCATGATATTTTTCCCCATTGAGATCTGATGTGTTTTCAAAGTGTTCCTTTAATTTTAAGACACACAGTTTAATAAGGATCCACATGTATAGGCAATCTATAATGTGTCATAAGGATTCATGCATATACACAATCTAATGAGGATACACATGTATACGGTCCAATAAGAGTTCCACACAAATGCTCAGGAATCTAAAATCTTTTGACAATAAAACTAGTCCACAAGCAATAGGACACAGAAGTCAATGTGTTTCAGGGGCCATATCCCCCCCCCCCCCCTTTGGTAAAATTAGACCTTCAAAAATACTCAAATGCTGAAGGCTTTCTTACATGCAGGGGCTGACTGGCAACTTTCGGCCCACGGGGCAAGTAGAGGCCAATTGTGTAGAAACTCGGACCCCCTCCTACTCTCCCTCTTCCGGGCCTCCTCCTGACCCCCATTCCAGGCTGAAGCTCTGGTCCAAGTACTTTCTACTTACCGGCCGAAAACTGGGTTCCCGACCTGGCCATCAGCGGGCAGTTGGGGGGAGCTGGGACAGCTCAGTCAGGGCTGCCTGGGAGAGGAGAGTCTCCAGTGGTGCATGGAACCGGCCTCTGCTCAGACACAGTTTACACCATCCATGCTGCGCTCTGTCCTTGTCTTCACCCCGCACTCAGTAGGTCAGCAGTGAGGACTTTTTACTTCTCTTCACCAGGGATCCCTTTAGGGAGGTCTGTGACAGAAGCGGTGCAGCCTTTTTAGGGGGCATCAGAGAGGCCTGGGGGTGATTTCCCCCCTGCCCCAGTCCTCCCCTGCTTACATGGATTGAATATAAATAATACAGGAGTCAGTGGCAGGATATGGATAGCATTCTTTTCTAACCCTGGCACATCCTGACACTGACTCCTGTATTCTTTATATTAAATCCATATCCATACAGTTCCAAACTGATTTAAAGTTCAGATCTGAACTGGAGCCCTGGTAACAAGGGGAGTGGTTTGGCCCCCGAAATGCGTTGGTTAAGTCTTCTAAAAGGTTGGACATTTATTGTCGGTATGTAGGTGGCTCCTCATTAGATGGTATATACGTGGATCATTAGATGGTATATTGATAACTGTAACAGGTGGCAGTTATGTGACGCGGTGGACATATTTCAGTAGTCAACAGACGTGAATCAAACTCCCCCGCAGACTCAGATTCCAGGTGCAGCAGATGTTCAGATGAAATAAACAATTATTGCGGAGCTCACAGTAATAGGGTCAGATACTAAACTCTGGGGCTGCTGAAGATTGTAATATGATGAAAAAGAATAAATCAATAAATCATAAAATAAAAGGTGAAATCATAAAATGGTAAAAATAGAGAAAAGTCAGCTGTGATCAACATAAAAGAAACAAAGTATCTGTGTGACAATTGCATGGAGTGAGGAAACAAAGTATCTGTGTGTTCTCTGCCAGAAGGAGAGGGATCGGGAGGATGAGATGTCAAATCAAATTAAAGGTTCTGATATAATAAATTGGAGAGGTTTTCCTTTTATACTAACAGCTGTGAGGCATGAGGTGCGAAGTGATCAGGGGTTCTGGGAGAGATGCAGGTGTAGCAATTACCATTCAGTGCCATTATTGTCATGCAGGGCGGTCACGCAGCATCTGATTATCAATAAAATTGCTATATAGGTGCACTTTATAGTCATTATACAGTGATCAGTGTGGCCCCCAAAGTCCTCAGGATTGTGGCCTTCACTACAAACCTATGAAAGGATGTGAAATTCTGTGTAATAATGATTTATGGCTTTCACTGCAAAATGTCGCAGGCAGGGGGCGTGCGGGCAGGGCCACATCGCAGGCAGGGGGCGTTCGGGCAGGGCCACGTCGCCACGTCGCAGGCAGGGGGCGTTCGGGCAGGGCCACGTCGCAGGCAGGGGGCGTTGGGGGAGGGCCACGTCGCAGGCAGGGGGAGTTCGGGCAGGGCCACGTCGCAGGCAGGGGGCGTTCGGGCAGGGCCACGTCGCAGGCAGGGGGCGTTCGGGCAGGGCCACGTCGCAGGCAGGGGGCGTTCGGGCAGGGCCACGTCGCAGGCAGGGGGCGTTCGGGCAGGGCCACGTCGCAGGCAGGGGGCGTGCGGGCAGGGCCACGTCGCAGGCAGGGGGCGTGCGGGCAGGGCCACGTCGCAGGCAGGGGGCGTTCGGGCAGGGCCACGTCGCAGGCAGGGGGAGTTTGGGCAGGGCCACGTCGCAGGCAGGGGGCGTTCGGGCAGGGCCACGTCGCAGGCAGGGGGAGTTCGGGCAGGGCCACTTCGCAGGCAGGGGGCGTGCGGGCAGGGCCACGTCGCAGGCAGGGGGCGTTCGGGCAGAGCCACGTCGCAGGCAGGGGGCGTTCCGGCAAAGCCACGTAGCAGACAGGTGGCATTTGGGCAGGGCCATGTTGCAGGCAGGGGGCGTTCGGGCAGGGCCATGTAGCAGGCAGAGGGTGTTTCGGCAGGGCCATGTCGCAGGCCGGGGGCGTTCAGGCAGGGCCATGTCGCAGGCAGGGGGCGTGCGGGCAGGGCCACGTCGCAGGCAGGGGGCGTTAGGGCAGGGCCACGTCGCAGGCAGGGGGAGTTTGGGCAGGGCCACGTCGCAGGCAGGGGGCGTTCGGGCAGGGCCACGTCGCAGGCAGGGGGAGTTCGGGCAGGGCCACTTCGCAGGCAGGGGGCGTGCGGGCAGGGCCACGTCGCAGGCAGGGGGCGTTCAGGCAGAGCCACGTCGCAGGCAGGGGGCGTTCCGGCAAAGCCACGTAGCAGACAGGTGGCATTTGGGCAGGGCCATGTTGCAGGCAGGGGGCGTTCGGGCAGGGCCATGTAGCAGGCAGAGGGTGTTTCGGCAGGGCCATGTCGCAGGCCGGGGGCGTTCAGGCAGGGCCATGTCGCAGGCAGGGGGCGTTCAGGCAGAGCCATGTCAAAGCCAAGTCAAGAGCAGAGGGGGCTTTAAAAAGGGTCACACCACAAGTAAGTGGAGTTCATGCAGAGTAATGTTATCAGCAGGCAGCATGCAGGCAGAGCCATAATCACCAGCAGATAGGAGTTTAGGTTATGAGCAGGTGGTCGTCATGCAGGGTAATACCACAGGCAGCATTCAGGCAGAGTCATATCAAAAATAAAAGACTGCATAGGCCAATGAACACAATTTACACCTGTTGTCCTGTAGGGGGGCCAGGCTGCAGTGACCCTATTTTGGCCAACAGATGGCACAAACCTCTACCGATGTAGAAACCATCATGGTGGATAGGGAGGCTGTGGACACCTGCAGGAAATGAGTGGCAGCTACTTCTACAGCACTGAAGATGGCATTCTCACTTCTTCCAAGCTAAATAAATATAAACCGTAGAATGACTGGGGAATACAGATCCCTCAATCATGTAGTCAGCCTTTCCCAGGGTAGGTGACTTAAGAGCATTTAAACCATATGTTCGGCATGACTGCCAGGCCATTAGCGTTTTTGGAATGAAAGGTGGCATCCTCCATTTTTTCCCTTTAAAGACCATTTCACAGCAGAACACGCAGGTTATGGTCCATATACAGTGCCTTAAAAAAGTATTCATACCCCTCGAAATTTTCCATAGCTCCCAACTGTCCCTGATTTCCAGGGACTGTCCCTCATTCGGAACAAAGTCCCTCTTTCCCTCTTTTCCTTATTTGTTCCTCATTTTGGTCTGATCTATATAGCTGTATATGAAATGCACTTTTAATCTAACAAAAAGTGTTCTACAGTGCTGAACATTTCATTCCAATTTTTAAATTGCTGCAATTGTGAATTCAAAAGCGAAAAAAAAAAAAGGAATATTAGTGGGAAGAAAAGCACTTGTGGGTTCAACCAATCTTTTTTTGTACAATTCTCCTTTAAGGGGGGGGGGGGTGAAACAGGAGGGGTGTCCAATGCCTACATACTTTTGATAATAGGTGTCCCTCATTCCCATCTCGGAAAGCTGGGAGGAATGCATGTGGTCATGGTACAACTAAAAACATAAATGTATTTTATTGAGATTTTATGTGATAGACCGACACAAAGTGGCACAGAATTGTGAAGTGGAAGGAAAATTATAAATGGTTTTCAACATTTTTTACAAATAAATATGTGAAAAGTATGGCGTGCATTTGTATTCACCCCCCCCCCCCCAAGTCAATACTTTTTAGAACCCCCTTTCACTACAATTACAGCTGCAAGTCTTTTTGGGGATGTCTCTACCAGCTTTGCACATCTAGAGATAGAAATTTTTGCCCATTCTTCTTTGCAAAATATCTCAAGCTCTGTCAGATTGGATGGAGAGTGTCTGTGAACAGCAATTTTCAAGTCTTGCCACAGATTCTCAATTAGATTTAGGTCTGGACTTTGACTTGGCCATTCTAACACATGGATATGCTTTGATCTAAACCATTCCATTGTAGCTCTGGCTGTATGTGTAGGGTTGTTGTCTTCTGGAAGGTGAACCTTCGCCCCATTCTCAATTCTTTTGCAGACAGACATACAGGTTTTCTTCCAAGATTGCCCTGTATTTGGCTCCATCCATCTTCCCATCAACTCTGATCAGCTTCCCTGTCCCTGCTGAAGAAAAGCATTTCCACAACATGATGCTGCCACCACCATGTTTTACTGTGGGGATGGTGTGTTCAGGATGATGTGCTGTGTTAGTTTTCCGCCACACATAGCATTTTGCTTTTAGGCCAAAAAGTGTCATTTTGGTCTCATCTGACCAGAGGACCTTCTTCCACATGTTTGCTGTGTCCCCCACATGGCTTCTCGCAAACTTCAAACAGGACTTCTTATGACTTTCTTTCAACAATGGCTTTCTTCTTGCCACTCTTCCATAAAGGCCAGATTTGTGGAGTGCACGACTAATAGTTGTCCTGTGGACAGATTCTCCCACCTGAGCTGTGGATCTCTGCAGTTCCTCCAGAGTTACCATGGGCCTCTTGGCTGCTTCTCTGATGAATGCTCTCCTTGCCCGGCCGGTCAGTTTAGGTGGACGGTCATGTCTTGGTAGGTTTGCAGTTGTGAATAAAGGGGGGGTGTGAAGGCGCCTAGTTTCTGATAGAATTTTGAAACTTAAGCAAAACAGATCTGCTGCCTCTTTTAAATGTGTGTGCACAATTTAAACCAATGAAAATAAAAAGATGAAAGGGCGCTGATACATACAGTGTCTGAAATTAAAATAGTAAATATTCCAACAGTGTATAAACCAATACTTGATCAATATAAAGAGAAACCAATATATAAATTAGTGTGCAGTGCTCAGAAATACTATTTTGTGTAAAATGCTTAAACCAGGCATAGGTACACCCTATACCAGAAAATATGCCCGATTAATAGATTTACGTGCTGCAGTGGTATATAAAGCAAAAACTATTCAGTAACAATAAACAATATATATGATAAAATAAATGAAACGTGTTCGGTCCCAGGTCCAAAGCACCTGGTCTATATAATTAACCACTTTAGCCCCGGAGGATTTGGCTGCTCAAAGACGAGGCCCTAATTTGCGATTCGGCACTGTGTGATTTTAACGGACAATTGCGCGGTCGTGCGACGCTGTACCCAAATTAAATTAATGTCCTTTTTTTTCCACAAACAGAGATTTCTTTTGGTGGTATTTGATCACATGTGAGATTTTTATTTTTTGCACTATAAACAAAAAAAGAGCGACAATTTAAAAAAAATATATATATATATTTTTTAAATTTTTTATATTAAATTCTCAAAAAAAAAAAATGTAAAAATCTAAATCTAAATTTTTTAACATTTTAGGCCAATTTGTTTTCTGCTACATATTTTTGGTAAAAAAAAAAAAATCGCAATAAGCGCATTTTGATTGGTTTGCGCATAAGTTATTGCGTTTACTAACTACGGGAAAGATTGATGTCATTTTTATTGTTTTTTTTTTTCAACTAGTAATGGTGGCGATCTGCGATTTTGTTTGTGGGACTGCGACATTGCGGCGGACAGATCGGACCTCTGACTGACATTTTTGACACTTTTGGGAGTACCAGTGACATTACTACAATAATCAGTGCTATAAATATGCACTGTTACTGTAAAAATGACACTGGCAGGGAAGGGGTTAACTTTATTGGTGATCAGTGGGTTAAATGTATCCCTAGGGGCGTGGCTTGTGATGCAACCACAGAGACATGCGATCCTACATAGCAGGATTGCATAGCCTCTGTGGTTACATCAGGGAGAATGACAGACGTCTGTGTTTATATCAGCCGTTCGTCCTTCTCCCTCTACTGTAGAAGATTGCGAGTGGCCGGCGGACATCGGAGCCACCGGTCACACGCGCGGGGAAAGCAGGGAACGAGCGGGAGCGCGCCCCCGGCGGCACGCGCTTGCCCCCTACAGGCTCCTGGGCGAGCGACATAGGTCTACGTCGCTTTGCCCAGGAGCGGCTGACTGCCGCAGTAAATAGTTGTGCGGCGGTCGCCAAGTGGTTAAGGTGCTGAAGCAATGGACTGAATCCAAACAAATGTGAATTGATATACACTAGTAATATTTGTATCTATCAGTGCCGCACTTAGGTGTCCTTTTATGAAATGGAGATGAGCAGTGATCCTGCTGATCACAGCTCATTTCCGATCATTCTCAGTTTATGAAACAGAAATGATCGCAGGAGAACATGTTCTCCGCTGATCATCTCTTCACATGGGAATCTGTCATTGACAGACACAGAAATGGCCAGGCTATGAAGCTGCGATCCCAGCACTTCACTGGCGATCTGTGCCAGAATTCACACTCCCGGGTTCACCAGCCTGGAGCTTGTGAAGCGGGGAGTGAAGACAGAATCGGGGGAGAACTGAGGGGGAAAAAGGAAGATTATGGACTTCCTTCTTCCTCGTTCAGACCCCCCAACACAGTAATCATGTCCCCCTGCCATATTTATGTATATATATACATGTATATATATACACACATACATGTAGATATATATTTAATGTGTATATATATATACAATGTATGTGTGTGTGTATTCAGTGTATATATGTATATATTTATGTAAGGGGACTATTATTTATAACCTCGTGTACTCAGCAGTGATAATTTATCTCTGCTTGTTAAAGTGCGTGAGGGATTTTCATACTACTGTAATCTCGCTTTGTCTCACGAGATTACAGACGCTCCATTGACTTCTACACAGATCTCCGAGAAAACCGTTCTCCTCTGATCACCCTGGGCGAACTGAAGTTCTCCCATTCATAAAAGGGGTGCCAGATGTGATCATTTTCCCCGGAGAACTGTAGAGAAGCCAATGGAGAAAAAAATTCACCCGTTCATAAAAGGACACCTTAGTGATATACAAGGCATATAGGTGACATATTCAGTTAGTGGTGTATTTAGGCTTTGTGCTGCCCTAGGCCTGACTAAACTTGGGCACCCCCTAATTTAAATATGACCCACCCCTTCCTGTAAAGGCCACACCCCTTCTTGTTTTATTTTCCGCCCTGTCATCTGTAAACCACAACCACAGACTATCAGTGCCCATCAGTGCAGCATCATCAGTGGCCATCAGTGCAGCCTCATCAGTGGCCATCAGTACAGCCCCATCAGTGACCACCGGTGCAGCCTATCAGTGCCCATTAGTGCAGCCTATCAGTGCATCATATCAGTGTCCATCAGTGCAGCTTATTAGTGCCGCCTCATCAGTGGCCATCAGCACAGCCTCATCAGTGCAACATATCAGTGGCCATCAGTGCAACATATCAGTGCAGGTCCATGAGTGAAGCTTATCAGTGCTGCCTCGTGCCCATCAGTGCAGCCTCATTAGTGCCCATCAGTGCAGCCTCATTAGTGCAGTTTATCAATACCCACCATTGCTGCCTCATCAGTGGCCATCAGAGCAACATATTAGTGCCCATCAGTGCAGCATATCAGTGCCACCTCATCAGTGGCCATCAGTGTAGCCTTATCAGTGCCCATTAGTACAGCCTTATGTCACGGGATTATTAAGATTACTCCTTTCTTTTAAGAAATTTGGACTTGCGTTTGCTGCCACTGATTGTAATCATAGAATTATTTCACTTATTTGTATGAATAGGAAGTCCAGAGTCATTATACAAATAAGTGAAATAATCAGTGGCAGCAAACACAAGTCCAAATATCTTATAAAAAAGGAGTAATCGCACTAATCCAGTGACATATACTGTGATAGGACATAGGAGGTGAGCAGGTCCAAAATATTATTACCATCATATACAATTAAAAGTCTTAATTGTATATGATGGTATTCAGTATTCTCACTCAAGGATAAGGATGTCTAAAGAAATTAAATTATATTATTGACATGATGCCTGCCATACCTGGGGGTCGGAGGAGGGTAGGCAGAGCATTAGGCTGCAGTGCCACACTAATTAGCATTGGCGGCTGTCGGGCCAGTTGTTTTAAGTGTGGTTGGTGGCCTGTCTGTCTGAATGTCCTCCCTGGTTGGTATTATCATACCCACAGGTAGAAGTGTGACTGCTTTATGGGGCTGCCAGACTGATCTGCCTCCTAGACCCCGCCCTCTGGCCCAATTCACCCCATAAGACTGGCACTATACTAAAAGTGTAGTGCAAGTCGGTGGGGACCTTTTTCGTGCAGGAGCCGGGAGAATGCTGTATTTTTTTTCCCCTGCGGGTGCAGCTTTTTTGCTGCCCCCCTGCATAGTTCTGCCCTAGGCCTGGGCCTTGTTGGCCTAGGCCAAGATACAGCACTGTATTCAGTGAGTAATTCCACAATGGATTGGTGCGATTATCAAGTGCAGGTGTTACAATAGAGTACATTTGGTGACTTTCAAGGAGAATATTATATCCAGGTGTTTCACCTCGTGATCCTCGTGAGCTATCTGATAATGAATAAATGCTCACCAGAGATAGAATGAATGGGCCCTTTCGGGGCCCCGAGCTCGCACCATCGTTCTATATGATGAACATTCTGCATCCCCGACAGTTAAACTGTATAATAATATTTAACAGCTCACAGAAAATCTAAAGGTAAAGCTTTCACTGTGCCCGTCTGATCCTCAGCGCCTGTCAGCGCTCATATTTTATTTACGTGTCGGTGTGTTAACCCGCTGCTTCTTAAAGGGCAGATGGAAGAGGGAAGCGCAGCGCGTAGGAGACCATGGCACAGGAGCCTCAATAATACCCAGTGTGAGATAAAAGGACAGAGGATGAAATAACCGCCAAGACGGTGAAACCTTCAAAATCAGGTTTGTTGTGCCGCGCCGCCCTCGCCGCTCACCAGATCTCCGAAAACCAACAGCACAGCTGCAGCGGTGATATGTTTTGTCTGCAGAGACTCAGAATTACCCCAAAAAATTGTGACCAGGTCTCATTTTTTTATGGCGTCTGGATATCGCAATATATTAGCATAATTAAGAGACATAATTACCATCAAAGTGGACCGGTCATCAGATGTTAAGTTAAGCATGCTGAGTAATGTGTCAGTGTAAGCCTTCCAGGTATTTATTCCCTCCCTGCGAACCCATGGTGTGTACAGTATCTCACAAAAGTGAGTACGCCCCTCACAATTTTGTAAATATTTTATAATATCTTTTCATGTGACAACACTGAAGAAATGACACTTTGCTACAATGTAAAGTAGTGAGTGTACAGCCCACCAGCCATTATCTGTCTGTGGTGCATAGAAAAGTACAGAGAACCAGTGATGACATCACCAAATCTAAAATAATGTAATGAAAATGAAAAGGTTTTATTACATTTTTTAATTAGCATGTTAACGGGGAGGGGGGGGGGGGGGGGAGACACAAAAAAATAGTGGGGAGAAATCTCACCATTGTGATGTGTAAAGGAACCGTCGACCCACACTGAACTTGTGGTCTTCCATTAGTATACGGCTTCCTTGCAGTCATGAACATATATACCAGATTTTCCCAGCCGCCCTCATACAAAGCTAGCCAACAACTTAGCTTGTACAAGTTTTGGAATCCTCTCCTTTATTGAACAGTTCCACACTCAATTTATACACACATAAGCACATCCCCCTTCTGATCAAAATACCAAACACAGGTTAGGGGTTACCTGATTACATTATCATATGCAGATGAAATTGTATACAGTAACAGAATTAACCTGAAATAATTATCTAGCCATCTGGACAGAACAATGTGGGCTCATCAACATTTAACAATGGGACAGGCAGACTTAACACAATCCACATCCCACCTCAAAACAGACAATAGGACAAGACTGCCAATGACAGTCTGTCCGTCTCCTACATTGAAGTACATGGAATACACATCTACATATTGCTATGATTATTTAGGAGTCAGACTTCATGGCAACAGGCTATAGGTCTCACAGTGTAAAGTGGAATTAAATCTTCATATTTCTTGAGAGATATTGCTGACAAATATTACTGTCCCACTTGAAGCAATCCAAACCATTAAGTATCCAGTAAGAGACCCAGTGGTGACATTACCAAATCTCAAATAAGGTATGGAATGGGGGGGGGGGGGGGAATAGAGGAAGGCAAAATATTAGCAGAATACATTTCAACTTGAGCTATGGAGGGAATTGACTCATCTGGCTGTGCTGTCTGGCAGGGGGTTCTGGATCACAAGACTGGCTGAGCAAAATGATATATCTTCTCAAAAAAAAAATAAAAAAGACAATGGGGAGATTTAGCCGCAGTCTGTACATTGGGCCGGTATTATTGTTGGAGTCGCGGGCGCAGCGTTTTCATCATGTATTATGCTCATCCAGATCTCTTTCTCTGTGAACTGGAGCACTGCTTAGACAAATACGCTCAGTCAGGAATTCTGATTTCTTTGAAGCCGGCAGGAAGAATACTCAGGATGGAAATGACAGATACCGACAACGACATCAAACACAAAGATGACAAATCTGACAAAATGTCTCAACTTCAAACATCATTTCCAGTCAAAGCGCCGCAGAAACCCAGCGCCACCTAAAAGAGCGGATCACATTGTATTGTCCAGCCAAAAATATTTCTTTACAGCGTGTAAACCTGGATTGCTGAAATATTTATACACTCTGTATGATTTCTTAATCTCTCTCTGACTTAGCCCCAGGGCCTGAAACATGACATTGTTAGGCCTGTATTATGGAGAAAGGAGTAAGACCATTTTTCTGAAGGTTGTCTCTCTCTTCTGTCTCCATCAGGACATGAAATACAAAACGCTGAACAAACCATATACAGTAAAAGGTCAGTGCTTCGATCCTTTAACATTAACATCCAGATATTCTTACTGTTAGTCTAAGCTGTAATTTCAGCTGGTGTGCAGAGTACAGTAAGAAGATGGCATTACCAAGGATCACAAATTATGGGATGTAGTGCAGTTTATAGGCCAACTCCATCCAAAAGTGTCCCCAACTATGAAATTGAGATTCCCCTGCAGTAGTTAATGTCTCTGCCCCTCCCACAATGGTGATGAGATTTTTCTGCAGTACTAGTTTGTGTCTCTGCCCCTCCCACAATGGTGACATTTTTCTGCAGTACTAGTTTGTCTCTGCCCTCCCACAGTAGTGAGATTCCCCCCCCCCATTAGTTTGTGTCTCTGCCCCTCCCACAATGGTGGGATTTTCCTGCAGTAGTTTGTGTCTCTGCCCTCCCACAATGGTGAGATTTCCCTGCAGTAGTTTGTGTCTCTGCCCTCCGACAATGGTGAGATTTCCCTGCAGTAGTGTGTGTATCCGCCCCTCCCACAATGGTGGGATTTTCCTGCAGTATTTTGTGTCCCTGCCCCTCCCACAATGGTGCGATTTCCTGCAGTAGTTTGTGTCTCTGCCCCTCCCACAATGGTGCGATTTCCTGCAGTAGTTTGTGTCTCTGCCCCTCCCACAATGGTGCGATTTCCTGCAGTAGTTTGTGTCTCTGCCCCTCCCACAATGGTGCCATTTCCTGCAGTAGTTTGTGTCCCTGCCCCTCCCACAATGGTGAGATTTCCCTGCAGTAGTTTGAGTCTCTGCCCCTCCCACAATGGTGACATTTCCTGCAGTAGTTTGGGTCTCTGCCCCTCCCACAATGATGAGGTTTTCCCCCCACTAGTTTGTGTCTCTGCCCCTCCCACAATGGTGAAAAATGTCAGTTAGGTGTCCGATCTGTCTGCCGCAATGTCACAGTCCTGCTAAAAAAAACGCTGATTGCCGCCATTGTCAATAAAGTTTGTCCAGACTTCCAGTTTTGCGTGGAATGTGTCAGATTTGGCTTTTTGTTTCTCCACTTTTTTTGTGTCATACCAATACAAACAAAAGAAATAAACATGAGAATGCCTAAACATTTGTAATTGCAGAAATGTTCTGGGTGAAGTGGTGCAGGATCGGATAGAAATTCAGGGGTGCCAATAATTTTGGCCATGATTGTAGCTAAAAGGGTCTTCATTATTAATGGGAGGTGTGATCTTTCCATGTGATGGAATCTACTGTCTGTGTAATCTGATTTCTCCTGGTTTTGCGATTATTTTTTTACCAAAAATATGGTGCAGAAAACAAATCGGCCTAAAATGTTAAACAATTTTGATTTTTTTTTCTTGGGAATGTTATATTGCAGAACGTGAAAAATATTGTTTTTTTTTTTTTCCAGAAAAGTTGCTCTATTTTGTTTATAGCGCAATAAATAATAATAATAAAAAAAAAATCAAATACCACCAAAAGAAAGCTTTATTTGTAGGAACAAAAGGACATCAAAGTTATTTAGATACAGAATCACACGACCGTGCAATTGTCCATTAAGTAATGCAGTGCAGAATCGCAAAAAATGGCCTGGTCATTAAGGGGGCATATCCTTCCGGTCCAGAAGTGGTTAATGAAGTTTTTCTTTATGTTTCTAATGATCTGCAACTTGCCTGGAAATCTTGTAAATAGTTTATTTCTGTTGTGCCATCCAAAAATTTAGGAATTGCATCTTTTTTTACCCATTGATACAAACCCATAAACCGCCTCTCTTTTGTGTCTTTTATCTCCGGCGCACTCAGCTGCATTTACAGGAGAGAAGCGAACAATCCTCTCTCCTATCTGCCATCAGTAATTTCCCTGGCGGATGCGAGAGCTGCACCTGCCGTTTAGTGTTCGCCGCTGAAAAAGATACACATTTTTACAGGCGCCTCTTCGCTTGAATGGCGACATGGCGGCCTTTGTTTGTCGGTAATGGAGAGAGAAGAGGAGATAAAGATTCTGTTTGTTGTGGGCTGCAAATGAGGCTCTATTAAGAGTGTGAAATGCTCCTGATTCTGCTGATGCCCAATCTTCCCCCCTTCCCCCCAGGACTGCGAGGAGCTGCCGGTAAATACCTCGACCTGCGCCGGGCTGATAAGAGGAACTGCTGAAATTTAGAGTCCCCCTATCCAAATAGATAAGAGACATGTTGTTGGTTTATTAGGCAGTGTCGGACACAAAAAGCACAGAATTGGTGGCCTACCAATAGATGTGTAGTTATCATGGGCTAGCATGGACCCTTTGTGTCACACAGGGCACACAGGGCTGGTGTACTGTGCCCAGGTGCCACTAGTTGAGGTAGATTGGGGGTGCTGAAGCTGAAGTGGCACTCACTTACATTCAGTGACAGTGGTTCTCATTTGCGCTCACCAGTGCCAGGACAAGGTCATCCACGCCCAGGACAAGGATGCCAAACTGCGCCCCCCCTTCCCTGCCCTTGTGCCCTGTCCCGGCCCTGGCGCTCACAGTGCTTTAGTATTTGTTCTGGCTGGCCGAGACCCTCTTGTTGCACCGCTGGTCTCTACTGCCCGCACTGATAGCTAGGATTGCCTGGCGCCTTAGCCACCAGTGATGTCACGAGGAGGAAAGCGAGCTACCCACCCACCACAGGGTACAAGCCAGCCACCCACCCACCACAGGGTGCCAGCCAGCCATCCACCCACCACAGGGGGCCAGCCAGCCACCACAGGGTGCCAGCCAGCCAACCACCCACCCACCACAGGGTGCCAACCAGCCAGCCACCACAGGGTGCCAGCCACTCATCACCACAGGGTGCCAGCCAGCCATTTTGTTTAAGCCTATATTAGTGTCTTTTCAAGTTTCAATGGAGATGGATGGAGATAGAAAAATTAAAAGTGTGGTCTGGGATTATTTCTCTTCTCCATCTCCAGGAAAATCAGCAGCACTGATTGGATGGGATCAATAACTGCAAAAACCAAAAATACTTCTAATCTTTGGGCCCATCTAAGAGTTCATTATGTTGAATTGTATAATGCAGCACAGAAAAAACAAAATGAATCACAAGGTGAAACATCACTATCCCAGACAACAAAAACAGATATGTTTCAGAAAAAAAAAACAAGTGGCTAAAATTTGATGGAAGATCCCAAATGCTGGACAGAGTAATCACAGAGATGATAACCAGCCATTTACAATGGTGTCCGACTCTGGATTTAAGCAGTTGCTGTCCATGCTTTAGCCAAGCTACACACTAAAAAGAGTGACAAATTTTATCAAACTGAAATGCTTCGAAAGAATCACCAAAAGGTCGTTGACAAAGTAAAGACTATGCTGCAACCAGAGAATGCTGGCAACTCACTCTCATTCACGAATGACTGCTGGTCAGGACAAGCAGAATCACTAATTATTTTTACATGCGACTTCATTGACAGCGGATGGACAAGAAGGCATTTAGTGTTGAAAACAAAAGTGATGCAAGGATCCCACACTGGGGAGTACATTAGAGAAATGTTTCTAGGCATGCTAGAAGAAGTAATGCTTGTGCTGCGAGACAGCGGAGCAAACATGGTTAAAGGTATGAGACTTGCTGGAAGTGTCAGACCCCAGTTGTATGGCACACACCCTCCAACTGGTGGTAAATGATGGTCTGTCAAACCAGAAAGCATTGCATGACATTAGTAGCACATTCTGAAGAAGTGCGCAGGCCATTTCCACCATTCTATTCTTGCCAAGCAGCGATTGAGGTGCATTCAGGAAGACCTTGGCCTACCCAAACACAACTTGATACAGGCTGTTCCAACATGATGGAACTCAACGCTACACATGTTACAAAGGATGCTGGAGCAGAAGCAAGCTCTCACTCAGGGGAGGACTGGACCAGGGGGCAGGGGGGAAATTGCCCCCTGGGCCACTCTGATGCCCCCGTAAAATGGCTGCACTGATTCTGCCAGAGATATGCCTAAACAGTTGCTGGTGAAGAAAAGTAAAAAGTCCATGCTGCTGACCTACTGAGTGGGGGTTGAAGACAAGGACAGAGTGTAGGGCCCCCCCAGCATGGATAGTGTAAACTGTGTCTGAGCAGAGGCCGGTTCCATGCCCCACTGGAGACTCTTCTCCCCTGCCCAGCCCAACCGAGCTGTCCCAGCCCCCCCCCCGCCCCCTGCTGGCCAGGATTTAGCTGGTAAGTAGAGAGTATCTGGAGCAGGGCTTCAGCGTGAAATGAGAGTCAGGAGGCAGATGGGAAGAGGGAGAGTGGGAGGGGGGACGAGTTGCTGAACCATGGGCCTCTGGTCTGTACTTGCCCCCTGTGCCAAAAGTTGCCAGTCTGCCCCTGCTCTCACTATATATATATATATATATATATATATATACATATATACTGGTGAATATGGACTTGGAGGACATTCTTGTCCTACTGCTGATCAATGAGACATAGTAGCCAACATTATAGAGACGCTCCTACCAATTGAGGAAGTGACACTAGAGGTCATTACAACTCATCTGTGTCCTCTGTCATCCCATGTGTGAGAGTGCTTAAGATGCTTCTTCAACAGAATGAAGGACCCAACACACGTGGCATTAAAGCACGTAGGCAGGCCATGAGGGACAGCCTCGCCAAACGTTTTGAGAAGCAGGAGGAGAATAAAAATGTTGTCCTTGCATGTCTTTTGGATCCTCGATATAGGAACCATCCTTTCTCTTCCGATGATGTATTGGCCAAGGCAAACAATGGCTGACAGAAGAGATTCAAGTTCAACAGAAGGTGCAGGAGGTTCCCTCCTGACGAAAAGAAAAGTCAAGAAGTGAAGGTTTCAGATGTGGAAGAGCAGGATGCAAGAGAAATATGTCCAAAAAGACAACGGACAGTAGAGAAAATTCATTGTGGTCAAATAGATGCTATGTTCAGAATTTTATTGGGGCCTCATGCGGAGGATTCATCAGAATCTGCAATAATGAGCCTGGATGATGAACTTCATCTCTATTTGAAGGAACCAGTAATTGACAGAAGAAGTGATCCTCTTCAGTGGTGGAAAGAAAATGAGGCACACTACAAAAGACTTGCTTCTCATACTAGAAGATACCTTTCTGCTCCTCCTTCCTCGGTACCAAGTGAGTGTGTTTTTAGGGAAGTGACAGCAATATATGAAATGAAAAGAAGCCGTTTAACTGGTGAACATGCTGAAATGTTATGCTTTCTGCACTATAATACTGTTCTACTTAACTGGGAGTATTGATTTGAAAGTGTAGCTAGTCTATAGTAGTGTCTGTCCACTGAGTCCACTGTCTAGCTTTTTTTCTAGCAGTTTTGCACTGACTGCACCGCAGTCAGTGCAAAATTGCTAGAAAAAAAAGCTAGACAGTGGATTGAGTCAGTGGACTACTGCTGCAGTAGTGCGCAACTCACTGCTGCAAAAATTTAAAATAACTACTGCAGTAGTGATTTAAAATTATTGCAGTGAGTGAGTGCCCTACTGCAGCGGTAGTCCACTGACTCCAGTCCAATCCACTGTGTAGCTGTTGTGTTGCCTAGCTTTTTTTCTAGCAGTTTTGCACTGACTGCACTGCAGTAGTGATTTAAAATTATTGCAGTGAGTGAGTGCCCTACTGCAGCGGTAGTCCACTGACTCCAGTCCAATCCACTGTGTAGCTGTTGTGTTGCCTAGCTTTTTTTCTAGCAGTTTTGCACTGACTGCACTGCAGTAGTGATTTGTGCAGTGAGTGAGTGCACTACTGCAGATGTTTATTATGCATTAATGCACAATGAGAAACTAAATGTCCCTGCAACTGAAGTTTTCCTATCAGTTCTCATGCAGTTAAGGTGTGAAGAATGAGCCCTTAATGTTAAAAATGTTAATAAATAAAGTTTTACATGTTCAGTAACAGATTTGTGTCGAAATTTGTGTTTATTTTGCAAAATTTTAAATGTACAAAAATATCGGCCGATACCAATATGCGATGGCCAAAATATCGCTATCAGCAACGAAAAACCGATATCGGTCGATCACTAGTTCAAACACAATATATGCTTGAATAGCTGCATTGAAGTACAGGAGAGACATTGGGGGATTAATCGAACCTCAATGTCTTCTTAAAGAGTTCATGTCAGCTGCCCACGCTATCATGGGGTACTTCTTAGACCCCTTATGATAGCAATAAAAAATTTAAAGGGTAACTCCACTTTCGTTGGGGGTGGGGGGGGGGGAATAGCAAATAAAGAAAAAACAATATAGCTTATACAACTGCGACACAAATCATATTGTAATTGAATGTTATTAAAAATGACCTTTCCTTTTCAATCTGCAGCTGTTGTCATTTTCAGAAAATGCAATATGGCCGCCTAGAGCTGTTTTGTACACAGAATGTATACTGACCACACCCCCAGAAACATAATTTCCTGCTTGTGTAATTGGCTCACCAATTTTCCCAGAAGTCTGCACTAAGATACAAGTCAGATTTCTGGCATCCCCTGCAATAAAAATGAAATTTTTAGTGAGATACTCCCAATAGGAACACGTCTAAAGAGTTGCAGGCCCAGCAGATTTCCTCATTAGAGCCCTGCAGCTGCCACAGCTGATAGATAATTATGAAACCACTCCCATTTTACCCACTCAGCACAGAGGAACAAACACTGATTTCTTCAAAATAACAAAAAGGTAGGAATCTGAAACAAAGTTTGGTAAAATCCTTGTAATGTACAGAGATCACCCAGAGGGGAATGTTTTTTTTGTCAACAAAAGTGGAGTTACGCTTTAACCACTTTACCTATAGGTAGGCCTACAATAAGGCTAACCTATAGATAGTGTAAATATCTCCTAAACTTGCACCGTTTAGGAGATATTTACATTTCATGCAGGCAGTGACATCACTGAGGCAGTGCGTTTGATGTCATGGTGCAAGGGAGCTGCCTGAGCCTTGTGTGCGGGTCTGCAGGACAGGAACAAAAGGCAAGCCGGGAGCGGGACTGTCAGTGCTGTTTGGACTGGAGTGGACTGAAAGGACCATCTGGCGTGGAGAGAGACTGTCACTGTGAGTCAGGAGGGGACGTGTCGGTGATCTGTGCTGCTGCACACTGCTGTCAGTGTCACTGTGAGAGTCAATTTCTTGTGTGTGTGCCACCCATTCTAATTTCTTGCCCTCCCGAGTCCTGTCCCTGAGCTACTTACTATATTGAAAAAAATAAAATAAAAATTACATATATAATATATATATATATATATATATATATATATATATATATATATATATATATATATATATATATATATATATATTATATACACACACACACACATACATACACACACCTACCTTTAGGCCCCTTTCACACTAGAGGACTGTTCAGATCCGCCTGTCAGTTTTTCAGGCGGATCTGAACGGATGCCCCATGCATCTCTATGGGGCATAGGATGTCAGCGGAGTCATGTCCGCTGACATCCGATCCGGTCCATCAAATCCGGACGGATGGAAACCCTATTTTCCATCCATCTGGCAGATCGTCCGATTCCCCCATAGAGAAGAGCGGGGATCTGACGTCTCCGTCTCCGCACACAGCGCGGAGACAGAGCTGCCATCCGCCTGCTCAAAAAAACGGTGTCCGCCGCCGGAGTGGCAAGTGTGAAAGGGGCCTAAATCACATTGCTAATTGCATATTGTACTTGTTTGTAGCCTAAATACTAAAATTTGAACCTAAAAATGTCAATTTGTAACTTTTGGAAATGCCAGTAAAAACCTGGTTGTGCCAGTAGATTTTGGGTGTCCTGTCAGTAAATTTCTATCTGGTAGGTTGGCAACACTGTTCAACATATTACATCACTTCTGATTTTTTATCCTGTCATACCAGAATCTTCCTAACTTTAGTAAACTCTTCATGTTCGATATGCAACTAACATACAAAAATAAATAAATAAATAAAAGGCGGACAATCTGTCATCTGATTTTTGAAATGTGTGTGTGCGGGGCTTCATGTTTCAGGAAATCATGTTTCAATATTTGAGATATTCAGAAAAGAAAGCGGAAAATAATCTACAAAAAAGGTCCCAACTCTTCTCTTCTTGAATATTATCTTAGTGGAGAGATGATCTGTGTGTGTATGCAGTGGCGGCTGGTGAAGTTTTAAGATGGGGGGGCGCAAGACCCCGCCCTTTCATTTTGACCCCTCCCATTTCTCAGAAGCCCCACCCCTTATAGAACCACCCATTTTGTCCCCTGTATTTTGCTTGCGTGAACCAATTCTCCCAATATATCACATATTAAGGGGTCCATCAGTACTAGTATATCCCATAATAGGGAACAGGGGCCCTATTATGGGATATACTGTGAGAGACATCCTATTATGGGATACATGGACTGAGAGTGGCACAAACCCCACAGTACAAACCCCCCCAGCACAAACCCCTCAAGCACAAACCCCGCACAAACAACTCAAGCACAAACCCCACAGTACATGCCCCCTTCAATATAGTGACCAGTATAAATGCCCCCTTTCAATGTAGTGACCAGCATACATGTCCCCAATGCAGAGCTATGCGTGCGTGCCTCCAATGCAGTGACCACCAGTGTACATGTCCCCAATGCAGAGCTATGCGTGCGTGCCTCCAGTGACCACCAGTATACATGTCCCCCAATGCAGAGCTATGCGTGCGTGCCTCCAGTGCAGCCAGTGACCACCAGTATACATGTCCCCCAATGCAGAGCTATGCGTGTGTGCCTCCAGTGCAGCCAGTGACCACCAGTATACATGTCCCCAATGCAGAGCTATGCGTGCGTGCCCGAAAGCAGTGCACTTACCTGTGAGCCACGGCGGCTTCTCCCTCTCCTTTTCTTCGTTCGGCGGCGGGAAGGTGAGCAGCGCTTCTCCCTCTCGGCCTCTTCTGCGGCGGGTGACGGGCGGCGGGAAGGTGACCGGCGCCGACTTCTTCTCCGGACTGGACTCCTCTTCGGCGGCGGGAAGCTGACCGGGCGGTGATGGTGAGTGACTAATGCATGCACCGTCACCGCCCCCATTGCGACGTCAGCGGCGTCAAAATCAGATGTCCTGGATGATGATTGGTCCAGGCTGGAGACTGGACCAATCACAGCCAGGATATCACGAAAGTGGGGGTGTCCTAGCGCAATGACCTGCGCCCAGGTTACGCCCCCAGAAGGCAGCCAATCGGCGCCTCTTCTAGGTCGTAAACCCCACCCTCCCCCCATAGCCACCACAGGCCGGCGAACGCGTTTTTTTTTTTTAAACTTTATTGTTCTTTTTGTAATTTTTTTTTCCTTTTTTTCAGGGGGGGGGGGCGGCGCCCTGGCGCCCCCTATGCACAGGCCGCCACTGTGTGTATGGCAGACTCAGAGAAACAACATATACAGGCATACCCCGTTTTAAGTATACTCACTTTACGTACACTCACGAGTACTGACACAGCCTGGTCAGCTTGGCATGGCACTACGCCCGGTTTTTAACATTGGCGTCTATGGGACATCTTGGTCAGCTTGACATGGCACTGCTCCCAAACCGTAAGTGACAGGGATACCAAACATAGGGAGCACCGAGAGGGGACCCAGGACTACAACATATCCTATTTGTGGCTGGCCAACTTGCCCAGATAATCTACCATGTCACAGTCCTGGATCCCCTTAACGTGCTCCCCAAGCTTGGTGTCCTTGTAAATACACTAGCTCCACAGGAAATATTGGTCAGCTTGACATGGCACTGCTCCCAAACCATAAGTGACATGCATTGAGAAATGAAAAAAGGTATTGCTTCACTTTAAGTACATTTTCGTTTTACATACAAGCTCTGGTCCCATTGTGTACTTAAAAGTGGGGTATGCCTGTATTCCTAATTCCCAGCACACTCTGCACTCCGGAGTCTTGCCATCTGTTGGCTGCGGCAGTGGCGGTGTGACGGGGCGGTAGAGAATAGCGCTGGCGGTGAGAAAAGTTGGGTCGGACCAGCAGGTAGAACACTGCCTTTTGTTACAAAGAAATTTGCTGACAATTCTTTGGCAATCGTTGGGATGGAACACCTGGCAGCAGGAACAATGCTTTATTAAATCAATTTTCTGCCGCTGTAACGCAAGCTTTCCGCGTGACCGCGGGCTCCGCTCAGATGGTGCATTTGCTCGGGGGATTAACTGGCAGGCGGGCAAGCTAGAGAATAACTGGCATTTACAAGCTGACACAATGGTCTCCCCCCTCGGAGAGACAGACTGCCGATTTAGACAATAGCGGGCAGTACTTGCGGACACACGGGAGTTGTTCTGTTAATGTCTACTGGGAAAAGCTGCCGCAATGAAGGGTTCATTTAGGTACGAGTTTCCTGGTGCCTGCTGGAGAACTGCAAGTCTCAGCAACCCTTGCCATTTGATTGGCTTTGGTCGGATCTGTGATAATGAGGTCTTCTGAACCCCAAACTGTGTGGAGGGAAGGGGGGGGGGGCGTACTGACCTAAATTTTTCCAAAATGTGCAAGTCGAGCAAGGCCGGGTTCACACTATGTGCGGCGCGCCTCGCAGCAGGAGATCTGTTAAAATATTTGCCTGAATTCGGACCTAAAACAGAGTCAGTGCCCGTTCTCAAATATGCAATGTCAAACATCGCATGTGATTCGGAGCGCACTGCTCTACAAACCATATGCATGTCTGTGCGTTGCAAATTCAGCCATACAGATTGTATGGCTGAATTCACATTGCATTCGGACCAAAGTTGCAAAGGACCCTTTTTTTTGGTCGATCGCATTGGTGTTCATACCTATGCGATCCGATTCATATCCAAATTGACAGTTTGCACTGCGATATGCGAACTGATCTAGGGGTGTCGTTAACTTTGTATGGACACCCCCAGCGATTTGCATATGGCAGTGTGAGCTGCCTGCGAGTCGAGTGCGATGCGGGAACCTGCAGTGGATTCGCAGGGTTCCTGCATCGCATGTGTGTGAACTGGCACTCAAAGACACACTGGACCCTTCTGCAGTGCACTCACCCCAGAGATGTGTGACCGGCTCCATTGAGAGCCAGGCACACTCTCCTGTCATGCGAATCGGATGCAGAGAAAACCACACATTATTGCAATGTTAGACATCGCATGTGATTCGCACCACACTGCTGTGCAGATCACATGTGATGCGATTTCAGCCATACAGATTGCATGGCTGAATTCACACTGCATTCATACCAAAAAGGTGCAGGACCCTCCTTTTTTGGTCCGCACTGGAATAAGATCGCACCTATGTGATCGGATTCCTGTACCATTTCACAATTTGCGCGAATCGTGAAATGGTACAAGAAATACTTTTACCAAAAGTATTGGGGCGCCTGTCTTTATACGCACATGAACTTTATTGGTATCCCTGTCTTAGTTAATAGGATTCAATATTGAGTTGGCCCACCCTTTGCAGATATAACAGCTTCAACTCTTCTGGGAAGGCTGTCCACAAAGTTTAGGAGTGTGTCTATGGGAATGTTTGACCATTCTTCCAGAAGTGTATTTCTGAGGTCAGACACTGATGTTGGACAAGAAGGTCTGGCTCAAAGTCTCAGCCCTAATGCACCCTAAAGGTGTTCTATCAGGTTGAGGTCTCTGGACTTAAGCGCAGGCCAGTCAAGTTCCTCCACCCCAAACTCACTCATCCATGTCTTTATGGACCTTGCTTTGTGCACTGGTCCAAATCATTTGGTGGAGGAGGGATTATGGTGTGGGGTTGTTTTTCAGAGGTTGGGCTTGGCCCCTTAGTTCCAGTAAAGGGAACTCTTAAAGCGTCAGCATACCAAGATATTTTGGACAATTTCATGCTCCCATCTTTGTGGGAACAGTTTGGGGATGGCCCCCTTCGTGTTCCAACATGACTGCGCACCAGTGTACAAAGCAAGGTCCATAAAGACATGGATGAGCGAGTTTGGGGTGGAGGAACTTGATTGGCCTGCACAGAGTCCTGACCTCAACCTGATATAACACCTTTGGGATGAATTTGAGCAGAGACTGTGAGCCAGGCCTTCTCTCCAACATCAGTGTCTGACCTCACAAATGCTCTTCAGGAAGAATGGTTAAACATTCCCATAGACACTCCTAAACCTTGTGGACAGCCTTCCCAGAAGAGTTGAAGCTGTTATAGCTGCAAAGGGTGGGCCAACTCAATATTGAACCCCAGAGGCGTAACCAGAACCTTCAGGGCCCCGGTGCAAGAAACCATGAAGTGCCCCCCCCCCCCGGACCCCTGGGTGGGGTCCTTCCCTTCAAGCCAGGGGCTCCTCCCACTGATCCTGGGGCCCTTTACTCTCGTTGCGGGGCCCTTTATTACGGTCCCGCAGCGGGACCCTTTCACAAGTTCTGCAGTGGGCCCCCTTCCTGTCATCTTGGGGCCTCCCCACGGTGGTGAAATGCCAGGGCCCAGTTGCAAGTGTGACCATTGGGATCCTGGAAGTTCACCCACTGGTGTCAGTAGTATTTTAATTGTATTATTTATAATTTTTTTTTTATTTTTTTACAGTGTCACTGACTATGACTCTGTCCATTCAGAAAAGGAGGAAGCTGGTAAATTACATATTTACCGACCCCTTCCTGGTTCTCTATTGTGACACAGTCACAATGCAGCAGCCGGCAGGAGAGGGGAGGTAGGATTCCGGCAGCACAGTAGGGGGGGGGGGGGCAGGGCAGCACACAGGGGCCCAGAGACAGCAGAACACAAGTAAACTGGACAGGAGGAGTGGTGGGGGCCGCATACAGAGGAACCAATCTCCTCTATTTTCCTCCTGCAGCTACAGGAAGAAAAAGGAGGACAGTGATTTCTCTACATGCTGCTCCCGCCGCCCCTCCTATCCAGGTGTACAGGGGAGCCGCACAGGCCCCCTGGAGCACGGGGCCCGGTTGCAGTTGCAACCCCTGCAACCCCAGTAGTTACGCCCCTGTTGAACCCTACAGACGAAGACTGGGATGACATTAAAGTTCATGTGTGCGTATAAAGACAGGCATCCCAATACTTTTGGTAATATGGTGTATATAATGTTTGGGGTTCCAAGTATTTTTCTAGCAAAAATACTGATTTTAAGATGTATGAAAAATTTAAAGAAAAAATTATTTCCCGGACAGCATGTGGTTAAATAACGGCGCTGGATGTTTATTTAAGTAAAAGCTAGATCAGAGTGGAGGATCTTCGTAGATGTCAACATGATTTGCATATAAGAGCGGCGAGGGAGCAGATCGGGCCCACCACTCTCCTCGCACCCGCCAGGGGGGACTTCCATTAGCACTTCACAGAGAACCCCCCTGCGTCTCTTACATCACACATGTCTAGAGGGCCCAGGAGGGGTCCCTGCGTTCAGCTTTCCCCACGCCGTGGCCCTATCGCCCCCCCCGGCGCGCTACAGAGGACGACGCGCTGGGATGGGGATGTTTTGGCCAACAAGGAGACATCAGAAGATATCACAGACATCTGAAGAGAGAAGGAAAAGCTTTTCAACAAATTGTTTGACTTCTCTGCCATCGCCGCCGCGACTATAGAACATCTAGCGCTATGGCTGTGGCTTTGAAGACGGCTCATAGAAAGAGAGGGAAATCAATATACAAATCTATATATAAAAAAGCCCTATTAGGGTGCTGAGGGCTAAAGTTGTCACTCTGCTGACTCTCATCATCCACAGACTGGGGATAGCAGAGCCGGGACAAGAGGTGGGCAGGAGGGGAAGCCGCCCCAAGGCACAGCAGAGCAAAGAGGGAGAGAATGGAAACAGGGCAATAAACCCATTCTATGGCAGGCACTAACAGTGGGAGGGGGTTCAGTTCCACGTCCCTACCCGGGGTGCTAGACAAACCTTTTCTGGTCTTGGGGGGGGGGGGGGGTGCGGGGAGGGACTGAGCTGTATTGCTTTGATTGCAGAAGAGAAAAGTCAGGGCTATGCTGTGTAAATGGCATTAACCCATTCCTGCCTGTGCAACGCGTTGGCAGGGTGGGTGTGTCCCAATGGGCCCTTATGCCTCCATAGCGGTCCGAGGTTGTGTGCTTAGCCCAGTACACGGTCTCTGTCTAAGCGCAGGAACCAGCAGGACACCCTAGCCATTATGTGATCTGTGAGCCAATCACTGATCATGTGATCTGGGCGCTGCCACCTGCGTTACACTACAGTTACAAAAAAAATAAAGACACCTTGTACGTGATTTTGTGATATGCAAACTTTTACATTTTATATATATATATAGCTTGTCTCCAGGCACCAGTGTATGGACTTTTACATTGACTAGTGCCAACTGGATGATATTTGGGCTACTCTGTGCACTATGCGTCAATTAGTTGCTTTTTCAGTGTTGCTGATCTCCCGCGCCTTCTTTGCAGCCACTTCCTGTTTACATGTACCCCAGCCAGTGCTGGGACAAGGTCCTCCAGAGCCCAGGGCCAACATACCAAATTGCACCCCCCCCCCACCCCCAAGATGTATGGCCATTAATCCTCTCCTCTCTGCATGCTTACACCCTAAGCGAAAATTTCCCCTCCTCCCATTAACAATCCAACCCCCTGCTGACATCCTCCCCTCCCATCCCACCCAGCTCAAATCCTCTCATTCCGCGTATTGTCCCAGTACAATTCCCCCACCCCAAATAAATAAATAAATCTTCCTTCCTAGCACAAATTCTTTACCCCTCCAATTTCCCCTCCAAGCACAAATCCCCCCCCCCCCCACTCCAAATCCCTCCTCTCAGCACAAACTCCTCTCCCCTAACCCTTCATCCTAGCATAAACCCCTCCCCCCCAAAAAAAAATCCCTTCCAAGCAGGAATAATGCCCCCCCAAACAAGCCCAACTAGCACCAATCCCCCTCCCCAAACAAATTTCCCCTCCTAGCACAAATCCCCCCCCCCATTACCTTTTCTAGCACAAACCCCCCCCCCCCCAAACCCCACTTTAAGCACATCTCCCTAAATGTCCCCTCTTAGAACAATTCTTAACTCCTGCTGCCCCCAAATCCCCCCTCTCAACACAAATCCCATCCCCAATCTCCTTGTGGTGCCCCCGTACCTTATATGGTACCACAGTGCCCAGAGCACCCGTTCCTTTCTGCCCACCCATTGTCCAGACCCTGACTCCTGCAATGGCTGCATGGCATTTCTCAGGGCAGGTTTCCTGATGGGGACAACAGCGGACCATGACTGTGTATGCATGATGAAAGGGCTACTTGGAAAGCCAGTGTGACAACGCAGGAGCACAAGTGGGAGACAGGGACTGAGCGTTGTCACCCTGTAACAGGATGTGCCTGAACTAGAACCTCCATTGTAGGATTACTGGGGCTTATTTTTGTATAAAAGCTGCAGATTTCAAAACATTTAAGGCTTCATGTACACCTCTCCTGAACGCTGGAACTTGACAGCTAGTAACTGACGGTTAAAAACGTCCATTGTGCCGCGTTTATATGCCGCGTTTATGCACGTTAAAGACAATATGAGATTTTACTGGTTGGGTTTATATTAGCGATCGTCCGATATCGTTTTTTTGTTGACGATACCAATATTTTCGTACATTTAAAAAAAAAAAAAAAAATTTTTCTTTGACAGGTACTTTTGTGGAGGGATCTGGGGGTCTAAAACAGTGTTTCTCAACCTTTTTTCAGTCAAGGCACCCTTTAAAATTATGGACAATCTCGAGGCACCCTCCAAAATTATGGACAGTCTTAAGGTGCCCCATTCTAAAATGTAAAAATTATTCTGATAGTTTTACATAATTCACCAACATCAATAAATGTTGGACACCAAACTTTAAAGGTGATTTATTCTTCCAAAGCAAATATACTTGTGCAAACTGGTACTGACTAGTATTCCAGTGTTTCTCTTCTCCCTCAGTTTTTCTCCATCACTTAGCTAAGGAGACTCCAAAGCTGATGGAGAGAGGCAAGGGTGGGTCAAACAAGGAGGATGTAGGAAATGGTCATCCTCCTTATCAATTGATGATGTCATTCGTCATTAGGAGGTTGGCAGCTAGAAGGTTGTGGCTTTGTGTAACTAAAAGGCAAGCTTTATCCACCCACCGGCTTGTATATGTGCACCCCTGAAGAAACCTCAAGGCACACCAGGGTGCCTGGGCACCCTGGTTGAAAAAGGCTGGTCTAAAAGACCCCAAACCCCTCCTCTGCACTTAAAAGCATTCAAAACGCCAAGTTTGGCTGTTTTGAATGCTGTAATTTTTTAATCTGGCGCCGAGTATCCGGAAGTGATATCATGACATCACTTCCAGGTTTTTACATGGAGACCCGATCAGAGCTGAATGGGGCTTTGATCAGGTCTTCGGCGGCCATGCAGGCTGGTTGCCCGGGTCTCCTGGTGGGACGGGAGACCCGGGCGAGCTGCGGAAGGCGGCGGGAGAGGGGGGGGGGATGTCCCTTCCCGCTCCTTGTAATGACAGCTGAGCGGCTTCTCAGCCGCATCGGTTGTCATTACAAGACAGCCGACCATCGGCTATGAACGCCGGTATCGGGGTGATGCCTCTAGCTGCAGGCATCACTCCGGTACAAGCACTTTCCGAAATATCGGTAATATCTGTCACCTTGGTGGCCGATTCCGATATATCGGGGAAAGTGCAGATCGGCCCTCGATATATCAGGTTTGCCGATAATCGGTCGATCCCTAGTTTATATCTACTTGAAACATAAGGCTCTGTTTGCTCCATGCAGGTGCGCATTCCCGTGCGATGCGTGCCGTATCTTTGCACATGCAAAAACCATGTGGTTCGGTGTGGCACGATTTCGCGAAAGGTTCGGTGATTTCTTTTGCATGTTTCTTGCACACAGGGCAGCTCATTGAAATGAATGTGCTGCCCTGTGTGCAAGATAAACTCAAAAGAAATCCCCAAACCTTTTGCGAAATCACACCCCACCGAACTACGTGGTGCTGGCACGATTGGCACAAGGTAAGATACACACGGGCGCCATTAAGAATGTTAAAGGGCAGCACGTTTCTGCGCATGTCGGGAAAGTGCACGACTTTGCGCAAGTGCCCAAACACACAGAGTGTGAATGTAGCCTGAAGGATAAGTTATAAAATGTTGAAATCTTATTTTTTATCTCGATCGGTCATTTGCTGGGGTTCCTCTAGCCACGCCCACTGTGGTTAATCAATCAGTCTGTCCTCCACCTTTAAGGCTCCATTCACACTTTTTTCAATGACAACCGTTCAACTATGTGCGGTTTAAAGTCACAGCGACTTTAACAAGGTTCCTGCACTACTTTGGTCCGAATTTCATGCAACTTCAGTGCCATAGACTGCAATGAGAACCCTCAAAAGTCTCACGAAAGTCATGCCTAAATGTTATACATGCGACACTTGTGAAACAGTTGTCCATTATCATTGGTCAAAGCCAAGGTCGCATCCAAGTAGCATCCAACTGTAGCACTGCCCCCTTGAGGACTGCCAGATTTCACATTTTTGGGTCCCCCCGAGTTACCACTAGCAACCTTGATATGCACAGTCTCTCTCTCTACTCCTTCTCGGCTTGCTCCAGTAACCAGTCCAGGGGTATGTGGTTGTTTTTTGTGTTTTATTATGAATTAGGGATGGGAGAAGGGAATAGTGGGATACTCTGAATTAACTATTCACAATGTTGGAGGACTTCTATCTTTAGAGACAGCCAGGCTGTTGATTCACCCTGCCACTGAGGTGAATTTAGTTTTGAGTCTCTTTCTTAAGACTACTTGATGAACTATGTGTTATCTTCAGGACGCTCTCCTCAGTATCCTCTCTCTTGACTGCCGACACCCGTCCACTGACTATCCTACTCCTGGGGTGGCCCCCCTCAGGTCAGGCCCCTTGACAAGCCCCTGTACGATACTGTTTTTCCAGGCAGTAGCGGAGCCAGAGGGCTAGCTGGGGTGGCAATTGCCACCCCAGGCGAAGTCCTTGCCACCCCTGTTGCCACCCCACTGAAAACATTACACTGTTTGTACAGTGGTAGCCGGTGTGTTGGGGGCGCAGGGGCGCCGCCCCCCTATCCATGCGTCCGACCCCCTAAACTGCATGCGGGACGCATGGAGTTCAATGGGATTTTTTTTTTTCACCTGATTAGAGCCAGAGGCTCTAATAGTCTTCAGAAGAGGGTGGACCTGGGGCGCAGAGCAGTGCGCCCCGAGCTCACCTATTGTGTGACAATAGCGAATGAAAATTCGCTATTGTCACACGGATCCTCCTCCTGGCCAATCAGGAAGCCGGTCTGAGACCCGCTCCTGATTGGCCGAAAGGCGAACGCATGCCATTGGCCGAGCCGAGGAGGAGGCGGGAGGACTCGAGGAGACGCCGGGGGACTGAGGAGAAGCGGCGGCTGCAGGTAAGTCTCTCTGCATTGATGGGGGCACGGCACGCTGGTCACTGCATTGATGGGGGCACGGCACGCTGGTCACTGCATTGAAGGGGGCACGGCACGCTGGTCACTGCATTGATGGGGGCACTTTGTATATTGACCCCCCAAAATAATACCTTGCCACCCCTGTTTTAAAAGTCTAGCTCCGCCATTGTTTCCAGGGTCTCCAGTGTCTCCCCTCCAGTCAGCTCTCCTGGACCTCTGGGTTCAGACCTGTTCCTAATGGCCCTCAGGACGACCTCCTTAGGCCATGTGCCACTGCTACAGAGGAGGAGGCAGCTGCCCCCCTCCCTCTGAGACTCTGCTCACTTGCCAAAGACCCCGAAGCACATGTGCTCCTGGCTTTTATACAGTATCCCAGAATGCACCGAGGCGACTTGCCACTGCCAATCATTGGGACTGTTTTAAAGTTTATGCATTCATTTGTCAGGTTTCCTCCCACTGTCCAACATGCCTCCCTATTGGACCAGTGTGAAACACTCTCTAGACTCAATGAATCACACACTGAGCACAATAAGCAGACCTCACTAACAGATCCTGCTCTCTGGTAAGCTAAAACAAATATAGATTTGCCTGCAGCCCCTCTAGTAAGTAGACAGAGCTAAAAACTATACTTTCTCACTTTCACTAGCACCAACCAAAGTTGCATTAATTTTGCATCAAAATTGGACTTTGGAGTCACGCCAGTGTTAATGGAGTCTAAGGCTCATTTAGGTTTATGTGCTGCCAGAAAATCAGACGCAACTTTATATTTTCCATTTGCCATGCAGTGTGGTGTGCTGCAATGCCGGTACGTTCTGGTGCCATTCAAAACGAACATAATTTATGTTCAATGACATTTCCTGATCTCCACTGGCTTGTTTAAATTGTGAAACTGGTGGGTGGGTGGCTGGAAACCGTCATTTAGTGGCATTGGTGATGCTCCTACTAAAGGAACGCAGGGTTGGGAATAGTGGGGGGCCAGACGGGCAAACTGGCCATTTCATTTCCCCTTTTATATCGCGCCCATGGTCATCCTTATAATGGATGGTCCCAGGTTCAGGAGGACAAAAACCCTCAGCTAAGCATTTGCCGCTAAAGAAGGACGCCGAGTCCTTTTATACCTCCAAATTCCATCCGAAGAAAAGATCATTTTCACATGCGGGTGGAATATATTGACACATTTTATTCTTGCCTCAATCTACGTGAGTCACTGAACGAGGTGGAATCTGTACATTGGCGAAGAGCCCTGCGGGAACGCCGATCAGCTCTGCCAGCTCTGTGACGGATGGTGCGATCTCCAGCGGCGTTCAAGGCCTCCAACGTATCTCTGTAGAGATTGGCTGAATTCCCACATCTAAGAGCTGTCAGTTCCGTCTTACAACATCGCCCAGCCAGCTGTGGCCCCTGAGGGCCCAAATCTTATGGAGAGTAGAGGAAACATGAGGGACCCTTCCATTGGATGTGTCAGGACAGATGGGGAGAACATTTTTGTTAATAGGGATTGATATATTTTGGGATGGCTAGATTAAAGCTAGGGATGCAGCGATACCATCTTTTTTTTTTTAACGAGTACGAATACATTATTTTTTAAATACTTTCTGATACCAATTACCGATAACTACCACAACTGCTGTGTTTACACTTCAGCTGTCAGCAATGTTGCAAAGCATTTAAAATAGAAAGAAACTTTTTTTTTTTTTTTTTTTTAAATGTTGCACTTTTTTCAATGTGAACATGTAAATATATGTCAAAACTGTAAAAATAATGAGAGCAAAAAAAAAAAAAGTTTTAATTATTAATAGTTTTTAAAATAAACGTAAACAAAAAAAATAAATCAGCAGAAAAAAAAAATGGGGAAGGAGAAAAAAAAGGAGTTCATTAGGGCTAATTAGAGTAAATTAAAAAACATTTTTATATATACACAGTGCCTTGCGAAAGTATTCGGCCCCCTTGACCTTTCGCCACATTTCAGGCTTCAAACATAAAAATATAAAACTGTAATTTTTTGTGAAGAATCAACAACAAGTGGGACACAATCATGAAAGGGAACTAAATTTATTGGATATTTCAAACTTTTTTAACAAATAAAAAACTGAAAAATTGGGCGTGCAAAATTATTCAGCCCTTTTACTTTCAGTGCAGCAAACTCTCTCCAGAAGTTCAGTGAGGATCTCTGAATGATCCAATGTTGACCTAAATGACTAATGATGATAAATAGAATCCACCTGTGTGTAATCAAGTCTCCGTATAAATGCACCTGCACTGTGATAGTCTCAGAGGTCCGTTTAAAGCGCAGAGAGCATCATGAAGAACAAGGAACACACCAGGCTTTATGTTTTGGGGAAATTGGTGATCCTCTGCCCATCTTGACTTCTGAGAGACACTGCCACTCTGAGAGGCTCTTTTTATACCCAATCAATCACATTGCCGATTGACCTAATAAGTTGCAAATTTGTCCTCCAGCTGTTCCTTATATGTACATTTAACTTTTCCGGCCTGTTATTGCTACCTGTCCCAACTTTTTTTGAATGTGTAGCTCTCATGAAATCCAAAATGAGCCAATATTTGGCATGACATTTCAAAATGTCTCACTTTCAACATTTTGATATGTTATCTATATTATATTACATACATACACACACCCCTCACATTTATGGAAATATTTTGTTATATCTTTTTACATGACAACACTGAAGACAATATCACTTTGCTACAATGTAAAGTAATGAGTGTACAGCTTGTATTTTTCAACAACATTGCTCAGCAGCTGATATGGAAAGGAAAACAAGGAACATTGTTTCTTGTTGTATCTTTCTGTTTATTCATCTACATATCAAAGCGATAAACTTCAATCTGCAGACGAGGTCAGTTTAAAGCAACCTGTCAAAGTACACCCCTCACATTTTTGTAAATATTTTATTCTATCTTTTCATGTGACAACACTGAAGAAATGACACTTTGCTACAATGTAAAGTAGTGAGTGTACAGCTTGTATAACAGTGTAAAATTGCTGTCCCCTCAAAATAACTCAACACACAGCCATTAATGTCTAAACCGCTGGCAACAAAAGTGAGTACACCCCTAAGTGGAAATATCCAAATTGGCCCCAACTAGCCATTTTCCCTCCCTGGTGTCATGTGACTCATTAGTGTTACAAGGTCTCAGGTGTAAATGGGGAACAAGTGTGTTAAATTTGGTGTTATCGCTCTCACTCTCTCATACTGGTTACTGGAAGTTCAACATGGCACCTCATGGCAAAGAACTCTCTGAGGTTTTGAAAAAAAGAATTGTTACTCTACATAAAGATGGCCTAGGCTATAAGAAGATTGCCAAGACACTGAAACTGAGCTGCAGAACGGTGGCCAAGACCATACAGCAATATAATATCAAAAAAGTGCTGCGCCCCTTGAGACAATAGTATCAAGAAATAAGTAAATGCGATAATATAAATATCATAATTATAGTGAAAAAAGTCCCATAGAATACATTTTTAAAAAGTCCCAAAAAAGTGCAAAAAAAAAAAAAAAACCTGTGCATAAAAATGCAAACCAATGACGGTAATAAATTAACGTGATAATATAGAATTCATCATGGTCGACCAAAGAAGTGGAGTGTACGTGCTCAGCGTCATATCCAGAGGTTGTCTTTGGGAAATAGATGTAGGAGTGCTGCCAGCATTGCTGCAGAGGTTGAAGGGGGGCAGGGGGTCAGCCTGTCAGTGCTCAGACCATACGCCGCACACTGCATCAAATTGGTCTGCATGGCTGTCATCCCAGAAGGAAGCCTCTTCTAAAGATGATGCACAAGAAAGCCCGCAAACAGTTTGCTGAAGACAAGCAGACTAAGGACATGGATTACTGGAACCATCTCCTGTGTCTGATGAGACCAAGATAAACTTATTTGGTTCAGATGGTGTCAGGCGTGTGTGGCGGCAACCAGGTGAGGAGTACAAAGACAAGTGTGTCTTGTCTACAGTCAAGCATGGTGGTGGGAGTGTCATGGTCTGGGGCTGCATGAGTGCTGCCGGCACTGGGGAGCTACAGTTCATTGAGGGAACCATGAATGCCAACATGTACTGTGACATACTGAAGCAGAGCAAATCCCCCTCACTTCGGAGACTGGGCCGCAGGGCAATATTCCAGCATGATACCGACCCCAAACACACCTCCAAGACGACCACTGCCTTGCTAAAGAAGATGAGGGTAAAGGTGATGGACTGGCCAAGCATGTCTTCAGACCTAAACCCTATTGAGCATCTGTGGGGCATCCTCAAACAGAAGGTGGAGGAGCGCAAGGTCTCTAACATCCCTCAGCTCTGTGATGTCATCATGGAGGAGTGGAAGAGGACTCCAGTGGCAACCTGTGAAGCTCTGGTGAACTCCAAGCCCAAGAGGGTGAAGTCAGTGCTGGAAAATAATGGTGGCCACACAAAATATTGACACTTTGGGCCCAATTTGGACATTTTCACTTAGGGGTGTACTCACTTTTGTTGCCAGCGGTTGTAACGCTCATGCGTTTTTGTTAGTGGATGGATTTGCAGCTGCAGAATTGTCACACTCAGTAGTCGTGTAGAGATTCTGTTGAACAAACATATCCAACTCTCAGGACTTCATCACTGTGCACAGCCTGTTTATGCAATATACATACACTCAATCTGATGTTAATGGAGGGATAGAATATGTGAGAGTATATATGTGAGAGACAGGCTATAGTATGGTGAGCACCTAGGAGTAGTATTAGGAGAGTGTTTAGGTGATGGTAGTAAGCAGATAGGTTCTAATGTCAAGTATAGTGCAGATGGTAGGGGACAGCAGATGGAGTATACAAGACAGAGTAACCTAGTGCAAGGATAGTTGATGGTAGTCCCAAGAGCTAACAGTCTATGCAGATGATAGGAAATAGCTTAGATAGAGATAGTCCTGGTATATGCAGTAGATGACAGTAGAAGTGCAGGTTAGTAAGGAATCCCCTGTGGGGTACTTATCACTAGATAGGTAGTAGTAACAAAGTTCAGTAGTGAGAGGTGATCCAGTAGCGAGATACGGATCGGCAGCGAGGTTCCGGTTCAGTTTAGGCAAAGGGAATAGCCAGCAGCTCCAGCTTCACAAGAGAAGGTGCGGTGAACATGCGGTTTGAACGAACAATGAGTGAGAGAAAGCCGGCGATTGAAATAGCCGCTCATAGCGGCGCTCGGCGATGATGTCATTGCCCTTAAAGGTGTAAGGTGTATGCGTCCCATTTGGATAGCAAGATGGGACGCAATATTAAGAGAGAAATGTGGAAATAAGGGTACCAGAGGTACCAGAACATTACAGTGGTTTAGACATTAATGACTGTGTGTTGAGTTATTTTGAGGGGACAGCAAATTTACACTGTTATACACGCTGTACACTCACTACTTTACATTGTAGCAAAGTGTAATTTCTTCAGTGTTGTCACATGAAAAGATAGAATAAAATATTTACAAAAATGTGAGGGATGTACTTTGACAGGTTGCTTTAAACTGACCTCGTCTGCAGATTGAAGTTTATCACTTTGATATGTAGATGAATAAACAGAAAGATACAACAAGAAACAATGTTCCTTGTTTTCCGTTCCATATCAGCTGCTGAGCAATGTTGTTGAAAAACATTGCCCAGCTGTTTTTTTTTTTTTTACAGCTCAAATTGCTGAGACTTCATTTACATTTCAGCTGTCAACGGGGAAACCCCTCTGACAGCTAACGCAGCGGCCCTGCTTCTTAACAACCGATGATTGCTAGCTTTTTCTTTTTCTCAGCTGTCAGTGGGGTAATCCCTCTGACAGCTGAAAGAACCGAGCCTGAAAGTATCGGCTTCAGGTATCAGAGCATTTGCACAAGTACCGATACTCATGCAAATGCTTGGCATCGGTATCGGTGGAACCCAAATTAAAACGCAATCTAAGAAGTCCCTAAAATAACCCCAATGGAACCCCCAACCATTCCACAAGTCCTTAAAGCAGAACAAAAGTCAAAACTATTTTCTTCTCTTTGGATTGATTGGGGAAAATGTAACACAGCTGCCCCCATTGGAGAAATTTCCCTTCACTTCCTGTCCAGTTGACACAACAGGAAGTGGGAGAAAATCTCGGCAGAGGGAGGGAAATGTCCTCCTAGTCAATTGTCACCAGAAATAGTGTCCCCAGTGGAAGATTGCCTCTCGATTAATCTTCTGGTGTCAACTTACATTTTTTTTTTAAGCTTCCATCACGTTCATCCCTAGACGGGACCAGCACCAAGCTACAGTATATGTTTTTAACTTAAATATTGATATTTGCAATGTTTTGCACCTGCAAACGGCCATTTTATGTACTTTTTTTGAAGTGTCAGTAAAAAAATGTGATGACATGATTTTTGTCAGTAAAAAATTGGTGCTCTTTGTAAATATTGTGCGCCCTGTCAGTAAATTTCACTTGGTTGGGGGGGGGGAGGGGGGGCTTGTCAAGACAAAGAGTACATCTCTAAAAACGAGGACACAGACGGCGATAAAAAACGGACAGGGGTACTAATCCTTCACCACGCTACCAAAAAACTGAAGAAAAAAAAAAAAACCTTTTGGTTTTAGACATACTTTAAAGAGAACCAGTCATTAAATATTTTGTCTTACAAGTATAAAGACAAAACTTGGTGAGAACTCTGATCCTATTTGGGAAATTCACCCAAATTGTCCTGATCACCATTGTCACCAGAAAGTAAAGTGAAAGGAAAATAAATCAAGATTGAGTTGTCACCAGAAGAGGAATAGGGGAGAATCTTCCAACAGGGGCACTGGTTCCTGTGACAACTCCGTAAGAGGGGAACTTCCTTTACATTGTGAAGACATCCTCTCACTTCCTGTTGAGTCTACATGACCGGAAGTGAAGGGAAATTTCCCCAATGAGACACAGGTGACCGCAGTTTTAAACTTTCCCCTATTCTATCCAAAACAAGAAAAAGCAAGTTGTAGCGTTAAATATAGTTTGGACCTCTGTCTGGTTTTTATTGCAATCTGTGTCCCCACTGGGGAGATTCACCCTTTTATTTGTCCTGCTACCTCCGAGATAGAAAGTGATGTAAAATCCAACATTTTACAGTTGTCACCTGAACTGAAAGTGAGGGAAAATCTCTCAATGGGCACACCTGTTCGTGTTCCACTGACAACTGAGTGGGGATTTCCTCTCACTTCCTGTTGTGTGTCTGGGACAGGAAATAAAGCAAATCTGCTCAAAGACACAGAAAAAAAACAGAAACCATACCCTACCCCAAAAAAAAAAAAAAAAAAAGTTTTGTTATTAGATACCCTTTTATTATTTAATTATTATTATTATTATTATTATTATTATTAATAATGCAGTTTATTTATACAAGATACAGTTTGGAGACCACTGCTCTAGTGAAAGCCAAAGGGTCCACATATCCCTTTGGCTTTCACTAGAGCAGTGGTCTCCAAACTGTGACCCAGGTGGCCAAATGCAGACCTTTGCTTGCTTTTATCTGGCCCTTGGAGCACTATTTCATCCACTGATATCAACAATGGGGCACAATTTTTCCCACTGACACCAACAATGGGTCCCAATGACACCAATGATAGGGCACAAATTCCTCCTAATGACACCAAGGTTTGGACACAATTTCTCCCAATGATACCAACAATGGGGCCCAATAACACCAATGATGGGGCACAATTTCTCCCACTGACACCCAACGAGGGGGCACAATAACACCAATGATGGGGCACAATTTCTCCCACTGACACCCAACGAGGGGGCACAATTTCTCCAAATGATACAAAAAATGGGGCCCAATGACACAATTCCTCTCACTGACACCAACGATGGCGCACAATTTCTCCCACTGACATCCAACGATGGGGCACAATTTCTCCCAATGATACAAACAATGGGACCCAATGACACCAATGATGGGGCACAATTCCTCTCACTGACACCAACAATGGGGCACTATTCCTCTCACTGACACCGAACGATGGGTAACAATTTCTCCCACTGACCCCCAACGAGGGGGCACAATTTCTCCCAATGATACAAAAAAATGGGGCCCAAAGACACAATTCATCTCACTGACACCAACGATGGGGCTCAATTCCTCTCACTGACACCAACGATGGGTAACAATTTCTTCCACTGACACCCAACGATGGGGCACAATTTCTCCCAATGATACAAACAATGGGGCCCAATGACACCAACGATGGCGCACAATTCCTCCCACTGACACCAACGATGGCGCACAATTCCTCCCACTGACACCAACGATGGCGCACAATTCCTCCCACTGACACCAACGATGGGGTACAATTCCTCCCACTGACACCAACGATGGGGTACAATTCCTCCCACTGACACCAACGATGGGGTACAATTCCTCCTACTGACACCAATGATGGTGCACAATTCCTCCCACTGACACCAACGATGGCACTCAATTCCTCCCACTGACACCAATGATGGCACTCAATTCCTCCCACTGACACCAATGATGGCGCTCAATTCCTCCCACTGACACCAATGATGGCGCTCAATTCCTCCCACTGACACCAATGATGGCATACAATTCCTCTCACTGACACCCATCGAGGGGGCACAATTTCTCCCAATGATACAAAAAAATGGGGCCCAATGACACCAATGGGGCCCAATGACACAATTCCTCTCACTGACACCAATGATGGGGCTCAATCCTCCCACTGACATCCAACGATGGCGCACAATTTCTCCACTGACACCCAATGATGGGGCACAATTTCTCCCAATGATACAAACAATGGGGCACTATTCCTCCCATTGACACCAACATGACGGCATTGTTTTTTTCTCACTAACGTCAGCAACTTTTCTTCCCCTAATGACCGCAGTCTGAAGGAAAGTAAACTGGCCCTTTGATTAGAAAGTTTGGAGATCCCCAGGCTAGAGGATGAGGGGTCAGAGGTCACTCAGAGATCCGGGATGGTGGTTCACAATCACTCCGGTTTCACCTGTCGGCCTGGCATAACAAAATTCCGCTCAATGCCATAGCGCAGCAAGGCAGCAATAATGTAAAAGTCAAAAATAACCTTCAGATAATTGCAGCAATAAACTGGAAACATCCCATAAACGTCATTCAATTCCAATGGGGGAACAATTCTTGTTTTTTAGCCTTATAAATAAATGCTACCCGCCAAGAGAAGGCTCGGTGTGCGCAGCGCCCCCTCCCCCGGGACGCAGGAAGCCTCCGCACCACCATTAGATATCTGTAAATTAAGCAAAATTAGACCAGCAAGGTAATTTCAATAAAAGTCTGCAGAATGTCACCCTAATCAAATCCACAACTTAATTAGATGAGTGAAAATTGCACATAATTAATAAGTGTGGAGCCACCAGGCAGTTTAATAAAAGCAGGAAACGTCGGCTTTGTACTCCGCCGAGGAAAGAGCGAGGCCGCGGGCTGTGACCAGGGTCTGGTGATGGAGGTATTGGGGGGGTGTTAGAGAGATTAACCTTCCCACCCCGAGGACAACATCATCCTTCATGTGATTTATGGCAAAGGTTTGGAAATTCATTAAGCAAAGTTAATGAATAATGAGAACCTGTCAGCAAATTGACATGAATCCTGACATGTCACGATATACAACAACAGAATCATTTCTCCACCATTAAAAAGCCATTTTTCAGCTTCATTTCAGTGACTTTGCCTAGGCTGAGATGAGGTCATCAGTTTGCTGCAGGCAGGATAAAGCATTTCTTCAGTCTCCCTTTCCCTAGTGATCAGTCTGCAACAATCAGGGAGAAGCATCTCCTCAGCCCCCAGTGGTTAGTCTGCTGCAGGCAGGAGGAAGCATTTCCTCAGCCCCCCCTCCCCAGTGATCAGTCTGCTGCAGGCAGGAGGAAGCATTTCCTCAGCCCCCCCCCTCCCCAGTGATCAGTCTGCTGCAGGCAGACTGAAGCATTTCCCCAGTCCCCCCCAGTGATCAGTCTGCTACAATTAGGAGGAAGCATTTACTCAGACTCCCCCCCTCCCTCCCCCAGTGATCAGTCTGCTGCAGGCAGGAGGAAGAATTTCCTCAGCCCCTCCCCAGTGATCAGTCTGCTGCAGGCAGGAGGAAGAATTTCCTCAGCCCCTCCCCAGTGATCAGTCTGCTGCAGGCAGACTGAAGCATTTCCTCAGTCCTCGCCCCCTAGTGGTCAGTCTGCTACAATCAGGGTGAAGCATTTCCTCAGCCCCCCCCCCTAGTGATCAGTCAGCTGCAGGCAGGAGGGAGCATTTCCTCAGTCTCCTATCCCCCAGTGATCAGTCTGCTACAACCAGGAAGAACCATTTCCTCAGCCCCCCCCCCCCTCCACAGTGATCAGTCAGCTGCAGGCAGGAGGGAGCATTTCCTCAGTCTCCTCTCCCCCAGTGATCAGTCTACTGCAGGCAAGACGAAGCATTTTTCTCAGTCTCCCCTCCCCATGTGATCAATCTGCTGCAGGCAGGAGGCAGCATTTCCTCAGTGATCAGTCTGCTGCAGACACGAGGAAGCATTTCCAAGTCTCTCACCTCCAGTGATCAATCTGCTGCAGACAGGAGGAAGCCTTTCTTCAGTCTCCCCTAGCCCAGTGAGTCTGCTGCAGGCAGGAGAAGCATTTCCTCAGTCACCCCTCCCCCAGTGACCAGGCAAGTCTCAAGGTGAGAGGCTACAGCAGGGACTGATCTGTGTCAGACATTTGTGAACATAGCTAAGAACAGCACAGGCACCAGGATTTACACGATTGTGTCATTTTTGAGCCAGCAACAGAGTTCAAGAAGTAGAAGGTGACCCTGGATGATGTCATCAGTCATCTGAGGGCAGGGGGGGGGGGGGAAGCATTTCCTCAGCCTTTCTTCCACCATTGATCAGATTATAACTTTGTAGCAATTCACAAGATGAGAGGCTGCAGCAGAGGCTGATCTGTGTCAAGACAATTGTGAGCACAATTATAAACTGCACAGTAATAAGGAATTACGTCTCTGAGCCTTCATCTCAGTCCAGGAAGTAGATGGTGACCCTGGGTGGTGCCTGAACAAAGATGGCACAATCTTTCTGGAGAGATAAGCAGATGAAGCCATTGTAAGAGAAAGTACTGTGATCTCTGCGATAGGTAATACCTGGAGAGGCTAGACCTACACATTACTCCAGGAGTAGGCAAATTTGGCATTCAAGTGGTTGTAGAACTACAAGTCCCATGAGGCATTGCAAGACTCTGACACCCACAGGCATGACACCCAGTGCTTAAGATTTGTAGATCCACCCCAGCTGTAGTGCCGTGGTTGCCCATCCCTTCATCATTGTATATGCAGTTACCAAGAGTGATGAAGAGTTGCCCAACTTTCTATAAAGTATATAAGTTGCTCCCTTGAAATCCCACACAATCCCGAAGTACTAAGCATATAATGTACATCTATTTTTAGGCAGGCGAGTCAGCATAGGTATCAGGAATGGGGGGGGGGGGGAATAACCGGGCCCCATGCTCCAGGGGGTCTGTGCAGCTCCCCTGTACACCTGCATAGGAGTGGCGGCGGGGGCAGCATGTAGAGAAATCACTGTCCTCCTTTTTCCTCCTGTAGCTGCAGGAGGACTACTTTCCACTTGGTTTACAGCTACAGATGTGTTGCTGTGCGTTGCTTGTAGGGCAGCCCATTCATTTCCATGGGCTACCCCAGGGGCATACATACAGGGGTCTCAGAGGTCACAATTGGGACCCAACCACATGCTCTAGGAGGCCCGTGCAGCCCCCTTTATACTTGGATAGGAGGGGGCAGCAGGGACTGCATTTATTGGCCCCTACCTTGTCTTAATGATAGAGTGATCCCTACCAATCACCGACTCGGTTCATTCATGACTGAGGCACAGTAAACTGCATTTGCTATGCTTCAGTTTGTGAATGAACAGGGAGCTCTGTAGAGAGCTATTCCTGTCCATTCATTTTGTGCTGCTGAGGCTGCAGAGATGGAGGGCTGTGTCCTCAGTCTCTTTTCTTTGTCTCAAAGGTGAAACATTAGAGGTCAGCGGCTGCATGCAGGGCGAATATCTCCTAAACCGTGCAGGTTTAGGAGATATTCATTTTACCTACAGGTAAGCCTTATTATAGGCTTACCTGTAGGCAGGGCTTTTTTTCAGCGGGAACGTGGGGGAACGCAGTTCCGGCACCTCCAGCACTTAATGTATGTAATGGCAAAGGGTGCTGGGGTGTGCTACAGGATCTATTGATGCTGGCTGCTGGGGATCTATTGTCATTGGAGGGGATCTATTTTTGCCTGAGGGGGAGGTCTGTTGTTGCTGTGGGGAATCTATTGTTGCTGAAGGTGGCTCTTCTGTTGCTGGAGGTCAGTTGTTGCTGGGAGGGATCTGGAGAGTCTACTGATGCTGGCTGGGGGTGGGATCTGTTTATGCTGCCGGGGGTCTATTGTTGCTGGGCAGGGGAGTATTTTGTTGCAGGTGGTCCATTGTTGCCGGGGGAATCCAGTGTTCCTGGCTGCAGGGGATCTATTTTACTGCTTTTCTTGTTATCATTAACAAATGCCATGCAAATTACTTTATACCACAAATGTTACTTGGTTCTATATTCTCTGAAAGGGGCAGTACTGGGAGGTGGGTGGGGTTTGGAACCAAGGAACGATCCTCGAAGGTGGATAGGGGCGGAGACAAGGGGATACCCAGAAAGGAGGAGTTCCTGCACCTATTCTCTGAGAAAAAAAGCCCTGCCTGTAGGTAGCAGAGAAGGATGATGGATGGATGGAGGAGGAGGAGGAGGAGGAGGAGGAGGAGGCTACTGTGGGCACACACAGGAATCTTCAGGAGAGTGATCAGGGGAAGGGGCTGGTAATAATATCATATTTACTGGCCACTTCCTATTCTAAATGAACACAATAGGTGATTGGTACAGAATATTCACTGTGTTCATTCATACCTGAAGCATAGTAAATTGTGTTTACTATGTTTCAGTTTGTGAATGTACAGGAGCATCTGTACAGAGAGCTTTCTGTTCATTCACTGTACAATGCAGCTGAGGCTGGAGAGATAGGGAAGGAAGAATCTATTTCCTCAGTGCCCTATTGGTCTTAAAAGTGAGAGATCAGGGGTCTGTTTACACCCCTGATATTCTCCCTCCCCTCAAAAGCCTTATGAAAAAAAAAAAAAAAAACTAAAAATTAAAAAAATTGTAATGAAAAAAAAAAAACTAAAATATAATTTTAAAGAAATAAAAACATGAAAGGCTCATTCATATGGGTTCTCTGGCCTATACAGTGTGAATGAACGGTTTGTTTGTGTGGCTGGAGCCATCTGTTACTCTTTGGGGACGCAGAAACTGTTTTAACACAGCCGCAGCTCCTAATTTGACAGGTGTGGGGGAGGGTCTGCAGATGCACACTGTCCGTGTTCGGGGCTGTAGTGTACACCCGCATCCACACTCCGTCCTGTCAAATTAGTACCTGTGGCTGTGTTCCTATAGAGTAACATAGGCTGCCTGCACACAGCTCCAGGTTGCTCCTGCAAAGTAAAAAAGAAAAACAAAAAACACAGATTCACACTGCGCAGGGCACAGCGCCCCTGTTAATGTGCCCTCATATTCACACACAGAGCTTAAATTATTAACTCAATACAGTTTTAGGTTTTAGATTTAGCAGGAATGCTGTAAGTTATTTTGTGTCTTTTCCCAGTAATAATGATTTTAGTGTATTTTTAACATTTTGGGGAGGGGTGGGGGGACCATGTCAGGTAGGCTGTATGGGGCCCCGTGACTTCTAACAGCAGCCCTGACCACAGTACAGATCCTAATAATAATCTGAGATTTTATCGCAGCTCCCCGCCGGACAGAGCGCCGCCACCGCCACGTTCGGCTTCAGCGCTCACAAAAGGGAGGAATTTCAGAGCCGAAATCACTTTGCTGGCATTGTAAGCAATGCATCAATAAATGTGTAATGTATTGATTGCCAGGAGGAGAATGGATCGGTTGCCATGGAAATTGTGCGTCGTACGCCTCACTTTTCATACAGCGGCGGCAGTCGATGGCTGGGGGGAAGATTGTCGCCACTGATTGCTCAATTAGCCCTCCGTAGCTGATAAGTTAACTCTACAGTGACCTGGTGAGACTGAAGTGGGCAACAAGCTGACATTTACATTATGCACACCCACAACAAGCCAACACTGGCTGCCTGCTGACAGTTAACTCTCCACCCCCCACACACAAATTCCTTCCACTGCATGGACAGATGTCAGCTCTGCTGATAGGTGGTGATTTTCCTTACAGCTTTCCCTTAAAATGGTCTGATTCTGAATGACCACAGTATATATATTAATAGACAGTGGCGGCCTGTCCATTGGGGGTGCAGGGTCCCCCTTTCCATGCGTCCGGCCCCCTAATCTACATGCAGGGCGTCGGACGCATGGATTCCAATGGGGTATTTTTATTTCGGAAGCATGCGATTAGAGCCAGAGGCTCTAAAAGGCTTCAAAAAAGGGTGGGCTCGGGGCACAGAGCACTGCGCCCCAAGCCCACCCAGTTGTGTGACAATAGCAAATTAATATTTGCTATTATCACATGGATTCTTCTCCTGGCCAATCAGGAAGCGGGTCCTCCTGAGACCCGTTTCCCGATTGGCCGAGAAGCCATGCCATTGGCCAAGGAGGAGGAGGAGGAGGAGGGAGAAGACGCAGAAGACTGAGGGGGAAACTGCCACTGCAGCTGCTGCTGCCTGCCCTCCACATGTCCAGGGTGAGTGAGCTGGCGACCGGGGGAGGGGAAGAGGGGAGGGGGGTGTATGGTGTGCAGGCTGGTGTCGGGGGGGGGGCATGGTGTGGTCTGTCTGCCGCCCCCCCCCCCCCTCTATCCCCGGCCCATGGAGCACCAGCCGCAACTGTTACTAGATCTCAAACTCTAGGTGTCCACTATGGCGGTGCTGGTCTGGTTTGCCTTTCTGGCAGATGAGTACCTCCTGGGGACAGTCATATACAGTGCTCAGCACAAATGAGTACACCCCAACAGATTTGTCAGAACCTTTACTTTGCTTTCAGAATCAACATTTTCTATGGGACATTATACTACAAAATATTCCCACAAATACAGGCCATTGATTGCAACCAATATTTGTTATTTGTTCATACAAAAAAAGTATTTTTCCTAACAAATTCATTCAAGACCATGTTGCAAAACCTAATACACCCCAAAAGAAAGTCTTTTGCCTTGTACACAAGATCAGATTATTACACAGACAAAAAAAAAAAAATAATAATCGCTTTCAAATTGATCGCGCGATAATCTGATTGTTAGTACACAGCTTTTGACAGCCGATCGCGACATTTCATCCAACAAAATCCAAAAGGGACAAAAACCTGTGTCGTACAATAGCCTAGCGAACGACAATAGTTTAATCAGTACAGTGTGCGTTCACTAAAAATCGATAGACAAAGACCACGCATGATAAGAAACACGAAAATAACCCAGAAAAAGCCAGGCTGCCATTGTTTTTGTTTTGCACTATCCGATACGTAGCTACGCAACCAGGAAGCTTTTCCAGAATCGTATTAAATACATTTAGTACGCATTGTTGAATTCGATATTAGTATCATGCAACAAAATGCGAATGATAAGTCGTCCTATTATCTGATCGTGTGTGCGAGGCATTAGGAGCAAAGCAAAATTTTGGACAACAAAATAATAATTAAAGCGGAGTTCCACCCAAAAGTGGAACTTCCGCTCATTTGCTCGGGGGAGGAACAGGTACCCTTCCCCACTTCTGGGAGACGGCGCCATCCCTCGGAAGTTTGGCCATCTCCTCCTTCCCCCGCCACCGAGCCAATCCGAATGCGCAGCTTCCCCATGCGCAGTAGGGACCCGCCCGTGAAGCCGCAGGTCTTCACTGCCGGGTCCCCTTACCGGCAATGGCGGCGGCAGCACTTCACAGCCATTGGCTGCGGTGCCGACATCGCTGGACTCCAGGACAGGTAAGTGGTCTAATATTTAAAGTCAGCAGCTACAGTATGTGTAGCTGATGACTTTTACATTTTTGGAGGGGGAGGCTGGAACACCGCTTTAACAAAGATTCAACTACAGGCGAGTAATTATTCATTAAACAGGTGTCCAGCAGACAGCCGATTATAAAAGGGCGTTACTTATCAAAGAAAACCCCTCCCATTTTATGCTGGCTGCAATGGCACCACATGGAAGAGAAATGTCACAAGGCTTGACAAAGAAAATTATTTCTTTACACAAGAAAGGTGAAAGCTACAAGAAGATCATCATCAAAGCTCATCAGTCAGAATACTATAGCAAAAGTAATACAAAAATGTAGCAAAGATGGAACTGCAACCATCTCACAGAGACTTCCAGGCCATCCGCTGAAGTTATTACCTTGATAGGCGCATCTTCGGATGAGAAGGGTTGAAGAGAATTGCCATGCAAGTTCACTGCAGTTAGCTAAAGCAGTAGAAAGCCAAACTGGGGGCGATTGTTTCCCGTGAACCAAGACACGGCGTACACTGCAGAGGAATGGCATGCATGGGTGTCGTCCACGAAGGAAGCCTCTCCTAAAGCCCATGCACAAAAAAGCCTGCCTAGAATTTGCCAGGGCCCACCCATGGTGAAAAAAGAAGACTACTGGGACAGGTTTCACAAACATGAGGAGTACAAAGAAGAATGCAGGACGCCTACAGTGACACATGGTGGTGTCCTATGGGGCTGCATGAGTGCTGCGGGTGTCGGGGAGTTGCATTTCATTGATAGTATCATTAATTCACAAATATACTGCTCTATATTGAAAGAGAAGGTGCTACCATCAGTCCGTGCACTTGGTCGTCGTGCACTTTTTCAACATGACAGGGATCCAAAACACACATCCAAAGCCCTTGTTGCATTTCTAAAAGAACAAGGTGAAAGTGATTCTGTCGCCAAGTATGTCAGGAGATCTAAACCTAATCGAACACCTATGTTACACTATGTGATTATTAGTTTTTCTCTGTGTCCATGACTTGCATTATCATTACTCGGTGTCTTCAAGCTGTGTTCCGCTGTCTAAGCTGAGCTCTTTCGCTCACCGTACTTGTACTCTCTGCAATCATTATATCCACCGTATCCTGTCATGCTGTAGACATTTTTCAATGTGGCTTACAACATCAACATTTTTTTTATCTACGAGTAGCCTTCATTAAAACGGAACACTCGAAAGGCTTCATCGTCTGTCTCCTCAACATGTGAATTTATTAATCGAGTTAAACTGTCTGAATTGATGTAAACACCAAATAGATCATCAGGTTGTAGAAGCCCTATATGTCGCCAGAACCCTCCCACACTCCGCTTGAGTGCTTCCATCAGTATACGGCTTCCTTCAGTCTGAACATAGAGATCAGATATTATAGCCGCATATTGCAACCAAGAACTAGACGGGACTTGTTTAGCTGCAAAACTGGAACTCTTTATTGAACAAACTCACACAGAATATATATCCCACAGGAGGACAGTCCCCCTCCTGATCTTATTACTCTAACAATACAAACTGCACACAGGAAAATAATTACCATAGCTAAACAACAAGCACATGAACAATAGCCCAAATATTTACCCCAAACATTACACAATGGTTTAAATAACGAGATACAGCTGACTCATGACTAATCCCATTATAGAGGTTCCTTATGAGTGAAGTCAAATTAGCCAACATATACTAGAAAAATAAGGTTGATTAAACAACTAGCTACCTGGACACTTAGAGGTCTCATTCCAGGTCAGACTTGCTGGCATTGAGCTCACAAAGTACAATACACATTATTACAAGTGTAAACACACCCCTAATAGTTTGCTAGCAGACAATAGGTGAGTTAATTGGCACAATTAACAATACAATTAACAATACAAACAGTGATCTCCCTCCTCCTCAGAGTAGTAGGCAACAGACTATAGCAGACCTACATAACACATTATGGCAAGGGACCCCAGTGGTTTGAGCGGGTTACATTAACACCTACAGTCATTGATGGCTGGAGGCCTAGAGGCCCCAAATTTGGATACGGAACCTTAAAGAGGTTGTAAACTAAAAAAAAAAAAAAACCTGTAAGAGAAAGGCATAATGAGCTAGTATGCATCGCATACCAGCTCATTATGAAATACTTACCTTAGAATGAAGCCCCCGCAGTGCCCTTAGAATGCACCCACTCAGCAGTGACATGGCCGACATTTTTTTGGCTGCATGAAAAGTAAATATCTCCTAAACTGTGCAAGTTTAGGAGATATCTACAGTACCTATAGGTAAGCCTTATTATAGGCCTACCTATAGGGTGGAGGAACAGTCCTGACCTCAACCTGACAGAACACCTTTGGGATGAATTAGAGCGGAGACTGCAAGTCAATATCAGTGCCTGACCTCACAAATGCACTTCTGGAAGAATGGTCAAACATTCCCATAAACACACTCCTAAACCTTGTGGACAGCCTTCCCAGAAGAGTTGAAGCTGTTATAGCTGCAAAGGGTGGGCCAACTCAATATTGAACCCTACAGACTTAGGCTGGCCATACATGTTCCAATTTTCTCACAATTTTCTGTCCAATTTTCTTGAAATTTACCTTCAAGTATGTAGTACGAAGGCCTGCCTAATTAGATACAAGTGAATGTGTTGTTTAGCTTTGACCTCACATTATGTGGTTTGTGGTAGATCTACCAGAAAATTGTACAAAAAAGTTGAACATGTATGGCCAGCCTAAGACTGGGATGCCATTAAAGTTAATGTGCGTGTAAAGGCAGGCGTCCCAATACTTTTGATAATATAGTGTATGTATGGATTATTAAATGTAGAATCATGGATATTGATCATTTTACTACTCCAGTGTATTGTGCTGCATTTAAAGTCCCAGGGTCTATGTTCTCCAATTTGCATGTGTATATTTAGGGATTGAGGCACATGACTGTAGATGGGGCTCCGGACCACAAATTGATATGTACAATGATAATCTAATTTTTAAATAAAGCCTTTCCATTTTCATGACAGACCTTATTTCAGTCCCAATGATGTCACTGCTGGGTCTCTGTGCTTCTCTATGCAATGCCGGCAGACCATGGCTGGTGGGAGTGGCAGCACAGCCGAAATAGCAGCTAAACAAGTGGAGTCGCTCTTCTATAGACCAAGCCACTAGCAACTCTCAAGCGCAGAAGCATTTATTTCTCCACTCTAGAGCCCTCAGTCCTGATGCAAGCAGTGGGCTGGCTGTTGGGAGGAGTTATGCACATATCAAAATGCCTTGATGGGTGGGTGTCAGTCTGGAGGAGTGGGCGCCCCTAGGCAGGGCATGCAGGCTTCCTTAAGTAACGCCCATGTGATCCTGAGCCTCCATGATTGGAAGAACCGAAATCCAGTGAAAGAAGGGGGCAGGACAGGGACTGTGAGAATGGGGGGGGTTGAGGCGGGCTCTATCTGACTTGCTGCAGCCTCTAATGCACATAGTGAGAAGCTCACAGTGTGCGGTGAAATCAGAGTAAGTAATTTCAGTCCAGGAGAGGAGCTGGCACAGCTGTGCAAGACAAGTCCTGGTTCACATATATGCGATGCAGAACCCTGCGGGTTCCCACATCGCCACATATGCAAATTGCTGGGGGTGTCACTACAAAGTTAACAAAGCCCCCAGATCAGTTTGCATATTGCAGTGCGAATTGTCAGTTTGGACATAAATCGGATCGCATAGGTGTGAACACTCATGCGATCCAATTACAAAAAAGGCTCCTGTGCGAGTTTGGTCTGAATACGATGCAAATTCAGCCATACAATCTGTATGGCTGAATTCGCATCGAACAGACATCGCATGTGATTTGCACATCAGTGCACTCCGAATTGCATACGATGTCTGATATCGCATATATGTGAACCGGCACTTAACCACTTGCCGACCGCCGCACGACTATCTACGTCAGCGGTCAGCCCCTCACAGGCAAAGTGACGTAGATCTACGTCGCTTGCTTGTGAGGGTCTAGGGAGCGAGCGCGCGCCCCCGGAGGCGCGTTCCCGCGTGGTCACGGACCCCCCCCCCCGCGCGTGTGACCAGCGGACCCGATGTCCGCCGGTCACTCTGCGATCGGCGGGGGAGAGGGAGAAAGTCAGGCGGCTTGTGTAAACAAGCTGCCTGTCATTCTCCCCTGTGTATGAGAGATGATCATACGGTTCTACTATGTAGAACCGTTGATCACTGTTCATACAGCTGAAGCCACAGCCAATCACAGTAGAAAGCACGCCCCTAGGGACACACACAGCCCCTCCCTCTCAAATAAAGTTAACCCCTTCACTACCAGTGTATTTTTACAGTAACAGTGCATATATATAGCACTGATTACTGTAGAAATGTCACCGGTAACCCCAAAAGTGTCAAAAATGTCAGTCAAGGGTCCGATCTGTCCGCCGCAATGTCGCAGTACCGCAAAAAAAAAAAAAAAAAAAAAAAAAAAAAATCGCAGATCGCCGCCATTACGCGTTAAAAAAAAAACAACAAAAATCTTTCCCTTTGTTAGTAAACGCGATAACTTTTGCGCAAACCAATCAAAATACGCTTATTGTGATTTTTTTTACCAAACATAGGTAGCATAAAACAAATTGGCCGAAAATGTTTAAAAATTTTGATTTTTACATTTTTTTTGGGGGGGGGATTTCATATAAAAAAAATGTGAAAAATATTGCTATTTTTGCAAAATTTACGCTCTTTTTTTGTTTATAGCGCATGATCAAAAAAATCGCACAGGTGATCAAATACCACCAAAAGAAAGCTCTGTTTGTGGGAAAAAAAGGACGCCAAATTCGTTTAGGTACAGCGTCGCACGACCGCGCAATTGTCCGTTAAAGTCACGCAGTGCCGAATCGCAAAATACCCCCTGGTCGTTTAGCAGCCAAATCCTCCGGGGCTTAAGTGGTTAAGGCAAGGCTGGAGGTAAGATTTAGGTAAACGGTATGACGTGGAATATACAGAGAAATAGATTTCAGTTGTACAAACTTCAATACTTTGTATCTGGCCAGCGATATGCTGCAATCCCAACCGCTGAGACCACATCTTCAGCCTATCACAGGGCGGACGCAGATAAGGCGGCTCAGCGCTTACCACGGCGGCTGATAAGGATGACAGAGGAGCCGATTTTGATGGCTAATTCCCGGCGTGCAGGATGAGCCGTTTGTCAGCGACAATCATAATCAGCGCCCCGTACACGCCGAGCGTTCCCTCGCCGCACTGACAGCTTCCATTAATGGCAAACCTCGGCATTAAGGTCCATTAATTACAGGATGTCACTCGGATCTGAAACTCTGCTGGAAGAACGGAGCGGTGAGGAGCGGGGTCACCGCGTTGTCACCTGCTCAATAAATACATTTCTTCTTTCTTTCTAACCTGAGAACATTTGATGGGTGCAATGACACGTTATTCACACTCACCGCGCTATTTGTGAACCCCGAAAGGAAAAAACAGAAAAAAAAAAAAAACATCTTTAGGGGCTCATTTACATGTTTGCATTAACCCCTTATTAACACTGAATGCGGCTTTGAAATTTCATGGTTTGAAAGCCGCATGTCAGTGTGATTTCAGGTGCAACTTTGAAGATATCTGTGCGGCTTCAGGCACGGATGTCTATGCAAGTCGCACCTGAAATCGGCAGAAGTAGTGCAGGAACTACGGAGAGGCACCACAAAGTCGGAGTCGCGCTGATTTCAACAGAGCCATTGCCGACAATAAACATGTCATGCGATTTGACCTGTCAGATCGCATGACAAGTCGTTCCAATGTGAATGAGGGCTTAAAGTTGTAAACCCTTCCATATAACCCTGGAGAAGAGACGCCTGAGGGGGGACATGATAGCAATTTATAAATATCTCAATGGGGATCTCGGCATAGAAAAACAGCTCTTCAGTCGAAGGGATTGCATGAGGACTCGTGGGCATACAATGCGATTAGAGGAGAAGTGTTTTAACCTCAGGCAACGTGGGGGGTTCTTTACTGTTAGGGCTACAAGATTGTGGAATTCTCTACCACAAGAGGTGGTTTCTGTGGGTATTATGGTGGCTTTCAAAAGACTATTAGACGTACATCTCGAGGATCAGAACATTCAGGAGTATGTGAGATGATTACAGCCACACACACCTACACAGGTTGAACTGGATGGACTATTGTCTTTATTCAACCTCACCTACTATGTAATAACCAGTGAAGTGTCTGGCCTCCACAGATTAAACAAATCCTCCTACATAAATTGTACCAGTTTATCTGCCTTCTTCTCTACAGCCAATCAAGGTCCAGAATTTTTTTAAAGCTTGTCTGAGCTGTCAGAAAAAAAAGGGGACAGAGCTGAAATTACACTCTGCAGAGCTTAGTGAGGAGAGCTCTGAGAGCTGATTGGAGGAAAGGGACACACCCCCTTTTTACACAGGAACAGAGCTGAGGCTGTCAATCACAGGCTGTGTGCTGTCACTATTTTTTCTCTTGTCAGAAATGATTCATGCTGATAGCAGAGGAACGATGCAGCAGACTGAAATTACACTTAGTGCTCTGGAGTTATAATCACTTTAACCACTTCAGCCCCAGAAGGTTTTACCCCCCTTAATGACCAGGCCATTCTTTGCGATTCGGCACTGCAATACTTAAACGGAAAATTGCGCGTGTGACGCTGTACCCAAATAAAATTGATGTCCTTTTTTTCCCACAAATAGAGCTTTCTTTTGATGGTATTTGATCACCTCTGTGGTTTTTATATTTTGCGCTATAAACAAGAAAAAAAGAGTGACAATTTTGGAAAAAAAAAAAAAGCCATATTTTTTATTTTCGGCTATAAAAGATTCCCAAAAAAAAAAAAATTGTACTACATATTTTTTGTAAAAAAAAATCCCAAAAAGCGTATTTTTTAATTGGTTTGCGCAAAAGTTATTGCATTTACAAAAACTATGGGATAGATTTTTGGACTTTTTATTTATTTTATTTTTGGACTTTTTATTTATTTTATTTTTTTATTAGTAATGGCGGACAGATCGGACCCCTAACTGACATTTTTGACACTTTTTGGGGGACCAGTGACATTACTACAGTAATCAGTGCTAAATATTATGCCCTGTTATTTTATAAATGACACTGGTGGGGAAGGGGTTAACACTGGGGGTGATCAAAGGGGTTAAAATGTATGCCTAAATATTCTTGCTGACTGGGGGGGGGGGTTCTGTGACAGGCACAGAGAAAAATCGCAGTTTGTGATCTGTCCCTGCCTGTCTGACAGAAGACCCGCCTGCTTTGTTTACATCAGCAGGCGGGTCTTCTCTCGGTTTCTCCGACGGTCGCAGGAGTTTGCCGCCGCTCCTCTCACCTCCCGCTGTGTCTAATATTATGGCGGGCGGTCGGCAAGTGGTTAAGGGTCCACACCAGATACCAGATACGTCATTAAGGGTGTCAAATGACCCTTAGGCCCCTTTAACACTTTTGCGACTTGTCCTGCGACATGGGACTGCAAAGTGTCAAAAATTTAAATGCAACACATTTCAAGCCAATGTGTTGCAAAAAAAAAAAAAAAGAAGAAGGGGGTGGGGGTGGGGAGAACGTGCCTTTCTTTTTTTAGCCCACAACGCATGTAAATGCATTTTAGTGCATTGCAACACGCATAAAACGCAATAATCAAACAGTCAGTTGACTTGTTTCATTACAAATATAGCTTATAAAAAAGGAAAAAAAGTATTTTTCTATCAGGGAGGAGGAAGTTTTAAAAACAACCCCCCCCCCCCCAAAGCTGCAAAGACAGGGAACAGGGGGTGCTCACATGCGTGGTTGCAATGCTTTGCGCCAACAAAAGAAAATGATTGCCCCGCTGCCTTCCACAGGCAGTACTGCCACCAGACGCAACCCATTCAACCAAACACGGATCACTTTTCAGAGGTGCAGCGATTAGGTAGCCCATCTAAACTTAGCCTTAGGCTCCTTTCACACGGTCCGCCTCCGCAGGCGGATCCGTGTTGCTCAGCGGGGATCGATCCGCGATCCCCGCTGAGCCGGGCGGATGACAGCTCCGTCTCCGCTTGCAGAGCGGAGAGGGAGGTGTCTCAGCACCCGCTGCCCTCTATGGGGGATCGGAGGAGAGCGGACCGCTTGTCCGCTCTCATCAGATCCGCTCCGCTCCGATTACTGAACGGATGGAAAAATAGGGTTTCCATCCGTCCAGATTTCAGCACAGGATCGAATGCGGATGGCAGCGGGTGTCAGCGGAGGTGACCTCCGCTGGCACCCGCTGCCCCATAGAGCTGCATGGAGGATCCGATCAGATCCGCCTAAAAAACTGACAGGCGGATCTGATCGGACCGCCCGTGTGAAAGAGCCCTTAGTGACCTCCATTAGGCTCCATTCACACCAATGCGTTTTTTTTTTCATGCTTTTTGCAGAAATGCGGGACATTTTTTTTTTTTTTATCATGGATTCCTATTTCACGTCAATGCATTTTTGTGCCTCTGCGTTTCTGGAAAGGGTCGGGGACTTTTTTAAATGCAAAACGTTGCTGTTTTTGCTTTTTTTGGTTCAATGGAGAAGCTACAGAAAAGCATGTAGTGCATTTTAACCTCGGGTTTGCCACATTTTGCATTTTTAAATCTGCCCAACAACAAATTTTCCCAAAAAAAAAAAAAAAAATCATAAAAAACGCAAATTGAGGTAAAAAAAAAAGTGGAAAGCACAACAGAAACGCTCAAAAGCAACATGCATAGTAAATAGTGTAAATGGAACCTTAGAACTGATTGGATGTACATACAGCACCCATTGTCACTTGTGCGCTGCGGCTGTGCTCTGTATAGGCTGGGAGACAAAACACCAACCAATCAGAAGCAGCAAAACTGATTCACCTTGTTCCATTTCCCCTGAAACAAATTAATATGTTCTAGAGCTCAGTAGGGCATTTACTGCCCCCGCCATCTGCCCCACCCCAGGCCGTGAGGCCACCGACTTTCATCGCCTCCTACCTGAGAGTGTGAGAACTGACAGATGATCACCTGAAGTCCCCCCAGTGCAGTGATGGCGAACCTTGGCACCCCAGATGTTTTGGAACTACATTTCCCATGATGCTCATACATTCTGCAGTATAGTTGAGCATCATGGGAAATGTAGTTCCAAAAACCTCTGGAGTGCCAAGGTTCGCCATCACTGCCCCAGTGTATCCAACACCCACTGAGCAAGGACTGGTGACTTACCCTGAGGTGACTTGCTGAGATCAATGCTTGATCCTGCACAGCATGCTGGAGTCAGGACAGACAGGTGCGCCATCACCATCCCCCACACCTGACCCAACCAGCCTGCACCAATCACAGCTAATATCAGCCTGTGCTAGGATCTCCTGGCTTCCCATAGGGACTATAGACATCCTTTACATACAGCAGGGATCCATTCACATCCATTGCGACGCGCCAATGCGCATTTCATTAACCACTTTAAGACCGGAAGATTTTCCCCCTTAATGACCAGGTCCTATTTTGTGCTTCGGCACTGCGTTACTTTAACGGACAATTGCGCAGTCGTGCGACACTGTACCCAAATAAAATTTATGTCCTTTTTTTCTTACAAACAGAGCTTTCTTTTGGTGGTATTTGATCACCTGTATGATTTTTTCTGTTTGCTCTATAAACAAAGAGCGACAATTTTGAAAGAAAAAAACAATATTTTTTCACATTCTGCTATATGAAATTCTCAAAAAAAAAAAATTAAAAAATCAATTTTTTAACATTTTAGGCCAATTTGTTTTCTGCTACATATTTTGAGGCAGCCCATTCGCATTCCATTGCAGTACGCTAATATAAGTTGCATAAAGAGTAACTCCACTTTTGTTGAGGAAAAAACATTCTCCTCTGGGTGATCTCTGTACATTGCAAGGATTTTATCAACCTTTGTTGCCGATTCCTACCTTTTGTTATTCTGAAGAAATCCCTGTTTGTTCCTCTGTGCTGAGTGGGTCTAATGGGAGTGGCTTCATAATTATCAATCAGCTGTGGCAGCTGCAGAGCACTAATGAGGAAATCTGCTGGGTCTGCATCCCTGTAGACGTGTTCCTATTGGGAGTATCTCACCAAAAATTTTGGGGATGCCAGAAATCTGACTGGTATCTTAGTGCAGACTTCTGGGAACATTGGTGAGCCAATCACACAAGCAGGAAATTATGTTTCTGGGGGTGTGGTCAGTATAAATTCTGTGTACAGAACTGCTCCAGGTAGCCATATTACATTGTATTTTCAAAAAATTACAGAGCTGCAGATTGAAAAGGAAAAGTCATTTTTAATAACATTCAATCACAATATGATTTGTGTCGCAATTATATACGCTATATTGTTTTTTCTTTACTTGCTATTTTTTTTTCCCCACAAAAGTGAAGTTACCCTCCCACTGTGTATTTATGTGCTACTTTGACATTAAATACCGGGGTTATGACAGCAGTATATTTTTAAATGTTGGGTGGTCCAATTTACACATAAAATTGGTCCCTGTAGCAGATTCGCCACGGATCACTTTTTTGGGCAGCGGGAGAGTAAACAACAAGTGTCAGAAATAGGCCCGGTCCTTAAGTGGTAAAGGCAACTCAGTCATTATGAATGGGTTGCCAACACAGCCCAACATATGAAAAACATGACCAATTTTTAAAAAAACAGCTCACCGCGGCACCGGGTATATTTTATATATTTATTTATTACAGGTAATTACTGTATAAAGCGTCCTCAATTTTACGCAGCGATTCACATGTATATTGTACATTCACACCAGTCCCTGCCCTCAAGGAGCTTACAATCTAAGGTCCCTAAGGGTCTTTTCACAAGGGCTTTCCGCCCAGTGGACTCAGTGGACTGAGTGGACTCAGATTGTGGGGGTCAATCCGCCGATCCCCGCTGAGCAGGTGGATAACAGCTCCGTCTCTACAATACACATACTAGGGCCAATTTAGACAGAAGCCAATTAACTTACCAGTATGTCTTTGGAGTGTAGGAGGAAACCAGAGTACCCGGAGGAAACCCACACAGGCACAGTAAGAACACGGAAACTGCAGGCAGGTAATTCCATGGTTGGGATTCGAACTGATGATCCCATTGTTGCCAGTATGCAAAAATTGAGACATGATCCTAGATTTAGTGGTGCCACATCCAATACATATGTAAAGAAGTGAAAAAAAAAAAAGGGGGAAGGGATAATCCCCATAAGTGATAGGACTTTTAAGGCATCCACTAATTAATATCATAAAGAAACGTACAATCCTTAATTGTGTTAATACATACAAAATGTATTATAATAAAAATTCTAAATACATAAAAACCATCACATAGATAAGTGAGCACAGCAGTGCTGAGCAACATGCTCCTGAGCCAAAAGTACCCATAAGTAGTCCGACGTGTAGCAGGGTCTGTGTCTGAAGACCATCAAGATGGCCGACCTCCTATGCCCGGGTCAAAAGGGTTCTAATGTACAAATTTGTCAATGGATCGCTATGCGTTTTGCTGTGCAGCTTCTTCAGGGGATCCCATTGGAGCTAGGAGACATGGCATGGTAAGTATACATTATATAGTATACAAAGTTGCTCATAAAGAACAAAATTAATTACATGGTTAATTCAGAAAAATCCCAGACAAAGATTGTACATAATACACCTGCTATTTTATAGGCATCGGTATACATTCTAGCCCTGGATTTGAGGGAGAGACATGGTAAACCCATGAAGCTGGGAAAAAAAAAAAAAAATTGTTGCTAGTATATGTGTTGTGGTGCACCGCAGTGCATTGGGCTCTACTGCGCAATGCGTTGAGGTGCAATGAATGACAGCCCAATTTACCACACTAGAAGCAGGTCCATGTATTTTGTTATGTAATGGATGCTGTCAGTCATGATGATGGGGGAGGGAGGTTTGGTTTGTTGGGGTGATGAGTAATGACTGCATTTCAGCCCTTCCTGGAAGCAATAAAAACTGATGAGAAATTTTACATATTGGTGTATTTAAAACAATTCCACATAGCTGTGTGTCCATCAAAACTGCGTATTAATTAATTCTTTGCGAATTGTGAAAAATCAAATGTTCTCAGGCTATATTCTCAGCAGATCGAATGTTATTCACTGAGAAAAATACTGTGTGATGGGGTAAATATCACATTATGGCCACTAGATGGTGCTAAGTATCGTAAAAAATAAGTATGCTGTTCAGCTCCATCTAGTGATATTTTCTATTCGCATTTTTTTTCTACAGTTAAGCCCCGTACACACGTACCGATCGTCGGCCGAACGATCGGCCGTCTTTTGTCCGAGGGCTGTCGTGTCTGTTGAAAACTGCAAAAGACTGCACACGAATTTTGTCGGCCAACAACAGCCGACTGCAGAAGTGATGTCATGTGATGGTTAACTTTCCGTGTGTTTTTTCTTCTCTGAGCATGCCCAGTCTTGCTCATCTGCTGTTTGTCGGCCGAATTCTGTACTGACTGAGGAACAATCGGCCGTTCTGGTGTTGGCCAACAAAAATTTTAAAGCCTGCACACCAGATTCTGTTCGGCCGAAAAGTCGCAGTCGGTTGTCGGAAGCATCATACTAACCAGACAATCGGCCGATCGGACATTGGCCGAATATTTACGGCCGACAATCGCTACGTGTGTACGGGCCTTAACAGAAAAAACATGTAACTAGCCCAGTCTTGCAAATCTGCTGTCTGTCGGCCGAATTCTGTACTGACTGGCGAACAATCGGCCGTTCTGGTGTCGGCATACAAAAATTTTAATGCTTGCACGACAGATTCTGTTCGGCCGAAAGTGCGCTGTCGGCTGTCGGAAGCATCATACTAACAAGCCGAAAATCGGCGGATCGACGGGCCTTTAGTATAGCCTTGGAACATTCGATTTGCCTTCGCATAGAATTAATTTACATGCAGTTTCAAAGAACAATTGACTATGCAAGTTTTATATAAATGCACCTCCTATTGATCTCTGAAGCTCCACATTTATAAATCACACAGATCTCAACCAATGAGATTTTAGCTTTAGTTGGATTACTACAGTCACAACAATGAAAGGTGACTGTTGATTGGTTGCTTTATGTAATTGCTGTTTTTCAATCAAACCTGTTTGTAAATTCATTCTGTGCAAATCGAATGTTCTCAGGCTATATTCTCAGCAAATCGAATGTCGAAAAAAAAAAATGTTTGAATGGGGAAATATTACATTATGGCCACTAGATGGTGCTAAGTATCATAGGAATTTAGTATGCTCCTCAACTCCATCTAGTGGCCATAATGTGGTGTTTTCCTCCTTCACAATTTTTTCTCACTCATTAAGATTCAATCTGCAGAGAATATACCTAGAAAATGTAAATGTCCTATTCACACAGAACAAATTTACATGCTGTTTTGATGAATGATCAATACACACCCCTTAGTAATCTCAGAAGCTCCTCATTTATAAATCAGAACAATCTAAACCAATGAGATATCAGCTTTAGTTGAACTACTGCAGGCAGAGCAATGAAAGGTGACTGCTGATTGGTCACTGAGTAATCGCCGTTTGCTCCGCTCAGAGGAAGATCAATTGCCTGTGCAGTGAATCATACCCGTGCTAAATGCCGTGTTTGGCGTATCTGTCACTATTTAATTGCAGCCTGGATCTGTGTTTGTTTAGTCCGTGGCGTTATTCTGTCTCGCTCTCGCCTTCACACGGCTGAATTCCCCCAAATTCTGTGACTAATGCGATTAAGCAATTTAATGAAGAGCGTGCAAAAAATTCCCAGTGATAAGCCCAAATCTAATGCGCCAGCTTAAAAAAAAAGTGGAGGAATATTTAATTAATAAACAGTCGTCTCTTTTATTCCGCACACGCGTCGGCGGCGCTTTTATGTTGTGTACAAATTTACATTTGCTGAATCAATTCGACTTTTATTTAAAAATCTGTGCCCTCCGGAAGAGTTCATGACCCAGCGGTACTCCTAGCACATCGGACGTGGTCGGTGCTTATTTTACCCATCTTGGCACCAGATACAGATGTCAGCTGAGCAAATTGGTCAGAATTGGCTGTCAACTGGCCCAAAATCATGACAGTCAGATGTTACAGTATATCCAATCTGATTGGTGAATAGTCATTTGGACAGCTTACTGGGTGACTTCCTAGTTGGTCCATTTTGCAAATTTATGTTTATTTTATTATGGTGTACTCTGCACCAAAGGGGCTTACGTTCTAATGCCCCCCCCCCCCCCACAATCACACATCATTAATAATATATAGTACATGTATATAGCTCTGACATATACCGCAGTGCTGTACAGAGAACACTGAGCCAGTCACATCAGTCTCTGTTTGTTGTGTGTGCTGCAGCTCTCCCTCTCCAGGCAAAAGGGGGCCAGGTGAGTTACCTGGCCCCAGTGAGGAGGGGAGATTCTGGGGATGACCGGGCGATGGTCCCCCTGAGGGATCTGACCTGTGATCCCAAACCACATCTTTACCTGGAGACCTTGGCTATGGCCTTAGGGGAATTTTACATCCGCACCCCCCCCCCCCTCCCCTGATGTCAGAGAGCGGGTTGCTGAACATCTAAAGAAAACTAAAGTGGTGTTTTGGTTTTGGCCCCCCCTCCAAAAATTAAAAGTCAGCAGCTACACATACTGTACACATACTGTAGCTGCTGACTTATAATATTAGGACACTTCCCTGTCCTGGAGTCCAGCGATGTCAGCATCGCACCCGATGTTTGTATCGGCTGTCGGGTGCTGCCGCTATTGCCGATAAGGGAATCCGGCAGTGAAGCCTTGCGGCTTCACCGCTAGGTCCCTACTGTGCATGCGCAAAGCGTGCTGTGCTCGGTTACTGCCCAGAAAGCAGAGGAAGTAGGAGGAGGGGGCCAGACTGCTGACGTACCTTGACGCAGCGAGGTCTGATGGAAGTAGGGACAGGGTACCTGTCAACCTCTGCAGCAATGCTGGCAGCACTCATTTCCCAAAGACAACCTCTGGATATGACGCTGAGCACCTGCACTCAACTTCTTTGGTCGACCATGGCGAGGCCTGTTCTGAGTAGAACCTGTCCTGTTAAACCGCTGTATGGTCTTGGCCACCGTGCTGCAGCTCAGTTTCAGGGTCTTGGCAATCTTCTTATAGCCTAGGCCATCTTTATGTTGCACAACAATTCTTTTTTCAGATCCTCAGAGAGTTCTTTGCCGTGAGGTGCCATGTTGAACTTCCAGTGACCAGTATGAGAGAGTGAGAGCGATAAAACTAAATTTACTACACCTGCTCCCCATTCACACCTGAGACCTTTTAACACTAATGAGTCACATGACACCGGGGAGGAAAAATGGCTAATTGGGCCCAATTTGGACATTTTCACTTAGGGGTGTACTCACTTTTGTTGTCATCAGTTTAGACATTAATGACTGTGTGTTGTTATTTTGAGAGGGCAGCAAATTTACACTGTTATACAAGCTGTACACTCACTACTTTACATTGTAGCAAAGTGTCATTTCTTCAGTGTTGTCACATGAAAATATATAATAAAATATTTACAAAAAATGTGAGGGGAGATACTGTGTGTGTGTGTGTATGTATATGTATATATTTATATATATATATATATATATATATATATATATATATATATATATATATATATATATATATATATATACATTGCTCAAAAAAAATAAAGGAACACTTTTAAAACTCATCAGATCTCAATGGGGAAAATCTCATGCTGGGTATCTATACTGGTATGGACTGGGTAATGTGTTGGGAATGAAAGGATGCCACATCATTTGATGGAAATGAAAATTATCACCCTACAGAGGGCTGAATTCAAAGACACCCCGAAAATCAAAGTGAAAAAATGATGCAGCAGGCTAGTCCATTTTGCTAAAATTTCATTGCAGCAACTCACATTGGTACTCAGTAGTTTGTATGGCCCCCACGTGCTTGTATGCATGTCTGATAATGTCGGTGGGAAGCTCCTAATGAGACGACGGATGGTGTCCTGGGGTTTTTCCTCCCAGATCTGGACCAGGACATCACTGAGCTCCTAAATAGAGTGAGGTGCAAGCTGGCGGCGTCACATGGACCCAAACATAATTTTCCAGAGGTGTGCTATTGTATTTAGGTCACGCGAGCGTGGGTGCAATTCAATGGTATCAATTCCTTCATTCTCCAGGAACTGGCTGCATACTCTCACCACATAAGGCTGGGCATTGTCCTGCGCCAGGAGGAACCCAGGACCCACTGCACCAGCGCAGGATCTGACAATGGGTCCAAGGATTTAATTCCGATGCCTAATGGCAGTCAGGGTGCCATTGTCCAGCCTGTAGAGGTCTGTGCATCCCTCCATGGATATGCCTCCCCAACCATCACTGACCCACCACCAAACCGGTCATGGAGATCGATGTTACAGGCAGCATAATGTTCTCCACGGCTTCTCCAGACCCTTTCACATCGCTCACATGTACTCAGGGTGAACCTGCTCTCATCTGTGAAAAGCACAGGGCGCCAGTGGCAGACCTTCCAATTCTGGTGTTCAATGGCAAATGTCAATCAAGCTCCACATTGGTGGGCAGTGACTCCAGTGGCACAGGGCCCACTAGAGGACATCAGGCCCTCAGGCCACCATTATGAAATCTGTTTGATTGTTTGGTCAGAGACATTCACACCAGTGGCCTGCTGGAGGTCATGTTGTAGGGCTCTGGCAGTGCTCATCCTGTTCTTCCTTGCAAAACGGAGCAGAGACCGGTCCTGCTGATGGGTTAGGGACCTTCTATGGCCCTGTCCAGCTCTCCTAGAGTAACTGCCTGTCTCCTGGAATGTCATCCATGCTCTTAAAACTGTGCTGGGAGACACAGCAAACCTGGCAATAGCATGTATTGATGTGCCATCCTGGAGGAGTTGGACTGCCTGTGCAACCTACATAGGGTCCAGGTATCGCCTCATGCTGCCAGTAGTGACACCGACCCTAGCCAAATGCAAAACTAGTGAAAAACAGTCAGAAAAGATTAGTAGGGGGAAAAAGAATTCTGTGGCCTCCACCTGTAAAACCCTTCCTGTTTTGGAGGTTGTCTCGGTGTTGCCCATCTAGTGCACCTTTTGTTAATTTCATTACCACCAAAGCAGTTGAAACTGATTAACAACCCCCTTTGCTACTTAACTGACCAGATCAATACCCCAGGAATTTAATTGACTTGATGCTATAGTCTGAATAAAAAGTGTTCCTTTCATTTTTTTTGAGCAGTGTATATAGCTCTGACATTTACCATAGTATTGTACAGAAAACATTAAGCCAGTCTTATCAGTCTCTGCACCTGAGGAGCTTACACTCTAATGTCCCCCCACAGTCACACACTATTATTATCTGACATTTATATAGGGTTTCTGTGACTTTTTCTGACTTCTTGCATGGGATTGAGTTGTGCCCCGCCCTCTGCTGGCTCACCATCCAATCAGAGTGCCCCCAGTGAAGCAGAAGATTTTGTAGGGGAAGTCAGTGATACAGACTGTGGCTATAGGTACAGTCATTGTATATACGTTGTACTGTCACAATACACCAATAGATGGAAACCACTATCCTGGGTCTGGAGGACTACAAATCCCATCACTCCACATGTGGGTGTCTTCTGTCTGTAGCCGGCCCCATTCATCCCCCCATGTACAAAGCACACACAGTCACACATTTTATTTGTTCAGATAACAATCAGAGGAAAGGTTTCCTTGAAGTTGATTTTTATTATTTCACCTTTATATAAATCTGTAACTTTGTATCATATATAATCTGACTTTACATTATTTTCATGAGATTTCTGTACGCACATGACATCATCGAATGACATAAAAATAGAGAGGGCACATCTATCATCTGCATATGTACAAACCACGATTCCATCAGGTCCTCCCGCCTCTGACCTGCAAATATGCGCGGCGGCGGTTTGTCGTTAACGTTTTGCTGCCAAATATTATCACTTATGTACAGCGTCAATTTAGATTTACAGAAAAGTCATACGGTAATGTTTCCTTATATACAGTAGGGGGAAATAATTCTGTATATCATGGCGGTCATTTAAAGGGGGGATCCACCCCAAGGCTGCATAAGGGTCATCTGTCTCATCTTTCTGATGAATGGATTATTTTATCTTTAGTATATAAAAAAATATTCAATCAATACGTTTTAATTTTTATACACTATATCTCCAGTTATAGTTTGTTGTTATATGTCTACATGCTTAGGCAGGCACTGCCTCCTGCTACTCAGTGCTGTGCAGTGACTGTACTTTACTGTAACATGTCTAATAAGTTTATTTCCTATACACTTCAGCTCCATCTAGTGGCCATAATGCAGTATTATTCTGCCTGGGGTATTTCAGGGACAATGTAGTTATATTATGTGTACACATGTGTTGGGGGGACATATCTGTCAGTTACTTAGTACTAGCTACTCAGTGCTGTGCAGTGACTGTACTTTCCTGTAACATGTCCAATATCTTTGTTTCCTACAATCTTCAGCTCCATCTAGTGGCCATAATGCAGTATTATTCTGCCTGGGATATTTCAGGAAAAATGTAGTTATATTATGTGTACACATGTGTTGGGGGGACATATCTGTCAGTTACTTAGTCCTAGCTACTCAGTGCTGTGCAGTGACTGTACTTTCCTGTAACATGTCTAATATGTGTGTTTCCTACAATCATCGGCTCCATCTAGTGGCAATAATGCAGTATTATTCTGCCTGGGATATTTCAGGAAAAATGTAGTTATATTATGTGTACCCATGTGTTGGGGGGGGACATATCTCTCAATTACTTAGTACTAGCTACTCGGTGCTGTGCAGTGACTGTACTTTACTGTAATGTGTCTAATAAATTTATTTCCTATAAACTTCAGCTCCATCTAGTGGCCATAATGCAGTATTATTCTGCCTGGGGTATTTCAGGGACAATGTAGTTATATTATGTGTACACACGTGTTGGGGGGACATATCTGTCAGTTACTTAGTACTAGCTACTCAGTGCTGTGCAGTGACTGTACTTTCCTGTAACATGTCTAATATGTGTGTTTCCTACAATCATCGGCTCCATCTAGTGGCAATAATGTGGTGTTATCCTGATTGAGGTATTTCAGGGAAACACTATGTTATAAGCACTAGATGTAGCTGACAATGTAGTTATATGTGTAAATGTGTGTATGTGTGTGAGGGGGAGGGAAGGCAGTGATCAGCCATATCTGTCCATGACTTAGGCAGGTACTGATTCCTTCTATTTAATGCTATGTGGTGACTGTACTTTACTTTTTTCCTCTCAAGTCTAAAACCAGTTCTCTAAGTCCCCAGCAGAAGTCTAAATCAGTCTTCTAAAACCAGCTGGTGCTGACTGTACTGCCTAACATACACTAATTAAATAGTCTGTACTCTGTTGTCCCTAAACCCCATCCTTTACTACAGAGCAGCTGTGCCAATACAATATACCAGTCTAACAAGCAAGAAAACAGCGAATGTATCCTTGTATTGTATTGTTGCTTGTTACAGTGTAATACAATGCCTTGAAAAAATATTCATACCCCTTGAAATTTTCCATATTATGTCATGTTACAGCCAAAAAACCAAATGTATTTTATTGGTTTTTTTTTGTAATAGACCAACACAAAGTGGCACATAATTGTGAAGTGAATGGAAAATAAAAAATTATTTTTAAAATGTTTTACAAATAAATATCTGGAAAGTGTGGCGTGCATTTGTATTCAGCCCCCTTTACTCTGATACCCCTAACTAAAACCTAGTGGAACTAATTGCCTTCAGAAGTCACCTAATTAGTAAATAGAGTCTACCTGTGTGTAATTTATTCTCAGTATAAATACAGCTGTTCTGTGTAGCCCTCAGAGGTTTGTTAGAGAACCTTAGTGAACAAACAGCTTAAGAAAGGCCAAGGAACACACCAGACAGGTCAGGGATAAAGTTGTGGAGAAGTTTAAAGCAGGGTTAGGTTATAAAAAAAAAAAAAAAAAACAAGCTTTGAACATCTCACAGAGCACTGTTCAATCCATCATCCGAAAATGGAAAGAGTATGGCATAACTACAACCTCACCAAGACATGGCCGTCCATCTAAACTGACCGGCCGGGCAAGGAGAGCATTCATCAGAGAAGCAGCGAAGAGCCCCATGGTAACTCTGGGGAAGCTGCAGAGATTCACAGCTCAGGTGGGAGAATCTGTCCACAGGACAATTATTAGTCTGCACTCCACAAATCTGGCCTTTATGGAAGAGTGGCAAGAAGAAAGCCATTGTTGAAAGAAAGCCATAAGAAGTCCCATTTGCAGTTTGCGAGAAGCCATGTGGGGGACACAGCAAACATGTGGAAGAAGGTGCTCTGGTCAGATGAGACCAAAATTGAACTTTTTGGCCTAAAAGCAAAAGGCTATGTTTGGCAGAAAACGAACACTGCACATCACCCTGAACACACCATCCACACTGTGAAACATGGTGGTGGCAGAATCATGTTGTGGGGATATTTTTTTTCAGCAGAGACAGGGAAGCTGGTCAGAGTTGATGAGAACATGGATGGAGCCAAATACAGGACAATCTTAGAAGAAAACCTGTTAGAGTCTGCAAAAGACTTGAGACTGAGGCGGAGGTTCACCTTCCAGCAGGACAACGACCCTAAACATACAGCCAGAGCTACAATGGAATTGTTTCGATCAAAGAGTATTCATATGTTATTCATATGTTAGAATGGCCCAGTCAAAGTCCAGACATAAATCTAATTGAGAATCTGTGGCAAGACTTGAAAATTGCTGTTCATTGACGCTCTCCATCCAATCTGACAGAGCTTGAGATATTTTGCAAAGAATGGGCAAAAATGTGCAAAGATAGTAGAGACATCCCCAAAAAGACTTGCAGCTGTAACTGCAGTGAAAGGTGGTTCTACAAAGTATTGAGGGGGGGGGGGGGGTGAATACAAATGCACGCCACACTTTTCACATATTTATTTGTACATAATTTTGAAAAAAAAAATGTATAATTTTCCTTCCACTTCACAATTATGTGCCACTTTGTGTTGGTCTATCACATAAAATCCCAATAAAATACATTTACATTTTTGGTTGTAACAGAATGTGGAACATTTCAAGGATTATGAATACTTTTTCAAGGCACCATATATTCTCCCAGCTTTCACTGTCAGACATTTCATTCATTTTATTTTAAGGAAGAGTATCTATTTATAAATAAAAACATGTCTCAGCATTTGTACAGCTGTCACAAATAATACCTTTGAGTTTATTTCCGAGAATTATCATCTCCATCTAGTGGCCTTAATGCAGTATTTTCCTGGTTGAAGTATTTGAGGAGCTGGTATATATAGTAAATATGTTTCCATATCCTATGATCCTCAGCTCCATCTAATGGCCATAATGTTGCATTTTCCTGATTTAGGTATTCCAGGAAAATACCTCATTATGGGCACTAGATAGACCTGACAGTCATAGGAAAAAAAAAAAAAAACATATTAGACACATTATATGGATTATTCATGACACCTGTGTGAATGCTAAGGCATTTGTACAGCAAAAAAGTTGTTAAATCGACCCCTATGTATATCATTGAGTCAGTCTCACAATCTCTTGGAGAGCCAGGGCCTACACTGTACAATTACCGCTACAATTACGTTTCACAAAGAGGAAAAGTCAGTGTATATTTTACCTGTAAAGGGGACCTTGCATTATCAAGGTGTTAGAGATATCTGTAAATAATCTCCAAGTCTTACACTATATGACTAAATCCCAGAGTTGCAGGCGGCATGATTTGGTCCATATGTGGTTTGCATTCTCTGTGCAATCTACATTCTGGAGCTGCCATGTTTAATGATGAATGCACACAGAAATGCTTTCCTCCTTAATTTTTATTGCCTGCTAAAGTCTTGAGATACCTAACACCCATAGGCGTCCACAGAACTTTTTTCAGGGGGGGGGGCATCATTTTAAGGTCACTCATGCTCTGCCCTTTTTCGCCCCATAGAGCAGGCAAGGGTCCCCCATATATCCCCTTTAGGGCAGGGTCCCCATAGATCCCCCTTTAGAGCAGGCCAGGGTTCCCATAGATCCCTCTTTAGTCTTACCTTTTCACCTATATTCCCCGTGCTACCAGGTACTCCAGGCAACCCCTGCAAAGAATATATATATATATATATATATAGCCAATATGACCCCCTTTAGAGCAGGCTAGGATCCCCATAGATCCCCTTTAGGGCAGGCCAGGGTCCCCATGGATCCCCCTTTAGAGCAGGCCAGGGTCCCCCATAGATCCTCTTTAGAGCAGGGTCCCCATAGATCCCCCGTTAGAGCAGGCAAGGCCAGGTTCCCCCATAGATCCCCCTTGGAACAGGGTCCCCATAGATCTCCCATTAGAGCAGGCCAGGCAAGGGTCCCCCATAGATCCCCCATTAGAGCAGGATCCCCATAGATTTCCCCCTTAGGGTAGGCCAGAAAAGTTGCCCCCCCTTGTGGACACCCAGGCTAACACCCCCCCCCCCCCCCCAGGCCAGGACCAACAGGACAGGAAGTCAGTAATCATTGGGCTGTATTATCAGTTCGGCATTCTCTCAGTGCCGTGTTGTACAGAATGGAACTGACAGATCCTATTCACCAGGACTAGCAGGATAGGAGTTGGCGCATCACACATACCTATATAGCAGGGGTATTGAATTAAAATTTACAAAGGTCCAGTCAGTAAAATATTCTTTCAGCAGAGGTCCAGATTGCATGTTTGTGCGATGATTGCCCTGTATCCTCGCAACCAATCACCTGCTTGTTAACTTGGGTAGCCCCCGCCCTCTGTCTATAGCTGTCCTGCCTCCAGCCGTTGGCTCTGTGAGACTGGCAGTGGTGATGGCTGTGGGAAGAACAACTCTAAAGGGTGGGACCACAGGGGTCCGGATGAGACATTAACTGGGTCCGGATACGGACCGCGGTCCGCCATCTAGTGATGCCTGCTATATAGCATCAAGGGGTATGCAGTTCATGTATAGTCATTAGTCTGGTGTAGTTGATGGCTGAAATACGTAGATGACACTCAGGGCCAGCTCAACTGCAGAGAGAAGTCATCTCTGAAAGGGGAGATAAAAACAAAAAGCAGAGCGCCTCTAAGTGTTATCAGTTTAATTAAAAGGGTAAGGCAGGTACAGGAAAACTGCTCACATTTAAAACTGTATAAGATAGTTCATCTGTTAGGTGGTCTTCAGGAACACAGGGGGTCCAAGGCTGGATGTTGTGGCTCCAAGAGGTGGTGCAGGGGATGGTGAAGGAGGGAGATGTCTGGAGGGCCAAGAGACCAGATAGTAGGATGGTCGGTGGCTTCAGGAAGGTGTTCTGTTCCTCAGGGAGACACCTGGTGAGCCGAGAGACTGTTAGGTAGGATGGCCGGCGGCTTCACAAGGGCGGCCTGCTCCTCAGTACATCCGGCACCGACAGATAGGGGAGCCCAGAGTGACAGATCCAGCAGCCAATCGCACAACGCGTTTCCGAGCGTGCGCTGTAGCCTCACGGGGCGTGCTCACTCCTTTCTCAAGTGCAGTGGCGGATGTACTGAGGAGCAGGGCGTCTTTCTAAAGCCGTCGGCAATCCGATTCCTACCAAACGGTCTCTCGGCTCACCAGGTGTTTCCCTGAGGAGACTCTGCTCTTTGTTTTTATAAACCAGAACTGAACCTAGGTAACAATTCTGTACATTATCAGCCATGTGAGCGCTAAGGGTTGTGGCATTTCTTCTGCCAGGTCTATTTTTTATGAATCTCCTTGAACTCGGGATATCCCTTACAGCCAGCTCAGGATCAGGTGCTTCAGGTCGATATTCATTTCACTACCATGGTCAGGAAACGACATCTAACTACATCAGGATAGCTGCAGCACTTAGGGCTATGGGTTTTGCAGAGAGCTGCAACATTGTATCACAAGAATAAATGAACAATGTAATAATTGCCATCCTATTCCCGCTGTGGGGTGAAAAGATAGGAGGGCACCATTGAAAAGATCACATGACATCTGGAGGAGGGACATTGCTAAAGGATGAGCACCTCTTCTAAATTTTTTTAAACAAGGTGATGCCCAGATCCTCATACTGCTATCGAAGAATTTAAGAGAAGGGTGAAGACCTAAAAGTGATATTAAACCCAAAAACAAAAATTAATTATATTATATTACAACCCCAATTCCAAAAAATGTTGAGACTCTGTGTAAAGTTTTACATAAAAACAAAATGCAATGATTTGCAAATCTCATAAACCCAAATTGTATTCACAGTGGAAATTAGGAAACATATCAAATGTGTAAACTAAGATAATGGACCTGTTAACCGGTTGCCGACCGCCGCACGACTATATACTGCGGCGGTCAGCCCCGGTCAGGCAAAGTGACGTATATATACATCACTTGCCTGTCACTTCCTTGTGAGCCAATAGCGGGCGAGCGTGCGTGTGACCAGCGGACCCGATGTCCGCCGGTCACTCGCCGATCGTCGGTGCAGAGGGAGAAAGTCAGGCGGCCGATGTAAACAAGCCGCCTGTCATTCTCCCCTGTGTAGAAACAGTGATCATACGGTTCTACTATGTAGGACTGTTGATCACTGTTCCCACACTAGTAGCCACAGCCAATCACAGTAAAAAGCACGCCCCTAGGGACACACTTAACCCCTCCTTCCCCAATAAAGTTAACCCCTTCCCTGCCAGTGTCATTTTGCAGTAACAGTGCATATATATAGCACTGATTACTGCAGTAATGTCACTGGTAACCCCAAAAGTGTCAAAAATGTCAGTCAAGGGTCCGATCTGTCCGCCGCAATGTCGCAGTACCGCAAAAAAATCGCAGATCGCCGCCATTACACGTTAAAAAAAAAACACCAAAAATGACAGAAATCTTTCCCTTTGTAAACACAATAACTTTTGCGCAAACCAATCAAAATACGCTTTTTGCAATTTTTTTATTTACCAAACATATGTAGCATAAAACAAATTGGCCTAAAATGTTAAAAAATTTTGATTTTTACATTTTTTGGGGGGAATTTCATATAAAAAAAATTTGAAAAATATTGTTATTTTTGCAAAATTTATGCTCTTTTTTTGTTTATAGCGCAAAAAGTAAAAATCGCACAGGTGATCAAATACCACCAAAAGAAAGCTCTGTTTGTGGGAAAAAAAGGATGTCAAATTTGTTTAGGTACAGCGTCGCACTTCCGCGCAATTGTTCGTTAAAGTCACACAGTAAAAAATCGCAAAAAAAACCCTGGTCAGGAAGGGGGTAAAATCTTCCGGGGCTTAAGTGGTTAATAAACAAATAGGGTACTTTTGAAATTGATGGCAGAAACAAGTCTCAAAAAAGTTGGGGCAGGGCAACAATAAGCTGGCAAAGTAAGTGATACTAACAAGGAAGAGCTGGAAGGACATTTTCCAACTAATTAGGTTAATTGGCTACAGGCCAATAGCATGATTGGATATTAAAAGTGCTTTAGAGAGTCAGAGGGGATTTACTAAAGGCAAATAGACTGTGCACTTTGCAAAGTGCAGTTGCATTCTGTAAGAGCAGTTGCGCCAGAGCCTAGTAAATGAGTAGAAGCTCTGCTGACTTTTATCATCCAATCATGTTTAAGCAAAAATGCTGTTTTTTTTTTTTCTTGCACGTGATTGGGTATTCTTTGCAAAGTAAAACTTTACCTCATTTACTAAGCTCTGGAGCAACTGCACTTGGAAAAGTGCACAGTCTTTAGTAAATCAACCCCAGAGTGTCTCAGAAGTAACGCAAATCTGTGAAAAACTGCGTCTAAAAATTGTTAAAATTTTTTAGAATAATGTTCCCCAATGTAAAATTGCAAAGAATTCAAGTATATCATTATCAACAACACATAATATCATCAAAAGATTTTGAGAATCTAGAGAAATCTCTCTGTGCAAGGGACAAGGCAGAAACGCAATATTCGATGCCCGTGATCTTCAGGCTCTCAGGCGGCACTGCTTTAAAAACAGGTATGATTCTGTGATGGATATCACCACATGGGCTCAGGAAAACTTCCAAAGATCATTATGAACACAGCTCACCATGTCATCCAAAAATGCAGTGCGAAGCTTCATCATGCAAAGAAGAAACCATATCCGAATATAATCCAAAAAGCAACACTGCCCTCTTCTCTGGGCCAAAGCTCATTTAAAATGGTCTGTTGCAAAGTGGAACACTGTTTAGTGGTAAGACAAAATTAAATTTGACTTTTTATTTGGCAACCATGGGTGCCGCATCCTGCGGACTAAAAAGGAGAGAGACATTCTGGCTTGTTATCAATTCAAAAGCCAGCATTTCTGATGGTATTGGGGTGTGTTAGTGTGTATGGAATGGGCAGCATCCACATCTGGAAAGGAAGCATCAATGCTGAAAGGTTTTAGAGCAGCATATACTCCCATCCAGGCAACGTCTTTTTCAGGAAAGGCCTTGCATGTTTCAGTTGGACAATGCTACTCTATAGCAAAAGCAAAGCTTTGTAGTAGAAGAGTCCAGGTGCCTAACCGGCCTGTCTGCAGTCCAGACCTTTCACCAATTGAAAATATTTGGTGCATCTTGAAATTCAAAACAAATGACAAAGTAGGCCCATGACTTTTGGGCAGTTAGAATCCTATATCAGGCAAGAATGGGGCAACATTCCCCTCCCAAAAACTCCAGCAACCGGTCTCCTCAATTTCCAGATGTCTCCTCGGTTCCCAGATATTTACAGAGTGTTGGTAAAAGAGGAGAGGATGCTACGCCGTGCTAAACATGGCCCTGTCCCAACTTTTTGAGATGTGTTACTGCCATCCGTTTCAAAATCCCCCTATGTTTTCCAAAATGGTACATTTTCTCAGTTTAAACATTTGATTTGTTTTCTATTGTGAATAAACTATAGGATAAGGAGATTTGCAAATCATTGCGTTCTATATTTATGTAGATTTTACACAGAGTGACAAATTATTTGGAATTGGGGTTGTATATCATTGCTGCCAATAGCAACCAATCAGCTATTGAAAGAGATAAGAAGTTTATTTTGCTTGCATACCCTTTGGTCTTTAGTAAAAACTCCATCTGTTAATTAATTATTTGCATTGTTAAAGTGGTTGTAAACCTTTAAAAATACCCAGTGAAGGGACTATTCTCAGGTGATACACAGATGAAACAAATCCTCCTACATAAGTTGTACTTGTTTATCTGCTGCCCCTTCTTCCCTACATCCATTTAAAGTGCTGAATTTTAAAAAGTGCTGAATTTTAAAGCTTGTCCAAGAGTTCAGAAAAAAGGGGGCGGAGAGCTTAAGTTACACTCTGCAGTGCTCAGTGAGTAAAGCTCTGACAGCTGATTGGTGGGAAGGGACACCCCCCCCCCACCTTCACACAGCATACAGGAACAGAGCTGAGGCTGTTGATCAGCTGGAGATCCCCCCCTGCATAGGTGTGTGCAGAGGGTGTGCCGGGTGTGCCAGGGCACACCCTTATTCAGAGGCAGTGCCTAGGGAGCACTTGGGTTAACCTTCATTTCTGCACCCATCTATGTCACCAAGAGCATGGCTGCCTTCGACTTTCTCTCCCGGCTGCAGTGAACCTCTAGTGTCCTGTATACAGCATCCTGAGGCTTGCAGTCGTGTGGGTGTGTGTATATATATATATATATATATATATATATATATAAAATGTATGTATGTATATCTATCTATCTATCTCTATATATATATATATATATATATATATATATATGTATATATGTATGTATGTGTATATATATATATATATATATACTGTATATATATATATATACACACAGAAAACGTGTTTTTAAGCTTAGGGATGCACACCCTAATGCAATAGGCTTCGCACATCTATGCTCCCCTGTCACCATTTTTCTCTTGGTGTCAGGAAAACTTGTCATAAGTGATTCATTTTGATAGCAGAGGAATGAAGCAGCAGACAGAAATGGCACTCAATGCTCTTAATTGAGACAAGTACACACTATAGAGGGATATGCTTTGTTCATATTTGAGGTCTGAGTTTTTCAACTACTTTAGGAATATGCTTTTAAGTCAAGGGTTGCCAATATGCAAATTAGCTGATCTCATAAGCCACACCCAGAAGAAATAGTTGACTGTGCTCACCTTGTTTAGCATCATTGGGAGTCAGCCCCCCTCGGGGAATCAATGACGTAGGCGTTCTTGGTCAGTGCCTACCCCCACCAGTAAATCATTATAAAAGGTGTACTGATTCAGTACACACCCCACCAATGAACCATCATGACATAAGTGTGCTTGGTTAGCCAATGAGCTGGCACGATTCAAGTTTACTCCAATATGACATGTACAGGTGCTTTTTTGTTCTAATTTTCCAACATGTACCTGACTGGTAAGTCACAAGGACCCTAATAAAAGTGTTGTTTTGGTGTTTTCCGGAAATTAGACTGGGGCTGTGCTCAGTGTAGCTGTAAATTAATGTTATCTTTACTTTTTTTTTTTAAATCTTTGCAAGGTTTTGTAAAAAAAAAAAAAAGTCAATATTTCACATTTGGTAGAGAAGTTCATGGTCACTTCACATCATGGATACAAAATACAGGACTTTGGTAGTCAGATAGTCATTCTTCAATTCCTTATACACAACATTGATTGTTTCTTAAATACTTCCATGGAAATATACATAGAAACGTTAGGCAGCAATGCAGAGGTATTCTGAGAAATCTTATGAAATCATACTGCCAATAAGAAACTGTGGAATTGTGCTTTCATACCACACTTAAAAAGCTATGATCACTCATGGTGCAATGTAGAGGTTGATGGCTCATAGGGTGAAAAGATCTTATGTAGAGTAGTTCACTGATCCTAAGCCAATCTCCATCGTCTTGCACTTCATTAGATTTAAGCCTAGTACACACACAACGAATTTCCGCCGACCGGTCGTCCGTCTTTTGTCCAGAGTGGTGTTTTGTTGGTTGGAATGTGCCTAGACTGCACACAAATTTTCCCGCAAGACAAAATTCTACTTCAGAAGTGATGTTATGTGTTGCTTTGCTTTCTTTGTGTTCTTTCTTCTCTGAGCATGCCCAGTCTTGCTTATAAGATTTTTCCCTGTCGAAATCTGCACTGACTGCACGAAAATCGGACATGTTTTGACGGAGGACAAAAATTTTATAGCCTGCACATCAGAATTTTTTTGGCCAAAAAGTCAGAGTCGGTTGTCGAAAGCATCATACTAACAAGCCGAAAATCGGCAGATCGGTCGTCGGACGAAAATTCCCGGCCAATTATCGACGCGTGTGTATGAGGCATTAGCCAATCTCCATCGTCTTGCACTTTAATAGATTAAGGTTCTTTGTGTTGTTTTCAAACATCATGTTAAAGAGTGGTGGGCAAACTAATCTTACATTCTAGAGCCTCACAATATATTTTAGGTTGGTCCATCAAGATAAATGGCCTTTGACTGACATGAACTGAAATTACTCAAATATGCTGCCCTCTCTTATTTTTAGCTCTCTGGTTTCAGTAGGCTTTGGCTAGGTCTGGCATAGGACATACAGTATGTTACCTTTAAGAACTTAAGACCAACTGAGGTTCTGAAGCCTTCAAAAGTAGAAACTTTAAATAATATTTTTGACCGAAGAACCTAAAATGGATAGCCAAGAAGAATATATCTTCATTTATGTAGATAACCTCTTTGTTCATGTTACCCTGGGTTAGAGCTTGTTTTTCTGAAGGTCAGCAGCCAACCGGAAGGTCCATAATCTGTAGCAGGACTGGAAATGTTGCCAAGATTCTGTGGGGGTGTATGTATCTTGGTTGTGCGATCCAGGCCTGGTCCTTGACATTTGTCGTTTTATCTTTAGTAATGGGATCTTTGACAGACTCAACTAATCTCAGCACCTTTCTTGGATAACTACACCCATATCTAGGGTACTGACCTAAACCACACTGTAGTAAAGTTCTCCATCCATCCGGGGTTTTTCTGCTTGTTTTGGCACCACTGTTGGGTTGTCTGGTGGAGGTTTCTCCTTTTTCTCTACTCGGGTGTTAGCGTTGTCCCTCACCATGCTGTAGTTCGTGGTGGTAAGGTATATGCTCCTCCTCTGGGTGTCCACCTGGCCACATTTGCACAATCTCTTGAAGGCTGTACGAAATTTCTGCGACATTAGGTTGTAGATGACGGGGTTGATTGCACTGTTGGCGTAGACACAAATTCGGCAAAACAGGAGGAACCAAGGGTCAAGGTAAGGGTATTCCATGAATGAGTTGACTAGAACCAAAGTTCGATAGGGCATCCAGAGAAGGGCGAAAAGGACAACTACCACCGCCAACATCTTGGTGACCTGTAAAATGGAAACAAAAGGAACCAATCAGATGGAAGAGAAAAGTGGAGTTATTTTTTGCATGACTGATCAATTCACTTGAATAAGGGCTCTTTCACACGGGCGGTCCGATCAGATCCGCCTGTCAGTTTTTTAGGCGGATCTGATCGGATCCTCCATGCAGCTCTATGGGGCAGCGGATGTCAGCGGAGACACCTCTTCTGCCACCCGCTGCCACCCGTATCCGATCCTGTCCGTGAAATCTGGACGGATGGAAACCCTATTTTTCCATCCGTTCAGGTATCAGATCGCATCGGATGAGAGCGGACAGGCGGTCCGCTCTCATCCGATCCCCCATAGAAAGCAGCGGGGGCTGTGACACCTCCCTCTCCGCACTGCAAGCGGAGACGGAGCTGTCATCCGCCGGCTCGGCGGGGATCGCGGATCGATCCCCGCTGAGTAGCACGGACCGTGTGAAAGAGCCCTAACTCACACACATTTGTTATTTATCACCTGACAGTAGGCAGTCGGTGTTTTAGCAATGTACATTATAACAATGAGGGGAACTCTGCACTGGCCATTAAGTTAAAAGTATACAATGGGGTCAATTCAGAGTTAAAAAACGGCAAATGAAATGCGGTAAAAAAACGCAAGCGATAAATCAGTTTTGAGAGTTCAATTCACTAAGAATTTAGCGTTAAATAATGAATGCGGTATTTTTTCAATTGTTCGGTAAACTACCTCAGTTTATCGCACGTGTCGGTGGTTAAGGATTGTTTAAAGTGGAGATCCACCTTTAAAAGTAATTTTCCCCATCTGCTTGCTTTCTTTCACCTGAAAAATAATATACTCACCTTACTTCCTCTTCCTTTCTCTTCGGCCGCGGCCCGCGCCGTCACTTCCTGCTCGCATTGATTCCTGGGAGCTGAGCGTCATCGCTCCCAGGAATCAATGCGCCTGCACCGGCCCAGTTCCAGTGCAGGCACGTCATTCCCTGCTAAACAGCTTCTGGGCATGCCCAGAAGCTGTGCAGGAATGACGCGCCTGCACCGGACATGACGAGCGGGGCCGGTGCAGGGCATTCTGGGACGAAGAGGACACAGAAGAGGACGCGCTGGTTTCAGCTGCCCACACCTGGGATGGCAGCGCTGGACAAGACATTTTCAAGGTAAGTATTTCTTCTAAAAGGTAAGTGCAACCCGCGACAGTTCAGAGGCTATCCATTGTGGAATGCACTAGCCCTGACTGTCCCGGGGGTATTTTTATTAAAAAAAACTTTCCGAGGGTGGAACTCTGCTTTAAGGTAATTTCCTTACAATATTTAACTTTTTGACAGGTTTGTTATTTTTCTCTTCCAAAAAAAACAGTTTTTTAATCAAAAATTTTTTTACAGTAATCTGTATTTGATGGCAGAACTACCTTCTCAAAGCTCTCCTGATGTTTGGTATTCCAAGCTCCTTTACTAAATCCATCATGCCATACATTCATAAAAATTAGTTTTTTTGTAAATGTATGGCCTACTAGAATTGTTGAAAGTGCTCTTTTATATGCCTATTTTTATATTGTGGAATCTAAAGAAAACTTGACTGTATTTTTTTTATAAAAATAAATGTAATAAATACTGCAACTATAAAATTAGTAGCACAATCACATTCAGCAGCGCTATGTATGTTTGCACATGACATATATCATAATAAAGTCCACATATAACACCGTGCAGATAAATAATGTCCTTATGTTTCTCTGCTGGTGAATAAAATGGTTTAACCGTTGGTGGTACTCCCAGTGCTTTATAGGATCAAACAAACGCCTTCACCACACCTCCAGTGCACCCCACAAGACTGGGCACTTACCATATGACCACAGGTCATAGACGTCTATGCATTGGCTGCATGAACCCTCTTAAACACACCTGATAAAATCACTCTCTCCTTCCCATCAGAGGAGTCTTTGTGTTCCTCGGATATCCAGATCCGGTGACAGGACCATACTAATGTAAAGCAAGCAAGATATAGGAGACGGATAGTGTGATATCGTTTAAGATTTATTAAACATATAATGACACACGTCCACTACCCCCCGTTTCCAATCTGCTTACATTTAAAACAACTTCGTTAAGGCAAAATAACGTAATTAGAAACACAGACGTGTTGCCATCTCACCGCCAGTACCGCTGTGCATCGGACCCCCAGCGGCGAGTTCCGGAACTATGGCCGTGACATCTGTGGTTTCCTTGGAGACAGCGTGCTTACGTCCTGACGAGTTTCGTCACAGGGACTTCAACTGAGGACATTTATTTTTATTTTCTGTTTGTTTGAGAGTAGCTGCTATTATTGAAAACTATTTTACTATTATTATTAAACATTTATAGATTATATATTGATCTTAATACACAATAGAGAATTTTCTGTGGGCCGCCAGCGCTGGGCGAGTGTTTGAAGGTTCCAGTATCTCCAACCACTTTTTTTCCTATATTTTTTTTTATAATTTTTTTAAACCTTTTTATTTATTTTTCATGTTCCTATCCAAGTTTAACTTGTAATGGTGTATATAACCAGAAGTATTAGCCTCGGTTCACACTAGGGCGACCTGTGAGGCGACCTGGTCGCCTCACAGGTCGCCACAGGTCGCCTCCCATAGGGAAGCTACGGACCCGTTCTAATAGGAGCGACACAAGTCGCTCCGACCTAGAAAAAGGGTCCGGAGCTTCTTTGGGGCGACCAGGAGGCGATCTCGGAGGTCGCCCCTGAAAGTAGCGTCGCGCTAGTGTGAACCGGCGCTTACAGTGGCCTCTTCAAGAGATTACTTCTAGCTGGAGTAATTATCATGTTTGACCTACTCCATTGTTGCACTTTTGTAAATGTTTACGTTAAAAAAAATATATATTATTTTTTTTTTTTAAGTCATTGATGTTAATTTCAGCCGAAGTTAGCATTTAACTTGCACTGCACATCATGTCTTTTTGATTTAATTAAAAATAAAAAATACTTGTGCACACATGATGTATGTGTTTGTGTGTCTACTGCTGGTGGAATAGTGTAGAGTTTCTGTGGGTGAAATGAGACCCCTCTCTGAGGGTAGTATTGCACCCCTTTATGTGGGTGTTTTTTGTCGAATTAGGCCCCTTTCTGTGGGTCTTCTGTGGGTTGAATTATGCTCTCGTGGGTGAAATGCCCCTTTCTGAGGGTTTGAATAGGCCCTCTTTCTGGTACCATGCCAGGCCACATGCCCTCAACATGGGGGGGTGGGTGCTTTGGGGCAGAGGGGGCTCTGGTTTCCCCTTCCCCTCATTAATATGATAAATACTTTTTTTAGTCATTGTAAAAGTTTAACTTTACTTTTTTTAAATAACAAACCTGTTATACTTACCTGCTCTGTGCAGGTTTTGCACAGAGCAGCCCTGATCCTCCTCTTCTTGGGCTCCTTCCCCCGTTGAGTGCCCACCATAGCAAGCATCTTTCTATGGGGGCACTCATGCATGCTTGTTCCCATGCCCTGTTCTGTGTGTCCATAAGACACACAAAGCAGAGCTAAGCCCCGCCCCCACTCCATCCTCACTGGTTGGGATTGACAGCAGCAGGAGCCAATGGCTCGCGCTGCTGTGTCTCAGCCAATGTGGAGGCAGAGAGCCGAGAGAGCCTCTGCTCTCATGCACATCGCTGGATCAAGGTAGGGCTTGGGTAAGCAGTGGCGGCTGGTGCATTGGGGCGCCGCTCCCCCATCAATGCGTTTGTCCGGCCCCCTAATCTACATGCTTTTTTGAAGCATGTGACTAGAGCCAGAGGCTCTAATAGGCTTCCAAAAAGGATGGGCTCGGTGTTATGGTGTGCGAGCTGGTGTGGTCCGGGGGGGGGGGGGGGGGTATGGTGTGGTCCATCTGCAGCCCCCCCAGCCCATAGAGCACCATCTGCCACTGCAGGTAAGTATAAGTGGGGGAGGGGAGGAACCTTAATGCAGAGAATGGATTAAAGTGGTTGTAAATCCACTTTTAGGATTTTACCTATAGGTAAGCCTATAATAAGGGTTACCTATAGGTACTGTAAACACCTCCTAAACATGCACCTTTTAGGAGATATTTACATTTCATGCAGCCGATGATCGGCGCCTGCACTCTGAGGAAACAGCCGCCCGTTCCGTTTCTTCAGAGCCCTGTGCCGTGACCAGCGGCTCCCGCGCACAGCTGGCTCCAGACAGTGATACAGCCGGAGTCCGCAGACCCGGAAGGAAGACGGGTGAAGATGGATTCGGCCGGCAGCGGGGACAATGCGGGCTTCATTGCAGGTAGGTGTCACATAATGTGCTAGTATGCGATGCATACTAGCACATTATGTATTTTCTTTGCAGGGAAAAAAAAAGAGAAGGAGTTTACTTCCTCTTTAAGGTATATAACCGTATGCCTTTAGAACCATTTAAATGAAAATCTTTCCTTTTTTTTTTTTTTATAGCATACCTAATTTTATGATGTCATCACTGGGTCTCTGTGCTTCTCTGTGCAATACAGGCAGATCATGATTGGTGGGAGGGACCAGCAGAGTGCTGTAATTATCTCCATGAAAACATCCCAGCCACTTGCCTCAGTACTCCTCTCAAGAACCCTCAGTCCTGATGCAAGCAGTGGGAGGAGTTATGCAAATATTACAGCAGGGATCGAAAGTTTGCAGACGCCATTTTTTTGTTTTCCGTTATTTTGAAAGTGTAAATGATGGAAATAAAATCTAACTTTTGTTGACATATTATAAGAATGTCTAATCTGTAATTTGATGCCTTTTGGAGATTTTTCCATCTTTCCTTGGCTTCTTTATGCACATTAATACAAATTTTTACCTGGGGTGCCCAAACTTTCGATCCCCACTGTAAATGTCTTGATGATCTGTAAATGACAGGGAAGTCCAGGCAGGAGAGGAAAGAGCTAGATGATGCTGGATGCCCTCCAGCAAGCAAATGAGGAGGGCTTTATCTCACTTGCTGCAGCTTATTATGCACATTGTGAGAAGCTCACAGTGTGCAGTGAAATCAGAGAGAGAGGAGCCTGTGCAACTCTGCAAGACTGAAGGGAAGGCCGGAGGTCAGATCTTTTTATTCTAATTAAAATACTAAAATAGAAATTCACCACCATGACCGTTCTGCAAGGGGCAGATGCATTGTGGCTGCATTATTTTTTCCCATGATCCCGTGGTATTGCACGCACGGAGCATCCGCGGGCTTATTACAAGCAAGCGGCGTGTCTGTGTGTGTCCGGGAAGGACTTCTCTCCGGTAATTACAGAGCGGAGAATCGATACGTTGTATCTCCCATCACCGGCTTCCCTCGTCTCTCAGTCATTTCTGCTCTTTGATGTTCTGCGCACGGAATTCACCGCCTGGCTGCCTTTTATCTACTACTCCATATTGGATGGAGCTCAGCGGACTCCCCGTGTTCCCTCCCAGCGTCTCTCTGCGTGGAGAGCGTTAAAACTTAATTCACTGTGAAAAATGGAAGAGAGACCCAACAAGGTACTCACATCAAACACACCGCAACAATGTTACTTAATGCTGAGCTTCATAGAGTGAGCGGGGAAATGACACTCTTCACAGGAATCCGATGAGAGCCGAGAGAAATGTACAAGAAAATCAATCAGAGCGTGACATACCACTGACACCGCTAATCTACAATAGGGTGAGACCCCCGATACCGGACTCTCATCTCCTGAAATACTCTGCACTGCTGGGGGACTCTGCTCCTTCCTCTAACCCTCCTCTCCTGAAATACTCTGCACTGCTGGGGGACTCCGCTCCTTCCTCTAACTCTCCTCTCCTGAAATACTCTGCACTGCTGGGGGACTCTGCTCCTTCCTCTAACTCTCCTCTCCTGAAATACTCTGCACTGCTGGGGGACTCCGCTCCTTCCTCTAACCCTCCTCTCCTGAAATACTCTGCACTGCTGGGGGACTCTGCTCCTTCCTCTAACTCTCCTCTCCTGAAATACTCTGCACTGCTGGGGGACTCCGCTCCTTCCTCTAACTCTTCTATCCTGAAATACTCTGCACTGCTGGGGGACTCCGCTCCTTCCTCTAACTCTCCTCTCCTGAAATACTCTGCACTGCTGGGGGACTCTGCTCCTTCCTCTAACTCTCCTCTCCTGAAATACTCTGCACTGCTGGAGGACTCTGCTCCTTCCTCTATCTAACTCTCCTCTCCTGAAATACTCTGCACTGCTAGAGGACTATGCTCCTTCCACTATGTAACTCTCCTCTGCTGAAATACTCTGCACTGCTGGGGGACTCTGCTCATTCCCCTAACTCTCCTCTCCTGAAATACTCTGCACTGCTGGAGGACTCCTCTCCTTCCCCTAGCTCTCCTCTCCTGAAATACTCTGCACTGCTGGAGGACTCTGCTCCTTCCTCCATCTAACACTCCTCACCTGAAATACTCTGCACTGCTGGAGGACTCCTCTCCTTCCCCTAGCTCTCCTCTCCTAAAATACTCTGCACTGCTGGGGGACTCTGCTCCTTCCTCTAATTCTCCTCTCCTGAAATACTCTGCACTGCTGGAGGACTCTGCTCCTTCCCCTTACTCTCCTCTCCTGAAATACTCTGCACTGCTGGAGGACTCTGCTCCTTCAAAAAATTCTCCTCTCCTGAAATACTCTGCACTGCTGGAGGACTCTGCTCCTTCCCCTAACTCTCCTCCCCTGAAATACTCTGCACTGCTGGAGGACTCTCCTCCTTCCACTATGTAACTCTCCTCTCCTGAAATCCTCTGCACTGCTGGAGGACTCTGTTCCTTCCTCTATGTAACTCTCCGCTCATGAAATACTCTGCACTGCTGGAGAACTCTGCTCCTTCCTCTATTCAACTCTCCTCTCCTGAAATACTCTGCACTGCTGGAGGGCCCTGTGCTGAGAGTACACATAGGTTACAATAATAAAGTATTGGTTACTTGCCCTCACTTGGTGTATGCTAGTTGCAGGTCATCGGCTCAGTAAGTATTAGAAGTAGGGACCAAGGATGAGTTGAAGGTTCAGTCTGAACCTTTTAGTCCTGTATTCAGTGGGAGCCGAGCATCCCCATGTAAGCAAAGGGGCGGGGATAGCAGTGATATCACTACCTATGTATGACCGCTGGCCACATTTGGGCAATGATGCCCCCGCTATCCCAGGTCCTTCCCTTATATACCAGTTGACAGCTTAGGGAGCTTTCATTCAGCTAGTGGTACCATTTTTTGATGGTTATGTGCCCTAGATCGTTGTTTTGTTTCCCTGCGATTTAGCGGGCACCATGATCGACAATGGATTTACCAAGGGTGACATTTTGGGGGGATTTCTATCTTTTCTTTAAAGGGCCCCCTTATTATTAAAGGAGGCTTTCAGATTCTGATAAGACCCCTGCTGCTTGCAGACCCCCCACAACCACCAGACAGGGTTCTGGGGAAGAGGCCCTTGTTTCCAACAGCATGGGGACAAAGCGTTTCGCCAAGGGGATCCCTCCCATGTTGATGGCATGTGGCTTTGTATAATTTAGGAAGGAGGCCGCACACTGGTCCCCGACTCCCCACCCCTTTATTGGTCAGCCAGGCTGCATGCTCAGGGTAAAGGTCTGGTATAGAGCTTTAGGTGCACCTCGTGCATTTGTTTTTTTGTTTGTTTTTTTGCGTTGCGAGCCATCTGGAAAAGGTCTTTTTTTTCTTTTTAAAGAAGCAGTCAGTAAAATGTAATTTGCCGGCAATCTTAAACACTTTCTTTTTTAAAAAAAACATTTATTTCACAGGGGTTCATGTTCAGTTCCTGAACTTCTTTGAAGTTCCTTGAAGAACGCTCAAACTGAGCCCGGAGCAGTTTGGCTCATCTTTAGTAGAGACAGTCAGGCATCTAGCTTTCTCAGATGGAGTTCAGCAATGACAGCTCCATAGGCATGCATACAGGGTGTCAGGGCCATCTTTAATATTGCTTGGACCCTGGACAAATATTTTTGTTGGGCCCTCCCAAATCCACTTATCAATTATTTGGAGGCAGTGGGGGCTCAAGGGGCAGCTGCTTTGGGCCCCACAACAATGACTGGTGCCCCTTTTGCCCTGTGTTAAAGACGGCCCTGCAGGGTGTGCCGGGTGTGCCTGGGCACACCCTAATCACCCCATGCGCATTAGTATTATTGCTCTGTGCCAGCGGGAAGATAGGAAAGATCTCCCTCTTATCGGCTCTGCCATAAAAGAAGGGCTTACACACTTCTCTTTCATTGTGCTGGCTGGGAGATCAATGTGTCGGGGCCATATATATGTAGACACACACACACATGTATTTAAGCTTTAGAAAATAATGCAAATACAAATAATGTAGCTGTTGACTTTTACCCTCCCTGGCGATATTCCCGAGTATGGCTCTGGGTTTATTTTCAGTACCAAAAGTGGTAACCCGAGCCACACTCGGGGTTACCCTGTAATGAAATTTACCTTGTCCCTACGATCCCCTGATGTCCTCCCACTGCGTCCTGCGTCCGATGACGGCCTCCGTCTTACAGGTTTCCTTCCCTGTGAGTGCCGTGACGCAGGGGGGCGGAACCAGGCGGGAATTTCAAAAAAGTACACAAAACATAACATGATACATTGTAATCTGTTAGGATCACATTAGTGCACAGCTGTCAAACACAAGGCCCGCTGGCCAAATGCGCCCCCCCCCCCCCAGGCCATTTCATGTGGCCCTCGCTCCTCTCCTGCAGCTGCGGTACCCCCCTTGTCTCTGCCCCCACCTTGTCTCAGTAGTTGGCAGCAGAGAGGAGCGAACTCCTTTGCCAGATCCTGCACTCCTCTGTGCAGCTGCAGAAAGACTCGTCTTTGCCCACACTCCCCCAATCCCCATCTCAGCAGTTTGCAGCAGAGAGGAGGGCAGAACTCCTCCTACAGATCCTGCACCTCTCTGTGCAGCTGCAACACCACCTTGCCTCTGCATCCCCTGTTCTCAGCATTCAGCAGACTCTGAAAGCTGACTCCAGCCCTCCTCTGGTTCTGCTCCAGACCCTGCACTTCTTCCCAGATCCACCCGCATCTTCTTCCTGGCAGCAGCACAAGGTAAGAGGGGTGCATTGTGATGTAAGGAAGGGTGGGTGACTCTTGACATCTGATGGTGGAGAGCTCTTCACATCTCATGTAAGGAGACATGGGGTGCTCTGGACATCTAATCCTACAGATATAACCGGCCCTTCAGGGCAACCATAATTAGGATGCGGCCTGGGATTCAATTGAATTTGATGCCCCTACATTACGATATCAAATCAATTCATCCCAGTTTTGTCCCCAGTGCTTTGTCCAGTGCCCTACCGACACTTTTACTGTTTTATTAATTTTTTTTTTTTATTAATACTTTTTTATTATTCATTTATTCATTTAATTTATTAATAATTTATTAATCATTTCTATCCACTTTTACTGTTTTATTCCTTTTTTTTTATTAATAATTTTTTAATAATTTATTAATTTTATTTATTAAATTATTAATTTATTAATAGTTTATTAATTTTTTTTATTCACTTTTACTGTTTTATTCCTTTTTTTTTATTAATCATTTTTTAATAATAATTTATTAATTAAATTTATTAAATTATTACTTTATTAATCATTCTTATTCACTTTTACTGTTTTATTCCTTTTTGTTTTATTAATAATTTTTTATTAATAATTTATTAATTTATTTTATTAGATTAAAATAAAATTAAAATTACATTTTTTTTTATTAATAATTTATTACTTATTTTTTCACTTTTACTGTCTTATTCCATTTTTTATTAATAATTTTTTTAAATAATTTTTTATTAATAATTTTTTATTAATAATTTATTAATTTCATTTATTAAATTATTAATCATTTTTATTGTTTTTTTTTCCTAAGAATTACAGGCCTACAATATAAAACAACAGATTTCCCGCTTTGACATTAAAAAACACTGACATAATCCGACCGCCAGGGAGGTTAATATAAGGACACTTACCTGTCCAGGGATCCCACATGGTCGACCCCCCAAAGCTGATTCATCCATCAGCTCGGGTGCAGGCGCCGCCATTACAACTAAGGGAGACCGGCAGTGAAGCGTTCAGGCTTCACTGCCGATGTCCTACTGCGCATGCGCGAGACGCACTGCGCTTTCTGAATGACCCCGTCCTACTCTGGGACACCCACAGGTCCCATAAGGCAGCAGGGGGAAGGAGGAGGGGACCGATCCAGATGTGGAAATTACGTACCTCCCCCCGGTGGCGTTAGGATTGAAGTACACATTTGTACACTTCAAAAGGTACAAAACAAATAGAAAAAAAAAAAACAAATATCCAAAAACGAGGGGGGGTGTTGCTATCTTTTGTTAACGACCTTGTTGTATTTTTGGCTTGAACTCCGCTTTAAATGTTTGTATCTCCTAAACCTCCAGCAGGCCAGGAAACGCTCTGATCTGATTGGCCCCCCATGACCGGCTCTGAGCGGATTAGCCAGCTGTCTTTACTTCTTTGTCTCCCGGACTTCACCCCGTATCCCTGCCAGAACTCTGCCTGTCCTCCATTATACAGCTAATCTGTAATCCTAGAGGACCTTTCATCAGATAGAAACACCGCATGATCAGCAATGTGTGCGTCACTTCAAGGAATGTATTACCTCTCATAGAGATCACAGTACTCCCCCAATCCTGACTTTATCTCCAAAAGGTCAGCACCATCTTTCTTCAGGCATTAACCAGTTCCGGACCGCCCACTGCATATATACTGCGGAATGGCGGCTCCGCTGCGCAAAATCACGTACATGTATGTGATTTTGTGCAGTAGATGTCAGGGGCGCGTGCGCACCGCCGGAGCGCCGCTCCCACTCTGATTGGACATAGCGGGAGCCAATTAGCAGATCTGGCAGCCACAATGGCCACCGGGACCCGCTGATGGTTCGGAGGAATGACAGAAAGGTGGTCTGCCTATGTAAACAAGGTAGACCGCTGTTCAATCAGGGAGGAAAAGACAGATGTTGTGTTTCAGCTAAGCTCTCTTTTCCTCCAGTGAACATGTGTCAAACACAAGGCCTCGGGCCGAATGCAGCCCGCCAGGCCATTTATTGTGGCCCTTGGACCCAGGGCACTTTTTATAGCCAGAAGTGAGATTTAGAAAGCCTGTGGAAGAGAGCTAAACCTAGCACCTCCTCAACCCTACACTCTGTATGTAGCGCACTCCTCAACCCTACACTCTGTATGTAGCGCACTCCTCAACCCTACACTCTGTATGTAGCGCACTCCTCAACCCTACACTCTGTATGTAGCGCACTCCTCAACCCTGCGCTCTGTATGTAGCGCACTCATAAACTCTTCACTCTGTATGTAGCGCACTCATCAACCCTGCACTCTGTATGTAGCACACTCCTCAACCCTGCACTCTGTATGTAGCGCACTCCTCAACCCTGCACTCTGTATGTAGCGCACTCCTGAAACCTGCACTCTGTATGTAGCGCACTCCTCAACCCTGCACTCTGTATGTAGCGCACTCCTCGACCCTGCACTCTGTATGTAGCGCACTCCTCAACCCTACACTCTGTATGTAGCGCACTCCTCGACCCTACACTCTGTATGTAGCGCACTCCTCAACCCTGCACTCTGTATGTAGCGCACTCCTCAACCCTGCACTCTGTATGTAGCGCACTCCTCAACCCTACACTCTGTATGTAGCGCACTCCTCAACCCTACACTCTGTATGTAGCGCACTCCTCAACCCTGCACTCTGTATGTAGCGCACTCCTCAACCCTACACTCTGTATGTAGCGCACTCCTCAACCCTACACTCTGTATGTAGCGCACTCCTCAACCCTGCACTCTGTACGTAGCGCACCCCTAAACCCTGCACTCTGTATGTAGTGCACTCCTCAACCCTGCACTCTGTACACAGCACACCCCTCAACCCTGCACTCTGTACACAGCGCACCCCTGAACTCTGCATTCTGTGCATAGGGCAACCCTAAAGCTGCACTCTGTACATAACGCACCTCTGAACCCTGCACTCAGTATGTAGAGCTCCCTTGACCTCTGCACTCTGTGAATAGGGCACCCCTGAAACTGCACTCTGTACATCCCTGAACTCAGAATAAAACACACATGTGGTATTTATTGCCCCTTTAAGATCCTCCCACTGTTGCAATTTGGCCACACCCACTGTCCGATGCGGTTCGGAGGGGGAGGGGGATAAAATTATATAGTCTTACAGATACAACGGGCCTTTTGAGGGCAGCCATAATGCTAATGCAGCCCCCGAGGTAATGGAGTTTGGCACCCCTGCTCTAGTGCATCCTCTGCCCCCACAGTTAGAAAGCACTCCCTAGGAGCACACTTAACCCCTTGGTCGCCCTTCTCTGCCAGTGTCATTTATACTGTAACAGTGCATTTTTTTTTTTTAGCACTGATCACTGTATTGGTGTCACTGGTTCCTAAAAAGTGTCACCCAGTGTCACTGGACTGAGATGCTGGCTCAGAGATGACAGGATCAAATAAATCCTGGTTTCTGGTGCCTCTCACCTTGTAACGAACATGAAAATTACAGTCTGGTCGCTGGGGGTTGGGGGGGGATTAAGGAAATGCTTTCTCCTGCCTGCAGCAGACTGATGACATCACCTAAGCCTAGGCAAAGGCACGGGGGCAGAGGAGACTGAGGAAATGCTTCCTCCTGCATGTAGCAGACTGATGACATCATCACAGCCTAGGCAGAGGAGACTGAGGCAGAGGAGTCTGAGGAAAGGCTTCCTCCTGCCTGCAGCAGACTGATGACTTCATCTAAGCCTAGGCAAAGGCACTGAGGCAGAGGAGACTGAGGAAATGCTTCCTCCTGCCTGCAGCAGACTGATGACTTCATCTAAGCCTAGGCAAAGGCACTGAGGCAGAGGAGACTGAGGAAATGCTTCCTCCTGCATTTAGCAGACTGATGACTTCATCTAAGCCTAGGCAAAGGCACTGAGGCAGAGGAGACTGAGGAAATGCTTCCTCCTGCATTTAGCAGACGGATGACATCATTACAGCCTAGGCAGAGGAGACTGAGGCAGAGGGGACTGAGGAAATGCTTCCTCCTGCCTGCAGCAGACTGATGACTTCATCTCAGCCTAGGCAAAGGCATGGGGGCAGAGGAGACTGAGGAAATGCTTCCTCCAGCCTGCAGCAGACTGATGACATCATCTCAGCCTAGGCAAAGTCACATGTTTATATTACGGTCACTCTACGTAATGCCCATTGGTGTGCGCAGCCTATCACATTAGAGTGTGCACCCCAGAGCACAAGCAAACATGCGTGTATATAGGCAGAGCAGTAAACGGTGTCAGTAGAGCTGAGATTGGTGTCAGTAGATTTTTTTTTTTTACTATTTTTTACAAAAATATTTTTTGTTATTTGTTTACAATTTTCTTTTTTAGCGGGCCTGTTGGGGGCTTTGGTGAAATATAAAGATTCTAAACCAGGGGACTCCAAACTATGGCCCTCCAGTTGTTCAGGAACTACAATTCCCATCATGCCTAGTCATGGCTGTGAATGTCAGAGTTTTACAATGCCTCATGGGATGTGTAGGGGAATTATAAATTAAATATTTACTGGCCCCTTCCCCCGCTCTCCATCTTGAGACCTTCCCTTGCAGCAGCTGCAGGAGAGGAGAGGGGGGAAGCTGGCAGCACTGCAGGGGGGAGACAGGGGGCGCCAAGCCAGGAAGCAGGGGAATACGTCACCGCAGGAGGTGATTAGAGTGTGCCCAGGCATACCTGGCACACCCTGTGCGTACGCCAATGGTAACGACTGTGTAACACAAGCATCTTCTTTCCATTGTTGGCTATGTGGCTAGTCTTAAAATTGCAACTTTATTGTCCGCAGACCCGGCAGTGTTTGATAAAGATAATAACACTGGCTGAGATGAAGGTAAGAATGGCGCAGACGGCCCGTCAAGCCGCACACGACTCCATCTGATGTGATTCGTCTTTTTTTCCTCCGGCCTCCTGGTGAATGAAGATGAAATGTATTTCCTTCCGTCTCAGCGTTCAGTAATGTTATTCATAAGAGAAGAGACATTAAAGAGCCAAACAATGTAATCTGCTGGCGGGGGGGGGACATCGCGCTGCACTTCGCCGCCACTTGAAAGCCCGGCCCTCTCCCGGCACATCAACTAATAAACAATGGCAGCCGGGGGAGAGCGATAATTGGTAATAGAATTCTGCTCACTCCTCGCAGGGTAACCTGTCACCGCCTGCTCAGAGATTCCCATTCTAATTTCTAATTTTACCCAACGCCAAGATATGGCCGCGGCTTAAAGGGAAGCTCCACTTCCCCCTGTGCTGACACGGCTTAAAGGGGGATACTTCATTTTTAGACATGGACACAATGTTACTATTTTCATTTCTTCAGTGCCTCTACATCTGCAGGGTCCCCTCCAGTGCCGGGACAAGTTCATCCAGCACCCAGGGCAAAGATGTCAATCTGCGCCCTCCCCTTCCTTTTTCAGGGCGCCCCCCCATCCCTGCAATCAACCATTGCGCCCAGTGCAGCCGTCCCTCCTGCCAACCCCTTGTCCCAGCCCTGGTCCCCTCATTCTACCGTTAGTTTTTATTTTAAACCACACCCACCTTTCCTAACCACTTTACCTGGCCTTGAAAACCATTTCATCAATCCCCCAAAAAACCCAAAACCCAAAAAAAGAAAAAAAAAAACCTGCAAGACAAAGGCATAATGAGCTAGTATGCATCGCATACTAGCTCATTATGTATTACTTACCTTAGAACAAAGCCCCGACACGGACCCCCGGACACCGCTGTGGGAGCTGACATGATCCCTCTGCGTCTCTTCCGGGTTCGGCGGCTCCGGCGCTGTGATTGGCCGGATGCATGCGCGCGGGAGTGATTTTCCGGTAAGGAAAGCTGAAGGTCCGCCAGACCTTCAGACCGCATGCGCCGCTCGCGTGAGCCGTTGCATGCACTGCAAATATCTCCAAAACCGGCACAGTTAATTGTACCTACAGGTAAGCCTTATTATAGGCTTACCTGTAGTTAAAAGTGTCAAAAAGCGGTATACTACCGCTTTAATACCTATCAGATCATAATTTCGTTTGGACACATATGGGTGGATAAACAATTGACCAGCACTAGATGGCTGTCCCCTAATATGGTCCCCGCGCCTGCCCAGGGAACACTCTCTGCATGTGCACCATTCTAGACGGGTACTGTATGGTCTTTGTAGCTCTGAGGAAGCAATTGGTGAAACGCGTCGGAACCGAAGACCTGCGCAATATACAGTACTCACTGCATCAGTCACAATTCCCATCTAGGAATTATTTTTTATCTACTTGTCATTGTGTACTTACTTGTTATTGTGTATTGTTTTTATACATCTTTGATATAATAAAAACACGTATTTTATTTAATTTCTGATATCCCTCCATTTTGGCCTGTACAGTCCGACTTTCTTCCTTCTCTATTTTTCTTGTTTATTTTTTAACAACAAATACAACTTACTTTTGATGGTATTTGATCACCACTGCGGTTTTTATTTTTTGCGCTATAAATTCAAAAAGACCGCCGATTTTGAAAAAAAAAAAAAAAAAATATATATATATATATATATATATATATATATATATATATATATATATATACATATATATATATATATATATATATATATTTTCTACTTTCTGCTATAAAACACATCCAATAAAAAATTTGAAAAAAAATCTAATCTCTTTATCAATTTAGGCACCCCAGATGTTTTTGAACTACATTTCCCATGATGCTCATGCACTCTGCAGTGTAGTTGAGCATCATGGGAAATGTAGTTCCAAAACATCTGGAGTGCCAAGGTTCGCCATCACTGCCCTAGGCTCACATTTAACTCTTTGATTGCCCCTGGTGTTACCCCCTTCCCTTACCAGTATCATTATTACAGTAACGGTGCATATTTTTAGCACTAATTACTGTAGTAATGTCATTGGTCCCCCCAAAAGTGTCAAAAATGTCAGTTAGGGGTTCGATCTGTCTGCCGCAATGTCGCAGTCCCGCTAAAAATCGCAGATCGCCGCCATTACTAGTAAAAAAAATAAATAAAAATGACATAAATCTTTCCCCTAGTTTGTAGACCACCATAAGAAAGCTATATTTGTGGGGAAAAAAAGGACATGAATTTTATTTGGGTACAGCACCGCAAGACCGCGCAATTGTTAAAGTAACGTAGTGCAGAATAGCAAAAAATGGCCTGGTCATTAACCACTTGCCGACCGCCGCAAGTACATTTACTGCGACAGTCAGCCCCTCCTGGGCAAAGTGACGTAGTACTACGTCGCTAGCCCAGAAGCCTGTAGGGGGCGAGCCCGCGCCGCCGGAAGCACACTCCCGCCCCCGCTTGTTCCCCTGCCGGATGTCCGCCGGTCACTCGCGATCTCCCGCTGCAGAGGGAGAAAGGCAGGCGGCTGATGTAAACAAAGCCGCCTGTCATTCTCCTTGATCTAACTGCAGAGATCATACGATCCTGCTATGTAGGATCGTATGTCTCTGTGGTTACATGAAAAGCCACACCCCTTTACAGTTAGAAGCACGACCCTAGGGACACACTTAACCCCTGCATCTCTAATAAAGTTAACCCCTTCCCTGCCAGTGTCATTTTTACAGTAACAGTGCATATGTATAGCACTGATTACTGTAGTAATGTCACTGGTCCCCCCAAAAGTGTCAAAAATATCAGTCAGGGGTCAGATCTGTCTGCCGCAATGTCGCAGTCCCGCAAAAAAATCGCAGATCGCCGCCATTACGCATTAAAAAAAAAAAAATATTACAAAAATCTTTCCCTTTGTTAGTAAACGCAAACCAATCAAAATACGCTTTTTGCGATTTTTTTTTTTACCAAGCATATGGTAAAAAAAAAAATTGGCCTAAATTGTAAAAAATTTTGATTTTTACATTTTTTTTTGGGAATTTCATATAAAAAAATGTGAAAAATATTGTTATTTTTGCAAAATTGACGCTCTTTTTTTGTTTATAGCGCATGATCAAAAAATCATACAGGTGATCAAATACCACCAAAAGAAAGCTCTGTTTGTGGGAAAAAAAGGACGCCAAATTCGTTTAGGTACAGCGTCGCACGACTGTCCGTTAAAGTCACGCAGTGCCGAATCGCAAAATAGGCCCTGGTCAGGAAGGGGGTCAAATCTTAAGTGGTTAACCACTTGCCGACTGCCTAACGCCGATCTACGTCAGCAGTCAGCCCCTCACAGGCAAAGTGACGTAGGGCTACGTCACTAGCTTGTGAGGGTCTAGGGAGCGAGCGCGCGCCCCCGGAGGCGCGCTCCCGCTCCCGTGTGGTCACGGACCCCCCTGCGCGTGTGACCAGCGGACCCGATGTCCGCCGGTCACTCGGCGATCGGCGAGGGAGAGGGAGAATGTCAGGCAGCTTGTGTAAACAAGCCACCTGTCATTCTCCTTGCTGTAAAGACACTGATCAAACGGATCTAGTATGTAGATCCGTTGATCAGTGTCCTTACAGCTCAAGCCACAGCCAATCACAGTAGAAAGCACGCCCCTAGGGATACACACAGCCCCTCCCTCCCAAATAAAGTTAACCCCTTCACAACCAGTGTATTTTTACAGTAACAGTGCATATGTATAGCACTGATTACTGTAGAAATGTCACTGGTAACCCCAAAAGTGTCACAAATGTCAGTCAAGGGTCCGATCTGTCCGCCCCAATGTCGCAGTACCGCAAAAAAAATCGCAGATCGCCGCCATTACGCGTTAAAAAAAACAAACAACAAAAATGACAAAAATCTTTCCCTTTGTTAGTAAACGCGATAACTTTTGCGCAAACCAATCAAAATACGCTTTTTGCGATTTTTTTTACCAAACATATGTAGCATAAAACAAATTGGCCGAAAATTTTTAAAAATTTTGATTTTTACTTTTTTTTGGGGGGGAATTTCATATAAAAAAATGTGAAAAATATTGTTATTTTTGCAAAATTGACGCTCTTTTTTTGTTTATAGCGCGTGATCAAAAAATCGCACAGGTGATCAAATACCACCAAAAGAAAGCTCTGTTTGTGGGAAAAAAAGGACGTCAAATTCGTTTAGGTACAGCGTCGCACGACCGCGCAATTGTCCGTTAAAGTCACGCAGTGCCGAATCGCAAAATACCCCCTGGTCAGGAAGGGGGTAAAATCTTCCGGGGCTTAAGTGGTTAAAGATCCCAAGGCTTGGGTTCCGCATTGCACATTGATGAGATACTGTAGAACACAGTATGTCCTCATTCTGCTCTTCCATGTTAACTTTTCTCAGAGTAACTTGCAATCTACCCAAAGGCCCACTCCAAAGGAACCTCTAGAAAGGCAAGACTTGAAAAAACTAAATTGTAGGTATGTTGTGGTTGGGAACACAGTTTGGGGGTTTTAACAATAGGAACTACACCATAAGCCCTGATGAAGAGGGAGGAGCTACAACCCCAGAAAAGCATTTGCCTGGTAAACTATCATTGGAATGATTTTGTATTTGATTTTTGCTATCACAGTGCGGTGCTTTAATTCTAATTTCAGTTATCTCTACCATGAACCAAGGTAACCATGAAAACCCTTTGGTATGCTGGAACTGCCAGCCCAGGTCATGATCATGTGATAATAGTAAAGGCACACCCTCCCATTTGGGCCCTGCAGGACAGAAGCAGGTTAGGATGTGATAAAAAAAAAACCTGATATGGCCCTTGCAACACATGTGACCAACCAGGAAGGGATGTTTTATTTTTCCTGCACAAAACCCAGTTTTAAAGCAGAGCTCCACCCAAAAGGGAAAGCTTTGCTTGTTCGCAGCCCCCCTTTCACTGCCACATTTTTTTTGGGGCGGGGGGGGGAGAGCGGGAGCCTACTTTTGACTTTTACGACATTTCCGGCCCCTCCTCCTCCCCCCCCCCCCCCCGGCTATCTTCTGGGACCATTCAGAAAGCGCATGTGCAGTAGGAAACAGGCGTGAAGCCTGCCAATTTCCCTTACTTACAATGCCGCGGCGCCTGCACCCAAAGCCGATCGACGAATCGGCTTGGGGTGCTAACATTGCGGGATCCTTGGACAGGTAAGTGTCCTTATATTTGTAGCGGGGTTAAACATGCCTAAAGACACTGTTTGATATGTGGGAAGGAACTAGGCTCCCTCTAGTGGTAGCTGCATGGAATTTCCCGGGCTGTGACTTCCTTTTCACAAGAGAAGAAACTACATCTCCCAGGCTGCTTTGCAAGATCCAGGAACTAGGCTCCCTCTAGTGGTAGCTGCATGGAATTTCCCGGGCTGTGACTTCCTTTTCACAAGATGAAGAAACTACATCTCCCAGGCTGCTTTGCAAGATCCAGGGTGCACGGCTGCACCGCACGGCACTATGGGGGAGGTTATTTAAAGGAAGAGAGAAGCCCAAGTTGAAGGGGGGCCTTTCTGCGCTGGACTCTGAGGAACCAGCGAGCGAGAGTGAAGGACTGACACTGGATATTGGGCTAGAGCCTTTTAGCCTGGAGGGACGACGTGGAACCGTCCCATCTCAAGCACGAGGCACATTCCTGGAGGTCATACTGCTGTTTGCCGAGACCGGAAGTCATCCGCCAGAAGGACCCCGCGCGGCTGGCATATAGCCAAAGGACTGAGACCGCAGTGGAAGCGCGCGAAGGAGAAACTTCTGTTGGTGAGAGGGCACATGCCCAATAACTGACTTTATCTGCTGAAGAGACAGTTTTATCTACAGATAGCGGTAGCGCAGCAGGAGGTGATAAAACCCCGGGGTTTATCACCATACTCTCTCAGGAGACTCATAGACAAACAATAAGGTCTGTAAAGGAGTCGCCAGAGGCTTATCTCTCTCGCAGAAGTTATTGCTCAGTTACGCAGATACCCTGCGGTGACAACTAACAGCTCGTTGTTTTTTTCTCTCTTGATCTTTATTCCTAATCTGGATTACAAATGAGCTCTATTCAATAACCTTGCTAGCGAAGATCAACAAGAAAGAAGAGAACTCTGGGGGAGGGACTCAGATAGGCCCACCTACCTGGTACTGTGTCTAGCCTTAATGCAGGAGGAGTGTGGGGGTATTCTTTTACCTTTTTAAAGCTGTTTTAAATAATCTTTTATGGACTTGTATTGTATTGTATTGTATCTCCCCTATTCAATTTGATACATAGTAAACTAAGTTTGGTTAATTACAATCTTGTGCGTTGTTCCATTGTGTCACCCAGAAGGACTACTATTCAAGAAGGTAACAAGGTATTGTTGCATAGTGAAGTATTGTATTCCAACCTGTGTATCTATTTGATAGTCCAGTCCTATTCTGGGTCAGTTGTGCCTGAGGAGGGATCGAGCCAATTTGATTGGGTTGTTAGGCAGGGTGTAGACCCAATAATATAATCAGCAGCTCCTGCGGGGGTGGTGCTACACGTGGGGGCTCGTCCGGGATTTCTACAGTCCTGCAATACAACCCTCTCAGCCATAGAATCCCCTCCCACGCAGAAATGGATCCTGTCGCTGCTGCTGAGTGGTGCAAGGAAGAGAATGTCATAGTGGAAAATGGCCTGGTGGTTGAAATCAAGGGAGAAGCCTGGACTGAAGAAAAGCTCCTCCCTGTTTTGAGGGCACTATCCACAGACAGGAAATTTTGGGTGATTGACATGAAAACTGACACCACTGTCCCACACACGTATGCACTGTGTGAGTGGAGGAAGGGGGTCCCTGATTATTTCAACGGAAACAGTGTAAAAACTACTGACCAAACAGAACTTTTCCTGATACATCCAGGAGTTCCTATTGCGGGTCCCTCATCCACCACCCCTGGGGTATCCAGCCAAGAAAAAGGTGTCCATGAAGGGCATCCTGAGTCATCACCTTTGTCGACTTTTAGCTCAGAACTGTGTGCTGTTCTTGGGGAGATTGTGGCAAAATGTAGTAGGGACTCCTCGAGCTATTTGATGACTGGATATAGGAAGCTCCGGACATTCTCTGGGAAACAGCCTGTGCCTTCAGCAGAAGATGGGTTCGAAGAGTGGTTAGATACCGCCACTCAGGCTTTGGAGGAATGGGAGGTACCAGAACAGCACAAGAAGCAGAGAATCACAGAGAGTTTAAGGGGACCTGCATTAGAGGCTGTACGTAATCTAAAGCTTAGCAAGAAGAACTGCACTGCACAGGATTATTTGGACATTCTGCAAGATGTGTTTGGTCGGACGGAGAACGCGGCTGAACTTCTCTACCAGTTGGACCACTGTTATCAAGAAGAGGGGGAGAAGTTGTCCGAATTCATTAAACGTCTGGATAGGATTATCCACCAGATTCTGTTAAAGAAAGGAATAGACCACCGGAAAATAGATGAGACTCGTGCACGACAGGTTCTGAAAGGGGCTCAACCTTTAGATCCCATTGCCATACTGTTACGAACTCGTCGAGATGGCGGCATTCTAGATCTGATTCGAATGGTCAGAGAGGAAGAGGTTATGTTGGACAACAAGAAGAAAAGTCGGCAGTTTGACTCAACTGCCCGGGTTGGAGTGATAAGTGTGGAAGAGGGTGACTCTCAAGTTGAACTCCTAAAGACCCAAGTGTCTCAGTTGATAGAAATGGTGTCCATCCTGACTGGTCAGGTATCCACTCTACCCAAGGGGAGTATATCGGAGAGGCCAGATGAACCTGTTAGTCTCAGCACAGATCCAGAGCCACGGCCTGCAAGATTGTTAACTTGTTTCAACTGCGGGGGAGTTGGGCATGTTAGAAGGGTATGTCCCAGCTCAGGAAATGCTGCCGCGAAACCTCGCGAGCCAGCGGGAAACTTCAGAGGACACCGGTGAAGGAGTCAACCGGGTGTCCGCCAGTCTTAAGGGACTCCAGAAGTGGTGCAGGATCAGGGAAACTGAGTCAGGGGGTCAGACCCAAATATAATACCCCCAGTTCTAGACTCCGGGTTACTGAGGGAAGGAAAGTCAATGCACACCGGGTTCAGCGGGGGCCCAGATCAAGGAAGAAAAAGGAGAAGAGGGCCAGGGTACAGAGAACTGAATCAGACAACCAGGCTACATCAAGAGAATTCCCAACTAACTTGGTCGGGCCCTCCCCAGTGGTCTCGGTTCAGGTGGAAGGAATTTACACAAGAGCCCTCCTTGACACAGGGGCCCAGGTGACTCTTTTGTATAGAGACTTCTATGATAAATATCTTACCCATCTACCTTTGCAGAAGTTGGAAGATCTGGAGATATGGGGTATTGGGACCCAAAGTTTTCCCTATGACGGGTATCTGCCAATCAAGTTGACCTTTGATCCATCAGTGGCTGGTGAAGCGGAAACCTTCGACACCTTAGCGGTGGTCTGTCCTCGTCCACCAGGGGCCAACAAAAGCTCTCTCATCGTAGGAACAAACACTGACCTGGTAAGGCGCCTTCTGATACAACTGGTCCAGGGACAAGATGCTCAGGCGCCAAGGATCCATCCCATGCTACGGCAGGCCTACCAACGATTAGTGTTGGAGCAAGAGACCCCCGCAGAAGGAGTTGGACGACTCTGGAAGCTGGATAGAGCAGAAAAGGTCTTACAGCCAGGAGAGGTGGCCTGTTTTAAGGCTTCTGTTAAACTCACATGGCAACAGCCGGGTCCCTTCATTATCTTTGAATCAGGTCAAAAGGAGAGACAGAGAGGGATAGAAGTGATCCCTGAGGTGATCCCTTTGAAGGTGTTACAGGAAAACCGTGGAAGGGTTTTAGTGAGTGTCAGAAACACCTCTATTACACCAGTGAAGGTACCGGCCAGAGTGCTCCTGGGCCAAGTCAACCCGGCTACCCCAGTTGCCCCCATTGATTTCAAAGAAAAGGAACAGGGTGAAGCGGTTATAGAGGAGCTTTGCTCTGGAAACGCTGCCCTCCCGCCGGAATGGGTGAAGAGGGCCAAGGCACAACTTGCTCGATGTAGGGAAATATTCTCTAAGGACGAGTTTGACGTGGGATGTGCCAGGAGCGCTACTCATAAGATCCGCCTGAGTGAGGACAAGCCTTTCAGGGAGAGAGTCCGGCGAGTCCCCTTAGGTGACTTAGAAGATCTACGTCAACAGCTGGCAGAGCTCAAAAAGATCGGGATTATCCGAGAATCCAGGAGCCCGTATGCTTCCCCGATAGTGGTAGTCCGGAAGAAAAATGGATCTTTGAGGCTTTGTATCGACTACCGAACGCTGAACAGAAGAACCATCCCAGACCAGTATACCACTCCTCGAATCGAAGATGCCCTACAGAGTCTGTCAGGGGCGAAGTGGTTCAGTGTGATGGACTTAAAGAGTGGGTATTATCAGATTCCCATGCACCCTGAAGATCGGGAGAAAACAGCCTTCATCACCCCTGTGGGGTTCTTTGAGTTCAATCGCATGCCTCAGGGGTTGTCCGGGGCCCCTGCTACCTTCCAAAGGCTGATGGAGAGGACCGTTGGAGATATGAATTTGATAGAGGTACTGGTATACTTGGATGATGTTATCGTGTTTGGCAGAACTTTAGAAGAACATGAGGAGAGGTTGGAAAAGGTCTTGAAGAGGCTACATGAAGAAGGTCTGAAACTTTCTCCTGAGAAGTGCCAATTCTATCAGTCCTCGGTCCATTACCTGGGCCATATCGTGTCTGAAGAAGGGGTGGCCACTGACCCGGACAAGCTGGATGCTGTTGCCTCCTGGCCGAGACCCACAAATGTGACCGAACTCCGGTCATTCTTGGGCTTTTGCTCCTATTACAGGAGGTTTGTGGAGGGGTTCGCCCAGATTGCCCGACCCCTAAATGAGCTCCTGAAGAATGAAGAAGATGATGTCCCTGAGTTGGTAAAGCCGGCGAAGTCCACCATAGGCCCCCGGAAGGCTAAGGAATCCATCCAGGATCAGTGGACCCCGGAATGCGAAGGGGCCTTTGTCCAGCTGAAGGAAACCCTAACCACTGCCCCTGTGTTGGCCTATGCGGACCCCACAAAACCATATGAACTGCATGTTGATGCCAGCCGAGATGGGCTGGGGGGGGTACTTTATCAGGAGCATGAGGGTCATCTGCGACCTGTTGCCTATGTGAGCAGAAGCCTATTGCCTGCTGAAAGGAATTATCCTACTCACAAACTTGAATTCTTGGCCTTGAAGTGGGCAGTGGTTGACAAATTGAAAGACTACCTGTACGGAGCTGAATTCATTGTCAAGACAGATAATAATCCCCTCACCTATCTGTTGACTACGGCCAAGCTGGATGCAACAGGACATCGATGGTTGGCTGCCCTCTCTAGCTTCAATTTTAGCCTGAAGTATCGGCCAGGAATCGGAAATAGGGATGCAGATGCCCTATCCAGAAGGTTGCATGTTCCACAGGAACCTGCGGAAGAATGGACTCATTTGGCTCCAGAAGGGGTGCGTGCCCTATATCAGGGAACTGAATTTCGATCCCGAGGAGGGTCAAGAGCAGAAGAGATTGGGGTTTCGGCTATCGGAGTACCCAAATGCTACTGCCAGGTGACCCAAGTTGAAGGGGAGGGTTTGCCCCGGCTGTCCAAAAGGGACTTGCGGAAGGAGCAGTTGGAAGACCCTTTGGGAAAACTTCTCTTGGAAGCTCTGGAGATCCAGAGCCCTGAGTTGCTTCTAACTGACTCCCCTCAGGGGGCCCGTCTGTTGCATAGAGAGTGGACCCGGTTACAGATCAGAGAAGGAGTGGCCTACCGGAGAGGTCCATCTGAAGATCTGGAGGAGAAGTGGCAACTGTTCTTACCAGCTAAATACAGAGAGGGAGTTCTGGCCGCTCTTCATGATAATCATGGCCATCTGGGGCCCGAAAGAACCTTTCAGCTTGTCAGGGACAGGTTCTACTGGCCTTGTATGAGGGCCGAAGTTGAAGGATACTGTCATTCTTGTGTCCGGTGTATACAGAGGAAGACTCTGCCACGTCAAGCAGCCCCAATGGGCCATCTACAAAGTCAGGGACCCATGGAGCTGGTGTGCATTGATTTCCTTTGCTTAGAGCCTGATCTGAGTGGCCAGGGGAATGTCCTTGTGGTAACAGACCATTTTACCAGATATGCTCAAGCATTCCCAACAAGGGATCAGAAGGCCTCAACGGTAGCCAAAGTTCTTGTAGAGAAGTTCTTTGTACATTATGGGTTACCACAACGCCTCCATTCTGATCAGGGAAGGGACTTTGAAAGCAGACTGATCAAGAGACTGTTAGATATGTTAGGCATTCAAAAGACTAGAACCACTCCCTACCATCCACAGGGGGATGCCCAGCCTGAACGATTTAACAGGACTCTTTTGGATATGTTGGGGACTTTGAGCTCAGAGAAGAAACAGCATTGGGGCAAGCACGTAGCTGCCATTGTGCATGCCTACAACAGCACTGTCAGTGATGCTACTGGATATTCCCCTTATCGGCTGATGTTTGGAAGGGAGGCTCGGTTGCCAGTGGATTTGGCCTTTGGCATTTCGCCTGATCATACCTCTTCAGCATCGCATAGAGGATATGTGGACCGACTGCGGAAGAGTCTGAAAGCGGCCTATGACAAGGCTCAGGCCACATCTGATCAACGTGGACTGCGGAATAAAAAAAACTTCGACCTAAAAGTTCGGATCCATGACCTGCAACCAGGGGACAGGGTTTTGTTGAGAAACTTGGGTGTCCCGGGAAAACACAAGTTGGCAGACCGCTGGAAGTCCCAACCTTATGTTATCTGCAAGCAACTGCCAAACCTTCCTGTGTACCAAATTCGGCCTGAAGGAAGTGTGGGTCCATTGAAGGCTTGGCATCGGAACCATTTGCTGCCTCTCTCTGAAGCGGTTCGTATGCCCCCTGTGGAAGACGTGTCAGAGGCCCCTTCGACTTCTCGCCGGTCCAGACCAGTTACCAGATCTCAGACGACGCTCCCAGATGAGGGAGAGGGAAGTTCTCCATCTGAAGATTTGGAAGATGAAGAGGAGGTACCCGACTGGTTGTGGTCATCTCAGTTGCCAGAACCCACACCTGCCTCCCTGTCTTCATCTGACTTGGCTGATAGAGGAGCCCTTCGGGCAGAAGCCCCTGAATTCATACCCGTTCATATGCTTCCAGAAGAAGCAGCTGAGGATGAAGATCCTGAGGAGGAGGTTGCACCCTTCTCTGAAGAAGAACTGACCTCTCTTGAACCATCAGGTTCCTCTGTGTTGGAACATGAGGAGGGGGACATTGAAGAATCCTCAGAAGTGCCTGATCCTAGCACCTCTGAGAGCATGCCTCCACGGGAACAGAGGGAAAGGAGAGTCATTCACCCACCTAAGAGACTGACCTATGATCAATTGGGTGAATGTTCGGAAGAAGCTGTTTTTACCTCCAAAAGATCTCCTGACCAGCCTAGTTCCTCCACTGTAGATTTGGTGGGGGACAACCCTAGCTCACCCCCAGGCACAACTGTACAAGCCACCCAAGTTTTGGGGGGTCTGTGAGAGATCATGAGAACAAAGTATTGAAGTAGAAAACGTTTGCATTTAAGTTTGTACATAAGGATATTGGGTTTGGCCATTATAATAAGCACAGTTTTTGATGTTCACAATTTGGTTTACTTTGTGAGTTAATGTTTGTGCACATTTTGTTGCTCTGACCTCACTATATGTTTTTTTCTCTTTCTCACCTTTTGATGTTTTTTTTTCAACACAAACTTTAAGATGTAAGTGTTTAAGAAATTGCAAAGGCATATGTGCTTTTTAAATGAGCACTATATAAAAGCACTAGAAATCAGCACTATATTAACACTGTAGAAATCACTTATTTGCTTATTAATTGCACTTTATCGTTTTACTGTTGCACTGCTATTAGAATACAAAATTGGATGTATTCAGATTGACTTATTTCAGCAAAATGTTAATGTTTTTGTTGTATAATGCCAACCTATGCACTAGGGTACATACTGTTGACCTCTTTGGGGACCAAAGTTTCTCAAGTGGGGGGAGTGTGTAGCGGGGTTAAACATGCCTAAAGACACTGTTTGATATGTGGGAAGGAACTAGGCTCCCTCTAGTGGTAGCTGCATGGAATTTCCCGGGCTGTGACTTCCTTTTCACAAGATGAAGAAACTACATCTCCCAGGCTGCTTTGCAAGATCCAGGAACTAGGCTCCCTCTAGTGGTAGCTGCATGGAATTTCCCGGGCTGTGACTTCCTTTTCACAAGATGAAGAAACTACATCTCCCAGGCTGCTTTGCAAGATCCAGGGTGCACGGCTGCACCGCACGGCACTATGGGGGAGGTTATTTAAAGGAAGAGAGAAGCCCAAGTTGAAGGGGGGCCTTTCTGCGCTGGACTCTGAGGAACCAGCGAGCGAGAGTGAAGGACTGACACTGGATATTGGGCTAGAGCCTTTTAGCCTGGAGGGACGACGTGGAACCGTCCCATCTCAAGCACGAGGCACATTCCTGGAGGTCATACTGCTGTTTGCCGAGACCGGAAGTCATCCGCCAGAAGGACCCCGCGCGGCTGGCATATAGCCAAAGGACTGAGACCGCAGTGGAAGCGCGCGAAGGAGAAACTTCTGTTGGTGAGAGGGCACATGCCCAATAACTGACTTTATCTGCTGAAGAGACAGTTTTATCTACAGATAGCGGTAGCGCAGCAGGAGGTGATAAAACCCCGGGGTTTATCACCATACTCTCTCAGGAGACTCATAGACAAACAATAAGGTCTGTAAAGGAGTCGCCAGAGGCTTATCTCTCTCGCAGAAGTTATTGCTCAGTTACGCAGATACCCTGCGGTGACAACTAACAGCTCGTTGTTTTTTTCTCTCTTGATCTTTATTCCTAATCTGGATTACAAATGAGCTCTATTCAATAACCTTGCTAGCGAAGATCAACAAGAAAGAAGAGAACTCTGGGGGAGGGACTCAGATAGGCCCACCTACCTGGTACTGTGTCTAGCCTTAATGCAGGAGGAGTGTGGGGGTATTCTTTTACCTTTTTAAAGCTGTTTTAAATAATCTTTTATGGACTTGTATTGTATTGTATTGTATCTCCCCTATTCAATTTGATACATAGTAAACTAAGTTTGGTTAATTACAATCTTGTGCGTTGTTCCATTGTGTCACCCAGAAGGACTACTATTCAAGAAGGTAACAAGGTATTGTTGCATAGTGAAGTATTGTATTCCAACCTGTGTATCTATTTGATAGTCCAGTCCTATTCTGGGTCAGTTGTGCCTGAGGAGGGATCGAGCCAATTTGATTGGGTTGTTAGGCAGGGTGTAGACCCAATAATATAATCAGCAGCTCCTGCGGGGGTGGTGCTACATATTAAAAGTCAGCAGCTACAGTATTTCTAGTTTGTTGTTTTAATTTTTTCTTTCCAGACTGGAGCTCCTCTTTAAGATGCTGGCCTAAATTGCCTAGATGATGCTTTGCCCGCCATTCATTAACTTGTCAAGCCAAAGCTGAACCTTAATATAGTAATTAAATCAACGGCTTGATAATTAGAATCTGTCTGCAAGCCAGAGTATAATCACAATTTAATTATCTGTTGTATAACATTAACTATAATTGGACTTTGACATTTAATTAGAATGCATGCCACCTTGATTACACAAAGCGATGAGATGCGATGTAAAGGATTCATCCCTCCAGTAGGTGTTGGCGGTATTGTGCTGTTCTGGTGCCTGAAACATGTAGGCAGGCAGATCATGGGAGGAGCCAGCAGGGTGCTATACATTCTCTGAAAATATCCCAGCACCCTGCCTCAGTGCTCCTCTCAAGAGCCCTCAGTCCTGATGTAAGCAGTGGGCTGGATATTGGATAGAGATATACAAATATCAAAATTCCTTGATGGGTGGGTGTCAGTTTGGAGGGTGGGTGTTCCTAGGCAGGATGTATTTACCTGCATCCCACCCTAGGTTATGCCTACATGTGATGATGGTCCTCCATGATTGAATGAACTGACGTCCAATGAATGAAAGGGGTGTGAAAGGGCGTGAAAGGGCCACGACTAAAGCCCGATGGCCGAAACGCGTTGGATTTTTATTTGACTGTTGTTCATATGCTAAAATGAACAATGTTTTAGCTGATGTCCATAGCACCAGCGTTTCTCCTTTTTTTGAATAAAAGGGGTGGGCCAGGGACAATCAAGTTGGGGAGAAAAGAGCTAAACGATGTTGCATGTCCTACAGCCGGGAAATGAGGTGGGCTAATGCAAATTGAAAGCAGAGAAAGCAATTTCAGTCCAGGAGAGGAGCCTGTACAATTGTGGGTGCAGGAGGCCAGATTTAACACCTATTCTGAACCCTAAAACTTAATACCTTAGTGTACATAAAAACATTTCCTCAATCCCAACCTGGACCATAAGGTTACATTTACACCTGAGTGTTTCCGAAGGCTTAAGGCCCGTACACACGTACCGATCGTCGGCATACAAACGTCGGCGGACGAAAGATCTGCCGACTGTACGCTTGTTAGTATGGTGCCTCCGACAGCCGTCAGCGCACATTCTGCCGACAAGAGTCTGTCTTGCAAGCATTAAAATTTTTGTATGCCGACACCAGAGCGGCCGATTGTTCGCCAGTCAGTACAGAATTCGGACGACAGACCGCAGATTTGCAAGACTGGGCATGCTCAGAAAAGAAAAAACACAGGGAAAGTTAACCATCACATGACATCACTTCTGCAGTCAGCTGTAGTCGGCGGACAAAATTCTTGTGCTGTCTTTGCACTTTTCAACAGACACCGACAGCCCAGGGACAAAAGACGGCCGATCGTTCGCTGACGATCGGTACGTGTGTACGGGCCTTTAGTTTAGACCTGTGTGTGTGTGTTTCCGCACACACATTGGGAATAGGATGGCCTATTCATTTCAATAGACTGCCCCACCCACAAGAAATGTGAGGAAAGAAGTCCCTGACCCCTTTTAATAAAACTGAGCCTGTGCTGAACCACGCCAAGCTGCCATGTGAGGCTGGCATTAAAGCAGAGTTCTGCTTTAAGGACTCAAAACTAAAATGTGTGATCGTGCTGCCTCTAAATCAAGGTAAAAATTAAAACTAGAAAGTGAAAATAAAAGACTAAATTGGTAAGTGTTTTTTTAATATATATATATATATATATATATATATATATATATATATATATATCTAGTGCCAGTGCAAACCACGTGCGTTGGTGGCGTAACGCGTAGAGGTTGAGCCTGGCGGGGGGAGTTTTCACTGGATCACGTGAGAAGCTGGATTTTATTATACGCTTGTTTTTTGACTAATAAATGTGAGTGCGTTTTATGAAGTGGGTTCTGTGCGGTGTATTAAGCTTAAAAACCCAGGTACTGCACTATTGGAGGCTGTTTTTTCTGTTTGTTGCCTAAGACCTATGTGCGAGCTGTGTGGAGCCATCTTGGAGAGGGAATTCCATCGTTCTTAAAGAAACCTAAACACTAGAGTTTGGTCCATCAGATTGATCTGCGTTTACACTTTGTTGACCCTTAGGGGTCTATAATGGAGGTGAGCTTGCACTTCGCCTGGTGAAAGGAGCACGAGTGGAAAATTGTCATTACACTGTCGGGCCACCCCTCTGAAGCACCTTATCAAATAGATACTTATTTTTTGATTGCACAATATATAAGAAGCTTTATTATTCATTGCATTGGCCGTTTTTGCATTATATGTTTATGTATTTAATTTGCACTGGCACTTTGAATATATGAAACACTTACCTATTTAGTCATTTTTTGTCACTTTCTTGTTTTTATTTTTTCCTTGATTTAGAGGCAGCGCGATCACACATTTTTAATATTGATTTATTGCAGATGTGGGAACACATTTGGTGCTTGCAGCAGCTGCACCCTGTAATTTCCTAATTTTTATCAATAGGTGGCAGTGCGGTACTACCACATTTATATATCTGCTTTAATGACGCCTCACCCCCTTACATGGTACATTTGGCATGTAACTTTTTTTTCGTGGGCCGCGGGTACCTAGTTTTGACAGGTACACAGCTCCCACTTCCACTCGAAGTGCCGCGGCCTCCTCACCCCCTCATTCCCTGCAATCTTCTGGGACACATTACAGGTCTCAGAAGATTGCCCGGCCATTGAGGAGGCGCAGTTAGGGTTGCCACCTAATCCCTTTAAACCAGGACACATATTAATCACACAGGTTCTGAGGCTAATATAATGCACATAAGGTCTCTTTCACACTATCCGCTCTGTCAGCGGACTCCGTTTATCTCAGCGGGGGATCGATCCGCCGATCCTCCGCTGAGCAGGAGAATGACAGCTGTTCTCCGCACTTTGTGCGGAGACACAGCTGTCAGAGCCCCATACATCTCTATGGGGGAATCGGATGGGAATGGACCATCGGTCTGTTCTCATTCGATCCCATCCGATCCAAACCGCTGGACGGATGGAAAATAAGGTTTCCATCCGTCCAGATTTGATGGATCGGATCAGATGTCATCAGACATGTCTCCGCTGACATCCGATGCCCCATAGGGATGCATGGGGGGACCGTTCAGATCAGCCAAAAAAACTGACAGGCGGATCTGAACGGTCCGCCTGTGTGAAAGGGGCCTTAGGCACTAAGTGACTTTGATTAGCACCTTAATCAGTCACAGTACTTGTGTAATTATTGTGTGTCCTGGTTTAAAGGGATGAGGTGGCAACCCTAGGTGCACAGCCGGGTGCTCACACTTGTGATGCCAGCGCCGGAGAGAGGCAGGGGAGAGAACCGAGGGCTCGGCGGCCGCATCGCTGGATCGTGGGATACGCTTTTTGTAGCTGCTGACATTTAATAAACACAAAAATGACTGTAACATTGCTTTAAGAATAAGTTAATGACATTGAGAATTAATGGCACCTTGCATGTCTGACAAAGAGCAGCGCAGTTTTCTGTGAGTCGGGAAATCGCGAAATATTTCAAGCATTCCCGATCCTCACTAGGGTGAACCTAGCCTAGACGCACGTTTACGAAACGTGCAAAAAATTCTTGCCGCACTTGAGGTGCTATTGAGTGGTAATGATATCCCAAATGCGGCAAGACAAATGCATCAAATGTGCGAATCTCCATGTGCAAGGGGCTACTTTGAAGCGTTTGTCACACATAGGGCAGCCCATTGAAATGAATGTAGTGCATCGTGCAAAAATGTGAAGCCCACCATTGCGTGTTTCCCAAATGTTAGGTGTGAATGGGGCCTCAAACTCAACCTATATGACCCCTATGGTAATGCCATCATATGTTAAATCAAAACGACTTGATATTGTAAATATAAATGTAAATTAAAGAACAAAGTATATAACTTACAAAGTTTCATATTTTAGTATAATAACCCTGGAGGTCTCCACTCCTCATCTCAAATGTCATCAACAATCGAATTTGGGACAATGCGATTTGAAGCTGGTAAATGATGGACTTTGCCCTCCATTCAGTCTGTGTCTAGACGCCGCGAGTTGGGAATAAATTATTTTTGCATGTTAAAACACAAACTTGTATCTGAAATAAGAAGATCTGGTGATCGCGTCGCCGACAATGGCGTTGCGAAAATAATATCCGATATTATCCATATTCAAATCTCCTCATCTGAATTCCCTGCGATGGATGCGTCGTACTGCGCCAGCCCAGACTCACCTATACAAATTTAAATTTTCACCTACAAAGCCGTCAATCTCGCGCTGTCGTCTGAATGAATTTGTCGTTTTACAGAAACAATGCAAAGAAAAGACTTTTATTTCAGAGAATTCTTTTTATATAAAAACGCTTTCAAGGATGTTTTTTCCATCGGGAGAGATGGAAATTTGAATCTTTGTAACAAGCTTATGACATAAAATGCTGAATGAAAAGAATGGAAAGGGCATGAAGAGGATCAGGATGATTAAATGGTCGGCGCGTGCAGAAAAATATGCACCGGTGGTAATTATTAGAGAACAAATACATGAATGAAATTACCAACCGCAGGTTTCCTGGAAGCTATACTGATCACTAAAAAGATTAATTCAATTGTTCAAGTGTAACAGGTCTCCTCTTTCTGCTGGAATTTCTGGGTTTCAACTGGAGCAATGGGGCTGCCTGTGACCAGTCAGTTCTCCTAATTGGCGCCACCTTTAATTTGTTAATCAGCATGTGGCTTAACGTTCAGTGTGTTGCTAACTTTACCACCCCCACCGGTCGCAGTGCTCACCTGCAGTCCTGTGCTTCCTGCCTGCCTCCAATCTCTAGGTATTCTGTGTCTCTAGGTACGCTTCCAATTCATGTGTCTTCTAGTGACTCCAGTGTTCCCAGTGACTCCAAGTGTGCTCTGAGTCCCTGTGTCTTCTAGTGACAACAGTGCACCCAGTGACTCTAAGTGTGCTCCCAATCCCAGTGTCTTCTAGTGACTCCAGTGTTCCCAGTGACTCCAAGTGTGCTCTGAGTCCCCATGTCTTCTAGTGACAACAGTGCACCCAGTGACTCTAAGTGTGCTCCCAATCCCTGTGTCTTCTAGTGACTCCAGTGTTCCCAGTGACTCCAAGTGTGCTCTGAGTCCCCATGTCTTCTAGTGACAACAGTGCACCCAGTGACTCTAAGTGTGCTCCCAATCCCTGTGTCTTCAAGTGACACCAGTGCACTCAGTGACTCCAAGGGCTGAGTCCCTGTGTCTTCTAGTGACACCAGTGTGCCCAGTGCCTCTAGGTGTGCTCCCAATTCCTGTGTCTTCTAGTGAATCCAGTGCACCCAGTGACTCCACATACTCTCCCAGTCCTCATGTCTTCCAGTGACTCCAGTGCCCCCAGTGACTCCACATACTCTCCCAGTCCTCATGTCTTCCAGTGACTCCAGTGCCCCCAGTGACTCTTAGCATGCTCCCAGTCCCTAGGTCTTCCAGTGATTCCAGTGCACCCAATGACTCCAAGCACTCTCAGAGTCGCTGTGTCTTCTAGTAACATCAGTGCGCCCAGTGACTCCATATGCACTCCCAGTATTTGTGTCTTCTACTGACACAGGTGCACCCGGTGACTCCAAGTATGCTCCCAGTCTCTGTCTTCTAGTCACTCCAGTGCACCCAGTGACTCTAAGTACGCTTACAGTCTCTATGTCTTCTAGTGATTCCAGTGCACCCAGTGACTGTAAGCATGCTCCCAATCACTGTGTCTTCTAGTGACACAGGTGCACCCAGTTACTCTAAGTACGTTCCCAGTCTCCATGTCTTCTACTGACTCCACTGTGCCCAGTGACTCCAAGAGCTCTCTGAGTCCCCATTTATTCTAGTGACTCCAGAATGCCCAGTTACTCCAAGCATTCCCTGAGTCCCCGAGACTTTTAGGGATTCCAGTGACTCCAAGTGCTCTCCCAGTCCATATGTCTTTAAGTGATTCCAGTGTGACTTCAACTTTTGTCCCAATCCTCATATGTTCTAGGGACTCCAGTGTGCCCGTTGACTTAAGTGCACTCCTAGTCCCTGTGTCATATACCTGTACTGACTCCAAGTGTACCCTGTGACACCAACTCCACATTTTTGTACACCATATTATCTAGTGACTTAAAGAGTACCCTGTGTGCCCTGTGACTCCAAGAGCACTCTTGTGGGTCAAGTGTTTTCAAGTTTGCCCCTTTCTGCCTTGTGTCATCTAGTGACTCCCTGTGTGTCTAGTGTCTCCAACGGTGCTTCATTTCCTGTGTCATCATGTATCTCCAAGTGTGCCTCCCTGTGCCCCATATTACTTTCTGATTTCAGGTGCATCCCTGTGAACCCCATGTGTGCCCCATGTCTCCAAGTGTGCTCTAGTGCACCAGATGTCATCTAGTGACTTCAAGTGTACCCTGTGCTGTGTCCCTCGATTGTGTTCTTGTGTGCCTGTGCCTCCATGCAGCCCCCTAATATGAGCACTGACCATTCCACACCATCCAAACATTAAAAGAAAATATTGGCATATGTTGGGTCTTAACTGTTGGCTTAACATACAAAATGGTCTTTGGACCCTAAAACAAATATCAGCTGCACCATCAAATTTGGTATTTACAATGGCTTCCTCTTATGTATATCACCTACTAATTGTCAGGGACAGTGATCCATATCCACTGAGAGAGGGACTGTCCAAATGATGCTGGAGCATATTGGGAGCTTTACTCTCACATTTTGTCCCAGGGACCTTTACTTTAAAGGGTGTCACCAGTGCATGACATTAGAGGGAGTTTCCCCAACAGGGACATAGACTTTTACAGCCTTTTTAGTTCACTTATCCTTTGCATGTGTGATCTCCTGAAATGTCTGGCACAGGGCATTGCGTTACCCCAAGCCCTGAAAGATGATGGGCAGGAAGCAGTGGTACCTAGATGGGCCGTGTAGGAGGGAGCTAAAATGGGCATGACAGTGTGATCATATATAGTTCCATATATTTACATAGTAGGTGAGGTTGAATAAAGACAATAGTCCATCCAGTTCAACCTGTGTAGGTGTGTGTGGCCGTAATCATCTCACATAGCCCTGAATGTTCTGATCCTTGAGATGTACGTCTAAGAGTCTTTTGAAAGCCACCATACTACCCGCAGAAAGCACCTCTTGTGGTAGAGAATTCCACAATCTTGTAGCCCTAACGGTAAAGAACCCCCCACGTTGCCTGAGGTTAAACGCTTCTCCTCTAATCGCATTATATGCCCTCGAGTCCTCATGCAATCCCTTCGACTGAATAGATTTTTTACTATGCCGAGATCACCATTGAGATATTTATAAATTGCTATCATGTCCCCTCTCAGGCGTCTCTTCTCCAGGGAGAATAAATCAAGTGATTGCAGACGCTCTTCATAATTAAGGTCCTCCAATCCCCTAATTAGTTTAGTTGCCCTTCTCTGGATTCTCTCCAGCTCCAACACATCCCTCCTGAGGACTGGCGACCAGAACTGGACAGAATACTCCAGATGTGGTCGGACCAGAGTTTTATAAAGTGGAAGGATTATAGTCTTATCTCTGGAATACATCCCTTTCTTTATGCATGCTAATATTCTGCTGGCTTTGGCAGCTGCCGCTTTACATTGCATGCTATTGGCTAGTCTATCATCTACCAAGACTCCCAGATCTTTCTCCATTTTTGATTCCCCCAAGGGTTCCCCCCCTAACGTGTATTTTGCTTTTATGTTTTTAGTCCCCAAGTGCAAAATCTTACACTTCTCCACATTAAACCTCATTTGCCATGTCGTTGCCCACTCTGTTATTTTGTCCAGGTCATTCTGTAGGATATCTGCTTCATGCTGTGCAGTTATTGCCAGAAGGTGAGGCAGTGACATTGAGTTTCCGGAATTTAGAGCTCTGAAATGTATGTCATCCTCCTTGAGCTTTGTGTGGTGACATAGTAATGGTATATTTATTACTTTACACATCTTTTAGAAAGTGCAACAGTTCACTCAACCCCTGTCAAAGCTGTATTTTGCAGTTTTGGATGGATTTGAGACCGTAAAATACTTTTGCCAAGTTTTTAATTGACCCCTATTGGAGAGATTGTACCTCACTTCCTGCCCCCGTGACACTAGGACAAGAAATATTTAAAAAACTCAAGTCTCTACAGATTATCAGACCTATGACAGGTCTACGGCTCAGACCATACCTGCTTTCGGGAGGACAATGCCCCTCTGGGCCGACTACGATTGTTCGTCTTGGTGCCATCAGCTTCTGCTGCGTTCTTCTCTTTAGAGCTTTTATCCCTCCATCTCTCCATGGTGCTGTCAGGGTGGCTGGGGATCGGGCTAAGAAATAAGATCCTTCCGATAAGCCCATACAGAATGGTGGCCACGAAGAGTGGGATCACGTAGAATATAGCAAAGTCTGTTAAGTAAATGGGTAGGTAGAGGTTCCGGGAGACCTTATAGCCACACTGCACTTGCTGTGTTTTGTTCACTTGAATGTCGACCAGGAAAAACCACATCATACAGTATATACAAGTGAACACCCAGACAATGGCAATGATGCGTTTGGCGCGGGACACGGTGCAGACTGTCTGGGCTTTCATTGGGTGGCAGATGGCGATGTACCTGTAACATAAAAAAAAACTGCATAAGAGTGTTGTACTCCATTGGCGGTAAGTTTGGAGGATGCGGCAGTTTAAATATCCCACATCCTGGACGTAAGTCCTGATTAATTTGTGTCTTGGGCCATGTCCTGAGATTACAGTGTCACCCTTATTTGAGTTACTTACAATTGCAGAGTTTTGCCCGTTGGAACTTTAGATGAAGCGCCACACAACCAGTAATAAAAACCTAGTACAAGTTTACATAAAGTAATCAAATAGTAAATGTGTCATGGCATCTGTGGTGACCCGGTCGCATTTTGTGAGTTCAGTCTCACTCTTCAGGGGTTGATGCACAGACATAATCTATAAAGTAAAATGATTTAAAAAAAAAAAAATATATATATATATATATATATATAAATATATATATAACATAGTAATGAACAGGGCTTTTTTCTCAGAGAATAGGTGCAGGAACTCCCTCGTTCTAATTTACTTCGTGTCTCCGCCCCCTACCCACCTCCGAACACAGACCCTTGTTTCCACCCCCTACCCAGCTCCCAGTACAGCCCCTTTTGGAGAATATAGAGCCAAGTATCATTTTATACTATGGAATTTGGTAATGATAGCAAGAAAAGTAGCAACAATAGACCCCAGCAGCAACAATAAATCTCGCAACAGCAAGCATCAATGGACTCTCCAGCAGCAAGCATCAATGGACTCTCCAGCAGCAAGCATCAATGAACCCCTCCCTAAACAGTAGATCTCTTCCAGCAACAATTAACCCCCAGTAACAAAAGATCCTCCACCAGCAACAATAGATCAGCATGCAAAAATAGATTCCCTCCAGCAACAATAGATCCCCCAGCAGCCAGCATCAGTAGACCCTCCAGCACAACCAAGAACCCTTTGCCATGGCATACATTCAGTACTGGATGTGCCGGAACTGCGTTCCCCCGCGTTCCCGCTGAAAAAAAGCCCTGGTAATGAACATGGAAATGTATCAGGTAGATTGGAATGTGGGAACCAGACTAAGGGATCCATACTCACAAAAATGCAGGATGCTGCATGCAAAAATCGCACCTGCAGCCACTGGAGAAGTCTGACCCGGGAGCTGTGAGTAAAGGTTCCAAAATAGGCTGGCAGCGCAAAACAGGACAGATGAAAAAATGGACAAACCGAACCGTCCAACATGACCTGCCAATTAAAATTAAAAATCCACTCCTTTCAGCAGATATAGGGATCCTGTGACTCACTTCTCACTCAGTTACCTAGCAATGACTGCAATTGAGAGTTTTAATTTTCCTAAAATTTAGGCAAAGATCAAGAAATGTTGGCAAAATTGTAAAGGCAGACTTTTTTTTTATCTTAATGCATACTATGCATTAGGATAAAAACAACCCCCCCCCCCCCCAGCCCCTCTAATACTTACCTGAGCCCATCTCTATCCAGCGATGTTGTAGGAGTGTCTCAGGTGCCCGGGACTTCCCTCCTCATTGGCTGAAACAGCAGCGTGGTGCAATTGGCTGCCACTACTGTCAATCAGTCAGTCAGCCAATTAGGAAAGAGAGGAGGCTGGCCCGGGTCGCAGGTCTGTGTCTAAATGGACACAGCGAGCTGTGACCTGGCTTGGGTGCCCCCATTGCTGTGAGGGAACTCGTCAGGATGGAGGGGCCAGGAGCACTGAAGAGGGACCGAAGAAAAGGAGAATTTGGGCTGCTCTGTGTAAAACCCACTCCACAGAGGAGGTAAGTATAACATGTTTGTTATTTTGTTGGGGTGTCCCTGTCAAAACACAGTAGCACAGCAGGGGGGGGGGTCGCTGTACTAACATCGGATTGTTAGTACAGCAGCTCCGACCTGAGCTGTCAACTAGTGGTGTGTATAAGGCTTTAGTTGAGAATACTGTTCTTTAAACTCCAAACTATTGTTAGAGAGACATAAACTCATGAGCTAATGTACAGTATCTCACAAAAGTGAGTACACCCCTCACATTTATGTAAATATTTTATTATATATTTTCATGTGACAACACTGAAGAAATGACACTTTGCTACAATGTAAAGTAGTGAGTGTACAGATTGTATAACAGTGTAAATTTGCTGTCCCCTCAAAACAACTCAACACACAGCCATTAATGTCTAAACCACTGGCAACAAAAGTGAGTACATCCCTAAAAGAAAATGCCCGAATTGGGCCCAATAAGTAATTTTCCCTCCCAGGTGTCATGTGACTCATTAGTGTTACAAGGTCTCAGGTGTGAATGGGGAGCAGGTGTGTTAAATTTGGTGATATCGCTCTCACTCTCTCATACTGGTCACTGGAAGTTCATCATGGCACCTGATGGCAAAGAACTCTCAGAGGAACTGAAAAAAAGAATTGTTGCACTACATAAAGTTGGCCTAGGCTATAATAAGATTGCCAAGACCCTGAAACTGAGCTGCAGCACGGTGGCCAAGACCATACAATGGCTTAACTGTACAGGTTCCACTCAGAACAGGCCTCGCCATGGTCGACCAAAGAAGTTCAGTGCACATGCTCAGGGTCATATCCAGAGGTTGTCTTTGGGAAATAGACGTATGAGTGCTGCCAGCATTGCTGCAGAGGTTGAAGGGGTGGGGGGGGGGGGGGCTAGAGGCCTGTCAGTGCTCAGACCATACACCGCACACTGCATCAAATTAGTCTGCATGGCTGTTGTCCTAGAAGGAAGCCTCTTCTAAAGATGATGCACAAGAAATCCCACAAACTGAAGAGAAGCAGACTAAGGACATGGATTACTGGAACCATGTCCTGTGGTCTGATGAGACCAAGATAAACTTATTTGGCTCAGATGATGTCAAGCGTATGTGGCGGCAATCAGGTGAGGAGTACAAAGACAAGTGTGTCTTGCCTACAGTCAAGCATGGTGGTGGGAGTGTCATGGTTTGGAGCTGCATGAGTGCTGCTGGCACTGGGGAGCGACAGTTCATTGAGGGAACCATGAATGCCAACATGTACTGTGACATACTGAAGCAGAGCATGACCCCCTCCCTTCGGAGACTGGGCCGCAGGGCAGGGCAGTATTCCAACATGATAACCCCAAACACACCTCCAAGACGACCACTGCCTTACTAATGAAGCTGAGGGTAAAGGTGATGGACTGACCAAGCATGTCTCCAGACCTAAACTCTATTAAGCAGCTGTGGGGCATCTTCAAATGGAAGGTGGAGGAGCGTAAGGTCTCTAACATCCACCAGCTCTGTGATGTCGTCATGGAGGAGTGGAAGAGGACACCAATGGCAACCCGTGAAGCTCTGGTGAACTCCATGCCCATAAGGGTTAAGGCAGTGCTGGAAAATAATGGTGGCCACACAAAATGGACACTTTGGGCCCAAATTGGACATTTTCACCTAGGGGTGTACTCACTTTTGTGGCCAGCGGTTTAGACATTAATGGTTGTCTGTTGACTTATTATGAGGGGAAAACACATTTACACTGTTATACAAGCTGTACACTCACTACTTTACATTGTAGACAAGTGTCATTTCTTCAGTGTTGTCACATGAAAAGATATAATAAAATATTAAAAAAATGTGAGGGGTGTACTTACTTTTGTGAGACTCTGTATATCTGCTACAAAGGAAAATCTTTTCTTTGCAAAAACGAATGTTGTTGTCTGATGTGGAGAATCTAAAGATCCTTGCCTGACCCATTGTTTCACAGGTCTGGTCATTGATAATACTTTCAATGCTTTCTAAGTCTTTCTTCTATCAAGGCCAGAGTGAAACAAGTATTGTATACAGGGCACCAACACATGAAATGAAAGCCTGACTGTAACTCATTCAATAATATTTAATGCAATGATTGCATTTGATGTTAAATAAACAAGCTTACAAAGCAGGAACCTTCACTTTTTGTTTGTTTTTTTTAAACTTCTGCAGTGGGCCCCCTTCCTGCCATCTTGGGGCCTCCCCACGGTGGTGGAATGCCAGGCCCGGTCGCAAGTGTGACCTTTGCAATCCTGGAAGTTCACCCACTGGTGTCAGTAGTTTTTATTTTTTGGTATTTTAATTGTATTATTTTTTATCATTTTTTTACAATGTCACTGACTATGACTCTGTCCATTCAGAAAAGGAAGGAGCTGGTAAATATTTACCAACCCCTTTCTGGATCTCTATTGCGACACATCCCCTGCAGCAGCCGGCAGGAGAGGGGAGGGAGGAGAGTGGGGGGGTTGGGGGTTTGGGGCAGCACAGTGGGAGGGGGACCAGGGGAGCACACAGGGGCCCAGAGACAGCAGAACGCAAGTGAACTGGATAGGAGGAGTGGGGGGGGGGGCAGCATACAGAGGAACCAATCTCCTCCATTTTCCTCCTGCAGCTACAGAAGGAAAAATGAGGACAGTGATTTGTCTACATGCTGCCCCCCCCCCTCCTATCCAGGTGTACAGGGGAGCCGCACAGGCCCCCTGTAGCATGGGGCCCGGTTGCAATTGCAACCCCTGTAGTTACGCCCCTGTGTTTACCCAAGGCTTAAAATAAAATATATAAATCAAAGAAAATAGCATGTATCTGATTGACTACATTATAGCATCAACACCATCTCCAACATGGTTATGGATTACCATCATTATACAGGACAAACAAAATTGGAATGTAGAGGTAGCCCAAGGGGAAGAGTCGGAGATTAAAGAGAGGAGGGAGTCGCTGGTATCTTGGGTGTCCAGCCAGGGTCTTGACCATTTGTTAAATGTTAAAATTGATTCTTGAAAAGTGAAGAACATCATCATGTCTTGTGACTGTGAATCTCCTGTGTCCTGCCATACAGAAACCTACGTCATTCCTTCTATATCTGGGTTATGGGACTTTTGTGGTCTGGGCACAGTCGTAAAAATGAGTTATTGGTGTTTTTGTCACTGCCAGAGACTTGGGCCTGAAAATGTCGATTGAACCAAATGACTCAACACACATGAGAATCCAAGGAGGAAGATACCTAAGTATGTTGAAACAAGTGCATCCGAGCTTCTATCTCCTATACAATGTCTGGGGAGCCTCAAACACACAGCACCCAGCCTGTGAGGTCTCTGTAAATAAATGTAATCCAAACAAGAAAGGAGAAAGACTGGTGCTATGGACATTGGCTAAAACATTGTTTATTTTAGCATATGAACAACAGTCAAATAAAAATCCAACGCATTTCGGCCATCAGGCCTTAATCATGGCTAGCACATAAGTGACATGAAACAGCTTAAAGCGGAGTTCCGGCCTATTTTGCAACTTTAGTGATTCCTGGAGTGCTCGCTATTCTGATCAACAATTGGGCATCTTTAATTTTTTTCGGGGGTCCCTTACCTTATTTTCAGGGCATTTTTGATTGTATTTCCTCCTTCTCCCCCCCCCTCTGTGGCCGCGGCCACCGACATCACTTCCGCCTTTGCATTGCATCCTGGGAGCTGTTTGTCATCACTCCCAGGAGGCTGGAATCAGGAAGAACTCCCAGAACACTCCCTGGAATCAGGAAGAAGGACACAGGCGATTACACTGCGGCTTCAGATGCCCACATCCAAGATGGCCGCGCCCAGACAGCGTTTCTAAAAGTAAGATTTTGGCTAAAATCCAATACTGTACACCTTGTAAGTATGAGAATAGCAGTTCTGTAAAGGGCGTTGGATTCGTATTATAGGGGTATTTTTAGTTAAAAAAAGGTATTCGAGGCCGGAAGTCTGCTTTAAATAGTGTAGACTAAATCACATGGTTAACCCCAAGGATCGCATGACCCAAAAAAAGGGGTGGTGGCAAATATCAACACATACAATAGAAGAACACTGTAAGCATACAATTTGACTGAATGTATATAAAGTCATGTATCACAAAGATAAAAAAGGAACAGCCCTAAATATACTGAAAAAGTATAATAAAAAAAGTATACTGAAAAAGTATATACCTCCAGATATCTGCTTCTATTTAAATTTATTGTGTGTGTTATAAGGTCAGCTTAGCTTCTACTTATTAAAAAATTTGTCGTTTGTGTGATGCCACACAACACATTTATTATGTGTCTATTCAATATTGGTTATGTGCACTGGTTTTGGGTTTATTCGCTGTTTTATTATTTCCAGTTCATGTTTATATAGTCTAGTCTATGTTTTAGTGTTCTAGACCCTCTGGTGGGCACTTGTTTCACATTGATACTTTGGAATTGAGCAGCGTGGCACTGATTCTATTTATTACTCTATATCTCAGTGTGGGATTTCCTGATGATGCCTATGTGGTGAAATGCATAGCGATCGGGTTGCTGCCTCTATCGTCTGGGAGTAACCATCTGACGTCACTTTGGGGAGCGGTGGAACGCACGCCAGCTGAGGAGCTGCAGTCTGGAGCGGGAGAGAGTGAGTCCCCGTTCCATCCTACAGTGACCTTACGGCATATATTTGCTAACAGGGCTGGTGCCGATCAGAACACTTTTTAATGTAACGGCAACTGCTGTAGAGTTGTTTTTTACATATGGATTTTAATAAATGGTGTTGCACTATCATTATGTTATCTGTCTTCCATGACCATTGACATCATTTATCCGAGGACCGAGGGGAGGAAGCACCCGTATTTGGATCATCCTCTAGGCCTATGAATGGTATACTAAAATCAATCTGCTATTCACATGTGTTATGGTCCCTGGGGCCTAGGGGCTCTGGTGAGTGCATTATATATACAGTATCTCACAAAAGTGAGTACGCCCCTCACATTTTTTTTAAATATTTTATTCTATCTTTTCATGTGACAACACTGAAGAAATTACACTTTGCAATATAAAGTAGTGAGTGTACAGCTTGTATAACAGTGTAAATTTGCTGTACCCTCAAAATAACTCAATACACAGCCATTAAATGTCTAAACCGCTGACAACAAAAGTGAGTACACCCCTAAGTAAAAATGTCCAAATTGGGCCCAAAGTGTCAATATTTTGTGTGGCCACCATTATTTTCCAGCACTGCCTTAACCCTCTTTGGCATGGAGCTCACCAGAGCTTCACAGGTTGCCACTGGAGTCCTCGTCCACTCCTCCATGATGACATCACACAGCTGGTGGATGATGGAGACCTTGCGCTCCTCCACCTTCTGTTTGAGGATGCCCCACAGATGCTCAATAGGGTTTAGGTCTGGAGACATTCTTGGCCAGTCCATCACCTTTACCCTCAGCTTCTTTACCAAGGCAGTGGTTGTCTTGGAGTTGTGTTTAGGGTCGTTATCATGTTGGAATACTGCCCTCTACCAGTTTCCAAAGGGAGGGGATCATGCTCTGCTTCAGTATGTCACAGTACATGTTGTCATTCATGGTTCCCTCAATGAACTGTAGCTCCCAGGCAGCACTCATGCAGCCCCAGACCATGACACTCCCACCACCATGCTTGACTGTAGGCAAGACACACTTGTCTTTGTACTCCTCACCTGGTTGCCGCCACACACACTTAACACCATCTAAATCAAATAAGTTTATCTTGGTCTCATCAGACCCCAGGACATGGTTCCAGTAATCCATGTCCTTAGTCTTCTTCTCTTCAGCAAACTGCAGGCTTGTGCATCATCTTTAGAAGAGGCTTCCTTCTGGGACGACAGCCATGCAGACCAATTTGATGCAGTGTGCGGTGTATGATCTGAGCATTGACAGGCTGACCCCCCCTACCCCTTTAACCTCTGCAGCAATGCTGGTAGCACTCATACGTCTATTTCCCAAAGACAACCTCTGGATATGACGCTGAGCACGTACACTCAACCTCTTTGGTTGACCATGACAAGGCCTGTTCTGAGTGGAACCTGTCCTGTTTAACCCTGTTTAACCCCTGTACGGTCTTGGCCACGGTGCTGCAGCTCAGTTTCAGGGTATTGGCAATCTTCTTATAGCCTAGGCCATCTTTATGTAGAGCAATAATTCTTTTTTTCAGATCCTCAGAGAGTTATTTGCCATTTGGTGCTATGTTGATCTTCAGGTGACCATTATGAGAGAGTGAGAGCGATAACACCAAATGTAACACACCTGCTCCCCATTCACACCTGAGACCTTGTCACATGACACCGGGGAGGGAAAATGGCTAATTGGGCCCAATTTGGACATTTTCACTTAGGGGTGTACTCACTTTTGTTTAGTGGTTTAGACATAAATGGCTGTGTGTTCAGTTACTTTGAGGGGACAGCAAATTTACACTGTTATACAAGCTGTACAGCAACTACTTTACATTGTAGCAAAGTGTAATTTCTTCAGTGTTGTCACATTTAAAGATATAATAAAATATTTACAAAAATGTGAGGGGTGTACTCACTTTTGTGTACCTGTTTGCTTTACTCAGTTTGAGTATGCCCTGGGAGGGCAGCTAGGCACTATAGCATTGTGTATAAGTCCTGGGGGCAACTGCATACCTGTAGGCCTGCTTGCCTTATGGGAAAGGGGCTGCTATAGGTGAAGAACACAGAAGCTAGCTATAGTATCTGACCACCTGCGTTGGGGGTAAGCTTGACACTGGCCACCAATGTAAGGGATGTTTTTCGCCCTGACACCCAATGAATTGGTATTAGCAGGGGTTCTTTGAGACCTAAACATTATTTCAAGGGTTCCTCTATGGTAAAAAGGTTGTGAAAGTCTTCTTTAACCCATTTTTTCAACCATTAACCTCAACTCAATGTAAAGACTGCCCTTAAACCCAACCCAATCCCATAATCCTAAACCTTAACCTGAAAATGGTTTAAAAAAAAAAAAACAGGATCCTAACCATTCTCTACTCCATCCTAAATTAAATAAAATGGCTTTAGATACTCTTTAACTACCACAAACCTTAGAGAAGATGTCACTGACTTTACACTTAGGAGCTTTATGCATCTTAACCACTTTACCGCTGAGTACCGGAGTACTACTGCGGCAAAGTGGCTCGTTATCGTCTGACGACGTAGACCTACGTCTCCAGACTCCTCCCCCTGCAGGCAGCGATCGCGCGCCGCCGGAGGCGCGCTCCCACTGTTTTCATTCACAGTGGGAGTCGGGCCAGGGGAGGAGCAGCGGCGATCGCCGCTGCTCTGCCCCGATCGTCGGGGAATCCAGTATGGAGATCCGCCCGCCTGTGTAAACAGAGCGGGCGGATCTCCTAAGTGACAGGGAGTGACAGATCGGAGTGTTCAGCATAGCTGAACATGCGATCTGTCCCTCACTCACTCAGTCACCTCCCCCCCCACACGTTAGTAAGCACCAGGCATACATTAACCCCTCCCTCTCCAATAAAATTAACCCCTTCCCTGCCAGTGTCATTTTTACAGTAACAGTGCATATATATAGCACTGATTACTGCAGTAATGTCACTGGTACCCCCATAAGTGTCAAAAATGTCAGTCAAGGGTCCGATCTGTCCGCCGCAATGTCGCAGTCCCGCAAAAAAAATCGCAGATCGCCGCCATTACGCGTTAAAAAAAAACCACCAAAAATGACAGAAATCTTTCCCATAGTTAGTAAACGCAATAACTTTTGCGCAAACCAATCAAAATACGCTTATTGCGATTTTTTTTTACCAAACATGGGTAGCAGAAAACAAATTGGCCAAATTGGCCAAAAATTTAAAAAAAAATTGTTTTTTACATCTTTTTTGGGGGAATTTCATATAAAAAATGTTAAAAATATTGTTATTTTTTCAAAATAAACGCTCTTTTTTTGTTTATAGCGCAAAAAGTAAAAATCGCACAGGTGATCAAATACCACCAAAAGAAAGCTCTGTTTGTGGGAAAAAAAGGACGTAAATTTCGTTTGGGTACGGCATCGCACGAACGCGCGATTGTCAGTTAAACTCGCACATCGCCGAATCGCAAAAAGTGGCCCAGACCTAAGACAGCAAAATGCTCTAGTGGTAAAGTGGTTAATTAAGTGACCTATTGAACTTTTTCTGGAGCTGATTCATCTTAACAGAAGGACTGACTTAGATGAATGCCGAAAATAAGAGTTTGCGTTCAATCCAAGTAGCATAGATATGGAATTTGATGGTCCTACAGAAGAAGGATCATTGGTGAACTAATAAAATGTAGCAATAGAAACCCATTGAAGTTACATTATATCCCAGCAACATCACTGTATCTGTGAACCATTCTATGGCTAAGTTATTTTAGAATTTTTATTCTTGCCTTTTGTTTATCATAACTACTAAACGGAAAATGTTTCACAATCTTAGCAACCATCATGGCATCACATATATTATCCATCCAACTACTGTAGATTAGAAGGGCTAATTGACAGATGTGCTTGAAAACACATTAATGTGCATTGTGTTGCTGTGCATTGTCTTGCCTTCTTAGAGACATTGCATTGTGTTTTTCTAGTATCCCATGTTCTTTCCTTGGGTGCAAGTTAAAGCGGAGTTCCGGGCTCAAAAACAACTTTGACCCATCCGCTTGCTGTAAATCCCCTAAAAAATAAATGGATACTCCCGATTCTTTTTTTCTTTACTTACCTTGATTTTGAAGAAAATATACTTACTTTCCTTCTACTTCCTCCCTCTGCGGCCGCGGCCCGCACCGTCACTTCCCGCTTGCATTTACTCCTGGGAGCTGAACGTCATCGCTCCCAGGAGTCAATGCGCCTGCACCGGCCCCACTCGTCAGTTCCGGTGCAGGCACGTCATTCCCTGCTAAACAGCTTCTGGGCATGCCCAGGACCTGTGCAGGAATGACGCGCCTGCACCGGAACTGACGAGCGGGGCCAATGCAGGGCATTCTGGGACGAAGAGGATGCAGAAGAGGACGCACTGGCTTCAGCTGCCCACACCTGAGATGGCAGCGCTGGAGAAGAAATTTTCAAGGTAAGTATTCCTTCTAGTAGGTAAGTGCAACCTGGGACAGTTCAGAGACTATCCATTATGGAATGTACTAGCCCTGACTGTCCCGGGGGGATTTTTATTTTACAAAAAATTCCGAGGCCGGAACTCCGCTTTAATGCACAAAAAAATTTCCTTTTCGTAATAAATCCTAATGTAGAAAGCTGGTGGGAACAATTCAAATGAAAAAACATGGATTTTCTCATGCCCATGAATTTGCCCATCCTGGAAAAGCCCATGAACCCAAATGGTATGAACAAGACTTCAGTGCCTAGTGCAATACATGGCTATATATGACTGCACAAGTTACTTTCAGTATTTCCAGTGTTAATTGCAGAATCCATACAAAGAGTACATACTGCTCACTGACTGGCCTGCCACTACATACTGTTCATTGACTGGCCTGCCACTGCATACTGCTCACTGACTTCCCTGCCAATACATGCTGCTCACTGACCACCCTTACTCTACATACTGCTCACTGACCACCCTTCTTCTACATACTGCTCACTGACCACCCTTCCTCTACATACTGCTCCCTGACCACCCTTCCACTGCTCACTGACTGGCCAGCCACTACATATTGCTCACTGACTGCCCTGTCGCTACATATTGCTCACTGACTGCCCTGTCACTACATACTGCTCACTGACCACCCTTCCTCTACATACTGCTCACTGACCACCCTTCCTCTACATACTGCTCACTGACCACCCTTCTTCTTCATACTGCTCACTGACCACCCTTCCTCTACATACTGCTCACTGACTGGCCAGCCACTACATATTGCTCACTGACTGCCCTGTCGCTACAGCTGCTCACTGACTGGCCAGCCAGTAATTATTGCTCACTGACTGCCCTGTCACTACATACTGCTCACTGACCACCCTTCCTCTACATACTGCTCACTGACTGGCCAGCCACTACATATTGCTCACTGACTGCCCTGTCGCTACATATTGCTCACTGACTGCCCTGTCACTACATACTGCTCACTGACCACCCTTCCTCTACATACTGCTCACTGACCACCCTTCCTCTACATACTGCTCACTGACCACCCTTCTTCTTCATACTGCTCACTGACCACCCTTCCTTTACATACTGCTCACTGACTGGCCAGCCACTACATATTGCTCACTGACTGCCCTGTCGCTACAGCTGCTCACTGACTGGCCAGCCACTAAATATTGCTCACTGACTGCCCTGTCACTACATACTGCTTACTGACCACCCTTCCTCTACATACTGCTCACTGACCACCCTTCTTCTTCATACTGCTCACTGACCACCCTTCCTCTACATACTGCTCACTGACTGGCCAGCCACTACATATTGCTCACTGACTGCCCTGTCGCTACATACTGCTCACTGACCACCCTTCCTCTACATACTGCTCACTGACTGGCCAGCCACTACATATTGCTCACTGACTGCCCTGTCGCTACATACTGCTCACTGACCACCCTTCCTCTACATACTGCTCACTGACCACCCTTCTTCTTCATACTGCTCACTGACTGGCCAGCCACTACATATTGCTCACTGACTGCCCTGTCGCTACATACTGCTCACTGACCACCCTTGCTCTACATACTGCTTGCTGACCACCCTTCCTCTACATACTGCTCACTGACCACCCTTGCTCTACATACTGCTCTGTCACTACATGCTGCTCACTGACTGCTCTAACACTACATACTGCTCACTTACTGCCCTGACACTAAATACTGCCCTACCCTGCCACTATATAATGCTCACTGACCATCCTGCCACTACATACTGCTCCCTGAACGCCCTACTACTACATACTGCTCACTGACTGCCCTGCACTTTCCAATTGCTATATACCATACACTCCACAGCTCTGCGCTGCCATTTCTTACTGCCCTGCTCTGCATACTGCTTATTGCACATTTTTATGTACTGCTTGGCAATGACACTACATTCACACCAAGCGGGACAAGGAAGGGGGGTCCTATCAGGTTGACCCTATGATTTCTAAAGGTCTCCCTAGCTGCCAGTGCTCCACTAAGGTTTACATTCTCCACCATCAGGAGCTCTGGTGAAGATAATTTGGTACTTATATTGCAATCACTTGGAGAGCCTAAATCACCTGACAGGGGGTATCATAACCGTACACAACCATAATGACCACAAACCTACCTCTCCACTGTAAAAGCTGTGATCGAGCAGGAGGAAGCATTAATCCCCAGATACTGAAAGTACGTTATGCCGAGACAGCCAGCATGACCATAAATCCATGTCCCAGCCAGACTGTCTGTAACGTTGGGCAAACCAGCCGCCACCAGGACCATTAAGTCGGCTACAGCCAAACTGACCAGATAGCAGTTGGTTGGTGTCCTCATATCACGAGTGATGAAAACCACCAGGACTACCATGATGTTACCTATTATGCCGATACCACAAATAAGAAGAACCAAGAAGACGGAGATGGCCTTGTACTCGATCATACTAAACACCACATCGTTGTTGGCCAAGGAGATGTTGGTTGGGCTGTCCACTTTACTGCCATTCTCCATCTTGGTAGGAAATGTATGCCCAAGCACTGGTTACAATGGGGTTGTCATGTCAAGCCGTTTGTGTCAAGAAGAAATGTAATTCGTGGTGACTGGAAGCCGAAGGAGTCAATGAAGCCATGAGGAGCAGATCTCTGGTCAGGCCAACAGCTGGAAAGAAGAAGAAAAAATTGAGTTTTACATTTCTATAAATTTTTTGAAAGTATTAACAGTGATATCAGTGAAGTCAGGACAGTATGTTCCATGCCAATGACCCGGTATGACATAACTGGATGACGTTCATATGCTTTGTGCACTATGCATCATAAACAATTACCATTTTTTAAATACAGTTTTCTCAATTTTTCATCCATTTAACATCTCAGTGTTGCTGATCTCCTCTAGACTTTGCCAGCCACGGGCTCCAGCATTGGCTGTATGTATGTTCTCTGAACTGGTTTCTGGTAATGACAATGGTGGACCATGCCAGATTAGTGTGTGTCAGCATGGCCACTTGTAGTCAACATCATAGAGATACAGTATGTGACATGGTGACAATGCAGAAGCACAGCTGGGAGACAGAAAGAGTGTTGGCACACTTATAACAAGAAGTGCCTGAGCAAAAATGTCAGCATGGCTATTCATACTCCCCACCATAGGGATATGTGACAGGGTGACACCACAGGAGAACAACTGGGAGACGGCAAAAAATGCTGTCACCCTATAACAGGAAGTGCCCGAGCATGCAAGGAAATTCATGCCATGATCACCAGGCAATATTTTAATGAAATCGGACGATTTAAAACAAATTTTACACACATTTGTGCATGCTCAAGGAATTTTGCACATAATTTCTCTAATAGTTTGATGATCATCAGCTTCATCTAGTGGCCAAAATGCAATATATTTTCTTAACCGGTTGCCGACCGCCGCAAGTACATATACTGCGGCGGTCAGCCCCGGCCAGGCAAAGTGACGTATATATATACGTCACTAGCCTGTCACTTGCCTGCCCCGGCTCGTTCCCTGGGAAGTCCGTGCGTGTGACCGGCGGACCCGATGTCCGCCGGTCACTCGCGATCGTCCTCCATGAAGGGAGAAAGGAAGGCGGCTGATGTAAACAAGCCGCCTGTCATTCTCCCCTGTGTAGGATTGGTGATCACAGTTCTACTATGTAGGACCGTTGATCACTATTCCTACACCAGTAGCCATGTCCAATCACAGTAAGAAGCACGCCCCTAGGGACACACCTAACCCCTCCTTTCCCAATAAACAATTGTCCAGTGAATGTTTTACAAATAGACCCTTTAGGCTCGGTTCACACTACGGCGCTCCGACTTCGGGGGCGACCTGTGAAGTCGCATGCACCGCGACTTCGGCACGACTTGCACGGACTTCATAAAATGAATGTCTATGCAAGTCGCTCCAGGTCGCCCGACTTGTGTCGCTCCTATTAGAACCGTTCCTGTACTACACTATGGGACGCGACGGTGCGTGACTTGTCAGGCTGACCAAGTCGCCTGACAAGTCGTACCAGTGTGAATGGAGACTTACTGTGCTAGGGTGACAACGCTTACTCACTGTACTTTACCTATGCAGTGTTGTCACCCTAGGACAGGAAGAGTGTTAGGACCATAGAACACCTCCCCTTCCCCCTCATCTCCATAACATGGGTGGGGTTATTTTGTAGATCTCAGGGATAACGGAAACAATGTAACCAATAAGAGTGCAGCACAAGAAGTTCTCAGCTTACAGGATTTCTAGCAGGATCAACAGATATTGTTTTTGCAAACAGATACAGCAAAACGCTTTCAGTAATGAACAATAATAATATGAGATTTTCAATGTCAGGGTTTACATAAACTCTAATACACCATGAAATATATTTTTAAATATGAGCAATGTATGTACCTTAACCAGTTCTGGACCGGAAGGATTTTCCTCCTTAATGACCAGGCCACTTTTTGCGATTCGGCACTGCGTTACTTTAACGGACAATTGCGCGGTTGTGTGATGCTGTACCCAAACAAAATTTACGTCCTTTTTCCCCCCACAAACAGAGCTTTCTTTTGGTGGTATTTGATCACCTGTGCGATTTTTTTATTTTTTGCGCTATAAACAAAAAAAGAGCGACAATTCTGACAAAAAAAACAATATTTTTCACATTCTGCTATATAACATTCCCCCCCTCCCCCCCAAAAAAAAACTAAAATCAAATTTTTTCATCATTTTAGTCCAATTTGTATTCTGCTACATATTTTTGGTAAAAAAAAAAATTGCAATAGGTGTATTTTGATTGGTTTGTGCTTAAGTTATCGCTTCTACAAACTAGGGGAAAGATTAGTTATTTTTTATTTTTTTTTTATTTTTTACTAGTAGTGGCGATCTGAGATTTTTAGCGGGACTGCGACATTGTGGCGGACAGATCTGACCCCTAACTGACATTTTTGACACTTTTGGGGGTTGGGGGGGGGGGGGGTAACCAGTGACATTACTACAGTAATCAGTGCTACAAATTTGTACTGTTACAATGACACTGGCAGGGAAGGGGTTAACCCAGGGGGTGTTTTGTAACTGTATGGGGGATGGGCTTGTGAAATGAACATAGAGACATGTGTTCCTATATAGAAGGATCACAACAAGCACTCTGTGATAATTTCAGAGAGAAGAATGGTCAGCTGTGTTTACAACAGCCGACCGCCCTTCTCTCTCAGCAGGGAGCGATCGCGGGTGTCAGGTGGCAATCTGTGCCACTGGTCCCCTTAAAAGGCATCCCCGCTCGCCCCTAGGACCGCTCCCACGAACCGATGCACAGGTACAGCGATTCGCGCAGCCGAGTGAGCCTGATTCAGTATATATGCGGCAGGCAGTCGGCAAGCGGTTAATTTACTGGTATCAGCCTCTTGTAGTCCCTGTACAGCAGGGCTGGAGTGTGAGAAGAAAGAGCAGCACAAGCAGCAAATCAGTGCATTGCTAACAAAAAGCATACTGATAGGAGGAATGAGCAGAGTGATAGAGAGATGAACTAATCGCTGTGCTGCTTCTCCTTTCACTGTCCAGTCACAGGCTGGGGGCAGGTCCAGGGAAAAGGTAGTGAGTTGAATGATGCTGGCTATCAGAACTGAGGACATCTAGTGGCAGAAAAAAGTACTGCAGGGGAAATCTCTGTATGAATATTGAATAGGTGAATAAAGGTGAATATTGCAGAAAAAGATGGTTTTGTTATTTTATCTTTTAAGGGGCGATTTATTTTTTATCTTATTATTTTATGGCTTTGGGTTTGTATAAATACTAAACAAAAGTGATCACACAATATTAAAAGAGCCACGTCGGTGGCTGTGAGGCCATGCTGGCACTTGTAGTTTCCCCAGGATGAATAGGAATGGAGTGCCGTGGCCGCTTTTACTGGTTTTTCCAGTTTTCTATTAATGTGACATTCGTTGTGACACTTCCAGGACGAGGACTTGTTACACATTTCCTCCAGAAGTCTTTGCCTTAGGCTAAAAGTCTAAAACGATGGGATTGTACATCTCTTCACGCCCACACAGAGCCGTGACCGCCGTTCCATGTACCGATCACATCTATCTATATATTATTTATCGGATGAATCATCAGCGAAGGGGGCGCCGACCTGATATTTCTCTCCTCCGTTTTTATTTCTCATAAGTAACACGGAGGATGGCGGTAACAATATTCATAAGCTGCTTCATCTCGGCTCTGGGGGGGCATTAACCAGGCTGATGCAATAAGTTATCATGGTGTACTATTCTGTATTCTGCTTTTATCTCCACAAAAACCCAAGCCAGAGGCAGCCAGAAAATTAGCATTTTAATGGGGGACTTTAGCAGTCCTTATATTGTTTTAGGTGCAGTACTAATTACCCATTTGGAAAGCAACTACAGGCAGCAAATAAGATTAAAAAAGGGTTGTCCAGCAAATCCTGCAAATGGAAAGTTTGTGCAAGTTTAGCTTTTCCCATGTGTGCTTTTAGATGGACTGCAGCCTCCTGTTATATGATACCTTCTTCTCGCTCTCTCTCTCTTACTCTCTCTCCCTTTTTAACCTCTTCAGCCCCGGAAGGTTTTACCCCCTTCATGACCAGGCCATTTAAGGGGATACAGCTCTGTGGTACATTAACTGACAATTGCGCATCTGTGCGGTGCTGTACCCAAATAAAATTGATGTCCTTTTTATTCCCACAAATAGAGCTTTCTTTTGATGACAACTCTGCATTTTTTTTTTTTTGTTTTTGGTTCTTTTTTACACTATAAAAAAAAAAAAAGACCGACAATTTTGAAAAAAATAAATAAATTATATATATATACAATTTTTTTTACTTTCTTCTATAAAACATCCAATAAAAAAATTTATATTTTTTTTTTCCCCACAATTAGAGCTTTCTTTTGTGGTATTTGATCACCTCTGCGGTTTTTATTTTTTGCGCTATAGACAAAAAAAGACTAACAATTTTGAAAAAAAAAAAAAAAGAATATATATATTTTTTACTTTTTTGCTATAAAACATCCAATAAAAAAATGTATATCCTTTTTTTCAACACACATGCAGTTTAGTTTAATGTGTGGGAATGCTATTAAGGAATTAATGGTACCATTGCAACGCGTTTCTCAGAGGGTTGGGATCATGCGTGATTTTATGCCCATTCCCCAGCCGCAGAGATGCCTAAGGCTTAGTTCAGACTTTTGCATGTCAGAAACGCGTATAAAAAAATAGAAAGATTTCCTGACATGCAGAGAAATCAACCGTTTTCAGGTGCGCCAAAGCACGTGGTGTTGCAGCACCATGCAGTTAGGTGCGCCGCATTTTTGGAAAAGAGTCTCTCGCACATTGGGCAGCCCATTTAAAAGACCTACACATGGAACACGGGAATGCACAAAAAACACGCCTGCACTTGATCGCACCTGTAGGGCTCATTTACAATTGTGGTTGGGGGGTGGTAAATATAGGCAGTTGAGCTGTGTTTTACCTTCCCCCTTAAGCTGCAAAGGTAGCTGGACGGGGATGTGCACATGCCATGGCCCCCGCAAAGATTATACCCCATGTACTGCTTCATGGCTGCTGCAAAGATGCAACTCCATGTTGAATGGCACTGCTGTCTCTGATGCGAGGGGGGCTCTGTGTGGGGGGGTCTATGATGCGGGGGGGCTCTCTGGTGTAGGGGGGCTCTAAAGTAAGGGGAGCTCTGTGTGGGGGTCTCTGAGGTAAGGGGGGATCTGTGGGGGGGTCTCTGATGTGGGGGGCTCTGATGTAAGGGGATCTCTGTTTGGGGGGGCTTGGATGTAAGGGGGGCTCTGTGTGGGGGGTCTCTGATGTAAGGGGAGCTCTGTGTGGGGGGTCTCTGATGTAAGGGGGGCTCTGTGGGAGGGGGGTCTCTGATGTAAGGGAATCTCTGTGTGGGGGGTCTCTGATGTAAGGGGAGTCTGTGTGGGGGGTCTCTGATGTAAGGGGGCTCTGATGTAAGGGAATCTCTGTGTGGGGGGCTCTGATGTAAGGGGATCTCTGTGTGGGGGGGGCTCTGATGTAAGGGGTCTCTGTGGGGGGTCTCTGATGTAAGGGGAGCTCTGTGTGGGGGGTCTCTAAATTAAGGGGGGGTCCCTGGTGTAAGAGGGGGCTCTGTGGGGGGGGCTCTGATTTAGGGGGGCTCTGATTTAACAGGGGTCTCTAATGTAGGCGGGGCTCCATGAGGGTCTTTGATGTAAAGGGGGCCTCTGTGAGGGTCTCTGATGTAAGGGGGGCTCTGTGAGGGTCTCTGATGTAAGGGGGGCTAACTTATTAGTGATCATAAAAAAGAAAAGTCAAATAAAGTGCAAAAAAGGTGCAAGAAAATGCATGCGGGGGGGGGGGGCACAGGATTAGCTCGCACAGGGCGCCTGTACACCTAAGGCCGGCCCTGAATGGCAGTAAATGGGGCCCCACCACCACTGTGCCTGCAAAACATAAAATCCTCTGAGCGTCCCATCCACAGCCATTGGTGAGCGCAGACAGCCCTCCCTCGCCAGGAACGCCTGTTTATCAGCTTCTCATGAAATCCTTGCTCTTGGCACAGTGTGTGCGGCACAGCGGTGGGTAAGAAAGCGATACGGGATTACATGGCAGGAATGGGATCTGACGGATTGTGCAGAAAGTGGTTTTGGCCTTTCTCCAGCGCGTTTGTTTCCCGTCTGCTCTCAGCGCTGACACAATCTGTCTCCTGACTTTCCAAGAAGTAAAAAGGGTGATTTTCAGTGGGCGGGCCCGTCTCCCGGCACATGGCTATCGCTCCAGATAAATATTACACACCGGCCACCCATACATGGCGAGAAAACCTTCTCCACCACCTATGGCAACAGAGCAAAGAAAAAGAAATGTGATCCTTCAAATCCCTGACAGGTCCCAATATACAGCATGTTATATCATTAAAAAGCCATCCTTGAGCTGCAGTTAGTGATTTTGCCTGCAGGCAGGGGGAAGCATTTTCACAGTCTCCCCTCCCCCAGTGATCAGTCTGCTGCAGGCAGGAGGATTCATTTCCTCAGTCTCCCCTCCCCCAGAGATCAGTCTGCTGCAGGCAGGAGAAAGCATTTCCTCAGTCTCCCCTCCCCCAGAGATCAGTCTGCTGCAGGCAGGAGAAAGCATTTCCTCAGTCTCCCCTCCCCCAGTGATCAGTCTGCTGCAGGCAGGAGAAAGCATTTTCACAGTCTCCTCACTGCAGTGATTAGTCTGCTGCAGGCAGGGAGAAGCATTTCCACGGTCTCCTCACTCCAGTGATCAGTCTGCTGCAGGCAGGGGAAACCATTTTCACAGTCTCCCCTCCCTCAGTGATTAGTCTGCTGCAGGCAGGAGGAAGCATTTCCCTAGTCTCCCCTCCACCAGTGAGCAGTTTGCTGCAGGCAGGAGGAAGCATTTCCTGAGTCTCCCCTCCCTCAGAGATCAGTCTGCTGCAGGCAAGAGGAAGTATTTCCTCAGTCTCCCCACCCACAGCGATCAGGCTGCATACTGTAACTTTGTAGCAAGTCACAAGATGACAACCTGCAGCAGGGGCTGAACAATGTCAGACATTTGTGAGCAGCCGAGAACTGCACAGGCATCAGGATTTACATAACGATGTCATCTCCTCACGCCAGTGATCAGTCTGCTGCTGGCAGGGGGAAGCATATTCACAGTCTCCCCTCCCCCAGTGAGCAGTCTGCTGCAGGCAGGAGAAAGCATTTCTTTAGTCTCCCCTCCTTACTGATCTGTCTGCTATAGGCAGGGGAAAGCTATTTCACAGTCTCCCCTCCCCCAGTGAGCAGTCTGCTGCAGGCAGGAGAAAGCATATCCTCTGTCTCCTCACTCAAGTGATCAGTCTGCTGCAGGCAGTGGAAGCCTTTCCTCAGTCTCTTCACCCCAAGTGACCAGATTCTCATGGAATGTAAATGTGTGCAAGCAGAACAAAAAGGGAGAAAGCTTGATCAGCTGAACTCTGGGCAGATATAAACATCATTAATACATCATTAGATACAAGCAGTGAAAGTAGCCAAATCTGAACTAGTATCAGCCTCCTGCAGCCCCTGTACAGCAGAACACAGACTGGGGGAGGAAGAAGCAGCACAAGGAGCCAAGTCCTTTCCTGAAGCATTGAAGCATACTGATAGGAGAGAGCAGAGAGATGAACTCATCACTGCACTGCTTCTCCTTTCACCGGCCAGTCCACAGGTGGGGGTTGAATGATGCTTGGCCATCAGACTGAGGACATCTAGTGGCAGAAATAGGTACTGAAGATGAATATTGTAGCAAAATCAAGTGTTGTTATTTTATCTTTCAATAAACGATTTGTTTTAATCTTGTTATTTTTTTTTTGGGCCTCCTTTAAGTTCTGCTTTAATTCATTTTCATACAGGAATAGGGAAATGTTTTATCTGGTGTCAGTGAACTGCGATCATTTCCTATAAACGGTGGAGGAGACTTCAGCAGCCTGCGCTGACAAGAGGGCTGATTAGTCTCCAGGTGTGAGATCTTTACATTCAATCTTACAAAGGGGAAATCCTAACGAGCGTCTGCTCTGATGTATAGATGGTTCAAGGTTCGCGCGTCACCATCTGAGATCGCCATTTATGAACACCTTCCATCTTGGAGCGCCAAGAAAATAAAATAAACCCCTTCTATTACCTCTCGTTTAATTGAAAACAATATCCTCTTCTAACAGCTGCGCAGAGGTGCAGGGCGTCTCTGCGTTCAATCGCCCTTTCTATAACGGCGAGATATTGATTTTCCCGCAGAGCCGAGGACGGCTGTGGAAACTCATCCTATAGTCTCTCTGATGACACATCGCTTCATAAATACTTTAAAAAGGCCTGAAGTGGCAGCGATTTGACGGGTCGGGCCGCCGACTACCTGCGCCTAGTGACAAGGGCGCTTAACGCACTCCGAGTTAATTATAAAACTGCGCAGCGGTCAAAGAGACGGCTACAGGGCTCATCTGTCTTCATTCCACATCCCAAATTTTCACAGCTATTGATACAGTGCGGCCGTGACAGATCTTCGCCGGTTAATTAGAGATATTTCAATTTCTGCTTTTCATCGCTCGGCGCGTAGAACTAATCGGGAAAGTTTTATTCTTTTTATTAGACGCAGACACTGAGCTCTGATATTCACTCCACCGCAGAGTCAGGATCCCGGCTTTTCCGTACTCCCACACAGGCTGTGGTTTGATAATTAAATGATATATTCACTTAGGAGCAGTCAGGGTGAGCATAGCAGTCGGCGCCCTTATCCTGGTGCAGGGAGGGAGGGGTGTTTTTTTTTGGTGTCAAATCCCCGCACAGAAAAGCAAACATAGCTCTTATGGGGTTAACTTAGGAGTCTTTTTATTAAAAAAAAAAGAAGAAAAGAATTTTACTGCATCATGGACACTAGATGGAGCTGAAAATCATAGGAAATAAAAAATGACATTTTGCACATGATACACACATTATGTTAGGACTGAGTTCGCCTGCTGGTGGCACTGTGGTGCTCTGGGTGGAAAGCTGCAGTTTTAGTGCCCACCAGCAGGTGTCTCCCAGCAGCCAGCAGGTTCCAGCGATCAGCTCCACCTAGCCACACCTGCTGGGAAGGTACTTAAAGCGGAGTTCCGGCCTCGGGGGTCAATTTGAACTAAAAATACCCCCGGGACAGTCAGGGCTAGTACATTGCATAATGGATAGCCTCTGAACTGTCCCGGGTCGCACTTACCTGTAAGAAGAAATACTTACCTTGAAAATTTCTTCTCCAGCGCTGCCATCTCAGGTGTGGGCAGCTGAAGCCACAGCGTCCCTCTTCCTGTCCTCTTCCGTGATGTCGGAGTCCCACAATGCATTGCACCAGCCCCGCTCGTCACTTTTGGTGCAGGCACGGCATCCCTGCACAGCTTCTGGGCATGCCCAGAAGCTGTTTAGCAGTGAATGCCACGCCTGCACCGGAAGTGACGAGCGGGGCCGGTGCAGGCGCATTGATTCCTGGGAGCGATGACGTTCAGCTCCCAGGAATCATCGTAAACCGGAAGTGACGGCGCGGGCCGCGGCCGCAGAGGGAGAGAGGGAGGAAGTGGAAGGAAGGTAAGTATATTTTCTTCTATAATAAGGTAAGTGACCAAAAAAAAAACTGCACTATCTATTTCTCTTTCAGGTTCCCCTTAGCAAGCGGATGGCCCAAAATCGATTTTATCGATTTTGTGGCCGGAACTACGCTTTAAGTGGCAAACGTGCTACTGTCCCTTGTCTCAGTGTTTTGGCTACTCCTGTTTGTATCCTGGGTTTTGTGCTGCTGCCTGACTCTGTAGCCATTTACTTTTGATCCTGCCCTTGCCCTTTGCCCTTGCCAAGTTGCCCTGCATCCAGTATCCTACTGCCTTCTTCCCATCCAGGTTCCCAGGTGGAGCTGAATCTGATCGCTGGAACCGGCTGGCTGCTGGGAGACACCTGCTGGTGGACACTAAAACTGCAGCTTTCTGCCCAGAGCACCACAGTGCCACCAGCAACTCAGTCCTAACACATTATTGGAATTTTACCCCAAGGTTGGGACATTCACATAGGAATTTTTTTTTTTTTTTTAAACTAGACCCCTGTCGGGGGGTTGAAGGGAATCTGTACTGACAGAAATATTGGACTGTTATTGCTGTCCTCCTGCTGCAAATGCTATATTTCTGCCTGTATCTGGCCTCAGTACTTTCTCAGTCACTGGCCTGGAATAAGCATGTAAATCAGAAAAAAAAAGCTTTGCAGCCAGAGAATGACAATGCCAGCCAGGCCACTTTGCATTCTCAGATGGCCAGATCATCAATGGCAGCCTATATATTAACAGGTGTCCCTTTGAAGGCTATGTAACCCTAACAACCCTCTCTAATTTGCTCCTTTTTGGACTGTTAGATAGCCCATTGAAAATGTTTTCTTATATCTGTTTAATAGATGCAAAAAATACCTGCTGATCCTACCAGAAATCTTGTGAGTTGATGAGTTCCTTTGCACTGTGCCTTGCTGCATTCCATGTGATAGAGATTGCAAGGACAAAAACCGGTATCAGAATAAAGCCAGCCGTAGATGGTTTGAATCTCAACCAGTCCCTGCTGAGCCGGCTGAGATTCAAACCATGCATGAACAGGCTGATTGTACCCATGTTGAGGTACAACCAGCATGTTGGATTTGTCATATGAATATTGCCAGTGACTATAGCTGCTAGCAGTAATCACTGTGTGTTCTCCCGGCTGGCCTCCTCTCCTTCAAGGGATTACCCCATCAACACTGACTGTGGTTGCAGGAAAGAAAATGGCTCCATCTATGGCTGGGTTATAGTGGTTGTAAAAGCTCAAGGTTTTTTATTCTATGCATGATTGTAAATAACCTTCTGTGTCTAGCTCCCCCCCCCCCCCCCCGGACCCCATAATACTTACCTGAGCCCCATCTCGATCCAGCGATGTGCACAAGAGTCTCTGTTCTCCTGGGACTCTCCCTCCTCATTGGCTCCAAGCCATTGGCTCCCACTGCTGTCAATCATAGCCTGTGTGCCAATGAAAAAAGAGAGGGGTGGAGCTGAGCCATGGCTCTGTATCTGAATGGGCACACAGAGCAATGGCTGGGGTGACCCCACAGCAAGCTGTTTGCTCTAGGGGCACTTGGGAGGAGGGAGGGGCCAGGAGCACCGGCAGGGAATCTAAGAAGAGGAGGATCGGGGCTGCTCTGTGCAAAACCACTTCGCAGAGCAGGTAAGCAATATGTTTATTTTTAATTAACCACTTAACGTCTAACGACGTAGACCTACGGCTGACTTTGCGTGGTTGTACCGGAGTGATGCCTCTAGCTAGAGGCATCATCCCGGTACAGTTTTTTTAGAGCCGGCGGTTGGCTTTCCGGCGGTAACGACCGATGCGGCTCGGGAGCCGCTCGATCGTTACCCCGGCGAGCGGGAGGGGAAGTCCCCGCCCTCCCGCCGCCTTCCGCGGCTTTGCCTGGGTCTCCCGTCCCACCGGGAGACCTGAGCACCCACCTGGAAGCAGCTTCGATCGGGTCTCCGATGACCTAACCTGGAGGCGGCATCCATGACGTTACATCCGGGTTACTCTGCTGCTAAAGGCGGCAAATTCAAAAAGTGACAGTATTCAAAAATGCAGTTTTCAGCGTTTTGAATACATGGAAGTGTAATGGAGGGGTATGGGGTCTTTTAGACCCTCGATCCCTCCATAAAGAGTACCTGTCACCAATGTTCCCTTTAAACTGCGCGCCTGCGCGGCAGCGCAGTCTAAATGACGGTCCCGCGCAGTACAATGTCAGACGGCGCAGCCACGCAGTGCGCCGCGAGAGCCCGCCCATTGTGTTACAATAGCGAATGAAAATTCGCTATTGTCACACGGATCCTCCTCCTGGCCAATCAGGGAGCGGGTCCTCCCGCTTCCTGATTGGCCGAAAGGCATACCACCCCCATGCCATTGGCCGAGGTCCGAGGAGGAGGCGGGAGGACTGAGAAGATGTAGGGACGCGGGTGCCGGGACTAAAGAGAAGCTGCTGTGACTCGTCGACTCGTGAGGTAAGTGCACGGGTCGTAGGTGGAAGATTTTATCATTGTTTCCTCTTCTGTATATCCAATGCAAAATTATTTACAGGTTCTGGTAAACCTCACTTCCTTACTCGGGGTTCTTGGGTATCTGTAAGATCTGACACTGGTTAAAATATTTATACAGTGCATTCTTTACTAAGAGTTCATTAAACATTTCTGTGCATTGCTATGTTCAGTATATTATACACACTTGCTGTGTGGTGTTGCAAACGGTTTCTACACTGGTGGGTGAGCCAGTGCTCCCATCACCTTTTTTAACATTTGGGAATTAGCGAAGGCTTTTTTTTTTTTTTCTATGGTAAATACACCAGTGGTTTTCCAAAAATAGTTTGTTGCCAGCATGTGCTGCTTTGGCTGGAGCTTACACAAGGCTGCAAATTGTCTCCCCACCCCCTGGGAGGGCACTAGGCCGATTGCCAAGCTCCAGGGTTGTAACACGCACCTCCATACCCAGAAGTACTGCACTTATCTGATGTTCAAATACTCTTCTCCCATCTATCGATCTGTACACTTTTAAAGTCCATACATCAGTCCCCATAGTTTGAGTAGCAGCAAAATTCTGCCAATAGCTAGCAGTCATTGGTCAAAACTGTCATAGGATGGCACTAGACCAATCACCAGGGATGTCACCTGCACCTTCATACCCAGAATTACTAGGTTTTTTCTTCACTCCTGTCAGCTAAATGGAGCAGTGGGGATTCGGGGGGGGGGGGGGGGCTGGGACGGGACGCTGGCATCTCTGCATTGATTGGGGGCAATGCTGTGGGCACTCTGCAATGTATTGGGGCATTGCTGTGGTACTCTGCAATGTATTGGGGCATTGCTGTGGTACTCTGCAATGTATTGGGGGCATTGCTGTGGTACTCTGCAATTTATTGGGGGCACGCTGGTCACTCTGCATTGACATCCCCCCATTGCTCAGTCTAAAGTTTGGCGCTCAGAAATTTTTTTATTTGCTCAGCACAGTAAAAAATTAGAGGGAACATTGCCTGTCACTGCATATTGCTGTCACAAGGGATGTATATTTACATTGCTTGTGACAGCAATAAAAGTGATCAGATTTTTTTTTTTTAAAAAAACCTGTGTTAAAATGAAAAAAAATATAATAAAATAAATAGGAAAAAAATAATTCAGCCGCCCCCGTCGCCGTATATGGAAGTCGCGCCGCAAATTAAATCGCTGTTCAATACCACACATGTGAGGTATCGCCGCTATCGCCAGAGCGTGAGTAATAATTAGAAAAAAAGAGCTACACTCTAACTCTAAACTGGTAACCGTTAAACATTTTTAAAGCGTCACCTATGGAGATTTTTATTGACTGTAGTTTGTCGCCATTCCGCAGGTGTGCGCAATTTTAAACCGTAACATGTTGGGTATCTATTTACTCAGCGTGACATCATCTTTCCCAATATACAAAAAAATTGGGCTAACTTTGCTGTTTAGTTTTTTTAAATGCAGTGAAATGTGAGTTTTCGTAATTTTTCCAAAAAAATGGTGTTTGAAAGACCGCTGCGCACATACCACGTGACAAAAAATATTGCAATGACCGCCATTTTATTCTCCAGAGTCTTTGCTAAAAAATATATATAATGTTTGGTGGTTTTAAGTAATTTTCTAGCAAAAAATACTGATTTAAACTTGTAAACAAAAAGTAAAAATAGGCTTAGTGGTAAAGTGGTTAAAAAAAACACTTTAACCACTTGCCGACCGCCGCACGACTATTTACTGCGGCGGTCAGCCCCTCACAGGCAGAGTGACGTAGGTCTACGTCGCTAGCCTGTGAGGGTCTAGGGAGCGAGCGCGCGCCCCCGGAGGCGCGCTCCCGCTTCCGAGTGGTCACGGACCCCCCCGTGCGTGTGACCGGTGGACCCGATGTCTGCCGGTCACTCGGCGATCGTCGGGGGAGAGGGAGAAAGTCAGGCGGCTAATGTATACAAGCAGCCTGTCATTCTCTCCGGTGTATGAATGATGATCATACGGTTCTACTATGTAGAACCGTTGATCACTGTTCATACATCTGAAGCCACAGCCAATCACAGTTAGAATCACGCCCCTAGGGACACACATAGCCCCTCCCTCTCAAAAAAAAGTTAACCCCTTCACTGCCAATGTAATTTTACAGTAACAGTGCATGTATATAGCACTGATTACTGTAGAAATGTCACTGGTAACCCCAAAAGTGTCAAAAATGTCAGTCAAGGGTCCGATCTGTCTGCCGCAATGTCGCAGTACCGCAAAAAAAAAGCAGATCGCCGCCATTACTCGTTAAAAAAAAACAACAAAAATCTTTCCCTTTGTTAGTAAATGCGATAACTTTTGCGCAAACCAATCAAAATACGCTTTTTGCGATTTTTTTTTTTACCAAACATATGTAGCATAAAACAAATTGGCAGAAAATGTTAAAAAATTTTGATTTTTACATTTTTTTTTGGGAATTTCATATAAAAAAATGTGAAAAATATTGTTATTTTTGCAAAATTGACGCTCTTTTTTTGTTTATAGCACATGATCAAAAAATCGCACAGGTGATCAAATACCACCAAAAGAAAAAAAGGACGTCAAATTTGTTTGGGTACAGCGTCGCACGACTGCGCAATTGTCCGTTAAAGTCACGCAGTGCTGAATCGCAATATACCCCCTGGTCTTTTAGCAGCCAAATCCTCCGGGGGCTTAAGTGGTTAAGGGAATTAGGTGGAGGGGGCGTTGTTCCAGGACTGCCCAGTGCTCTTCCTTCTCACATAATCTATTCACAGGTGACTTTTAGCCCACGTTCACCCTGAGGGCGGGTTAAAATTCAGCTGAACTCGCACGATTTCAAACCCGCATGTTTTTGCGGGTTCGGGGGCCATTTGACAGACATCTGTGTGGGGGAATATTTTTGTGTTGGAAGGGGGAATCATTTGCTGACACATGATGCTCATACATTTTTTTTTGGGGGGGGGGGGGTGCAGTTTGGCATGTTCATCTTGGGCTCTAGATGACCTTGTCCCAGCACTGTTTGTTAGGTGCACACTCACTGTTGCTGCCCCCGGAGCACCAGCTGCATACATTTTTACATTTTGAAAAATAAGCCCATACACAGTGGCGTAGCGTGGGGGGTGCAGGGGGGGCGGGCCGCACCGGGCGCAACATCTGGGGGGGCGCATCCGCAGTGTCACTCTGTCTGTCTGACTATGACATACACAGTTCACACACTGTCTGTGGCTGCCTCCATCTTTAGGCTGGGAGATGTCCAGCGTGGCCGCCCTATGCCTGAAAATGGCGGGTCGGGGCGGGGAGGGGCTGGACTGTGCCTCACCTGTCATTGGTGTAGGGTGGAGTGGCATTGCAAACCAAGCCCTGCGTATGCCGCCTCTCCTCACTGCTCAGTCAGTTTAGCAGTGAGTGAGTCAGCAGCCTGGCGCTGTCACAGAGTGGGTTTTTTTTTTAATCACCTGATTAGAGCCAGAGGCTCTAATAGGCTTCAAAAAAGGGTGGACCGGGGCGCAGAGCAGTGCGCCCCGAGCCCACCCATTGTGTGACGATAGCGAATGAAAATTCGCTATTGTCACATGGATCCTCCTCCTGGCCAATAAGGAAGCGGGTCCGAGACCCGTTCCTGATTGGCCCAAAAGGAGGAGGCGGGAGGACTCGAGATAACGCGGGGAACTGAGGAGAAGCCGCCGCTGCAGGTAAGTCTCTTTGCATTGAAGGGGGCACGCTGGTCTGTCAGCATTGAAAGGGGGCATGCTGGTCACTCTGCATTGAAAGGGGGCACACTGGTCTCTCTGCATTGAATGGGGGCACACTGGTCATTCTGCATTGAAAGGAGGCACGCTGGTCTCTCTGCATTGAAAGGGGGCACGCTGGTCTCTCTGCCTTGAAAAGGGGCACGCTGGTCTCTCTGCATTGAAAAGGGGCACGCTGGTCTCACTGCATTGAAAGGGGGCACACTGGTCATTCTGCATTGAAAGGGGGCACGCTGGTCACTCTGCATTAAAAGGGGGCACGCTGGTCATTCTGCATTGAATGGGGGCATGCTGGTCTCTCTGCATTGAATGGGGGCACGCTGGTCATTCTGCATTGAATGGGGGCACGCTGGTCTTTCTGCATTAAATGGGGGCACGCTGGTCATTCTGCATTGAAAGGGGGCACGCTGGTATCTCTGCATTGAAAGGGGGCATGCTGGTCATTCTGCATTGAAAGGGGGCACGCTGGTCATTCTGCATTGAAAGGGGGCGCGCTGGTCTCTCTGCATTGAATGGGGGCAAGCTGGTCTCTCTGCATTGAAAGGGGGCACGCTGGTCATTCTGCATTGAAAGGGGGCACGCTGGTCATTCTGCATTGAAAGGGGGCACGCTGGTCTCTCTGCATTGAAAGGGGGCACGCTGGTCATTCTGCATTGAAAGGGGGCACGCTGGTCATTCTGCAGTGAAAGGGGGCATGCTAGTCTCTCTGCATTGAAAGGGGGCACGCTGCTCATTCTGCATTGAAAGGGGACTCGCTGGTCTCTCTGCATTAAAAGGGGGCACGCTGGTCATTCAAACTTGTATTTAGATGCATTTTACTTTAATTACATCAGTATTTTTATAACAAACAATACATGTGTTTAGGGGGTAAGGGTTTCTTTAACTAATCTAGTGGAAGAGACTCGAGTGCTAAAATCCCGCGGGTTAGGGGGCGCAAATTACTTGCCTTGCCCCGGGTGCTGACAACCCACGCTACACCACTGCCCATACATGTGCATATCTTAACATGAGGGCATACTAGCTCATTATGCCTTTGTCCTGCAGGTTTTGTTCTTTTGTTTTTTCGGTGAGGATACAACCGCTTTAACCAATAAACATTTCTAAAAAGGAGAGATATGAATGTTTGTACTAGGCGTTCCTCAATGCCCACCCCAGAGGAACAGAGTTTGGAATTACGACCTTGCTGTTGGAGCATCCAGAACAATTGGATTGTTAGTGTGTTATAGCTCATTTAGAGAGTAGTCTTTATCAACCAGGGTTTTATGAAACCCTGGCATTCCTTCGGAGGTTTCTAAGGGTTTCTTGATCAGTAAGCAGATTAATTGCCCATCTGATTGTGTCTACTTACTGTAATTCCATTGCTGACATCACTCAGCAGAGATAGCAACATGGAAGCCTCTACTCTCGCCGCCTAATTTAGTACCACTGAGCCCAATGATCTTTTTAGCTATCTGTTAAGAAGGAGAGCATTCCTCCTATTAACCACCAATGTGTGGGGCATTCTTTCCACTGACTTGTAATGTAACCAGGCACACCTCCCTCTGACCACCAAGTACCTAAATAAAGTAAATTGCAACGGGGTCCTTCTGTCACTGTCCAATCTTCTGTCAATGTAGGAAGCCCTTTATCACTGACCACCAACGTAAGCGGGCGTCTCTCCTGATGATCACACTAATATACTAAGATAAAATATTTTTACTTTCGTTCTCCAATGGCTGAAAGTTATTTCAAGGGTTGCTCTGGGAATAAAAGGTTTGCACCCACTGCTGTCTCAGCCAATGAGGAGGAAGAATCCCAGGATTTCGTGGCTCTCGTGCAACATCGCTGGATTCAGATGGGGCTCAGGTAAGTATTAGGAGGGGCTGCTGCACACAGAAGGTTTTTATCTTAATGCATTCTACCTTCTACCTTTATAACCACTTTAGGGTAAAAAACCGTGAGGCTTTAGAATCATTTTAGCAAATGGACCAGAAATCACGCATGCTGCATTTTTAGCAGAACAGCCCATACAGCTAAGAGTTGCTGCTCTTTGCGCTGGGACACATGCCTGTTAGCATGGTGCATTGAGGTGTAAAAGCTTAGCAAAAGCCTTTCTGAGGTTCTAGACCCTATCCAAAGGTATTATAAAAAAATAAAAATACAATCCATTGGAGGAATTATCCTCTGCTTACATAGAAACAGCACATGGAGGGCAATGGCAACCAATAGAATTGGCTCCACAGCACTTAAGCAAACCAAACAAAGCGGGACCAATCATACTCACGCAGACACCTAATTGGATAATTTATTAGATAATCCACCCATAATCACAGCAATGGATGCAAAGCCATAAATCCCACAATGCATTTCACAGCAACAGTGATCTTAGTCATGCTCCTCCTGGGCGGGAGATTGGGAGGGGCTCAGGAAGTCACACCCATTGTGCAGTTGAAGAGCGTTAGATGCTGTTTTTTATTTTGAGCATTCATAAAAAATCCAGACACACACACACACACACACACCACACACACACCCACACACACCCCACACACACCACACACCCACACACACCATACACACACACACACCCCACACACACCACACACACACCCACACACACCCACACACACCATACACACACCCACACACACACCACACACCCACACACACCCCACACACACCACACACACACCACACACCCACACACACCCACACACACCATACACACACACACACCCCACACACACCACACACCCACACACACCCACACACACCACACACACACACCACACACACCCACACACACCCCACACACACCACACACACACCACACACACACCCACACACCATACACACACACACACCATACACCCACACACACCATACACACACACCCCACACACACCACACACACACACACACCACACACACCACACACACACACCCCAGACACACCACACACACACACACACACCCCACACACACCCCATACACACACACAAACCACACACACCACACACACACACCACACACACCCCATGCACACACACACACACACACACACACACACCCCCCACACACCACATACACACACACCACACACACACCCACACACACACACCCATACACACACACACACACACACCCCCCCCCCACACACACACACACCCCACCCCACACCACACACACACATCCAATACACACACACCCCACACACACACACCACACACACACCACACCCCCCCCCCCCCACACACACACACACACAAGATGATGGGAACATTAATAAAAATCTTCACAGAATGGAAACCACGGATTCCCATGGATAGCACCTTGCACCTTTTTTTCTGCTGTCATCTTTTTACCTTTATTTATAATGCACATTTGCATTTTTTTTTTCCAAATTCAGAGTACATAATTAGCACCGTGCCATATTTATCTTTAGCCCGCCCACCTTTCAGCCTTATTGAGTAACAGCACTTGACTCCAGGGCACAGCCTGATGACATCACCACCTTAAGTGATCAATCATGTCCTCTCATTGCTGTATCTAATAGGTCTAATGGCCAAGTCTGGACTAAGATGGAAGAATGGGGGCTATCGATAGCACTCTGGTCCTGGCTACAGTTCCTAGCAGGTTTCCCTTTGCATGGAGAGTACACGTTTGCGATTTTCTACACCCACGACCTGAAAATATACTGCTGGTTCATTCAGTAATATGTTTCCATGGTAGTAATGGCGCAGTGCTTCTGTACACCACTGTGGCCTATGTCAGTTACATAAATAGATGACTAATAACCAGTGACTACCATCAGAAGGCCATGCATTGTGGTCGAGGTGTCACTGAGTCAGATTGTGATTAGTTAGGATTAGAGTCGGATACTTTTTTCTGAGTAATCTTTTATCATGGACAGTCTGTCTATACTAGTAGAGTATCCTTATCACAGGAGTCTCCTGACTGTTCACAAACTGGTGTCCCCACCCCTCCCACGCCAGGTTTGAGCAGATCACCAAATTTACAGTAAAATCCCTGAAGAAGTGAGGCAAATTAAGACCCCTTGAAACGCGTTGGAAGTTTTGAACCAGTTTTTTATTTTGCAAATGAAAAAATAAAACTTAATGTCTTCTCTTCAGTCTTGCACAGCTGTGAAGGCTCCTTTCCTGGACTGAAATTGCTTACTCTGATTTCACTGCACACTGTGAGCTTCTCAGAATGTGCATTAGAAGCTGCAGCAAGTCAGATAGAGCCCCCCCTCATTTCCTGGCTGGAGGACATCTAGTCTTTTCCACCCCAGACTGACTGTCCCTGGCCCTGTCATTCATTGGATTTTGGTGCTTTCAATCATGGAAACTCAGCATCGCATGTGGGTGGTCTGCATGCAAACACAGCCTGCCAAGGAACCCTATTCCTCCAGATTGACACCCACCCATTAAGGAATTTCTACATTTGCATAACTCCTCCCACTGTTTGCATCAGGACTGAGGGCTCTTGAGAGTGGTACAGAGACAGGGTGCTGGGATGTTTTCAGGAAAATGTGTACAGCCCCCTGATGACCCCTCCCACCAGCTATGATCGGTCTGTATTGCATAGAAAAGCGCAGAGACCCAGTGATGACATCATTGGATCTAGAATAGGGCATGTCATGAAAATGGATAGATTTTAAATGTCACTACCATGTTGATGGGGTGTGTGTGTGTGTGTTGGGGGGGGGGGGGGTCAGAAAGATATAAGCAGATAGAACCTAAGCTTTAAATAGAAGAATACTAAACATAGGATGTCTAAATCAACAATGGAGAAGGTGGGGGGGGGGGGGCATGCTACTATGAAAAGGAATGTGATTCCCCACAATGAACCTGGCTATGCTCAGGCTAGCAGCTGCTAACAGGATCTTTCAGAATGGCAGCATGGCATGGTCCCTCCACAGGTAGGAAGAGTCATAGAATGAATCACATTCCAGCATCATCTCCATCCTTTGTTACCCCAAATCTGAATGCAACACTGAGGGGGGGAGGCCAGTGCCTTTCCCTGCCGGCTCGGCTCATTGTAAATCCATCTACAATGTATTTTATCACAGCCAGAGCTCAGAACAATCCAGCCTTTATTTTCCTCTGACAAGCCAAGCTCAGAGAAGATGAGAGTTAATGGCAAAAATAATTGTCGGCTCCAGACCTGTTTTCCTCTGCAAACCTCTCTCCCCCCGTGCAGAGAGGCAATCTGAGGATGGTGGGTTTGCAAAAAATGGGGAAAAAAAAAAAAAAAAAGCAAAATCAAACACAATATAAATTAAAAAAAAAAAAGCATTCCTTCCAAAGCACAGCGAGGGAAGCATTGCAAAATAAAGTCCACTTACACAGCCAGAGACACCAGAGGCAATGACAGTATAAACTGCCAAATAGTGACCCAATCCAATCAGAATACTCAGAGTTCATGGACATTGTCACAAAGTACAGTCCTGGGAACCTACAGAGGAACCTGGACAGAATCTATAGAACTGTCTCTCTGATAGTATAAATGTATAGTATGAATATATCTATAATGCCATACATTGACGTGTAAATTAATGTAAATGCCATAAATGGTATAAATCTATCTATAATGCCATAAATAGTATACATCTATCTATAGTGCCATATATAGTATATAAATGTATTACTAATGTCAAACATGGGATATAAATGTATCTATAATGCTAAACATGAGATATAAATGTATCCATAATGCCAAACCTGGGATATAAATGTATCAATAATGCTATACAAGGGATATAAATGTATCTATAGTGCCAAACATGGGATATAAGTGTATCTATAATGCTATACATGGGATATAAGTGTATCTATAATGGCATACATAATATATATATATATATATATATATATATATACATATATATATATATATATATATATATATATATATATATATATATATATATATATACATAATACGGTATGCAGTTTGTACACTATACAATACATAGTATACAAATGTACCTACAATCGTATAAATGTATCTATAATGCGATATATAGTATTTAAATGTATCTATAATGTCAATACATGCTATTTAAATGTATCTACAATGCAATACACAGTATACAAATGTCTATAATAGTATCAATGTATTTATAATGTCATATATAATCTCTAAATGCAACTACAATATGTATCTGTTTTAGTATAAGTTGATCTATAATGCCATACCTAGTATATTAATGTATCTATAATGCAACACATAGCATACAAATGTATCTAAAATAGTAAAAAAAAAGTGCAACTTCAGTACCATACATAGTATGACTATATCCATAATACCATAAATAGTATAGTATCATATATATATATAATGTCATACAGAGTATATAAATGTATCTATAATGTGATACATAGTGTACAAATATATCTATAATAGCATAAAATGCACCTATAATGCCCATGCATAGTATATAAACGTATCTATAATAGTATAAATGTATTGATAGTACCATACATAGCATACATAGTATAATAATGTACCTATAATAGTATATATGTATCTGTATTGCCCATACATAGTATAATAATGTACCTATAATAGTATATATGTATCTGTATTGCCCATACATAGTATAATAATGTACCTATGATATGTACATATGTATCTGTATTGCCCATACATATTATATGAATGTATTTGTAATACCACAAAACGTATATAAATGTACCTTTAATAGTATAAATGTATCTATTATGCCATATATAGTATATGAATTCAACTACAATACCAAAAATAGCATAAATATAATCATAATGCCATAAATAGTATAAATGTAACTATAAAGTCATGTATATATATATATATATATCTAATAATATAAACGTATCTGTAATGCCATAAGTAGTATATAAATGTATTCACAATAATATAAATGTATCTACAATGCTAAAACTACTATATGAATGTATCCATAATAGCATAGAGAGTATAAATGTATTGAATAGCCCATGAACTGAAGAGTGATTGATTCCAGGTGCACAGTTGTAGTGTGAATTCCCATTGCTGCGCTGTATTTTGGATCACATAGATGATGACAATGTACAAAATAAAGTTTTTTTCCCTTCTTATACATGTGAGTTTATTTAATTGCAAAGCTGTAAGGATGAACTGATCCCCAACCTTTGTATCTGGGGAGGAAGGGGGTTGCTCTATCCCCTAGACATCTCAGAGTCCCAGCTTGGAGAGGGAAGCCTGGTGCAGAAATAAATATAGGAAAGTTGGGTGTCACTCACCTGTAGGTGGATGATGCTGCTGGGAGATGGTCCCTCTCCTCTCTTCTCTTCTTCTCTCCTCTCTTCTCCTGTCTGTCCTCTCCAGCTGATGCTACTGCCAGTTATAAAGGGGCTCCTCACTCTTCTGCAGCCTATGAGAGCTCAGAGCCCCTCCCCAGCCCGGGTCACCAGCACAGATACCAGGGAGGGAATGGGAGTGAAGGGGGGCAAACTGTACAGACTATATGAACCTGCCCCTACATCAGATCCCCACACAGAGCACAGGGAACATTCTGCAGGGACAGTTCTATCACCATCATGCAATGAATAGGACCCCTTGATGGCACATACAGAATCTGCCAGTCTCAGCTTTACAGGGAGGATGGAGAACTCCCACAAGAGGTTCTGCAGCAGTTGTTTCTGAATCTCTCAGCTGTACCTGGCTTCTTACAAAAACCTCTACCTGCCCATGTGCTGTGGAAGCTCCATAATATAATATTACTGGATTTCTGTGGCTGCTGTCCATGGTGCTAAACTGTCATCGGGATTCAGGAAAGCTCAGCAAGAAAGAGACAGGTCCCCTTAGATTGTCAGCTCCTTTTCTGTACTCTGTGTATTTTACCCTTATTCCTCCCATTAACCCTTTCCTTCCTTAGTGCTGCCTGACAATCTGTAGGCAAGGATGTGAGTTGAAGCTCAATGATTTTCCAGCCCCCGGAGGAAGGAAAAACTCTCCAGCACTAGGGGGCGCCACACCCCAGATAGATTATTATTATTATTCACAGTTCTGGCTGCCAATGCCATTCATGAAATGCTTTGGCTGTGCCTTGGGACTCTAACATACTGTCAGTGCTGATATCAGTGCCAGCTACTGTTTCTTGCAGTGAGATAGAACCCACAAAAACAAAAAAAATGCTATTTTTAAAGAGGAATTTAACAAATACATTTTTCTGATCTAGGACCATTTTATTTCGGAAAAACAGCCCTTCAGCAGAGAGACATGAATGAATGTAATATCACAAGACTTGTGGTATCATAGTATTTTATAGGGGGGATTTTTGGTTTCTTTTGTTTCGCTGTACCATGACCCTAAGGCATGGGTGCTCAATGTGTGGCCCTCCAGCGGTTGCAGAGCTACAAGTCCCATTATACCTCTGCCTTTGGGAGTCCTGCTTGTAACTGTCAGCCTTGCAATGCCTCATGAGACCTGTAGTTCTCCAACAGCTGGAGGGCCACAGGTTGAGCACCCATGCCCTAAGGCAGCCTATCTCAACCTTTTCAACACAGAGGAACCCTTAAAAAAAATGTCAGGTCTCAGGGAACCCCTGCTAAAAATGACTATATTTACAACTCTTGATACATTTGTGTCAGTGTTAATTTTGGCAGCAAATTTCAATTTAGTTTTAGTCTTAGTCTTAGGACTAAAATGGCATTTTAGTTTTACTCCCATTTTAGTCTTCTGCAAGTGTTTTAGTTTTAGTCGTATTTAGTCGACTAAAACTTCAGTACATTTTAGTCGACTATAACTCATTTTAGTCATCTATAATTGAATGGGTGTAGTTCAATTGTAATTTGTAATGCATTATTTAAGCATTTCTCTACAATTTACAAACTCATTATATACTACTGCTGGTCCTGGAGTGAAAAATCTAATATGTTATTTTTTATGCTATTAAGCTTTGAGCAAGCAACCAGTGTTAATTTTGGCAGCAAATTTCGATTTAGTTTTAGTTATAGTCTTTTGACTAAAATGCCATTTTAGTTTTAGTTTTAGTCGTATTTTAGTCATCTGAATTGTTTTAGTTTTAGTCGTATTTTAGTCGACTAAAATTGTGTTAATTTAGTCGACGAAAACATTTTAGTCGGTTTTAGTCGACTAAATTAACACTGATTTGTGTGATGGTTAGTGGGATGAATGCTCCTAACATTTGTGGACATTGGGAGGAATTACCTTCTTTCAGATAGGTAAAAAGATCAATGGTGTCTGGGGGAACTTATCTGAGAGGCAGAAACTGCTTATTGCTCAAGGAACCCCTAGCAACCTCAGGAGGAACCTTAGGATTCCACGGAACCCTGGTTGAGAACCACTGCCCTAAGGCCTTACACACACTGGGTGTGGATGAGATTCTAACTTTTTGGTGCGTTTGGAAGGCAGAGGCACACCGTCCTACTCAGCTGCCTGGTAAACCCTATGAGAGGCTGAAAGCTGTTGTGGCTTGATGAGGCTGAATGGTACATTGAGTGGTATTAATGTTTAGAGCAGGGATGAACTCCTGAAATGCAAGCAGTCTGTGTACCAGGCATTTGTTCCTCTGAAAAGTTCCTCAACTCCTCTACAGGGGGTCTCACTACTTTCTAAACAAAGGGCCATTTTACTGTCATTCAGTCTTTGGGGGGCCAGACTGTGGCCAGTGGGAGTAGAAATGCCCCAGTGTCAGTGGCAGGAATAATGTCCCATTATTGGTTTTAGTGGGAGAAATAGTGCCCCACTGATGGGGTCAGTAAGAGGAATAGTGTCCTATCATTAGTTTCAGTGGAAGAAAAGGTGCCCCCATCAATAGTATCAGAGGGTAGAATAGTGCCCCATTATTGGTGTCAGTTGAAGGAATAGGTAGGCAAAGAGCCAAATTCAGCCCCTGGGCCACAGTTTGGAGATCACTGCTCTAGACTCATAAGCCCATCACCATACAATCCAAAACAGTATTTCTCCTGCGCTTAAAGTGATTGTAAAGTCTAGTTTAAAAAAAAATAAAATAAATAACAAACATGTTATATTTACCACCTACCTATGCAATTGGTTTTGCACAGAGTGGCCCAGATCCTCCTCTTCTTGTGTCCCTCATTGCCGCTCCTGGCCCCTCCCTCCTGATCAGTGCCCCCACAGCAAGAAGCTTGCTGTGGGGGGCACCTGAGCAGAGCTGCAGCTCCGTTTGTCTATTCAGACACGGAGTTACCAATCGACCCCGCCCCCTCTCTCGCCTGATTGGCTAACTGACTTTATGTGACAGCCACGGAAGCCAGCGGTGCCGCGGCAGTGTCTCAGCCAATCAGGAGGGAGAGTTCCTGGATGGCCCGGGGGACTCATGGATATCGTTGGATACAGATGGGGCTCAGGTAAGTATTAGGGGTGCTGGGGAGGCTGCTACACCCAGAAGGTATTTTTATCTTAATGCATAGAATGCATTAAGATAAAAAAACCTTCTGCCTTTACAACTCTTTTAAGTGGTGTGTGTAAAGATGGGTGGCATTTGCGATCCTTGATGTTACAACCTAGGTCTTTCTGCTCCCGCAGGACCATGGGTATCAAAGCATACTGCAAAACAACAACAAGAGAAGGGCGCACCGGCCTCGTGCATTACCACTATAAATGTTTATTAAAATAAAAGAACAGAATACATTATACTCACAAACACATGATGTACACACGCACATGAATAAATGTGGAACAAGAGACCTGGTGGCAGTGGCGGAACTACCAGGGTCACAGCAGTCGCACTTTCAACTGGGCCCTGGAATTTCCGCCACTGTGGGGGGCCCGATGTTCCTCTCCTGTTTTTCCCGCTCCGCTGTGAGGGGCCAGCCCACCCATTCCTCTCCTGCTCCACCGTGAGGGACCCGCCTGCCAGTTCTGGCTCTGTCCCACCCATGTACTCGTTCGTTTTACTGTTGGATGAGGAGGCGTCCGCCCGCTGGCCGCTGAGTGGAGGCTGAGCAGTGACTAACCCTTAACTATGCCATAGTAGGGAGGCGGACACTGAATGGCTAAAAGGGAGGCATCAGCTGAGCAGCTGACAACCAATGGAATGAAGGGGGAGGAGCTCTTCCTTCTGCGAGGAGACCCTATGACACAGAGGTATCCCTGGAGGCACGCAACTGACTGAGTAAGTGATTAACTACAAGTTGTCAATGCAACTGATCCCATCCTCCACCACCGCTACCTCCTATTGATCCTAACCACCCCCCCTCCCCACCACCACCACAGATCTCATCCCTTTTCCCCCCATCACCCCTGTCGCCGAGGTAATGGGATATGGAAAGGGTTGAGATCTGTGGTGGGGGTGGGGTGGGTAAGAGGTGGGTAAGAGGTGGGGGTGGGGTGGTAAGAGGCAGCGGTGGTGGTGGGGGAGGATGGCACCACCGCTGCCACAGATCCCACCCCCCTCACCACCACCGCTGCCACAGATCCTATCCCCCACCACCACCGCTACCACTGATCCCACCCCCCTTACCACCATTGACACGGATCCCACCCCCCTTCCACCACCACTACTGCACTTAGGTGGATGTAAGGGAGCACTCTGGAGGCATTAAAGGGACACTCTGGAGATTCTGTTTTATTACCTCCAGAGTGCCCACTTAAATCTTCCAGAGTGCTTTCTTACATCCTCTAAAATGCCCCCTGGTAATAGTAAGGTCAGTGGCAGAGCTACCAGGGTCTCAAAGGTCGCACTTGGGCCCTGGTGTTCCACCACTATGTGGGGGGCCTCAAGACAGCAGGAGGTGGCCCACTGCAGAACATGAGAAAGGGCCCTGGGATGGGTCAGGAGGCCCTTCATGGTTTCTTGCACCTGGGCCCTGAAGGTTGTAGTTACACCTCTGCCTGGTGGTGCCCATATAGGCTTGGCTAAGGGAATAGCCAGTAAAGCCATATCTTGCACTGATGAGGGTTAAGAAGCCTGAAACAGCTGTATGCAGGTAAGACCGGCTCTGTAAAATTTGTGTCTGGAGGAATGAACAGGCGGTGCACAGATGATGTCACAAATTCTATAAACCATTCACGTGCTCCAACACGGGGCTTAATTATGGAGGCTGCAACTGTGAATAGGCCCCCTTTGGATGGAGGGCATGCGCACCTGCCCCCTACCTGGAAGAAGCAAATCACGTACATGTACTTGATACGGTGCAGGGGGACCGCTCTGGCGAAGTAAATGTGCGGTAGGCGATCCCCAAGTGGTGAGTCATTAATTTCTGGTGAGCATTTTACTTATATGTTCATAAAATTGAAGAGTTTGTGAGTGATTGCTGCCTTGTAAGTAGTATTTATTTGTTCTAAAAATGTTAAGTGTGACTTACTACATTATGGAATTTACTTTTTCTTTTATACTTTACAGCGGTGGAGTTGATCAAGGAAAGGGAAGACGGATCCAGGGCTGGTGCTAGACTATTTTGTGCCCTTGGCAAGACCAGCTACTTGCAACCACCCGCCAAAAAAAAAAGAGCAAAACTTCAAAAATACTACCAAGATGAGACCGTTATATGAAAAAAGCATATGATTTGCAGTCCAACTACTGATAAATTTTAGCGTCAGCAGGCCATCTCTGTATCTTCAGCCTTATAAAAGAGTGCCTGCCCATACACAGCACGGCGCAAGCTCTGAAACGTTACACTCCGCCTCCAATGACATCATCCCACTGATGCTGCGGGCCATGCGTGCACTCCACAGCCATCCTGGAAGTGTCTGGTCAGCTTTCCTAAACACTCTGCTGCATGGCAGCGTACCCTGGTGGCTTCTCGGTGGGTAATGAGCCTATTATCTACCTTTTTATGTGAGTTGCCATTTGGTACCCTTTTTTTAATAAAATATGAATACAGTCCACACTTAGAGGAGCTTTTTCCCTTGTTCTTTATAAACCAAGCAGCTGTGACTGCACCCTAGGCGGCAGTGCATCCTAGGCGGGTGCCTAGTTCACCTAGTGGTAGCACCAGCCCTGGACGGATCATTCACTTACATAGCCGAATAGGGGAAGCTTCTTGTATACCTCCCACAGATAGAAACTACAGTACATTAAAAAGCTTTATATATAAAGGAGTCAATATGATCAGGTAAGCCTCCTTTACCCATGCAAAGGATATTACACACAGTGGTGAAAACGCAAATTAATTTGACAGACTTTAAAATCATAATTTTGAACACGTTGTTATAATTTAGATCCTCTGATGAAGTCAGGTGGGCGTGACGCTACGCGTCGGGATTGAGCGGCAGGCATACCGGAAGTTATGGCTATATGTTGAGTTATTTTGAGGGGACAGCAAATTTACACTGTTATACAAGCTGTACACTCACTACTTTACATTGTAGCAAAGTGTCATTTATTTAGTGTTATCACATGAAAAGATAGAATAAAATATTTACAAAAATGTGAGGGGTGTACTCACTTTTGTGAGATACTGTGTATATATATATATATATATATATATATATATATATATATATATATATATATATATATATAAACTGTACATAATTTTAGAGGAACATACTAATGAATGCCTAAATTGATATCAATTTACTTTCTTATTCTAAATTTTATATGTTGCCACCTAACAGCGCAGTACCATCACTGTAATAGACGTTATAATTTATATGTTGGATTTTACACACTTTGATCAATAAGAGTGGATGTTTTTCACTTTATTATTTAACTTTTTGGGAGCACGTTTATATTTAGAAAGATATATGGGTTTTTTTTTTTGTTATTTGTTCACATAAGTGCTGGTTTTTAAAGAGTTTTGGAAAGTTGTAAACACTAGGGCAAGGGAGTCCAACTTTTTGACCTTACTGGGCCACATTGGAAGAAGAGGAATTGTCTTGGGCTGCACATAAAATACTCTAACAATAAGGAAAGCTGTTATACCTTCTGCACCCCTCCTAGTTCTGCCCCAGCCAGTTGTTCCGGCTGTAAGGAAAAGTTCTCATCCCATTATAAAAAGGACAAAAAGAATTCTCATTTTCTGCCACCAATGTGATCTCTCTTAAAGTAAGCTCCCAGGATTGATTTCAGCTTTTGTAACATCGGTGTAAGTTGTTGCGATCAATGTTATGTAATTATCTAGTTAGCGAGGCCAAGAAAAGACTCAGCATCATCAAATCCAACCTTTCATAAAGTCTGAAAGAATTCAGAGAAGCAAAAGAAATTAAAACATTGCTAATCCCATGAGCAACATCAGGTAAGATCCTTCCATTAATGGCTAACACCATCCAAGGGGCTGCTAAGAGCTTTATTTATTGAATAAGAATAGGGCCTTTTGCACACTGAACATTTTTTCTACTGCTCCTAGGGGCCTCTGGCATTTTTTGTTTCTGCCTCTAAACGCCCATGCATGTTACTGAAAAAAGAAACCCACTGCCAAAGTGTCAAGGAGCAGTGGTTTTGGCAGAAAAAAAAACACTTAACACCTGTAAACATGTCCAAATGTGCCTAAGTGCTAGGTATGTTTAGCACTTGAGTGTTATTTCATTTCAGTGCCCAGGATAAATTATTATTCTGTTCAATACAATGAATAACACCCAAGCACTTGATGCACCTAAATTCGTTACACGTGATTACAGATATGAAGCTTTTTTCTGCCAAAACACCACTGCCAAGAGGAAAGGCGTCAAGGATAGATAGCAAACACCCAGTGTGCATGAGGTTTAATAATTCCAAAGTGTATGTGATGTTCAAAAACCTCTGTAAGGTTTCTATTACGTTTTGTATCCCCATTGGATTACTTGATGTATAATGCGGTTAGCTAAACCAGTGGTCCTCAACTCTGGTCCTCAGGGCCCACTAACAGGCCAGATTTTAAGTATTACCTTGGGGAGATGCAGACTAGAGTACTGCAATCACTGAGCAGCAAATTATATCACCTGGGATGTATTTCAGTTATCTTGCAAACCTGGCCTGTTAGTGGGCCCTGAGGACCAGGGTTGGGGACCACAGAGCTAAACTATAAATGTTAGAGTGGAGGAGGAAGAAGGTCCTGATTCCTCTATATAGATCTTTATATCACTAGAGGGATCACCTGCAGGAGGAAGAATGTCCTGATTCCTCTATATAGATCTTTATATCACTAGAGGATCACCTGCAGGAGGAAGGAGTTCCTGATAACTCCATATAGATCTTTATATCACTAGAGGGGTTACCAGAAAGAGGAATGAGATCCTAATTCCTCTATATAGATCTTTATATTAGTGCAGGGATCACCAGAAGGAGGAGAGAGGTCCTGATTCCTCTATATAGATCTTTTATCACTAGAAGGGATCACCAGCAGGAGGAAGAAGGTTCTGATTCCTCTATTTAGATCTTTTATCACTAGAGGGATCACCACGAGGAAGAAGGCCCTGATTCCTTATAAAGATCTTTATATTACTAGAGGAATCACCTGCAAGAGGAAGGAGGTCCCTCCATATAGATCTTTATATCACTAGGGTGGTTACCAGAAAGAGGAATGAGATCCTAATTCCTCTATATAGATCTTTAAATCAGTGTAGGGATCACCAGAAGGAGGAGAGAGGTCCTGATTCCTCTATATAGATCTTTATATCACTAGAGGGATAACCAGCAGGAAGAAGGAGGTCCTGATTCCTCTATATAGATCTTTATATCACTAGAGCAACCTTTCTCAACCTTTTCAACACAGAGGAACCCTTGAAATAAATTTCTGGTCTCGGGGGAACCCCTGCTAAAAATTAAAAATCTACAACTCATGGCACATTAGTGGGACAGTCAGTGGGAAGAATGCTCATTACTCTTGTCATCATTAGGAAGAATTATCCCCTTACAGATAGCTAAAAGGAACAATGGTGTCATTGGAACCATTTCGGAGAGGCAGAAATTGTCCATTGCTCAAGGAACCCCTAGCAAACTCAGGCGGAACCCTAGTTGAGAAACCTTGCAGTAGAGGGATCACCAGAAGAGGGAAGGAGGTCCTGATTCCTTTTTATGGATTTTTATATCAGTAGAGTGATCACCAGCAGGAGGAAGGAGACCCTGATTCCTCTATATAGATCTTTTATCACTGGAGGGGTCACCAGCAGGAGGAAGGAGCTTCTGATTCCCATATAGATATTTATATTACTAAAGGGATCATCAGCTGGAGGAAGAAGGTCCTGCTTCCTCTATATAGATCTTTAAATCACTAGAGGGGTCACCAGCAGAAAGAAGGAGGTCCTGATTCCTCTATATAGATCTTTATCACTAGAGGGATCACCAGAAGGAGGAAGGAGGTCCTTATTCCTCTATATAGATCTTTATCACTAGAGGGATCACCAGAAGGAGGAAGGAGGTCCTTATTCCTCTATATAGATTATTATATCATTCGAAGGATCACCAGCAGGAGGAAGGAGGTCCTGATTCCTCTATATAGATCTTTATCACTAGAGGGATCACCAGCAGGAGAAAGGAAGTCCTAATTCCTCTATATAGATTATTATATCACTCAAAGGATCACCAGCAGGAGGAAGGAGGTCCTGATTACTCTATATAGATCTTTATCACTAGAGGGATCATCAGCAGAAGGAAGGAGGTCCTAATTCCTCTATATAGATTATTATATCACTCGAAGGCTCACCAGCAGGAGGAAGGAAGTCCTAATTCCTCTATATAGATTATTATATCACTCGAAGGCTCACCAGCAGGAGGAAGGAGGTCCTGATTCCTCTATATTTTAGTTATAGACTCCAAAAATCCATACTTTGTAGTAGATGTTGCCGTGACTTTCTGCAAAACATTCACATTCTTAGGTTTGAATGCACCAAGGGTAGTCTCAAGCTTCAACGCCCCCCCCCCCCCCTAGTGTTTTTCTCTACAGGGAACTCTGTGTGAATGTATCCGCTGGAGAGACGATTGTTCCTGATGGTGGACGCAGGTTTTATTGTTGACCGATGCACCTCGCGCTCTTTGTAGACGGAAAATTTCATTGAGCGCTGAAAGCTGCAATTAACAGGAGGGGCGACTGTGACCAGAAGACGTTTCGCAGCCATAAACTGTTAATAACACAGGCAGCAGAAAGTGGAGCAGATAGTGCTAACATGAACCCTTCCCTGGTGAGAGACACTGAGGAGAACTGGTCACTGGGAATATGTATGTACCTGAATATTCAACCTGGAATTATCTAAACCTATGAAACATGAGGTTTCCCCCCCACTGAATGTCTTTACTCATCTGGTTTTAGCCTGCCTCTTAAACTTGAGAGTCAGAGTGCATCTGAGATCTGTCAGTTGCTGCCCTGCTCGCTGCCTCATTTTTCACACATTAAAACAGACCTGGCATAACAGTACTTCCATTGACAATGCCTTCATTTGCTTTTCTTGCCAAAAGGATGGCACCATCTTTGTTCAGGCATCGTCCAGGTTTACTATCTACTTCCTGGAGTGAGATGCCAGCTCAGAGATGACACAATCATGGAAATCCTGGTGCCTGTGCCATTGTTGGATGCTGGGTTTGCAAATGCCGTACACAGATCAGCACCTGAAGCAGCTTCTCACCCTGTGCCTTTCTACAAAGTTGAAATGCCTCCTCTTGTGTGCAGCAAATTGATGATCTCACCTCAGCGTAGGCCCCAGACTGGAGCTCAAGGATGGCTTCTTTATCATCAATTGCAGGGCCATCTTTCCAAATTGGCATGCTGGGCAGTTGCCCGGCGGGCCCCACCTGCCCAGAGACCCAGCCCCAGCCAAGCGTTAATGCTGATTCCCATGTGAATCTCGCTGTCGAACTTGGCAGGTGGCAAGTGCATGTCGGCCCTGTGCTGCTGTCATATAGTGGAACAAAAGCAAGCGCTCTGGGGCACCGCTGTAGGGGTTCGGATGTAACCAATATATAGAATCATGGATAAAAATGTCTGATATAAGTTATATAATTTATAAAACAATCATATACATGGGGGAACATGGGAGATATTCAAGTCCATGGTAGTTTATAAAAGTCCCGGGGAAAGGGACAGTGTGCCAGTAGGAATCTTACATTAGACTGCAGTAAGGGCTGGCTCCACAGCACAGGGAAGTCAGCTCTGTGGGAGAAAGCATATGAAGAAAAAAGCAGAACGGTTCTGTAAAGTGCGATGGGCAGTGGCGGCCGGTGCGTTGGGGGCACAGGGGTGCCGCCCGGCGCCCCCCCTATCCATGCATCCGGCTCCCTAATCTACATGCGGGGCGCCGGACGCATTGAGTTCAATGGGGCTTTTTTTTGTCACCTGATTAGAGCCAGAGGCTCTAATAGGCTTCAGGAAAGGGTGGACCCGGAGCAGTGCGCCCCTGAGCCAACCCATTGTGTGACAATAGCGAATGAAAATTCGCTATTGTCACACGGATCCTCCTCCTGGCCAATCAGGAAGCGGGTCCGATACGCACTTCCTGATTGGCCGAAAGGCAAACACATGCCATTGGCCGAGGAGGAGGCGGGAGGACTGAGGACTTGAGGAGACCCCGGGGGACTAAAGAGAAGCCGCCGCTACAGGTAAGTGCACTGGTCTCGGGGGGCTTGGCAAGCTGTTCACTCTGCATTGAAAGGGGGCACGCTGGCATCTCTGCATTGAAAGGGGGCACGCTGGCATCTCTGCATTGAAAAGGGGCGCACTGGCATCTCTGCATTGAAAAAGGGCGCACTGGCATCTCTGCATTGAAAGGGGGCACGCTGGCATCTCTGCATTGAAAGGGGGCACGCTGACATCTCTGCATTGAAAGGGGGGCATGCTGGTCTCTGTGCATTGAAAGGGTGCACGCTGGTCCCTGTGCATTGAAAGGGTGCACACTGGTCCCTGTGCATTGAAAGGGGCACGCTGGTCCCTGTGCATTGAAAGGGGCACGCTGGTCTCTGTGCATTGAAAGGGGCACGCAGGTCCCTGTGCATTGAAAGGGGGCACGCTGGTCCCTGTGCATTGAAAGGGGGCACGCTGGTCCCTGTGCATTGAAAGGGGCCACGCTGGTCCCTGTGCATTGAAAGGGGGCACGCTGGTCCCTGTGCATTGAAAGGGGGCATGCTGGTCTCTGTGCATTGAAAGGGGGCACGCTGGTTCCTGTGCATTGAAAGGGGGCACGCTGGTCTCAGTGCATTGAAAGGGGGCACGCTATGCCTTAATTACTGAAGGCCCCTTTCACACTTTTGTGACCTCAAAGTCACGCAATTTTTTACAGCGTTTTTTGCCGCAAAGCAATGCCTATTACATTTTTCTGTTTGCGCCCCCCCCCCCCCCCCCCCAAAAAAAAAAATTTTGAGCACCAGCAGCCACTGGCGATGGATTAGCATTATAGGGGTATTTTTAGTTAAAAAAGGTATTTGAGGCCGGAACTCTGCTTTAAGATGGCACTGGTCAATTGTAGAATGTGACAGAATCCGGACACCCCGACTGGGTATCTCCGCCAAGAAGCTGCTTCCTAAGCTCTGGAAAACGAGATCCGTGAATCTGGCTATAGTTACCCCAAGAACTCGACAGTACAAGTTTTGGAGTCAACCAGAAACAAACTGTTTATTCACACACATGCACAGAGAGATATACACTCTGGGACAACCCCTCCCCCTTAGCAGCCAATCCACATACACATATACATAATAAGTTTATCTCAAGGCAGACAGATACAATATAAGAACAATGGGATGCAGGTACTTAACAATAACAAACCCCACCCCACTAGCAAGGGTCTATGAGACACTGCTTGCAATATTTTAGCAATCTGTTAAGTCAAACCGTTTATCTTTATAGTTCCTGAGGAATATTGTCCAGAAATATTATTGTCCCAAGTGAAAGAGCCCCTCACTCTTTCAACACAAGCCACCCATATAGAAGTCCGGATAGCCGGGGTAATACCAAATGCTGAGTCCAGTGTGTTTGTACAGCGAGTCTGATTAGTGCAGACCTGACTGGGGTTCTTGGTCACCTTGTGCCCCTGATAGACACAGGGTGACTTACACATAAGAGGGGCCGGAGAAGCTTGACAAGGAGTCTCCTAACCTCCCTAAAGCAATCTGGGTTCCACAAGCCCCTCAACCAAAGTGACTCACATCACATAGAACGTTTTTAGAAAAATGATACTGTTTCATAAGGTTAATAAAAGGTCCACTTTAACAGTATCAAGTAGCAGAAAAATATGGCTATTTTTATTACTCTAAGGCTAGTTTCTCATCTATGCATCTATTAACAGCTTGGAAATGCACACAAGATCACGCGCTTTCCTGGCACACAGGGAAATGTGCTGCCCTTTAGTAGACGCGCGGCAGTGCAATAAATTGTTAATGGCATTCCCCCGCATCTGCAAACTTGCGGGTTTTCATGAACGCCAAGCCACATGGTGCCGAAACACCATACAATTTAAAGTCAGGGACTTCTTTTTCATGTTTCTCGCATGTAGGGTAGCCCATTGAAATGAATGTGCTGCTCTATACGCGACTCACAGGATCGCGCTAATGCTTGGTCACACCTGTGCAAACCAAGCCTTAGCTACAGGCTCCGTTTTGACAGTGTTATGCACTCTTAGGAGCTGGAAGACATTATCAGGAGCATTTATATAAAAAAATGCCGTTTGAAACAATGAATGTACATTCATTCTGTGCAAATTCCAGCAAAATAAAATGTTACTAGGCTAGTTTTTTTCTCTCCAGGTTGAATTTTCTTCATTTATATGAATGGTATGAATCAGTAAAATACTGCATTATGGCCACTATATGGAGCTGATGATCACAGTAAATAAATATTTTTTCCCATCGTAATCAGCGCAATCTAGTTGCTATAATGAAGTATTTTCTCAATTCATGCAATTCTTATGAATGAAGAGAATCAGACCTAGAGAGGAAATAGCCTAATAACATTCAACATTGCTGGCATTTGCCCAGAGCAAATATACATTTGCAGTACTGCACAGTTTTTTTTTTTTATTATTACCCCTTTATGTTAAGATGACCAGATTTTTAAAATGAAATCCGGGGACATATTTTTTTTTATATTGCCAAATGGCACAGGACTGCATAATACACAGAGTGCTGGGCACAGGACTGCATAATACACAGAGCGCTGGGCACAGGACTGCATAATACACAGAATGCTGGGCACAGGACTGCAAAATTTGCAGAGCGCAGGGCACAGGACTACATAATACACAGAGTGCTGGTCACAGGACTGCATAATACACAGAGCGCTGGGCACAGGACTACATAATACACAGAGCATTGGGCACAGGACTACAAAATATACAGAGCGCTGAGCACAGGACTGCATAAAACACAGAGCGCTGGGTACAGGACTGCATAATATACAGGAGGGTGTTAGGCATAGAGTGCAGGGTTCAAAGGTTTGCTATGCACAGAGGACACTTCTGCCCCCACATCCATAGCTCACCTCTGCACCCTTTTCTCACAGATTATCTCTGCAGCCACCTCTTAGCCCTTCCTCCACGACAGCTAAACTCTCCATTTCTCCATGCAGCTGCATCAGCTCTGACCCCTGAACCCCCACTGCCCTCACTTGTGTATAAACAGACCCCCCTCATCTACTCATCTCCCATTCTCAGTCCTCCACACAGTCAATTTTTGGCTCTGCATCTCCTCCACTGAACAGCATTAGGAGTGGCAGTGAGATCGTCCAGCAGGGGGCGTCTGCATCTGAGCCACCAGGCTGTTTCTCAGCCAGCATGGAATTTCCTGTCTACATTAATCCGGCCCTGAATCTGGGGACAAAACCGGGGACAGACTTGGACCGGGGACAGTGTCCTTAATCCGGGGACTGTCCCCAGAAACCCTACTTTATGTGGGAACTACCAATTGACAAGGTGACAGCTGTCTTGCTTAATTTGACTTCTGAACCCCTGCACTCAAGCTGATGTATGAGGCTTCAAAAATGAAGTCAAGAAAAGAGACCCATAAACCTTTTATTGGTAAGCCTGCACTATTATAATAATTTAGGACTATATATTCAGATTCTTGGGTAAGCCCAACCATGACGGGTTCTCTTGTAGCGTACGGTGGTTATGAGTCACTCTCTTCTGCAGCAATGAAAGTGCTTTTATGATTCAGCGGCACTCAATGACAAACAATAGACTCTGATCTTGCCTGTTAGGTACCAGCTGTAAGCTTGCCAAGAAACCTTCACTGACGTCTGAATACCAGACTTTGGCACTACAGTGACAGAACGCGAAAACTCTCGTAACACATGGCAACCAACCAGATTTCAGCGCACAGCAGAGAAGAGCAGTGAAAGGTGGTTTCTGTGGCTCACAAGACAACACGCTCTACCTTACAAAATTAGCAGCTAGTCCTTTGAGCATAGTGTCATAGTTATTAATACGCTTTGGCGCTATAGAGTTACCATAGAGTCTTTCACGTGATGGGTTACTAAACATAGCGCTGAGACACTTTACTAAATCCAGGAGAATTTGCTGCAGGAAAATGTGCGCTATTAATAAAAGATGTGCCAAGCTTCGGGGCAGCCGGAATCTCAGGCACAAAGGTTCACAAAGTAGTCAAATCAATATTTAAGGGCCGTCAGGCAAAATGCAACACTGTATAAATAATATACTCTTATTTGCACATTTTATGCATCGTGCCCTCCGGTGATGGATAGTGAGAGATATTCCTAATAGGTGCTTTGTCTCTCTCTGAGCAAAATTCAGCTGAATGTCTGCACAGCTCCAAGCTGAAAAAATGTGGGAAAAGAAATATCACAAGTGGTTTGTTAATATTTGAGGCCTTGTCCAGGAGTCATGCTAGCTTCTCCATTGTGTTCGGACTGAGGAGCCTGGAAGGGCAAATGCAAATGGCTTCTCATGTCTTCCTCTTCCTTTCCTTCCTTTGCCTTTTCTGATTTCCCTTCAATTTTCCTCCTCATCTTATTCACCTAATCTTCCTCCTCTTCCTCATCTTCCATTTTCTTTTCTTCTTCCTCCTGCTTTTTCTTCTCTTCATCCTCCTTCTACTCTACATTCTTCTTCTCTTCTTCTTCCTTCTCCTTATTCTACTTCTCCTCTTCTTCCTTCTTCTTATTCTCCTTTTTTTTTCTTGCTTCTCCTTCTCTTCTTTCTTCTATTCTTCCTCATTATTCTCTTCTTCCTTAACATGTCTTTCCTTCTTCTCATCCTTCTTCCCTTCCTCCTTCTTCTATCACTCTTCTTCTCATCCTTCTACCTGTCTTCTTTATCCTGCTCCTCGTCCTCCATATCTTCATCTTCCTTCTCCTCTTCTTCCTCCTTCTCCTCCTTTTCTTGGACTTTATCTTCATCTTTCTTCTCCTCTTCTTCCTTCTCTTCATCCTCCTTCTTCTCCTCTTCCTTCTCATTCTGCTTCTCTTCTTGTCCCTTTCCTTCTCTTCTTCCTTCATGTGCTTTACGTTCTCCTTCTCCTCACTCTCTTCTCCTCTTTCTCCTATTTCTCTTTTACTTTCTTCTTCTCTTCTAACCTTCTCTTATTCTTCCTTCTCCTTCTCCTCGCTCTCTTCTCCTCTTCCTACTTCTCTTTTACTTTCTTCTCTTCTACCTTTCTCTTATTCTTCCTTCTACTCATTCTCCTTCTTCTTTTCTTCTTCCTTCTCCTCTTCTGCCTTCTTTTCATCCTCCTTCTCCTCTTCCTTCCCATTGTTCTTTTTTTCTTATTTCTCCTCATCCTCCTTTTTTTTCTTCATGTATTTCCTTCTCCTCATCTTCCTTGTCTGCATTCTTTAACTACTTCAACCTCTTTTTCCCCTTTCTCCTCAGCCTCCTCCTAAACTGTTGAAACCATTTAATTAGGTATTTTAGTTTCGACTAGCTGGGGAATTTTTGTATTGTGGCTCATGTGCCCCTTTTCTGAGGAAATTATGAGGAACATCCATGCGTCGTAGACGCGTACAAGAGGATGCACCCAGAACTACCCTGCCCTGCTAAAGCTGAGTGAATGGGTTGCAGAAAAGAGCAGTTTGCACCGTTGTCATTTCCTGCTGTTCTCCAGAAGGAAACTGTTGACCTCCAGAGACAGACAAATACCGGCGCTCATACAATTTTTGCATATGTACGAATGCAGGATATTATGTGTTCCCGAGTCAACAGCTCAATAATATCAAGAAACCTGAGGGTTCAACAAGTCAATGATACGTTGAAAGATTATTAGGTATCCTTTTCCTGCGATATCTCTGTGATCCACAATGAGTTATCCAGGGTGGCAGCAGAGCTTGACCCCTGAAAGGGGCTTAAAGTGCAACTCCAACCATTTTTTTTTTCTTGTTGTTTTAGATGGAGTGAGGAAGGGTTAGAACCTCCCAGACAGGTGCTCTATGATGCCTAGATGACATTTCTCTGGGTGGGTTTTCTGATGGTGACAGAAGCCTGGGTGACAATGTGACAATGCAGGAGTACATTTGGGAGACAGGGATATAGAGTTGTCACTAATGATGAGAAGAACATACCATGGTTCTGTTCAAGGCAGGTCCAGCGAACATAACTAAAGTTCGGGTGCTGAATCCAAACCCAATTAAAGTCAATAGGAGCTGAATGTTAAAAAAACAGGCAATTTTCTAGGCTAGTAGGCAAAGGAATGTAAAACAAATGACATTGGAGGCTGGGAGGCACTGCCCTGGGTAACATGTACCTAAGCAAAAGATAGATATTTAAATTTTGTTTGCGGGGAGCAGTGATTTTAGTAACACTTAAACTGAAATATTAAAAATGCAAAATGCAAAACTCCATGAAATAACCAGCCTGGGGTGCTCTGACTCTGCCTGTGAAGTGGTACATCTGTGCGTTGTACATAATTGGCTACAGCAATAAAGAAAAAACTTCTGGACCGCCTGCCAAGAATTGAGGGGCACAGCGACGTACTGGTATGCTGCTGCCTATTTCCGGGTTTAGGGCAAGCGCATGCACTCCGCCCAGATTGTACATAGCCAGAGTTTGTCAGCAGATCCCAGCCAACAATTCATGGCTGAGACACATTAATTGGCCAGAGCCCTGTGATGACAGTCAACACAGGGTTCTGTACAGAGGGAATAATCTCTTTGTTTCTTCTCCCTGCTGCCACTAGATGACACTGGACCAGTGGCGGCCGGTGTGTTGGGGGCGCAGGGGCGCCGCCCCCCCATCCATGCGTCCGGCCCCCTAATCTACATGCGGGGCGCGGGACGCATGGAGTTCAATGGGCTTTTTTTTTTGTATCACCTGATTACCCCGGTGACTGTCATCTCATGCCCCTATTGTGTGATCGGCCCCCACTCACTGTCCCGATGTGATCGGGGGTCCCCGATGTGTGATCGGGGAAGATGGGGATGTGTCCCCGGGGTTTGGTTTTGGTGGGAATGACAGACGGCCTCCTCCTCCATCTCCTCTCAGTCCTCCTGTGTGCCGCCTAGCAGTCTACACAGCACTATTGTTCTCCATAGTGTCACTGGACACCCCCACATCCTCCATATGGACCCCCTCTGACACATCCTCTATATTGATCTTCTCTGCAACATCCTCCAGTAGGCTGAGGTAAGTGCACTGGTCTCACAGGGGGGGGGGGGGGGACACGCTTACGCTGGTCACTCTGCATTGAAAGGGGGCATGCTGACATCTCTGCATTGAAAGGGGGCACAATGACATCTCTGCATTGAAAGGGGGCAAGCTAGAATCTCTGCATTGAAAGGGGGCACGCTGGCATCTCTGCATTGAAAGGGGGCACATTGGCATCTCTGCATTGAAAGGGGGCACGATGATCTCTGCATTGAAAGGGGGCACGCTGGTATCTGTGCATTGAAGGGGGCACGCTGGTAACTGCATTGAAAGGGGGCACGCTGATCTCTGTGCATTGAAAGGGGGCACGCTGGTCTCTGTGCATTGAAAGGGGGCACACTGGTCTATGTGCATTGAAAGGGGGTACGCTGGTCTCTGTGCATTGAAAGGGGGCACGCTGGTCTATGTGCATTGAAAGGGGGCACGCTGGTCTCTGTGCATTTGAAAGGGGGCATGCTGGTCTCTGTGCATTGAAAGGGGGCATGCTGGTCTCTGTGCATTGAAAGGGGGCATGCTGGTCTCTGTGCATTGAAAGGGGGCACGCTGGCATCTCTGCATTGAAAGGGGGCACGATGATCTCTGCATTGAAGGGGGCACGCTGATCTCTCTGCATTGAAAGGGGGCACGATATACCTTAATTACTAAAGGCCCCTTTCACACTTTTGTGACCTCAAAATCAAGCAATTTTTTACAGCGTTTTTTGCCGCAAAGCAATGCTTATTACATTTTTTTGTTTGCGCCCCCCCAAAAAAAAAATTTTGAGCACCAGCCGCCACTGCTGGACACACTTGGAGACACAAGGGAGTACTGGAGTCACTAGATGACATGTAGCACACTGGGCGACACAGGGGAGCATTGAAGTCACTAGATGACACAGGGCACACTGGGCACACTTGAAGACAGGTAAGTATTGTAACAGGGGATTTTGGCTAAAGCTTAGTGATCTGTTGCTCCAACGCTGAACCACAAAATTTTTCCAATTCACAATTTAAGGCGTTACAAATCAGTAGAGCAGTCTCCTGGCGCTGGAAGTACCGGCGGCTGCTTGCCAGATATGGGACCTGGCTCTGGATCCCCAAAAGGTGAGTGCTACAAGGACCTTCATGAGCATAAGGAGCTACATAAGCATCAGGGGATAATTTAATGAAATCTTCAGATTTATACAGAATTAAATTTACTTTGGAAATTACATTAACATGATAAAGCATCTATGAACTTTTAGCGATTGGATTTAAGTCAACTTTTGAATAAAAAAAAAAATGTAAAATTCTCTTTCTGTATGCAACTTTCATTCCTTGTACTATCTCACCCAGCTTGTAAAGGTCGAGGTTTAATGAGGAAGATAAAAGCCGCCTCTCAGAGAAGGAATCTGCTGTAAGTGATCAGTTTGTGAATGTCACCTGTACGATAGCATCGTGTCTCATGGCGTGCCGAAGAAGTGACGCAGATAAAGAACACAGAACCTATTTTTTTTATGAATTACATTTTTGAGGATGCGCAGGACCTTTGTTTTCACCGCAGAAAATCTTTGAAATAAGAATTTCTCAATGTTGATTACTTTTGTGTTTTACAAAGCCCACGCACATCAGCCCAGCTCATTCGAAGAAAATAATCGCCTTCTTCAAATGTGAAATCTTATAGAGATACAGAGCAGCGATTATCTATTGTAATCCCGTGTGACGTGGCTGCAAACTCAACAGCCAGAAGAATCCAAGTCCCTTTTTTTGATGTGAATCGCCTTAATTTGCCAGTTCAAGAACAGCTATTGAAACGCCGAAATCTTTTTATGAGTGGTGAGACTTCCTTAAATTGCGGTATTTGCATGCACGCTGATTATTCAGTAAATTTCTGTATCCTGAACATAGTGATGGAAGTTGACTTTTTCCTTTGTAATATCACAGTGACGCCTACATATCCCCAGTGGAAGGAAATAAAATCAAGTGAACGCCATATTAGAAAATGTAAAAGAAAGTTGGTGCGCATAGGAAATTGATTCATATCTGGATATCTGGATAGATCTGGTCCCTGTGCGCTGTGTGCTGTCATACACTGCAATGCTTTGTTATAACGCATTGCAGTTGTTTGTTTGTTTGTTTGTTTGTTTGTTTTTTCAGACTGCAACATTGTAACTGTAATGTGTCACAAGGTGAGAGGTGACACAGCAAAGAACTGCAGAGGATCCAGGATTTACATAATTGTGTCATCTCAGTCCAGGAAGTAGATGGTGATCCTCAGGGGTGGGATAAGGAGTGGGAGTGGCATCTGCACTGAGAGCAATTGTTTACTGTAGGAATAGGGGAGCTTTCCTCTGTTACAAGGCTGAATGGAGTAGTGGTAGCGTAGTGTTAGTGGTAGCGTAGGATCTCCTAAGATTGCACATCATGAATGGGGTGGGGGGGGGGCAGTTTGTCATTTTTGCCCTGGACATTGGATAACCTTGCCCCGGCACTGATGACCCTGGAGGATGCCTGAACAAAGATGGGAGGGTCTCCCGTCAGCATCAGAAGTTTATTTTCAGAATATTCTCTTGATGAGCTCCTGAAGAATTTTTATTGTTCAAGAATGTTCTTTATTTAACACAGAGTTGTGATCTACTTGGGGGCAGAGCAGTGTGCTGTCTCACCAGCCGGGGCAGACTAGCAACTTTCAGCCAGGGGGCAAGTAGTAGTACAAACCAGAGGCCCATGGGGCAGCGACTTGGCCCCCCTCCCACTCTCCCTCTTCCTGGCCTCCTCCTGACCCCCATTTCAGGCTAAAGCTCCGCTCCCGGTACTCTCTACTCACCGGCTGAATTTGGGTTCCCAACCTGGCCAGCAGGGGGCTGTTGGGGGGAGCTGGAACAGCTTGGTTGGGGCTGGCCGGGGGTAGGAGAGTCTCCAGTGGGGCATTAAACCGGCCTCTGCTCAGACCTAGTTTACACCATCCATGCTGGGGGGGAGGGGAAGGCCAGCGCTCTGTCCTTGTCTTCAACCCACACTCAGTAGGTCAGCAGCAGGGACTTTGTACTTCTCTTTACCAGGAATCCTTTAAGCATGTCTGTGGGAGAAGCGGTGCAGCCTTTTTACAGGACATCAGAGCGGCCCGGGGGGGGGGGGGGCGAATTGCCCCCCTGCCCCCTAGCCCAGTCCTCCCCTGCTCACCAGTATGGCTCTCTGCACTGCAATCCTGCAATGAATCTGTCAGTCGGATCAAAGTCTCCGTCAGAGTTTTGTTCCATCAGAAATCTGGTCAAAGATCTTCCCGTATTACTCATTCCTTCCAGGATTTTCTTTTAATAAAGTTGTTCTGCCAGAAAAAGTGAGAATTCTAAATAAAACCGAAGCTGACGTCACCTTCATATCAGAGTAACCAGATATCGTTCTGTAACTATCTATAATATCACTGACGTCTTCCCACCCTGTAAATGGAGGTCTCTTGTCTGTCTACATCTATCTATCTATCTATCTATCTATCTATCTATCTATCTATCTATCTATCTATCTATCTATCTATCTATCTATCTATCTATCTATCTATCTATCTATCTATCTATCTATCTATCTATCTATCTATCTATCTATCTATCTATCTATCTATCTATCTATCCATCCATCTAACTATCTATCTATCGATCTATCTACATACTGTATGTAACTTCTACCTATCTTCTATCTATATTTCTATCTATCTATCTATCTATCTATCTATCTATCTATCTATCTATCTATCTATCTATCTATCTATCTATCTATCTATCTATCTATCTATCTATCTACATACGTAGCTTCCACCTATAATCTGTCTATCTATCTATCTATCTATCTATCTATCTATCTATCTATCTATCTATCTATCTATCTATCTATCTATCTATCTATCTATATACATAGCTTCTGCCTAGCTATCTATCACCTATGTATACACCGATCAGCCATACCATTATGACCACCCACCTAATATTGAGTATGGCCCACTTTTGCTAAAACAGCTTTGACCCATTGATGCATGGACACCAAAGTACCATCAACATGAATGGCAGGACAGAAGGTTTCCCAGCAGAACATTGCCCAAAGCATCACACTACCTCTGCCGACTTACCTTCCTATACCGCATCAGGGTGCCATCTCTTCCTCAGGTAAGTGACGCTCACACACCCACATCCACATCCACATGATGAATGGAAATTTGATTTATTAGACCAGGTCACCTTCTTCCATTGCTTCATAGTTCAGTTCTGATGTTCATGTGACCATTGTAGAAGTTTTGGCTGCGGACACGGGTATATAAGTATATAAACAGTAAGAAAGCAAGGCCAGAACACATTGGCCCCATAAAAGATGACAAAGGAAATATGGCCACAGAGGTCAGAGAAAAGGCGGAAGTGTTAAATAATTTCTTCTCTTCAGTCTTCACAAATGAATTGGGGGGCTACACTAACCCAGCTTGTAATGCTAAACTAAATAATACACCTCAGGAAGTACCGCCATGGCTAACAGAAAATAGACTTAGAACCAAACTAGAGAAACTTCACATAAATAAATCACCGGGACTGAATGGCTTGCACCCGAGTGTTCTTAAAGAGCTCAGCCAGGTGATTTCCAGACCATTATTCTTGATCTTTAAGGATAGTTTACAGACAGTAATGGTGCCAGCTGATTGGAAAAAAGCCAACGTGGTACCAATATTTAAAAAAGGGAAGAGATATATCCCGGGTAACTATAGGCCGGTCAGCCTAGCATCAGTAGTCTGCAAGATATTTGAGGAGATGTTAAGGGACCACATACAAGACTTTAGTAATAAAAACTGTATTATTAGTAGTAATCAGCATGGATTCATGAAAAATCGTTCTTGCCAAACCAATCTATTAACCTTCTATGATGAAGTGAGCTGCCACCTAGATAAAGGAAAGCCTGTGGATGTGGTGTATCTGGACTTTGCAAAGGCCCTTGACACTGTTCCCCACAAACGCTTACTGTTCAAACTAAGGAAGGTAGGTATGGACCATATGGTGAGTACCTGGATAGAGAACTGGCTCCAGGGGAGAGTACAGAGAGTGGTGATTAATGGGGAGTACTCGGATTGGGCGGGTGTGGAAAGTGGGGTCCCCCAGGGTTCTGTCCTGGGACCAATCCTGTTTAATTTATTCATAAATGATCTAGAGGAGGGGATATTTAGTACAGTCTCAGTATTTGCGGATGGTACTAAACTAAGCTTGCCAATATCTTCTATGCAGGATGTGGAAACCTTACAAGCGGACCTGAACAAAATAATGGGGTGGGTAACTACATGGCAGATGAGGTTTAATGTTGAAAAATGTAAAGTAATGCATTTGGGTGCCAGAAACCAGAAAGCAAGCTACTCACTACGGGGGAACCTCTGGGTGAGTCTAGGATTGAAAAGGACCTGGGGGTACTGGTAGACAACAGGCAATGCCAAGCCGCTACAAGCAAAGCCAACAGAATACTGGGATGCATAAAAAAGGGATTCACTCCAGAAAGAAAGAGATTATTCTCTCTCTCTACAAGACTCTGGTCCGGCCACATCTGGAGTATGCTGTCCAGTTCTGGGCACCGGTCCTCAGGAAGGATGTGCTGGAACTGGAGAGAGTCCGGAGAAGAGACGATTGAGGGGGGATATGATATCAATGCACAAATACTGTACTGGCGACCTTGGCATAAGGAACCAACTATGTAGAGAAAGGGAATACAATAAGACACGTGGCCACTCACTAAAACTAGAGGAAAGGCAGTTTGACCTTAAAATACGTAGGGGGTTCTTTAATGTCAGAGCAGTAAGGATGTGGTATTCTCTTCCACAAGCAGTCGTATCAGCATCTGTGTGTAAAGGCAGGCGTCCCAATACTTTTGACAATATAGTTTAGCTATCTATCTATCTATCTATCTATCTATCTATCTATCTATCTATCTATCTATCTATCTATCTATCTATCTATCTATCTATCTATCTATCTATCTATCTATCTATCTATCTATCTATCTATCTATCTAGCTTCTATCTATCTTCAGATGTTCTATTTTGCAGCCTCCACCAATCAGAGTCACTGATCTCTGTGAGCTGACAAGTGATTGTTGATGTAAATAGGAGTGCGCTTCTCGGTAATTACACATGGCGGCTCTCAGCGCAGACATGGAATCATGCTGTGCTCTGATTAGCGGTGCCGCTTTCTCTCTATTTAAATTTGATTGGCAGCCAAAAGAAAAAAATATCTGTAATTTCGACAACAAACAAATTTTGCTCTGGAGTCGGCTGTGTGCGGCGCGAAGTGACGTCGGTCGCTGTACTGGAAGAGGTTTAATAACTGTCATCAAAGAACTAAACTTTTATTATGGATAGAGTGGCCCTGCACGGTGGTGACCACGTCAAAGCAGAGAATGGAAAGTTAGGATGTCGGAGTGGAGGAAACAGAACATCATTTTTTATCACAGCTGTCTATGCTTTCTATGTGATGTGTGACATTCGCCTGTTACAAACAGAATTTGCAGGGAAAAAACATCAACTGCCCCAAATATGATCAAACAAACATCATCCGACAGATGGACCCTATTATTGCACACAAAAATGGAATAAGTGCAGGTTCACACTATAGCGATGTCAGACATCGCATGTGATTACCACCGCACTGCTCTGCAAATCATGTCATGTCTGTGCGATGCAAACTCAGCCATACAGACTGTATGACTGAATTCACATCGCATTCGGACCAAAGTCGTGCAGGACCCTTTTTTTTGGTCCTCACCAGAATCGGATCGCATAGTTGTTCACACTTATGCGATCTGATTCCTGTCCGAACAACTAATCTGGGGGTGTTGTTAACTTTGTACTTATACTCCCAGCAGTTCGCATATGGCAGACAGTGTGAGCTGCCTGCAAGTCAGGTGCAGTGGATTTGCAGGGTTCCTGAATCGCACCAAAGTGAACGGGCACTTAAACACCAAAATACCCCCTCACAATGGTGGGCCCACATGTAAGCAGATAACCTGGTGTTCCTCAGGGGTCAGAGTTTAGGGACAAGTCAATATTCTGTAAAGGACCCCCTCAAGGAGGTTTGGATTTAGCTGTGTGCTGACCCCAAGTAATTTTTGTTCTGTCCACCAGACTTTTATTCAGTATACAGTACTTGTGTTTATGTTGTTTAACCACTTCCATACAGAGCAGTTAGACCCCCTTCCTTCCCAGACCAATTTTCAGCTTTCAGCACTCTCACACTTTGAATGACAATTGCTCAGTCATGCTACACTGTAACCAAACAAATTTTTTATCATTTTTTTCACACAAATAGAGCTTTCTTTTGGTGGTATTTGATCACAACTGGGTTTTTTTTTTCGTGATATAAGCAAAAAAGAGCAAAAATTTTGAAAAAAAAACACTTTTTTTTAGTTTCTATTATAAAATTTTGCAAAAAATAAATTTTTCTTCATACATTTGGGCCAAAATTTATACTGCTACATATCTCTGGTAAAATTAACCCAAATTAGTGTATATTTTTTAGTCTGTGTGAAAGTTATTGAGTCTAGAAGCAATGGTACCAATTGCTGAAAATTGATCACACCAGATGTACTGATGGCCTATCTCCGTTCTTGAGGCCCTGAAATGTCAGGACAGTACAAATACCCCCCAAATGACCCCTTTTTGTAAAGTAGACAGTCCAAGGTATTTAGTAAGAGGCATGGTGAGTTTTTTGAAGTTATAATTTTCTCCCACAATTCTTGGGAAAATGAAGAAAAACATTTTTTTTTCTTTTTTTTTCCCACAAAGTTGTCAATTTTTAAGCCATTTCTAACACATAGCATGCACACAGCAAAAATGACACCCCAAAATACATTCTGCTACTCCTTCTGAGTATAATGATACCACATGTGTGAGACTTTTACACAGCCTGGCCACAAAAAGAGACTCAACGTCCAAGTAGCACCTTCAGGCGTTCTAGGAGCATAAATAAACATAAAACTTTCTTACTACCTATCACACTTTTGAAGGCCCTAGAGCACCAATACAATGGAAAAGTCCACAAAATGACCCCATTTTGGAAATTAAACACTCCAACGTATATTCTATGAGGCATTATGGGTCGTTTGAACATATCATTTTTTTCCACAAGTTTTTGGAAAATGTGGGAAAAAAATTAAAACTTTTTTTTTTACACAAAGTTGTCAATTTATAGAATATTCCTAACACATAGCATGTACACAGCAAAAATGACACCCCAAAATACATTCTGCCACTCCTCTTGAGTATGGCAATACCACATATGTGAGACTTTTTCACAGCCTAGCCATATAGAGGGGCCTAACATCCAAGGCGCACCATCATGCATCCTAGCCTAGGCCTATTTTTGACATTTGGTGTTTACAAGCTAAAATCAGTTGTTTTGCTAGAAAACTACTTAGAACCCCCAAACATTATATATATATTTTTTTTTAGCAGAGACCCTAGAGAATAAAATGGAGATTATTGCAATATTTCTTATCACACCGTATTTGCGCAGCGGTCTTCCAAACGCAATTTTTTTGGAAAAAATTCACTTTTTTTAATTAAAAAATAATAAACCAGTAAATTTAGCCCAATTTTTTTCCGTAATGCGAAAGATAATGTTACGCCGAGTAAATAGATACCCAACATGTCATGTTTCAAAATTGCGCACGCTCACGGAATGGCGACAAACTTTGGTACTTAAAAATCCCCATAGGCAACATTTTAAAAATTTCTACAGGTTGCCATCTTTGAGTTACAGAGAAGGTCTAGGGTTCAAATTATTCCCCTTGCTCTAACGATCACGGCGATACCTCACATGTGTAGTTTGAACACTGTTTACATATGTGGGCGGGGTTTCCGTATGCGTTCGCTTCTGCTCGCAAGCTCACGGGGACAGGGCGCTTTAATTTTTTTTTTTTTTTACTATTTATTTTATTTATTATTTTTACACCGTTTAAAAAAAAAATTGATCATTTTTATTTCTATTACAAGGAATGTAAACATTACTTGTAATAGAAATAGGCACGACAGGACCTCTTTTTTGTGAGATCTGGGGTCAAAAAGTCCTCAGATCTCACAAGTACACTAAAAGATAGAAAAAAATAAATAAATAATTATATAAAATGAAAAAAAAAAAAGGACCTTTAAACCGGTTGCTAGGCAACAACATTTTCCGTAGCTCCCGTCCTCCAAGACCATAGAGTCAAGTGAGGGCAAGCTTGCCCTCACTCGACATCCTGTCTGTGAGGATCCGGGACGGGATCATTTTCCCCGCTGCCGGCGGGTCCGGTAAGCGGGGAAAAGGACCGAAACGCGGCGGGAGGGGGGGGGGCGCCTCTTCCGCCATCCCGGAAGGGTGATCCCACGGCGAATCCGCCGCTGGGACCACCCTTATCGGAAAGCCAACCGTCCACCGTTTAAAAAAATACCAGGGTTATGGCAGCTATCTGCTGCCATAACACCGGTATTTAGGTTTAAACGGAGGACGTATATAAACCTTTTGGACTTGGACATGGTGGCTGTATGAAGGGTGACAGGTACTCAGGTACTTTGCTGGGCAGGTGACAGGTACTCTGGTACTGATGAGGAGGTGACAGGTACTCGGGTACTCCGATAGGCAGGTGACAGGTACTCGGGTACTCTGATGGGCAGGTGACAGGCAGGTGATAGGTACTGATGGGTACTGATGAGTAGTACTGATACTGATAGGTGATACTGATACTGTACTGATGATCAGTACTGATACGTGATAGGTACTGATGGGTACTGATGAGTACTGATGAGTAGTGATGGGTACTGATGAGCAGGCGGCAAGTACTCGGGTACTTCAGGCGTCAGGTACTCTGATGAGCAGGTGGAAGGTACTCGGGTACTTTGATGGGTAGGTGACAGGTACTCGGGTACTCTGATGGGTAGGTGACAGGTACTCGGGTACTCAGATGACGGGTGCTCCGTTGACAGGTACTCAAAGTACCCGAGTACCTGTCATCAGAGTACCCGAGTACCCGTCATCAGAGTACCCGAGTACCCGTCATCAGAGTACCCGAGTACCCGTCATCAGAGTACCCGAGTACCTGTCACCAGCCCATCAGAATACCCGAGTACCTGTCATCAGAGTACCTGATGGGCTAGTGACAGGTACTCGGGTACTTTGATGGGCCAGTGACAGGTACTTTGATGGGCTAGTGACAGGTACTTTGATGGGCTAGTGACAGGTGCTCTTTATTGGGGGGGGGGCAATCAGTGTGTTTAGGGTGCACTGTAATTGGTAACTAGCTGTTACCACAATCTCCTCCTCACACAGGATCAGTGTGTGAGGAGGAGAACACGGTGACAGCTAGTTACCGTGTTCTCTGTTGACATTTGTGACCGGCTGTGATTGGACACAGCCGGTCACGTGGTAAAAAGCCAATTTCATTGGCTCTTTACCTAGATCGGGGATCGGCTCTGTCCGAGGGACGCGCATTGCAGAGAGAACGAGCGGCTCGTGCTGGAGCCGCTCATGTGATCGGCTGTGATTGACACAGCCGATCACATGGTAAACAGCCAATTTCTATTGGCTGTTTACCTTGATCAGGGATGGGCTATGTCCGAGGGACGAGCATCATCCCTGATCGCTGCAGCTAGAGCGGGCGGACGTCATATGACGGCCGCCCGGAACGGTAAAGCCATCCTGCCGGCGTCATATTACTATGCGCCGGTATGGATGTGGTTAAAATAACATGTTGGATTTTCTTGATTCACACAAGTTAGTTATGTGCAGAGCACAGGCGCCATCTACTGTCCTTTTTTGGTATAGCTCAGTTGTTCTGCAATATATTGTAAACTCAGGATGTGTTTAAATTAGGGATGCACCGAAATGAAAATTCTGGGCCGAAACAAAACCTGAAAATTGAGGATGTCCTTGGCCGAAAACCGAAACCGAAAATACAATTTTTCCCCCAAATGATTTTAAAATAGTTTGAACATTGATGTAGCCCTGCCCACTGGGGAGTGGCTAAGTGTAGATATCTCCTCCTCACTTCGATTGCCCTGAATGTTGTCCAACCCACTTGACACTATAGGTTCTATCATTGTAAATGATTGAAAACGACACAAATTGGCAATAAAGAATTAGGTTTACTAATCTTTAGCGTAAGTTTTAAAAAAGAATGCACAAACAGTATCAATGGAGCAATTAAAGAAGGAACATTAATGGCAAAGTAGATCCTGTCAACCTAGATCAACCTATAACTGGGTAGGGTTCAGCACTCAGGATCAAAGAACAATTCCAAGAAGTATATATGGATATATATACTAAAGGATTAAATGTTTGCTAATTCTGTCAATACACTATTTCTCAAGTGTAATGCGAGAATGACCACAACTCAGTATTTGACAGTGTTTAAAGAATCACTCTATCCTTAATAACTTCCTAGCAGTCCTAATATGTCTGCACCAAGCTAACTATCAGAGTGCACTCTGTATGCTATCGGGGGCCCCCTTTACATTAGATTGCAAGAGTCTCCTGGATGAGTGAGGCCTCACTAGTCTTCGCCGGCAAGGGTGTCCTCAGCCAATCCAAAGAAAGTATTTGTAATCCACAGTAAAGGTGTCTGATTAACTGTAATCCCCACGTTACAAAGCAGTAATTATAATCCAAACAGGAAGGGAGAAAATAGATTCTGGTACTCCACAGTTGGCATTCAATCTAGCACTGGGAGGGAGGGGCAAGGCCTTCTGATCCACCACGCACTCTGCGGAACTACAATGTCCTGTGGTGACCGTTAGAATTAATATGGCGTTCTGCTAAACAGCTCTTCAGTCCCGCCCTGGCTCAGTCTAGAACCAATTTTTCTCTCACCCAATGTGACAAACTCCACTACACAGTCCACTCCAGCAATGTCCCGCTTTCCTTAGTGACACTCACAGCCTCTTAGGGCGATCTCCCACTCGGTCACGCTAGCGAGATCCTTCCTCACACCGATCACTCAGACTTCGGTGTCCTCTGCAAGGCCTCCGGCCTACTCTTCTGCACTCCGCAGCAGCTCTATACCTCCTCACAACGCGCTGTCCTTGAGGCAAGAGAGCGAGAATTGGTCCCGCCCCCTTTTTTTAAGACACTCCCAGCAGGCTCCCCAAGTCACTGCTCCCGGGGAGAAGAGCCCAACCACATAAACAGTCCATGGTCCTTGCTCCTCCCAGAACTACATCCCCCATAATTCCCAAGTCCATCCTTGGTAAAACTTTAATGACAGAACAACAGTCTGAACCACACTAGCCTTGCGACCAGGCTACATTCATATCCAGAAAAAACAAGCCACCAGTGACTCGAGAGAACATGCTGGGACTTGTAGTCCTGCACCCATGGGAAACTGATGTTGAAGGCTATACTGTCCCTATAATCATATTATCCCTGATATTAAAGTCATTTTTCAGGAAATCATAAAATGTAGCTAATTACACCAATTAGCATACTTGTCGCTGATATGATAAGAGAGAGAGAGAGAATCACTTTACAGAACAGGGAAATAGCAGACAAAAATCACAAATCAGAAATCACAAATAACCGTCTAAGGTAGGGTGACCACGTGTCCCGGATCGCCCAGGACAGTCCCGTTTTTGGGGAGTCTGTCCCGGGTCCCGGTCACCCTCATTACGGGACAATGCAGTGTCCCGGAATGTCCGCCGACCGTGAGTCTCAGTCTGGACTGTCTGTCTGTATTATGTCCGACACAGACAGTCCGCCGCGGCTGGATGAGGGAGGATGACTCATGCATGCTGGGCAGGGCTGTGTGTACCATGTTGGGCGAATGGGCGGGCTGCAATTCGAGCCAACCAATAGGAGAGCAGTGAGCAGAGGTGGATGGTGACGTCAGCCGGAGCATCTACTGTGCGGCGCCGCCTCAGCTCAACTCAGCCTGCTCCTGTAACTCCAACGGCCGGCCGCCGCCGGGTTATCAGAGGAGGACAAAAAAATGTAAGTTAAAATTTTTAATGGATGTCTGCAGCTGCTGCCAGAGTGCCAGTGCCACACACTGACCAGACCCAATTCTCAATAAAACTCTGACAGACTGACACCAGTCCTGGGCGAGATTGCTAGAAATCGTTGCCATCACAGCAACATTGCAGTGCAGATCAATGCTACCACATTTTTGAAAGCACAGAAAAAAGTATATGTGAAAGAAATGAATAAAACGATTTGCCTAGCAGAAGCCAATATTAATAACATTTTTACTTCAATGGCCTGAGATTTGTTTATGGCTGGGCAGGCAGATACTGTGGTACTGGCAGGTCTGTGTCCCTTACATTATTTACCTTGCTGCAAGTCCTCTTGATGTGGGGAACATTAGATGGGGGGCTCCTGAGGTTATGATGTAGTGAGGAGGTCAGGTGGTAAAAGCCCCCCATGATGTTTAGGGTTTGCACCCCGGAAAGTACGGCAATGTACAAATCCAATGGAAAATCCTCATGCTAAGCACACAGCGTGCGCTCAGCGCTGTGCTTCAGCCATTCTATTTTTTCTGATTGGGCTGTGTAATGTGACATGTGGCACCCCCCCCCCCCCCCACACACACACACACTGCTGAAAAATTGGCAAATGAAGGTATCAAAAAACATCATTTTTTGGGGGGGGGGGGGGGTCCCGGAATGGCAGTTTGGATCAGTTTGGATGTGGTCACCCTAGTCTAAGGTCAATTGCTAAGATAAAATGATATGTTTGAGACCATTAGGTGTGCAGATCTGAAACATATGCAGTGCAGGTCCTGTGGAATGTCAGACAGAAAATAACAATCAGAGATGCGAGAGAGAGAGAGGGAGAGAGAGAGAGGGGGGGAGAGAAATCAAGCAGCAGTCCGCCAGATTACCTTCCGCAGTGGCAGCACAGAGCACATGAAGGGAGGGGGTGGGTGGAGCCATTCTGGAATAGGCGCGGAGGAGGACAAGGAAGATCGTCCTCTGCTCTGCATTCTGGGTCCTCTCCTCGGGATGTCACTGGTTGCTGAATGCCAGTCGGCTGGCCATCCTAGCAACCAGTGTAGCTCAGAGTAAAGCGGCCGCCGCCTGGCAGAGGAATAAACTGTTCTGTACAGCCCGGCGGAGGAACAAACTGTACAGCTATTAGTGGCCGTTCGCCCTCCCGCCTGCCCGGTCTGTTAGTTCATACACGGCGGCCATTAATTTTCAGCATCTTTGACCCGTTTTCGGCCCAAATGGGATAAGCCCATTTTCATCCGTAAATGTCGGTTGCCGAACTTTCGGTGCACCACTAGTTTAGATAAAGTTGTTAGGAAGCATAGCATTATAGGTAGGATTTCTAAAGGAAGTGTATCAGCCACCATTTTGAGAAGATACAGCAAGGCAGCAAGACATGTTCTTCTCAATCGCTTGCCATCACCCCTGAGAGAGCTTAAAAAATTAGTTCTTGCTATCCCATCCTGTATTATAGATCATTGTTTCTTTGTTGTATCTGATATTGTACTGATTGATGTTTATTTTTATCAATTTCTATCAATTTTTATCAATTTCACCTAGTTTGTTCTAATAAATTTGAGATCAAAGAAATATGGTATCTGAAGTTTATGGAGCAGGAAGGTATAGCTCTCTGTCCTAGAGACAGAACAATGTTCACCACATTCTAATGTGTGGAGACTAACCTACACTTGTAGATATGGTGGGGTACAGGCACCAGTGGCAGAGGAGGGCACAAGAGCCATGCCAAGGGAGGAACTAAGGACTGCGGATCACACCAGGGAGAGTCTGAATCTCCAATTGTGCCAGCTTGTATTTAAACTGGCCGTGCTGTATGTAGCTTTTGACAGGCTGCGCAATGAGCCCCGTATCTCCGGAAAAAAATAAGTGCTAGGAGCCCCACATTTTCACTAGTGGTGGGGTAGGACTTCGGCTACATAACACTTGGGTCTCTGTGACCCAAGCTCGATCTTTTTTTTTTTTTTTTCTATGCTCATGGCTCTGCCTCCCCTGACTGCACCTCCCTGCTCCTCACATAGGGGAATCCAATGTACAACTACAAAAAGAACAAGGGAAGGCGCAAACACCTAGTGCATTACCAAACAAGTTATGGGAAAGATATAAAACCAATAGAATGAATACTCACAAAAGGACAGTATAAAAGAACATGTAGACTGGAAAATGTTGTGTGGTGCCGGGTACAAGTGCTCAAATGAGATCCCGCTATACTGGCAAGACAACACTTGTGACCAGTATTGCCTGTGGTCTCCCTGCAGCTGATCTCTGCCCCACTGCTGACCCACCATGCATTATTCTGCACTGTATTTTTGTCTGAGCTGGCCCTCTTGGCAGAGGAGCAGGAGTCGTTGGTGACACTGAAGAGAAAAATATCCCTGCGTCAGTGGTGTCAATGATAGGAACAAATGTCAATGCATTGTTGGTGTCTCTGAATAGAAAAACGTCCCTGTGTCGGTGGTGTCACTAAAAGGAAAAAATGTCCCCAATACAGTGTGTCACTAAAAGGAAAAAACCTCCCTGTGTCAGTGGTGTCGCTTGAAGGAAAAAATGTCCCTGCATCAGTGGTGTCACTTTTAGAAAAAATGTCCCTGCGCTTGTGGTGTCACTGAAAGGAAAAATATCTCTGAGTCTATGGTGTTTCTAAAAGAAAAAAATGTCCCTGTGCCAGTGGTGTCAGTGTAAGGAAAAAATGTCCCTGTGCCAGTGGTGTCATTGTAAGGAAAAAATTTCCCTGTGCCAGTGATGTCACTGTAAGGAAAAATGTCCCTGTGCCAGCGGTGTCACTGTAAGGAAAAAATGTCCCTGTGCCAGCGGTGTCACTGTAAGGAAAAAATGTCCCTGTGCCTGCGGTGTCACTGTAAGGAAAAAATGTCCCTGCGCCAGCGGTGTCACTGTAAGACAAAATGTCCCCGTGCCAGCGGTGTCACTGTAAGGAAAAAATGTCCCTGTGCCAGCGGTGTCACTGTAAGGAAAAAATGTCCCTGCGCCAGCAGTGTCACTGTAAGGAAAAATGTCCCTGTGCCAGTGGTGTCACTGTAAGGAAAAAATGTCCCTGCACCAGCGGTGTCACTGTAAGGAAAAATGTCCCTGTGCCAGTGGTGTCACTGTAAGGAAAAATGTCCCTGTGCCAGTGGTGTCACTGTAAGGAAAAATATCCCTGTGCCAGCGGTGTCACTGTAAGGAAAAATGTCCCTGTGCCAGCGGTGTCACTGTAAGGAAAAAATGTCCCAGTGCCAGCGGTGTCACTGTAAGGAAAAATGTCCCTGTGCCAGTGGTGTCACTGTAAGGAAAAAATGTCCCTGTGCCAGTGGTGTCACTGTAAGGAAAAATGTCCCTGTGCCAGCGGTGTCACTGTAAGGAAAAAATGTCCCTGCGCCAGCGGTGTCACTGTAAGGAAAAATGTCCCTGTGCCAGTGGTATCACTGTAAGGAAAAAATGTCCCTGCGCCAGCGGTGTCACTGTAAGGAAAAATGTCCCTGTGCCAGTGGTGTCACTGTAAGGAAAAATGTCCCTGTGCCAGTGGTGTCACTGTAAGGAAAAATATCCCTGTGCCAGCGGTGTCACTGTAAGGAAAAATGCCCCCGAGCCAGTGGTGTCACTGGCCAGTGAAAGGCAGAGAGAAGGGAGTTACTGGAGCTCCCAGTGTGCCCCTCTATGTAGAGATGCTATGCCCAGGGCCGGCACCAGCAATAGGTAGGTCAGGTAGCTGCCTAGGGCACCAGGGTAGAGGGGGCAGTAAAATCCGGATCCCCAGTCATTCGCTGGGGATTAGGATTTTTAAAATACCTGCAGAGCCGGCGTCAACATAAGGCAGTATAGGCGCTCTATGGCGCCAGGCTAGAGGGCAGTAAAATGCACCTGTGAAGACATCCCTGGACTCCTGCTTTTCTAGACCTCTCTGGGACGAGTAACGAGTCTTTCCACAGATTCTCAATTGGATTTAGGTCTGGACTTTGACTGGGCCATTCTAACACATGAATATACTTTGATCTAAACCATTCCATTGTAGCTCTGGCTGTATGTTTGGGGCCGTTGTCCTGCTGGAAGGTGAACCTCCGCCCCAGTCTCAATTATTTTGCAGACTCTAGCAGGTTTTCTTCTAAGATTGCCCTGTGTTTCACTCCATCCATCTTCCCATCAACTCTGACCAACTTTCCTGTCCCTGCTGAAGAAAAGCATCCCCGCATGATGCTGCCACCACCATGTTTCACGGTGGGGATGGTGTGTTCCAGGTGATGTGCAGTGTTAGTTTTCCGGAACACATAGCGTGTAATTTTTAGGCCAAAAAGTTAAATTTTGGTCTCATCTGACCAGAGGACCTTCTTCCATATGTTTGCTGTGTCCCCCACATGGCTTCTCATAAACTGCAATGAGGACTTCTTATGGCTCACTTTCAACAATGGCTTTCTTCTTGCCACTCTTCCATAAAGGCCAGGTTTGTGGAGTCTGCTTCTCTAAATTAATGCTGTCCTTGCCCGGCCGGTCAATTTAGGTGGACGGCCATGTCTTGGTAGGTTTGCAGTTGTGCCATACTCTTTTCATTTTCGGATGATGGATTGAACAGCGCTCAGTGAGATGTTCAAAGCTTGGGATCATTTTTTATAACCTAACCCTACTTTAAACTTCTCCACAACTTTATCCCTGACCTGTCTGGTGTGTTCCTTGACCTTCATGATGCTCTTTGTTCACTAAGGTTCTCTAACAAACTTCTGAGGGTTTCACAGAACACCTGTATTTATACTGAGATTAAATTACACACAGGTGGATTCTATTTACTAATTAGGTAACTTCTGAATACAATTGGTTCCACTAGATTTTAGTTAGGGGTATCAGAGTAAAGGGGGTGAATACAAATCCATGCCACACTTTTAAGATATTTATTTGTAAAAAAATTTGAAAACCATTTATCATTTTCCTTTCACTTCACAATTCTGTGCCACGTTGTGTTGGTCTATCACATAAAATCCCAATAAAATAAGTTTACATTTTTGGTTGTAACATGACAAAATGTAGAAAATATCAAGGGGTATGAATACTTTTTCAATGCACTGTATTATATTTTAGAGATTGGCTTCTCAAAAAGGATGATTCTTTGTTTCTAATTGGAACCTTTATCATTCATGTATTTATTCCTGGTAAAATCCCTTCCTCTCCCTATGAATATTCCCCGTCTCCCCCCCAGAACTCTCTCTTCTTGCCATTTTTACTCTTGTTGCTCTTCTGTTTCCCAGCAACACGAATGCAGAAAATCCACAATGAAATCCGCCTGCAAAGTCCGCACTCCCCTCTAATTTTGTAGAAACCGACGAGGAGGGGGGCAGCTAAGAGGTTTATCAAGGGAAATAAACAAATTGGATGTTTGAATTTAGACACACGCTTCACATTGTTTTGGGTTCATAGATTTTACTTGGTGCGTGTGTTGGGAATATTCTAATCCTTGGAGAGTGGATTTCTCGCCTGCTGCTGGCTCGGAGGATTACCGCGGAACTCCAGAATCCCAACATGTGAAAGAACAATCCCCACTCTAAAACAGTTAGAAAAATTACTACAGTAAAACGATCTCAAAATTCACATTAAAGCACGCTGGAGTGTATATAGATAGGAAGTGGCTGCAAAGAGGCTGCAAAAAATCAGAAGAGGTGGGCTGCTGAGGAGAGAGGAGAGGAGGTTGAGAAATGGGCAGTGGAGGAGAGGCAGGCTGCAGAAAGATAGACTACAGATAGGCTGCGGGGAAGAGCCAGGCTGCAGAGACAAGTAGGGCTGTGGAGAGATCGGTTGAGGAGGAGAGACGGGCTGCAGAGGAGAGGTGGGCTGCGGAGGAGAAATGGGCTGTGAAAGGTGGGCTACAGATTTATAGGCTGTGGAGAGATGGGCTGCAGAGAGATGGCTTGCAGAGAAGATGGACTGTGGAGGAGAGGAGATGGTTACCTTGTATCTCTTTTATTTGTCTTTGTATTTCCTTTATGATCAATGTTTATAAACAATGTTACTTTGTATCTATCTTCTGTCTGAACAATGTTTATAAACCATGTTAATTTGTATCTCTCTTCTGTCTGAATAATGTTTATAAACAATGTTACTTTGTATCTATCACCTGTTTGAACAATATTTATAAAACAATGTTACTTTGTTTCTATCTACTGTCTGAACAATGTTTATAAACAATGCTACTTTGTATATCTCTATCTCCCGTCTGAACAATGTTTATAAACAATGTTACTTTGTATCTACCTCCTGTCTGAACAATGTTTATAAACAATGTCACTTTGTATTTATCTCCTGTCTGAACAATGTTTATAAACAATGCTACTTTGTATCTCTCTATCTCCTGTCTGATCAATGTTTATAAACAATGTTACTTTGTATCTATCTCCTGACTGAACAATGTGTATAAACCATGTTACTTTGTATCTTTCTTCTGTCTGAATAATGTTTATAAACAATGTTACTTTGTATCCCTCTATCTCCCGTCTGATCAATGTTTATAAACATATGACAAGGGTTCTACCCATTCCCTATGCCACCCACGACTAGAAAAATAGTTTTGACTTTAAAAAAACTTTTATATTTCCAGAAAATTTCACACACACCGATCCATTCTATACAAATGTTATTCTGAGAAGCGGACGAATGTGTGTCTCTCTTCAGTTTTTCAGATTTTGATATCTTCTTGATTCAAATCGAAGAAGTAGAAGTGAGTCAGCTTGGAATCTTTTTAGTCAATATCAATGAGTTGTAATTTGAAATACAATCAATTGATTCTTTTTTTAATTCAACAAATTATAACATGGAAAATTAATTGAAGTTAAATCAAAAGAAAATAAATTGGCAACCCATTGATTTTCTGCAGATAAAGAAGCCAAGAAGTGCATTTTTATGGCGCCATCACAGCAAAAATGGAATAATATGATAAATCATTTTGATCAAATCAATAGAGGAAACATCAATGTGATATTCATGCCTCTGTTCTCTGTTTCTATTGATTAACATGCCAGAACATAACCTACAAACCTGGGTGCTTCCTATAGGCAGCTGTGAGTGTGGCCTGCCATCTAGTGGTCAACTGATAATTTGCATGTCTTACAGAAAAAGTAATTGGGATATATTTTTAGCATTTATTTAAATAAAAAGTATAATTCTGGTTCAAAGCATTACAAAGCTTTACAGAGATTAGATACATATTTTTATTTTCAATATTGCACTATTTTATATTGCAACACTTAAAAAAAAAAAAAAAAAGAATGTGCAAAACTAATAAAAAACCAAAAACAAAAAAAAACACAGTTGTTTTACAGTATCTCACAAAATTAAGTACACCCCTCACATTTTTGTAAATATTTTATTATATTTTTTCATGTGACAACACTGAAGAAATGACACTTTGCTACAATGTAAAGTAGTGAGTGTACAGCTTGTATAACAGTGTAAATTTGCTGTCCCCTCAAAATAACACACAGCCATTAATGTCTAAACCACTGGCAACAAAAGTGAGTACACCCCTAAGTGACAATGTACAAATTGTGCCCAATTACCTATTTTCCCTCCCTGTTTCATGTGACTCGTTAGTGTTACAAGGTTTCAGGTGTGAATGGGGAGCAGGTGTGTTAAATTTGGTGTTATCGCTCTCACTCTCTCATACTGGTCATCGGAAGTTCAACATGGCACCTCACTGCAAAGAACTCTCTGAGGATCTGAAAAAAAAGAATTGTTGCTCTACATAAAGATGGCCTAGGCAAGTGATGGCGAACCTTGGCACTCCAGATGTTTTGGAACTACATTTCCCATGATGGTCAACTACATTGCAGAGTGCATAAGCATCATGGGAAATATAGTTCCAAAACATCTGGGGCGCCAAGGTTTGCCATCACTGGCCCCTAGGCTATAAGAAGATTGCCAAGACCCTGAAATTAAGCTGCAGCACAGTGGCCAAGACCATACAGTGGTTTAACAGGACAGGTTCTACTCAGAACAGACCTCGCCATGGTCGACCAAAGATTTTGAGTGCACGTGCTCAGCGTCATATCCAGAGGTTGTCTTTGTGAAATTGACGTATGAGTGCTGCCAGCATTGCTGCAGAGGTTGAAGGGGTGGGGGATCATCCTGTCAGTGCTCAGATGATACACCGCACACTGCATCAAATTAGTCTGCATGGCTGTTGTCCCAGAAAGAAGCCTCTTCTAAAGGTAATGCACAAGTAACTAAATATAAAAACTCATGGGATCCTTCTACCATTCAAACTCAAAACGTTAGGGGAATGGTAATACTAGTGATGCAATAACAGCATTGTCCAATAGGATGGGTTACCTCTACAATTGGGACATATACAAAAATAAAAAGAATGAGGGGGTCCCTCACAGAAGGGATATTCAAAAGAAAAGTTGAAACAGAGGACCAACAATGGTATAAGTTTGCAAAAATGTATTTGAAAATACTGGCAAAAAGAGTAAATTTACTAAAATTATCTAGTAGTAAAAAACACACCCAGACACCCAGTGAAACACAAAATAAATCTTGTCAAGACAAGCACATGAAACGGGCCCCAAGCATCCACACATGCATTCCATTCAGAACCTCTCATAAAGTATGCAGATCCAAATATTAATGTCAATATTGTGAGATAATTCAAAGATAGCTATTCGGCATATTCAGATGCTCAACTTGACATTAAAGTAAAACTGAAGCATTACAGAAGGGGGTTCACATCAAGTTTTCAGCTCAAAACAACATCGGGCCTCCGGATATAGCTCCTTCACTAGCGCTGATAATTAAAAGCTGACTCGTTTGGCAAGGGTCATGTCAGTGTAAGGACCCCAGGGGGAGGATTGCCACCTCAGAGCATTATAATTTGGTAATCAGGTCAGCCACCAGTTTCCAGAGGAGCATAGTCTCTTAAAAAGAGCAGAGTCGTGTAGGAGTAGATGGAGATGTTCCAAAGATGAAATTGTAAATATTCAGCCAGACTGATATTCATGTACGCCTGCACATAAGCAATCAAAGTTCACCCGGACAGCATGGGGAATCAGGATAGCAGTTCGATAAACTTAACGGTCTAAGAGGGTGACTCACCCATTTTCTAAGTCCAGCAATTCAGTTCCTCTAACTGAGTCCCACTCCGCTGTCCATGAAGTCCGTCAGGTCCAGAGTTAAGTTACTCCACTACAGCGAGATGGCACCTAGTCCATAAGCAAGTAACGTACTCCGCTCGTGGTGATGGCGTCCAGAAGTCAGAGAGGAAACCGGAAGTTCAGTGAGCTGTGATGTATAACGCAGAGTGGAACACAGTTCCCTTCACGCTGATTACGGCAACGCGTTTCGCATACTTCATCAGGACGTACCAACGCCGTTTACCTCCTTTTATACTCATGGTCATTCACACCTGATTCTAATTAAGGGAGATTGCAGCGCCGTATAGCGACATCTTGTGGTGAAAATCAAAAACTATTCACGGAGCTGCAGAGGAGAGAAATAAATCTTCAAAAACAATACATAGTAGCAATCTATTTTTTATTACTCCATTCTCTCAGCATGCACATCCATACATAGTCTACAATAGAGACCATGGCATTTGTGAAGGAGACAGAGGAATAAACCAGAATAACAAGCCACGGAAAGGAACCACTATACTACAGTAGAGCAGTATCACATAGCTTAAAAGACCTTCCCACTCATTCAAAGTGAGGAGGAGCAGTATAAGCCAGATACCAGCATACTAGATATTATCCCCAGATATCATATTAATCATCTTGAAATTAAGAGCAGAGGGGTAGGGACAGTAGACCTAGTAGGAAGAAGAAAAGGCTAAGTTGTACAGGAGAGAAAGATGAAAAAGATGAAAAGAGAACAAACATCAAAGGATAGGCCTTACAATTACATGTTCATATCATATCACGGTTCTAGGAATACTTTTAAGCTCATCTCGGTATTTAAACCTCTAGGAGTGAGGGTATTGAGCCTAAATATCCATAATTTTTCTTTTTTTTAGTAGTGCCTTGTCAAAATCTCCTCTTCTGGGAGAAAGTTGTAGAGCCAGGAAGCCTTTTAACTTTAGACCCTTTGCACACCCCCCATGTTTTTCGGCAAAATGTAGACCCAGGGGAGTTTCTTCCTTCAATCTAATGCTTTTTAGGTGTTCCCCAAATCTTACTCTCCGCTGCCGTTTGGTCTTCCCTACATAGAGTTTCTTGCATTGGCACTCAATGATATACAGAGTCCTAGTAGTGGCGCAGTCAGGGCTGCTGTTAGAAATCGCGGGGCCCCGTACAGATTACCTGGATGGCTGCTGTTAGAAATCGCGGGGCCCCGTACAGATTACCTGGCAGAGCCCCCCCAAGAAAATATTTAAGATATATTTAGCTAAAATTACAACAAAATCCCTATTATCAGACACAAATATAACATAACTCGCATAATTCCTGCTAAATAAAAAAAAAAAATGATGTTAAATAAAAAAAGAAGATGAGATGAGAAAAATATACAGGCTGGGCAGTTGGAGCTCAGTGATCAGAGAGACAGAGAGAGAGAGAAACAAAGTTACAATTTACAAATAAACTCCTGAGCAGAGATAAGTGCTGGAAGGGGGGCCCACACAAGGGAGGGGGATTAGTGAGGGACAACTGTCTCTTTCTCAACAGATAAAAGCTGATAGCAGGGAGAGGGACAGATCAGATTCAGGTGCTGGAGGAAGATTTCTGTATTTGTTGTCCATCACTAATCCCCCTCTCGGTGTGGGCCCCACTGTGTGCTCGGGCCCCCTACAAGAGGGCTGGTGGTCCCCCCCTATCAGCGGCCCTGGGCGCAGTTAATAAATTGTCTAATCGTATAGTTAGCAGAACCGCTTGAGTCTGAGATACTACTGGATCTGTCAACATAGCCACACATGTTACAGTGACCACAGGCATACATTCCTTTGAGAGCAGGGAGGTTAGTCAGCCAGCTCCTATTTGTTTTCTTTTGGAACTCTGAATGTACCAACATATCTCTTAGATTCGTTGATCGTCTGGCAACCATCAGGGGTTTGGACCCCACAATTGCTTTTAACCTCTCTGATCTAGTCAGAATATACCAGTGGTCATTGAACACTCTAGCGACTTCTTCCCACTGTGCCCCATATTTGGTGATGATTCTCAGGGGGATGTTTGGTTCAGCAGCTTCAGCTTGTTTCAGAGTGAGGAGATCTTGCCTAGTTCTCTTCCCTGCCAAGCTTCTAGCTCTTTTCAAAGTTTTATGAGAGTAGCCCCTCTTTCTGAACCGATTCTATAAGTCCTCTGCTTCATGCCAATATTCCTCATGGCTGGAGCAGTTCCTTTTAATTCTCATAAACTGCCCACCGGTATTCCCCTAATCAGGGACTGCATGAAGCAGAGTGTTGGCAGCTGCCTTTTTCCGATACTTGGCAGTAGTCAAGCTACCATCATTGAGTCTAACATAGAGGTCCAGAAAAGGAATCTCTTCCGGACCTAGTACATACGTCAGGTGGATATTACGGCTATTCTGGTTGAGTTAATTGATAAACATCTCAAGCTCAGCACCAGTGCCATCCCACACCAAGAGTATGTCGTCAATGTACCTCAGCCATGCCTTAGCATGGCTGAGGTACATCAAGGAAGCATACACAACTTTCTCCTCCCACCATCCTAGGTGAAGGCAGGCATATGAAGGGGCCCACGGGGCACCAATAGCAGTGCCCCTTATTTGTTGATAGTACTTACCTAGGAATTGGAAATAGTTGTTTTTTAATGCCAGTTCGAGAATTTACATTAGAAATTTATTTTGTGACCCTAGTAGGGGGAATTTAGACTCAAGAAAATGAAATGTAGCTGCCATGCCCCATTCAAAGGGGATAGACATATACAGCGATTCCACGGCTATCCCTACTAGTAGTACCTTTTCTGAAATTTGTGTGTGGCGGCAACCAGGTGAGGAGTACAAAGAGAAGTGTGTCTTGCCTACAGTCAAGCATGGTGGTGGGAGTGTCAGGGTCTGGGGCTGTATGAGTGCTGCCGGCACTGGGGAGCTACAGTTCATTGAGGGAACCATGAATGCCAACATGTACTGTGACATACTGAAGCAGAGCATGATCCCCTCCCTTCAGAGACAGGGCCACAGGGCAGTATTTAAACATAACGACCCCAAACACAGCTCCAAGATGACCACTGCCTTGCTAAAGAAGCTGGACTGGCCAAGCATGTCTCCAGACCTAAACCCTATTGAGCATCTGTGGGGCATCCTCAAATGGAATGTGGAGCGCAAGGTCTCTAACATCCACCAGCTCTGTAATGTCGTCATGGAGGAGTGGAAGAGGACTTCTGTGAAGCTCTGGGAACTCCATGCCCAAAAGGGTTATAGCAGTGCTGGAAAATAATGGTGGCCACACAAAATATTGACACTTTGGACCCAATTTGGACATTTTCACTTAGGGGTGTACTCACTTTTGTTGCTTGAAGTTCAGACATTAATTATACAAGCTGTACACTCACTACTTTGCATTGTAGCAAAGTGTCATTTCTTCAGTGTTGTTGTTCACATGAAAAGATATAATAAAATATTTACAAATATGTGAGGGTTGTACTCATTTTTGTGAGATATTGTAAATATTAATGCTAAGGAAAATAGCAGGTAAATAATAGTTATGGGGAGAAGATATAAAATATGTCTCATTATAGTAAACTAAAGGTTAATAAGAGGTTTAACTAGGAACACATTTTCTGCACTGGTCCAAACCATTTGGTGGAGGGGGGATTATGATGTGGGGTTGTTTTTCAGGGGTTGGCTCGGCCCCTTACTTCCAGTTAAGGGAACACCTAAAGAGTCAGTATACCAAGACGTTTTGGACAATTTCATGCTCCCAACTTGTTTGGGGATGGCCCCTTCCTGTTCCAACATGTCTGCGCACCAGTGCACAAAGCAAAGTCCAAAAAAACATGGAAGAGCGAGTTTGGGGTGAAGGAACTTGACTGATCTGCACAGAGTCCTGACCTCAACCCGATAGAACACCTTTGGGATGAATTACAGCGGAGACTGCCAGCCAGGCCTTCTTGTCCACATCAGTGCCTGACCTCACAAATGTGCTTCAGGAAGAATAGCCAAACATTCCCATAGACACACTCCTAAACCTTGTAGACAGCCTTCATAGAAGAGTTGAAGCTGGTATAGCTGCAAGAGGTGGGCCAAGTCAATATTGAACCCTACGGACTAAAGCCCCGTACACACGATGAGATTATCGAACGATCTGTCGTCCGTTTTTTGTGGCATGCTAGTCTGATGTGGAAAGTGAAGAGGTTATTTTCATACGAATTTTCCCGTATGATAGAATTCTACTTCAGAAGTGATGTCATGTGTTGGATTGTTTTGTATGTGTTCTTTCTCTCTGAACATGCCTAGTCTTGCTCTTAAGATTTTTTTCCATCGAAATCTGTACTAATGAGACGAAAATCGGACGTTGTATTACGGATGCCAAAAATTTTATAGCCTGCACATCAGGATTTTGTCAGTCAAAAAGTCGGAGTTGGCTGTCGAAAGCACCATACTAACAACCCGAAAATCGGCAGATCGGTCGTCAGACGAATTTTCCCTACAGATTTTCTTATCGTGTGTACGGGCCTTAAAGCGGAGTTCCGGGCACAAAAACAATATTTTTTTTTTTGTGCCCGTCCGCTAGTTCAGCCTAACCTGAAAAGGAATTGGATAGTTAGATTTTTTTTTTTTTTTAAAAACTCACCTTGTAATTGACGATCGTAAATACTCACCTCAGGGTACTTCGTCCCTCGGAGCCGCGGCTCACCCCGTCACTTCCTGCGCTGCGATGATTCCTGGGAGCTAAACCTCATCGCTCCCAGGAATCAATGCGACGGCACCGGCCCCGCTCGTCACTTCCGGGCGACGCCGCATTCCCCTGCTAAACAGCTTCTGGGCATGCCCAGAAGCTGTTTAGGAATGCGGCGCCGCACCGGAAGTGACGAAAGGAGCAGGTGCGGCGCATTCTGGGAGAAGAAGAAGAAGCGGAAGAAGACGCAGAAGAGGACCGCGCCGGCTTCAGCTGCCCACAAGAGAGATGGAAACGCTGTGGAAGAAATTTTATAAGTAAATATTTCTTCTAAAAGGTAAGTGCGAACCGGGACAGATCAGAGGCTAGCCATTGTGGAATGTGCTAGCCCTGACTGTCCCGGGGGTATTTTCATTAAAAAATGACATCTGTGCCCGGAACTCCGCTTTAAGACTGGGATGCCATTAAAGTTCATGTGCGTGTAAAGGCAGGCGACCCCAATACCTTTGGTAATATAGTGTATGTAAACAATGTTACTTTGTATCTCTCTATCTGATCAATGTTTATAAGCAATGTAACTTTGCATCTCTCTATCCCCCATCTGTACAATACTGTATATATAAACAAGGCTACTTTGTTTCTCTCTATCTACTGTCTAATCATTGTTTATAAACAATGTAACTTTGTATCCCTCTATCTTCCATCTATACATGTAAAAAAGGTTATAGTTGAGATCTTGGGGATTGATCTCCCCCTCTCACTGTTACACTTCTTGCTCCATGTTCCCACCCTTCCACGTCCATAATATAAATGTAGCACTCTCCCTCACCTGCTTGCAGCCAAACGTCTCATACGGATTCACTGGAAGAGCACTCACAATTCTAGTCGTAAGGACTGGATCAGGAAGGTCACTAAGATTATGGAAGCTGAGGAGTGGATTGCTATGTGTAAGGGTGCACAGACAGCTTTGACTATATTTGGCCAACTTGGAGACCTTATGCATCTGGGTTAAGCATGGTCTCTTCTAGTCTAGACATTGCTTTACTAGCCTTTGCTGATCCATCATTCTAACAACTTGTCCAGGTGAACCAACAACCTTGAACTCATTAACCCTTTTTTACCCCCCCCTTTTTTTTTTTTCACAGGTTTCTGTTTTTAGCCTGCCTGGACCAGGTTTGGTGTGTGAGCTCAAGACCTTTAGTTGGAATTGTGTCCTTTCTTTTCCCTTTTTTTTTGTTTTGTCCATATCTGTTGTTCTATCCTGTCAATGTTAATCTTGATTTAGGATATGACAAGCACACTTTTTTACCCAGGCTATAGACTAGATATCTTTTTACTGCGGCCAAGTTTGCATTTGTTGATAACTTGTCGGCATGGGGAGGTACCACATAGTTCCGCTGCTTGGTTTGTATGCCGTGCCGCAATGATGTTTGCTCAGCCTGTTATAACTATTCTGGACTGCCTTCATGCCACTTACTAATGCTGTGAGAATTTTTTGGAGCTGACATGCTCACTGTTTTGTTATTTGCTTTTTTTTTTGTGTTTTGTTATTTTATAACTGAATGTTTTGTGTTCGGATGCAGGTTGTGCTACAGAGGCGTAACTAGAACCTTCAGGGCCCTGATGCAAGAAACCATGAAGGGCCCCCCAGACCCCTGGCCGGGGCCCTTACCTTCAAGCCCAGGGCTCTTCCCACTAATCCTGGGGCTCTTTACACGCGTTGCATGGCCTTTTATTACGGTCCCGCAGCAGGATTCTTTCACAAGTTCTGCAGTGGGCCCCCTTCCTGCAATCTTGTGGGCCCCCTTCCTGCAATCTTGGGGCCTCCCCACAGTGGTGCAATGCCAGGGTCCGGTCGCAAGTGTGACCTTTGCGATCCTGGAAGTTCACCCACTGGTTTGCTACCGGGCCCCCTGGAGCATGGGGCCCGGTAGCGATTGCAACCCCTGCAACCCCTGTAGTTACGCCCCTGTTGTGCTATGCATTTTGATTTTTAGGCACTAAGATCGTAGTGTTATTACAGCTGTTATACTGTGCATGTCCTCTTTATTTTTCTGTACTTGAAAAACATCAATAAAGATTGCAATAAAAGAAAAATGTTACTTTGTATCTCTCTATCCTCCATCCATACAATATATCTTTAAAAAAAAAATGTTTCATTGTATCTCTCTATCTCCTGGCTGATCAATGTTAATAAACAATGTAACTCTGTATCTCTCTATAGCCTGTCTAATTAATGTTTATAAACATTACTTTGTATTTCTCTATCTCCTGGCTGATCAATGTTTATAAACATTGATGCATTGTATCTCTCTAATGCGGGCCATGCACTATACGAAAAATCGTTCAAACTCATTCTCGAAAAACGAACACTCGGCCGTGAGAATAAATGACCGTACCATCATGTAATGGCCGATAAATCGTTCAACGGACATAAATTAATCCGTTTTTTGTTTGTTTTTTCACATATACCTAGTGCAAACAGTTTGGACGAGGAAACACATTAACCACTTGCCAACCGCTTACCGCATATATACTGCGGCAGTGTAGCTCTCCCCGGCAAACCGACGTATACCTCGGTCGGTCGCCTGGTGGCAGCTTGGGGCGAGCGCGCGCTGGCGGCGCGCTCCCTCTCCAGATCATCAGCGAGGAAGCCGATGCAGCAGGCAGGTGGCTCCGATTGCCGTCTGACACCCGTGATTGTTCCCCGCTGAGAGAGAAGGACAGTCGGCTGTTGTCAGCTATATAGGATCACATGTCTCTATGGTAATTTCAGAAGCCACGCCCCCCCCCCCACAGTTAGAATCACTCCCATAGGCTCACATCTAACCCCTTGATCACCCACAGGGTTAACCCCTTCCCTGCCAGTGACATTATTACAGTAACAGTGCATATTTTTAGCACTGATTACTGTAGTAATGTCACTGGTCCCCCCAAAAGTGTCAAAACTGTCAGTTAGAGGTCCGATCTGTCCGCCGCAATGTCGCAGTCCCGCAAAAAAACGCAGATCACCGCCATTACTAGTAAAACAAAAAACCTATAAAAAAGACATAAATCTTTCCCGTAGTAAGTAGATGCGATAACTTTTGCGTAAACCAATCAAAATCTGCTTACTGCGATTTTTTTACCAAAAATATGTAGCAGAAAACAAATTGGCCTAAAATGTTAAAAAATTTTGATTTCCACATTTTTTTGGGGAATGTCATATAGCAGAATGTGAAAAATATTTTTTTTTTTTTTTTTTTTCAAAATTGTCGCTCTTTTTTTGTTTATAGTGCAAAAAATAAAAATCGCAGAGGTGATCAAATATCACCAAAAGAAAGCTCTATTTGTGGGGAAAAAAGATGTAAATTTTGTTTGAGTACAGCGTCGCACGACACAATTGTCCATTAAAGTAACGCAGTGCCGAATCGCAAAATAGGGCCTGGTCAGGAAGGGGGCAAATCCTTCCAGTCTTAAAGTGGTTAACCTTTCAATTTATCATTCGTTCGGCAGAAAATTTCCAAACTTGCCTCAAAAAACGTCACAACCGATTACCGATTTGTGCCCATTAACGGGCCGAAAAACGAAAGATCTGTCAAATGACTGAATTTCGGCCGATTTTACGTCTAGTGTATGGCCAGCATTACTCCTGTATGATCAATGTTTATAAACAATGTTACTTTGCATCTCTCTATAGCCTGTCTAATCAATGTTTATAAACATTACTTTGTATCTCATTATCTCCTGTCTGATCAATGTTTATAAATGATGATACTTTGTATCTCTCTATCTCCTGTCTGATTTAGTGTCCATTCACACTACCGCAACTTGTCAGGCGACTGGTCAGCCTGACAAGTCGCGGTCCATTGTGTGCTACGGGAACCGTTCTAATAGGAGCGACTCAAGTCGCTCCGACTTAGAAAAAGGTTCCTGTACTACTTCGGGGTGACTTGCATAGACATTCATTATATAAAGTCCGTGAAAGTCGCGCCGAAGTCGCGGTGCACGCGACTTCACAGGTCGCCCCCCCCGAAGTCGTGCCGCGTTAGTGTGAACCAGCACTTATGTTTATTACTTTTACGTAACTCTTTTTTACGTTACTTTGTATCTCTCTGTCCTCAGACTGTATCAGACTGCCAGTTTTGGGCCAGCAGCATCTGTTGTATTTACACAGGAAGTTCTGGCCATCATTTTGACACTTGGGAATTGCTGGCGAATGCAGGGGAGCAGCAGAGGGGCAGAAGTTCAGGGCATACACATGCTGTGTACTCTAGCCACTTACCGCAAAGTGACGCAGGACTACGTCGGCAAACTTTGCGGGGTTATACCGGGATGATGCCTTTAGCTAGAGACACCATCCCGGTACCGTGGTTTAGAGCCAACGGTCGGCTTTCCGTCGGTAACGACCGATGCGGCTCGGGAGCCGCTCGATCGTTACCCGGGTGAGCGGGAGGGGACATCCCCATCCCGCAGCCTTCCGTGACTTTCAACAGGCCTCCCGTCCCACCGGCTTTGATCGGGTCTCCGATGACGTAACCCAGAGGCGGCGTCTATGACGTCACTTCCGGGTTACTGTGCTGCAAAAAGTGGCAAATGTAAAAAACGGCTGTATGCAAAAACGCCGTTTTCGGAGTTTTGCATACATGGAAGTGTAGTGGAGGGGTCGAGGGTCTTTTAGACCCTCGATCCCTCCATAAAGAGTACCTGTCACTGCATATTGCCCTCACAAGGGATGTTTACATTGCTTGTGACAGCAATAAAAGTGATCAGATTTTTTTTTTTTTTAAAAACCTGTAATAAAGTTAAAAAAAATTAAATAAATAGGAAAAAGAATTGAGCCACCCCCGTCACCGTTAGCTCGCGCACAAAAAAAAACGTATACGGAAGTCGAGCCGCGAATGAAATCGCTGTTCAAACCACACGTGAGGTATCGCCGCGATCGCCAGAGCGTGAGCAATAATTAAAAAAAAAGAGCTACACTCTAACTCTAAACTGGTAACCGTTAAAAAAAAATTTAAAGCGTCGCCAATTGAGATCTCTATGTACCGTAGTTTGTCGCCATCCCACGGGTGTGCGCAATTTTAAACATGTTGGGTATCTATTTACTCGGCGTGACATCATCTTTCACAATATACAAAAAAAATGGGCTAATTTTACTGTTTAGTATTTTTTAAATGCAGTGAAATGTGATTGTTTTAAATTTTTCAAAAAAAATGGCGTTTTAAAGATCGCTGCGCAAATACCGCGTGACAAAAAATATTGCATTGACCGACATTTTATTCTCCAGAGTCTTTGCTAAAAAAATATATATAATGTTTGGGGGTTCTAAGTAGTTTTCTAGGAAAAAATACTGGTTTTAACTTGTAAACAAAAAGTGTCCGAAATAGGGCTGGGGCTTAAGTGGCTAGATGAAGATATTTGGACGTGTGTATGTAGAAAGATGATCCACACAACGGTAATTGCTCTTAAAAAAAATCTTCATCTTCAAAAGACTTGGCTAGACGGAGACCGGGATAGACGCATAGCTGAGGAGCTCCGGCTTCAGCAGGGACACAGCAACTATCAGCAGCCGGAAAGTGCGACAAACCCACATCCCACAGCAGGGATATATCCCCTTACCACCCATGGAAGGCAGAGGGAAGATGACAAGGCGCAAGAAGGAGGGCGGCTGCCCTCAAAAGCTGAAGGCCTTCTTCAATCCATGGCCTAGGCAAGATGGCGCCGGTACTACCTCCATGCCATCCACCGGCTACTCTCAGCACCACAGCCAGCGAGGTGCTATGCAAAAAAGAAGCAACCCACCAAAAAGTCCTTACTCCTTACCACCTACACCAACCCGGAAAAGTCAAGGATAAGGCTGGATGTGTCAGATTCTGGTGAGAAATGAGCGCACATGACTCAGGGGATGATACAAGAGACTTACCTGATTCTATAGATCTCTTCCCCACTAATACCCAACCAGTAATAGACACTGTTCTCAAAGACATGCTAGTATCCCTGAGAGGATCGCTCCAGTCAGATATGATAGCATGTGTTCCCAAGTTCAGCACAGAATTGCAGTCAGTCTCCTCCAAAGTAGATCATATAGAAACCAAAATGGGGGGAATATGCACCCACAATCAATGAGCTGATAGATGTGAATGATAACTAAGAAACAGAGCTAGAAAAGGTTATTGCTAAAATCACTGACATGGAAGACAGATCTAGAAGAAATAATGTAAAAATAAGGGGGATACCTGAGTCGGCCCAGCAACATGAACTCCGCAGCTATATAGCACAGCTATTTAATACAGTGATGCAAGATTTATCTGCTATGGATATAACAGTAGACAGAATCCACCATCTACCTAGAGATGTTATCTTAAGGCTACATTTATTTCCATGTTAAAGAGATGCTGATGACATCAAGAAATAGGGATCAACTTCCTGTGCCATACGCCAGCCTTCAGTTTTACACCGATCTGTCACAATATACACTCCAAAAATGTAGAAACCTGAACACCATATCCAAAGTGCTTAGAAACCACAAGATCGTCTACAAATGGGGGTTCCCGACCAAACTTATTGTGACCCAGAATGGTACTGACCTCATAGTGGATTCGATGGAGAAGGGCATGGCTCTTTTGTCTAAATGGGTTATAGTCCCCGAAGTTAAAACCCATCCTAAACAGGCCAGAAGCCCTACTGAAACCACCACTGAGTGGCGCACAGTGACATCTAAAAACGCACACTCACATGTATAACTGGCAATGGGCCTTCCTCGCTACTTTAGTCCCTGCACAGGACTTTCTCTCCTTTGTTCAGAACTTCATTACCTACCTACCTTTTTTCCCCCCAGGTTACCTGAGTATCCATGGGCCACACCCAACTACCACCCTTCACTGTTTGGCTACCTTCAGTTATTAGCTTCTATTGTTGTTTAATCTACTGTTATTTTATTACCCTAACTGTCAGGAATTTTCTGCCTTTCTCCTCTGCACTTAAAAATACAAATTGGACACCTACAAGAAAACGTGAGCCAAGAGGGCAAACAGACCATTGCCTCCTACAGAGTACAGATCCATCCACAGTAAGTGCCTTTGATGCACCACCTTTCACTCATCTATACTCACAAGCCCCGACATGGCTGTAACCTTCCTCACTATTAACTCTAAAGGACTTAATTATCCTGCGAAGTGCAGGTCCCTTTGGAAAGAGGCCTTACACCAAAAGTGTGACATCCTGTGTGTGCAGGAGACACACTTTAGCATCTCTGAACCCCCCAAATGCAAGCACCCCAACTTCCCATATTCCAAGCTAACATGGAAAAGAAAACAAAGGGAGTTCTAGTGGCAATAAAAGACACAGTGGCTTTAAAGCTCCACAGGGCAATAGCTAACCCCCACGGCCGCTACTTAGTCCTTATCTGTGACATTAACTCATCCATATGTATCGTGGCAAATATCTACGCTCCAAACTCTAAATAGGTCAACTTCTTCCACAAGATTATGAGGAAAATCCACTCTGCCCCACCGGGTAGGCTACTACTATGTGGTGACTTTAATGCGACCCCAGACCCCTCCATCGACACTACATCCAACCCCAAAGGAACGTCAGCTTCCTTAAAGAATGTGATGAGAACATATGAATTACATGATGCTTGGAGATGTCTCAATGCCAATGAAAGAGACTTAGTTTTTTTTCTAATAGCCATAGGACTTACAGCAGAATTGACCTTTCCCTATAATGGATAAGTGGCTGTTGCTTAAATCTAAATCTTCGTCTAATAATAGTATCACTTGGTCAGACCATGCATCAGTCAAGTTGGTATTATGAGAGCCCTCCTCACGTAGCCCATCCTATCTACGGCGGGCCAATCCACGACTGTTACATGATGCTCTGACCAAAACTACAATAGAACAGCATATACGGGAATTTTTTGCTTTTAACAGCAACTCAGTGGATGACCGAAATGTTGTGTGGAACACCCACAAAGCGTTTGCGAGGGGTATTCTGATACAACAGGGGGCGAGGGCTAAAAGGTCGAGGCAATTGCAAGTACACACACAAACGTCCAAAATTAATGATCTTGAGAATCAATACAAAACAAAACCCTCCTAAACCATGACAGATCTCTTAATAAAAACCCAACATAGATTAGATTACTACTCATGGATGATTTTGAGAAAGCTTCTAGGAGATTGAGGATGAAGTACTATTCTAGTGGTAATAAAGGGGGCAAACTATTGGCCAACCGGCTTAAAGGGATCAGGTATAAAACCCATATCCCATATATCCTGCACCCAACAAATAGGGCTAAACAAATACACCCTCAAGCCATTACTATGGATCGCTATATAATCTAAAAAACGACCCCCAATACTCCCCAACCCACTCCTGCTTTAATAGAGGCTTTCTTAAAAGCGATTAAGCTTCCCCAAATTTCAGAAGAACAACTGACGCAACTCAACTTGCCTATAACGGCACAAGAGGTCCAACATATAATAAACTCACTCTCTAACAATAAATCGCCAGGCCCAGATGGGTTCACGGGAGAATATTATAAAATATTCTAATCCCACATTGTGTGAAGGTCTTTGGTGCTGCAGTTGCTTCTTCCTCGTTTCCATCAGAAATGCTCAAAGCTGTAATAGTTGCTCTACCCAAGCCAGGGAAGGAGCCAAACATGCCACCGTTACTAAACAGCGACCTCAAGATATATGCAAAATGAATTGCCACTAGGCTAATTGATGTTCTTCCTAGCATCATACACAAAGATCAAACTGGATTTACCAAGGGGCGCCAGATGGCCGACGCCACCAGATGCCTTTTTAACAACAAAAACAAAACGCCTTCTCTGCTCCTAGCTTTGGATGCAGAGAAGGTGTTTGACAGAATCCATTGGGAATTTCTAGCACAAACATTATCCAAATTTGGATTCATAGGCCCAATATATTAAGCCATTAAGGCACTATATACCAACCCCTCAGCACAGGTGAATATTTCCGGTACACTGTCAACACCATTTGCTATTTCTAATGGGACACGCCAAGGGTGTGCCCTCCCACCCTTGATCTTCAACCTATTAATGGAACCCTTGGCCACTTACTTAAGATCCCACCCCCAAATCAATGGCTTTGAGATAATATTGTTGTATGGTAAACTCCTCATCTATAGCCGTGATAACAAAAGTTTTTGTCCGGCACACTCAAATGGCAGTACCTACAAGTCTTAATGTTACAAAGATAGTTCCCAGGATATGCCAGCCAGGTGGGTTGGCATTTTATAGAGGAAAAAATGCTGGGTGATAAAGCATTTCCTAATGCGGGTGCTCTCCGACTGGAAAAATGACAGCCTGCTTTTAAGATCACCATTAAACCTTTGTCTGTATACAATATAGGCAAATTCTTTTTTTATTATTTTGGTTATTTGATGATATTCTTGAGAAAATGTGGTTACAAAGATAATGGGGTGGACCTGTTACATTGTTTCTAAAAGTATGAGTTTACTTATATTGCCTTTTCTATTCCTAGGCATATCTGCTAGCAATTCCTCTCTATTCTTCATCAGAGATCTTTCTAATCCCTAATGAATATTGGGTACACTATACCCTCTCTCCAATAGGCGATGATGAATAATCCTACATCAAAGGCTGAATCTGTTGAACAATTGTGTCTAGCTCGAATAAATTCCCCATAAGGGATGGCATTGATGGTGTGGGATGGATGACAACTATCTGCAAACAAAGTAGTATTGCCGGAACATGACTTTCTGTAAGTTCATGTGGAAACACTGCCTATAGTGAAATCACCCTGCAGTGTAATGTCAAGAAAGTTAATACTAGAAATATTGTGTTCGATTGAAAAATATAAATTTACCTGGTTGTAATTAAGATACTCACAGAAATCGTGCAATCCTATAAGGTCACCATCCCACACCATCTGGAGGTCATAGATATAGGGACCATACCAAACAATCTGTCTGGAAAAACAATTGCTGGGGGAGAACAAAAAACATTCCTCCCACCAGCCCATATAAAGATTAGCCATTGATGGTGAAAATCTTGCACCCATCGATGCCCCACAAAGCTTGACATAGTATGCACCATCAAACAAAAAATAGTTATGAGTTAATAGGAACTCAACACTCAATAGAATAAACTCCTGTAATTCTAAACAATAAGAGCTGTAATGCCGCAGGTGATACTGGATAGCCTGTAGTCCAGCACTGTGGGGCATCGAAGAATAGAGTGCCCTAACATCTAAAGTGGCCCATACATAGGTTGACAACCATTTGACTGATGTAATATGAGATAGAACTTTACTGGTGTCCCTAATGTAACCCGACAGTCTTTGGACCAATGGCAGAAGGTGCCACTCTACCCATTCTCCCAAACGCTCTGATTAGGAGCCAATTCCAGCCACAATGGTTCCGTCCCTACAGAGGGTACCGTACCTTGTGAATCTTGGGGAGATGATGGTAGATTGACACCACAGGTTTGTCAACAAAGAGGTATTCAGCAGTTTTAGAAGATAAGACTCCCATATCTTTGCCCATCTGTAGATGTTCAAAAAGGATAGATTGAAAGGTTTTCGTGGGATTCTTGGGTAAGTGGCGGTATGTGTTGATATCCCTAAGCTGTCTAATGGTTTCAGATCTATATTGTTCCCCGGTCATTATCACCACTGCTCCATGCCCCATCTGCTTCCTTTATGACTATCTCTTTATTTTCTTTTAACTGCTGTAGGAATTGTCTTTCTTGTTTAGAGATATTAGTTTGTCTGGTGGTTGAGCTACGTTGTTTAAGCGCTAACAGCTCCTCCTTAATTACAGCCGGAAAGGGGTCTAAAATGGAATTCCTCGCTTTTACTGGGTAAAAAAATGTATTCCCATGGTGTAAAGGACTTTGTGCAACTCCACATGAACCCAAATGAGATTCAAAGTACAAACCCAATTCCAAAAAAGTTGGGACACTGTACAAATTGTGAGTAAAAAAGGAATGGACTAATTTACAAATCTCATAAACTTATATTTTATTCACAATATAATATAGATAACATATCAAATGTTGAAAGTGAGACATTTTGAAATGTCATGCCAAATATTGGCTCATTTTGGATTTCATGAGAGCTACACATTCCAAAAAAGTTGGGACAGGTAGCAATAAGAGGCCGGAAAAGTTAAATGTACATATAAGGAACAGCTGGAGGACCAATTTGCAACTTATTCGGTCAATTGGCAACATGATTGGGTATAAAAAGAGCCTCTCAGAGTGGCAGTGTCCCTTAGCAGTCAAAATGTGCAGAGGATCACCAATTCCCCCAATGCTGCGGCGAAAAATAGTGGAGCAATATCATAAAGGAGTTTCTCAGAGAAAAATTGCAAAGAGTTTGAAGTTATCATCCTCTACAGTGCATAATATCATCCAAAGGTTCAGAGAATCTGGAACAATCTCTGTGCGTAAGGGTCAAGGCCGAAAAACCATACTGGATGCCCGTGGTCTTCGGGCCCTTAGACGGCACTGCATCACATACAGGAATGTTACTATAATGGAAATCACAACATGGGCTCAGGAATACTTCCAGAAAACATTGTGGGTGAACACAATCCACTAAAGCTAAAACTCTATAGGCCAAAAAATAAGCCAAATCTAAACATGATCCACAAGCGCAGGCGTTTTCTCTGGGCCAAGGTTCATTTAAAATGGACTGTGGCAAAGTGGAAAACTGTTCTGTGGTCAGATGAATCAAAATTTGAAGTTCTTTTTGGAAAACCGGGACGCCGTGTCATCCGGATTAAAGAGGACAAGGACAACCCAAGTTGTTCTCAGCGCTCAGTTCAGAAGCCTGCAACTCTGATGGTATGGGGTTGTATGAGTGCGTGTGGCATGGGCAGCTTACACATCTGGAAAGGCACCATCAATGCTGAAAGGTATATCCAAGTTCTAGAACAACATATGCTCCCATCCAGATGTTGTCTTTTGCAGGGAAGGCCTTGCATTTTCCAACATGACAATGCCAGACCACATACTACATCAATTACAACATCATGGCTGCGTAGAAGAAGGATCCGGGTACTGAAATGGCCAGCCTGCAATCCAGATCTTTCACCCATAGAAAAATTTGGCGCATCATAAAGAGGAAGATGCAACAAAGAAGACCTAAGACAGTTGAGCAACTAAAAACCTGTATTAGACAAGAATGGGACAACATTCTTATTACTAAACTTGGGCAACTTGTCTCCTCAGTCCCCAGACGTTTGCAGACTGTTATAAAGTGAAGAGAGGATGCCACACAGTGGTAAACATGGCCTTGTCCCAACTTTTTTGAGATGTGTTGAAGCCAAAATTTAAAATCAATTTATTTTTCCCTTAAAATGATACATTTTCTCAGTTTAAACATTTGATATGTCATCTATGTTGTATTCTGAATAAAATATTGAAATTTGAAACTTCCACATTATTGCATTCTGTTTTTATTCACAATTTGTACAGTGTCCCAACTTTTTTGGAATCCGGTTTGTACAATTGTTCTAACGTAAGTGATACAGACAAATCCAAAAACATAAAAGAAGAAAAATCAGGGCATGTGTTAAATTCAGCAATAAGTTGAGTTTGACCAGATCCACTTACCGTCTCTGATGTCAATGGGTCATCCACCTGTGCATCCTCTCCCTGTTGGAAGTGTTTACGCAGTAAAAGGTTCCTTACAAACCTGACATCCGAGACAGCCCAGATTCTGTTAAAATCTCATCTGTTAAATTAACCACGGAGGTAAAATTGGATGTATTATAATTAATTTCCTTCTTTGCGGATAGCGCCGGTCTCCATCTTCTCCCTCGTCTTCGTCTCTTTTTGTGGTATTTTGCTTTTTGGTTGTCTTTTTCTTTGGATATCGATAATATGTCTCTTGTGTAAAGTTTGTTGACACCCCAGGATTAGCATTACCACCGAAAAAACGTTGTCAGAGGAGAGCCGGGAAGTGGACGCTTCTAAAGCTGCAGGTGTATCACGAGCAGACATGACATCTCTATCAGCTGCCTGTGTCCAACGCTTCAGAGAGCGAGTTTGATGCCTCTGGTGAGCTGAAGTTTACTTTCTTGATGAAATTGGCAGATCTTTGTTTTTTCCTCCTCCCCCATTCGTATACAGTATCGCTCCGGTAATCATCCACATCCCGGAGGTATTTGGACCTTTTGACCTGTGTAATCTGTGTTTCTAATTCCCCTATTATGTGCTGTAGTTTCTCTTGTTGGCCAGAGAAAGTGGGTAAATGTGCAAACTTGTACACGGCTTATTTTTTATCCTTAATGTTGGAGTAGATTTTATTCAAACAATTCTGCTCATATCGTACAGGACCGCAACATACAACCCCCCGGACCACACCAGGCCACGCGCCATACAACCCCCCCCCCCCGGACCACAGCAGGACCCCCCCCCCCCGGCTCACTCATCATGCCTGGATGTAATATCTGGACAAGTGCGGTGGCGGCAACTTTGGCTTCTTCTCTTCTCGGTCTTCAGCGTCTCCTCCATCCTCCTCCATGCCCAATGGTATAGCTTAAAATTTCGGACAATCAGGAAACGGGTCTCACGCCCCGCTTCTTGATTGGCCAGGAGGAGGATCCATGTGACAATAGCAAATTTTCATTCGCTATTGTCACACAACTGGGTGGGCTCGGGCGCAGTGCCCCCCCCCCCCCAAAAAAAAAAAATCCATACCAGACTTATCCGAAAATGCAGCCTGGCAGGCCAGGATAGGCAAGCCCCTGCTGAACCATAAAACAACAATATCTCTCCTGCGCTCGAGTGGTATGCGGGAAGAATAAATCTTCTAGGCGGTTTTATGACACAAATTAAGTGGTCTTGCTGCCCCCCTCAGGACCAAGGGTATCCAAAAGGCACTACAAGAAAACAACAAGACAACGTAGCATATTATCAAGCATGGCTCTGAGGAAGAGGGTCCTCCCTCGAAACGCATAAGCCACATCAGGTTTTGAGGATGCCATCACGCTATCCAGCAGTAGAGAAGTGTCCTGGAAGCGAGCGGTGCCCATTTCCTATATGCTTATTCATATGCTACGTTTGTGAGTATATTGTACGCTACCCTTCTTTGCTTTTAATAAACTTTTAAGTGGTAATGCACAAGGTCGGTGCGCCCTTCTCTTGTTGTTTTCTTGCCCTGCTGAACCATACCAGGCTGTTTACCCTCATCATGGGGAGGGTGCTTTTGGGTGCTTCCCAAAGCACCTTGTTCCCATGTTGAAGGGGACAAGGGCCTCTTCCTGACAACCCTGGGCTGTGGTTGTGGGGGTCTTCAGGTGGGGGGCTTATTGGAATCTAGAATACCCCTTTTAACAAGGAGGCCCCCAGATCCCAGCCCCCGTATGTGAATGGGTAGGTACATCGTACCCCTACCCATTCACCAAAATAGTGTAAAAAAGGAAAAACCACATAAGACAGTTTTTGACAAGTCCTTTATTTAAAAAAAAAAAAAAATAGTGTGCGTTGATGTAAATCAATCTTCCCTCACGACGTCCGTCGACTCTAAAAATAGAAACAGTTTAAAAAACGCTGTGTCCTCTGTGGCTGGCTAGCTGGCTCCTACGTCCTCTGTGGCTGGCTGGGTGGCTTGCTGGTTCCTGTGGGTGGCTAGCAGGGGGACTGAAGACTGGGGGGGACTACCTGCTGTAAGTGACTGGCTCCCTGCTGTGAGTGGGTGGGTGGCTGGCACGGTGCACTCTGCTGTGGGTGGCTGGCTGGCTGGTACAGTTCACCCTGCTGTGGGTGTGGGTGGCTGGCTGGCACCCTGCTGTGGGTGGGTTGCTGGCTGGCATGAATAATGCACCCTGCTGTGGGTGGGTGGCTGGCACAGTGCACCCTGCTGTGGGTGTGTGGTTGACTGGCACTGTGCACGCTGCTGTGGGTGGCTAGCTGGCTGGCTGGCACAGACGGTGCACCCTGCTGTGGGTGGATGGCTGGCACCCTGCTGTATGTGGGTCGATGGCTAGCACCCTGAGTGGCTGGTTGGCACCCTGGCCCTGCTGTGGCTGGGTCATCCTGGATGGCTGTCTGGGTTCTGTGGGTGACTGGCTGGCACCCTGCTGTGGCTGGCTTGAAAAGAAAGTGACATGCAGATGTTTTGGCTTTCTGAACATACAAAGACAAAATGAATTTCTGCACATAAAAGAAAAGTTAGTACTTACCCTTTCTGTCTTTCTTTCCTTTCTGTCATGCTGGCTTCCACTTTAGACAGGCACTCCTGCTGAAGTGGGCACCTCTCCATGGGCCGATTACTGGACAGCAGTGCCAGGCTAATGATATCTTCCAAGTTTGGGGCTGGGTTCGGTGAACACACACACGGACGCGAGTCAGACTCGACTGTCCTGTGTGTGCCTGTTTCCGTGGATGCAGACAGGGATACCTGCAGTTGTAGGCTCCCCCTCCATGGCCCAAGAGGCCTGACAGCAGTGCTGGGCCGACAGGCGCTTGCCACAGACATCACAACCTGCAAAAATTAATTTCAGGGAGGTGGCACTCTGCACTCCCCCCCTCACCAATTTATCCTAACTAGAGGATGATCAAATGAAATGCAATCAGTATACAGAGGTTTACTTCTTCTGAGAGATATTAAAGGAACACTCTAACCACCATGACCACTTCAGTGATTTGAAGTGCTCATGGTGGTAGGAGTCAGAAACACTGCACATGTTGGGATATTTACAATTATGTGCTGGCGGCTAGTTGCACCCCTAGTACATGTGACTTACTGCTGGCCTGTACTGCTTGTGGGTACTGCTGGTGGGTACTGCTGGCTAGTACTGCTGGCTGGTACTGCTGGTGGTTACTGTTGGTGGGTACTGCTGGCTGGTACTGCTGGCTGGTTACTGCTGACTGGCTACTGCTGGCTGGTTACTGCTGGCTGGTACTACTGGTGGTTACTGCTGGCTGCTACTGTTGGCTGGTTACTAATATCAGGTACTGCTGGTGAGTATTGCTGGTGGTTACTGCTGGCTGGTACTGCTGTGGGTACTGCTGTGGGTACTGCTTGCTGGCTTGTCCTGCTGTGGGTACTGCTGGCTGGTACTGCTGGTGAGTACTACTGCGGGCACTGCTGGCTGGTACTGCTGGTGGATACTTCTGGCTGGTACTGCTGGTGAGTACAGATGGCTGGTACTGCTGGCTGGTACTGCTGGTGGGTACTGCTGGTGGGTAATGCTGGCGAAGAGTGTGAGGGACAGCACTGGAGGAAGCATGTAGAGCCGATGCTTCCTGTATCTTTCAGTCTCTTTACAGGCGGAGTGCATTTGATATCACTCTGCCTGTGACAGGACGGAGCCGGAACTATACAGGAAGCATCTGCTCCATTCTGATAGCTGACACAGACAGCCGGGATATTGTGCGGCACTTGCACGGCACTTGCAAGGAGCCACAGCCCGCATGCGGGAGACTTAGGATATCTGTTGCCACCTGCTAAGTTAGACGGGAGTTGGGACTAATGATGGCTGGGTTGCTGGGCAGGTGGGGCCCCCCGGGCAAGCATGCCCATGCGGTAAGACGGCCCTGCACAGGATCCCTGTGTTCATCACTGACAGAACAGCGGTCTGCCGTGTTTACATTGGCAGACTGTCATTCTGTCTCCCTATGGGGAGCGTTTGCGAGTGCCTGACGAACACCCGCTGATTAGCTACCCCACGTGCCCACACTAACTGCTATACGAAGCGACGTACATATAAAACTACGGCGTCTGGTCGGCAAGTGGTTAAAGATATCAATATCATGTTAATAAGGGTGAGAGGGGATCCAGAGAAGGCGAAACACAAGCAAATTAAACTTCAGCTTTAGGAGCCTTACTATAAATGCAGGCTACTTCGCCGCAATCGCCAAACACAACGACGGTGCCAACATGGCATTGGAGACAATGACAGAACTGAGCTCAATGCACAGAGAGAAGAAACCCCATTAGGGCTAATTGAAAAATGTTGTCTCCACTATAAAATTCATTTTATTTCTCTGGCGTACAGCCCGGTCCTCCGCCCGCGATGTGCACTTAGAGTTGTCTGGCCGCTCTGCAAGCTTTCCATTTAATAGGTATATATCCGGTCATCTATACAGCCTCTCCTCCTCTTCTATACCCACCAAGCACAATCCAATCTGGGAATGCAATCGGCACAATAGAGGGGATCTCGCAGCGGGGGGGACATTTAACCATCAATTGGGACATAAGTGGTACTTAAAGGTAAAAAAAAAAAAAAATCATGAAAATATTTCTTCCGCTATCTCTCCGGGTGGCTGAGTGCCGCTGTTCAGAGGAGGAAGAGAGCAGACAGGACTCTGGGAAGAGAAGTGAATTTAAATAATGAAGAAGCCATTAATCAGATTGCCCCGGAGGACTCTTCATCAGATGTCGGGTACAGGGGGGCCCCTCCCAAACCGCGCGTTCATTGTCCTCTATAATCACGCCACTTATGCGCCTTTCAGAAACCGATTCCTGCAGGTTAGACTAAGTCATAATTATGGCTGGAGCCCCGGACTCATGAGATTCACCTTTTATAGTAAATTGTAGGCTGAAGATTGACTAATAGGTGATGACATCACAAGGGCTTACGATTAAAAAAAGAAAAGTAATATATATATATATATATATATATATATATATATATATATATATATACATATACATATATACATATATATATATATATATATATATATATATATATATATATATATATATATATATATATATACAGTACCTCACAAAAGTGAGTACACCCCTCACATTTTTGTAAATATTTTATTATATCTTTTAATGTGAGTGTACAGCTTGTATAACAGTGTAAATTTGCTGTCCCCTCAAAATAACTCAACACACAGCCATTAATGTCTACACTGCTGGCCCAATTAGCCATTTTCCCTCCCCGGTGTCATGTGACTCGTTAGTGTTATTAGGTCTCAGGAGTAAATGGGGAGCAGGTGTGTTAAATTTGGTGTTATCTCTCTCACTTTCTCATACTGGTCACTGGAAGTTCAACATGGCACCTCATGGCAAAGAACTCTCTAAGGGTCTGAAAAAAATAATTGTTGCACTACATAAAGATGGCCTAGGCTATAAGAAGATTGCCAAAACCCTGAACGGTGACCAAGACCATACAGCGGTTTAACAGGACAGGTTCCACTCAGAACTGGCCTCTCCATGGTCGACCAAAGAAGTGGAGTACACGTGCCCAGCATCATATCCAAAGGTTGTCTTTGGGAAATAGATGTATGAGTGCTGCCAGCATTTCTGCAGAGGTGAAAGGAGCGGGGGGGTCAACCTGTCAGTGCTCAGACCATACGCTGCACACTGTATCAAATTAGTCTGCATGGCTGTCGTCCTAGAAGGAAGCCTCTTCTAAAGATGATGCACAAGAAAGCCCGCAAACAGTTTGCTGAAGACAAGCAGACTAAGGACATGGATTACTGGAACCATGTTCTGTGGTTTGATGAGACCAAGATAAACGTATTTGGTTCAGATGGTGTCAAGCATGTGTGGTGGGAACCAGGTGAGGAGTACAAAGACAAGTGTGTCTTGCCTACAGTCAAGCATGGTGGTCGGAGTGTCATGGTCTGGGGCTGCATGAATGCTGCCGGCACTGGGGAGCTACAGTTCATTGAGGGAACCATGAATGCCAACATGTACTGTGACATACTGAAGCAGAACATGTTCCCCTCCTTTCGGAGACTGGGTCACAGGGCGGTATTCCAACATGATAACGACCCCAAACACACCTCCAGGAAGACCACTGCCTTTCTAAAGAAGCTGAGGGTAAAAGTGATGGACTGGCCAAGCATGTCTCCAGACCTAAACCTTATTGAGCATCTGTGGGGTATCCTCAAATGGAAGGTGGAGGAATGCAAGGTCTCTAACATTCACCAGCTCTGTGATGTCATCATGGAGAAGTGGAAGAGCACTCCAGTGGCAACCTGTGAAGCTCTGGTGAACTCCATGCCCAAGAGGGTTAAGGCAGTTCTGTAAAATAAGGGTGGCCACACAAAATATTGACACTTTGGGCCCAATTTGGACATTGTCACTTAGGGGTGTACTCACTTTTGTTATATCAAATAATGTGCCCCAGTGTATGTATTTTGTAAAAAATAAGCCACTGTATACCTTATTTTATAGTGCCGCTTGGCACTAACGTGACTGCCTGCCTCTCTCCTCTCTCAATCTTACAGCTACAGTGAGCCGGAGGAGGAGAGGAGAGAGGCGGAGGAGAGAGGCGGAGGAGAGAGGAGAGAGGCGGGAGGTCACGTGAGCGCCAAGCGGCACTATAATATAAGGTATACAGTGACTTATTTTTTACAAAACACATACACTGGGCACATCATTTGATATAACAGATGAGATTGTAGCAAGAAGACTCAGTTATTTTAGCAGCAGGAGGGGAGGGATGGGGAGCAGATCAGAGCTGACAAGCAGGGAGGGAAGGGAGAAGAGGACAGGGAAGAGGGGAGAACCAGGCAGGATCAGCCAGGTATTTTAGGTGTTACAGGGGGCCAAATTACACTGCACAAGCACTGTGCTGCTATTAATTTTTTTCCTTTTTAGGCTCCATGTACACGGGACGTTGTTAAAAGTCCCTTTGAATGCTGGAATTTTTAGGACGTTTGAAACGTCCGTTCGGTCGCGTTTGTACCCGCGTTTAGCGGCGTTTGCGGGCGTTTGCGTTTAGAACCGTTCCTAGAGGTCAAAAAAATGATTCCCCTTTAAAATGGAAAAACGCGAACGATAAACGCGGATCATTGCGTTCAGACGCGTTCGGACGCGTTTGTGCGTTTGAAACGCCGGGAAACACACGTTCGAACGCAAATAATTGCGTTCTAAAAAAAGTCCCTGAACGCAACTGCCTTCAAATGACTGTAAATGACCTGGTGTACATGGACAGATAAGATAAAATGTAGATGGGTTCAGGGGCTTCTGAAAAAAAACGCCCAACTGCTCCTAAACGGCCATTTCCAGCATGTACATGGACCCTTAGGGTTAAAAACACGTTAAGTTGTGCAATACTCGTATCACCACAGGGGTCACTGTGACTTTCAGAGCTCTTGCTGTAGACTAGGGGTGTCAGACTCAATTTCATCAAAGGGCCGCATAAGCAGTATGATTGCTCTTAAAGGGCCAGTTGTATCTAGGGTGCACTACATACTGAGTGCAGAGTTCAGGAGTGCATTAGGTACAGAGTGTAGGGTTTAGGGGTGCGCTATGCACAGTGTGCAATCCAACCCCCGCAAAGCTTTCTTGCATCTCTCTCTCCTACCTGGCCTGGCTCTAGTACCTACCTGGGTAGGGGACTCTGCCTAGCCTTTTAAAGAGGTTGTTCTCTCTCTCGGATGCACTCCTGAACCCTGCATTCTAAGCATCATGCACTCCTGATCCCTGTATTCTGAGCGCAACACACTCCTTAATTCTGCATTCTGAGCACAACACACTCTTTAACTCTGAATTTTGAGCGCAATGCACTCCTTAACCCTACAGGTTGTGATAAATTGGTGGGGTGGGGGGGGGGGGGCGTGGAGTACCACCTCCCTGAAATTAGTTTTTGCAGGTTGGGATGTCTGAGTCCCGACTCCTGTGTGCATCCCACCAACGAACTTAGCAGGTGGCAAGCGCCTGACGGCCCTGCACTGCTGTCAGGCCTCTTGGGCCGTGGAGGGAGCAACAACTGCAGGAATGCCTGTCCAACTCCACGGGAACAGGCACACACAGAACAGTCGAGTCTGACTTCCATCTGTGTGTGTGTTTACCGGACCCAGCCGCCGAACTTGGAAACTGTCATTAGACTAGCACTGCTGTTGGGGTAATCGGGCCATGGAGAGGTGCCCACAGCAGCAGGAGTGCCTGCCTGCTTCCAAAGTCCGCCGGGAGACAGGCACACACCAGGACAGACGCAGCGCAAGCTGCAAGGACGGGGGAACTGCTGTAGAAGCCTAAAGTGGGAGCCAACATGGCAGAAAGGAAAGAAAGACAGAAAGGGTAAGTACTAACTTTTCTTTTATGTGCAGAAAAGGACATTGTCTTTGTATGTTCAGAAAGCCAAAACATCTGCATGTCACTTTCATTTTGTATACAATTGATGCCTAAATTAATTGTGTTAGCCTGGGTTCACACTGGGGCAACTTGTCAGGTGACTTAGCCGCCTGACAAGTCGTGCTCCATTCAGCGCAATGGAACCGTTCAAATCGGAGCAACTCAAGTCGCTCTGACTTAGGGTGTTTTCACACTTGGTGCGATTGCCTGGTCCGAACCCGAGTGGGATTGCTCCACCTTCCCCCTGCCCCGATGGACTGTGTTCACATTTGATTTTTGTATCCGAACTGCGGTACACATGTGTCATCAAGCTGCAGCCGGCGCGTACTCATGTTGCTTGGCAACCACTGTAAACGAGAAGGTGCCAAAATGGATAGAATTGCTCGCTTTGGTACGATTGCGTTCTCATCAAAAGCGAATCGTACTGGAGTTCACATGAACCGTACCCCAGACCACCCTTTTTAAGTGGACTTGGGTATGGTTCGCGGGTGCACACCCGAGTTCAAAGACAGTGTTCACATCATCAAAAAGAACCGAATTCTGACGTCAATCAAACCCGGTTGCGCACCAAAAGTGCTAGTGTGAATACACCCTTAAAAAAAGTTTCCTGCACTACTTTAGGGGGGGCCTTGCATTGACTTCTATTACAGAAGTCGTTTGCAAGCCACGCTGAAGTCACGCTGCACGAGGCGGCTTCAGAATCGGGCCACTTTGAAGCTGCCCCCAGTGTGAACTGTGCCTTAATGTTTAAACACTGATTTTGTTGGAAGTACCAATAAATATAGTCTTATCGATAATTTGCATTTTTATTCTTGTGGGTGATTGTGTAGGAAGGGCCTCAGTGCACTGCATTGCCCGGGGGCCTATAATGCTCTTAAGATGGCACTGGAGCTGACAGGCACCTTCATTGCACTTTGTACATTTTTGTCATTAAACAACAAAAAAAAAAAAACACTCCAAGGATTACCCAGTTTGGGAGTAAAATAATTGGCAGGTTGACAAAGTAATTACTGCTGGGAAGGTGAAGAGAGACGGGTTCACAATTAGAGCCAGTCACCAGGGAGGCCATGTTTGCTTTCGGCCTCCTCATCATAATTCTCTACAGACCGGTAGTCTGTACACTATTATTATACATGTATATAGCTCTGACATATACCGTAGTGCTGTACAGAGAACACTGAGCCAGTCAAATCAGTCTCTGTACCAGAGGAGCTTACACTCTAATCCCCCCCACAGTCACACACTATTATTATACATGTATATAGCTCTGACATATACCGTAGTGCTGTACAGAGAACACTGAACCAGACACATCAGTCTCTGTACCAGAGGAGCTTACACTCTAATGTCCCCCCACAGTCACACTATTATTATACATGTATATAGCTCTGACATATACCGCAGTGCTGTACAGAGAACACTGAGCCAGTCAAATCAATCAGTCTCTGAACTAGAGGAGCTTACACTCTAATCCCCCCCCCCCCCCCACAGTCACACACTATTATTACACATTTTTATAGCTCTGACATATACCATAGTGCTGTAATATTATATTTATATATATTATAACGTTAATGAAATATGGGATGGCATTGTGTGATAGGAAATATTGTGATTAAATGCTTGAATGTAAAACAGATTAACACTCAAACAAAATTTAAAAACTTTAACATGTGTTAGTAAAACTGTACATATCATCACAATTACTTTGTATCCAGGTGGATTATACTGTGTTTTTTTCAGGAAAATTTGGTTTTGACTTAGTGGTAGATGGTAATGGATAACTCGCTGTTTTTTTCACATTATCAAATAAATACTTGCCCAAAATAATAAAAACATTTTTTTTTTATTTAACTGAACATTTCTTGCTGCTATCATAACCTATCAACAAATAGCAACCTAAAATAAAATCTCCTGTTCCTGATGATCGCAGTGATACCACATATGTGTATGTTAGTCGTTGTTTGCACCCGTAGTACGGCCCAGAAACCATTTTTGCATGCATTTTGCTTTATTTTTATTTTTTCCTACCTAAAATACGCTGACACTAATACCAATTTAAAAATGCTTTTTTAAAAAATAAAAAAAAATCCTGCACAAAATATTCTGACCCTGACCCAAACCCTGGCACTGACCTAGATCAAACATTGATCTAGCTATTATTATTTTAATTTTTTTTACTTATTTATTTTTTTACATACAGTATCTCACAAAAGTGAGTACACCCCTCACATTTTTGTAAATATTTTATTACATATTTTCATGTGACAACACTGAAGAAATTACATTTTGCTACAATGTAAAGTAGTGAGTGTACAGCTTGTATAACAGTGTACATTTGCTGTCCCGTCAAAATAACTCAACACACAGCCATTAATGTCTACACCGCTGGCAACAAAAGTGAGTACACCCCTCACATTTTTGTAAAAATTTTATTATATCTTTTCATGTGACAACACTGAAGAAATGACACTTTGCTACAATGTAAAGTAGTGAGTGTACAGCTTGTACAACCATGTAAATGTGCTGTCCGACCACTGCCTTGCTAAAGAAGCTGAGGGTAAAGGTGATGGACTGGCCAAGCATGTCTCCAGACCTAAACCCTATTGAGCATCTGTGCGGTATCCTCAAATGGAAGGTGGAGGAGGGCAAGGTCTCTAACATCCACCAGCTCTGTGATGTCATTATGGAGGAGTGGAAGAGGACTCCAGTGGTAACCTGTGAAACTCTGGTGAACTCCATGCCCAAGAGGGTTAAGGCAGTGCTGGAAAATAATGGTGGCCACACAAAATATTGACACTTTTTGCCCAATTTAGACATTTTCACTGAGGGGTGTACTCACTTTTGCCAGCAGTTCAGACATTAATGGCTGTGTGTTGCGTTATTTTTAGTGGACAGCAAATTTACACTGTTAGGCCCCTTTCACACGAACGGTTAAGCTGGATACACACTATACAACTTTTGTTGTTTGATTTCCTTTAGATTTACCTTCAACTATGTAGTGCAAGGATCTGCCTGATTGCTTACACATTGAAAGTGTTTAGGTTTTACCTCATATTATATGGTTTTGGTAAATCTAATGTAGCAGGTTTTCCAGGCATTGAGACTGAGGTGGGTCTGCCATTGTTACCGGTTACCTCTCCAGCCCATGTGGGCTGAGACCCTTGGTGTGAGAAGTGAGACATTGACAACTCCGGCATCTTTGTTTGGTTGTTTTATTGTATTTTTAGGGGATGGTAGAAGGGAATGAGTGGGATGCTCCTTTGGCTCGACAATGTACAATTCTGGGACTTTTATAGCAAAAATTCCCGTTAGCGCTGTCTTGACGCCAGCCGATGCTAGCCAACGCTTACTTGCGCTTTGAACAACTGTATCTCTGAAAGCTGTGCTGGAACTCCGACTTTAGTCCAGAAGATCCAGGACTGTAGGATATTGAACTTCTGACACTGCTGGCACTCACAAGTCACTGACTTATCCCTCCGGCCCTGCGCTGGCTTGAGGTAGCTCATTGTGAATTCCTGTTTGGCTGCAACTCTTAACTGATGCACTACACACTGTGCACTGACTCTCCAGGGCCCAAACTGCAGGTGCCCCCTTTAACTCTTCAGGGTCCCCTGACTAGGTACCCCCTCTGTCACATCAGGGTCCTCTACCTAGGTACCCCCTTTAGAGCTGGCTGACACTTGGATCCCAGAACCTCTTCCAGAGTGGTCCCCACTGACACTAGGCAGACCCTTAGGGGCAATCCTCAGTACTCACACCCTGTGTAGGCTTTCCTGGGACTGGACCCCTGTTTCTCTCCGCTGGTTCTTGGCACACCGGATCCCCTCAGCTCAACTCAGCATCCTCTGGATTCTCTGACAGCACCCGAGACATCCACCTTCCTCAAACAGGAGGAGAGACAGCCGTCCTCTCCCTCCTGGCACTCTGCTCCCATCAAAGACCATGAGTCATGCACTCCCCTCAGATTTATACCCACTCCCAGAATCCTTTGCAGCAGAATCTGCCTTCTGGGGTAGTTACAAGCCTGAATATGTCCCTGATTGGGTTTCCTCCACTGCCCGATGAGAAGCCTCTCACAGAGCCAGTGGGGAAACTCCCCTCTCAGCAGACACACCTGGAAGCCATGACACCCTGACCAAAAAGCAATCATGGCCCTGCTGTTAGGCAGACAAGGCCCACTATGCATTTACCTAACACCTACCTGTAGGGTACTACACTAAAGGAAAAAAATCAGAAGAAAATTGTATAGTGTGTATCCAGCTTTAGAATTCAGCTTTTAGCTGCGGAAAGAGGAACTTATTTACCACAGCTAAATGCAGACAATATATCCCTATGGCCCCGTTCACACACTGCATTTAGCAACGTTTTCACAACATACGGTTTTGCGCATAAAAAAAAATAAAGCTGACAGCGTCCAGGAGCGATATACCACAGCTATCTGTATTTAAACGCAGTTAATCGCAGTACAAAGAAAAAATAAGTAAACAGTTGCTATAAAAAAGCCAAGAATTTAATACCGCAGCTAAACGCAGCCGCATGCGAATGCCAATAATCGCACATAATCACAATGTATAAATGTGAATAATCTTTGTGCCAGGAGTGTTGGAATTTCAAAATAACAAAACCTGCTTTTACCAACGGCACAACTACCGCCCATGTGAAAGAGCTCTTATACAAGCTGTACACTCACTACTTTACATTGTAGCAAAATGTCATTTCTTCAGTGTTGTCACATGAAAATGTAGCAAGGTTTCCAGGCCTATGGCCTGATGTGGGTCTGCCATTAGTACCGGTAATCTCTCCAGCCCATGTGAGCTGAGACCCTGGGTGTGACAACTCAAGCAGTGACAACTCCGGCATCTTTGTTTGTGGTTTTTTATTGGAATTAGGGGATGGGAGAAGGGAATGAGTGGGATACTCCTTGAGGCTTATTTAATTACAATTGGGACTTTACTTCCTTGACGCCAGCCAACGCTCACTGACACTGAGAACACTCTGTAGAACAGAAAAAGTGCTGAATCCTCGATTTATAGTCCAGAAGATCCAAGACTGAGAACTGTAGAACTCCTGACACTGTTATACTGTGAAAGTCACTGAATACTTCCCCCGACCTGGCACAGCTTGAGGTAGTATATAGTAGAACTCTGTATAACTGTCACTTTAACTGGCACACTCTATACAATTCAGGGCCCGAGCTGCAGGTGCCCCCTTTGCCTTGAACTCTTCAGGGTCAACTGACTATGTACCCCCTTTACACTTCAGGGTCCTCAACCTAGGTACCCCCTCTGTAGCTTCAGGGTCCTCCACCTAGGTACCACCTTTAACCGCTAGCTGACTCTGGATCCTAGAACCTCTTTTCCGGAGTGGTCCCCTCTAACTTCAGGCAGACCCCCAGGGGCAATCCTCAGTACTCACGGCCTGTGTAGGCTTTCCTGGGACTGGACCCCCCTCTCTCTCTCTCCGCAGGCTCTCAGCACACCCTCAGCTCAACTCTGAGACATCCACCTTCCTCAGACAGGAGGAGAGACAGTCGCACTCTCCATCCTGGGACTCTGCTCCCGCCAAATACACTGTGTTATGTGCCACCCCCAAACTTATACCCACTCCCAGAATCCTTTGCAGCACAATCTGCCTTCTGGGGTAGTTACAAGCCTGGCTGTGCCCCCTGATTGGGATTCCTCCACCGCCCTATGAGAAGCCTCTCACAGGGCTCAGTGGGGAGACTCCCCCCTTCAGCAGGCACTCCTGGAAACCCTGACACCCTGACTATTAACTACTTGCTGACCGCCGCAAGTACATATACTGCTGCGGTCAGCCCCTCACAGGCAAAGTGACGTATATATACGTCACTAGCCTGTGAGGCTCTGGGGAGCGAGCGCGCGGTCACTGTCACTGCCCCCCCGCGCGTGTGACCGGCGGACCCGATGTCCGCCGGTCACTTGCCGATCGTCGGTGGAGAGGGAGAAAGGCAGGCGGCTAGTGTAAACAAGCCGCCTGTCATTCTCCCCTGTGTAGAAACTGTGATCATACGGTTCTACTATGTAGGACCGTTGATCACTGTTCCTACAGCACAAGCCACAGCCAATCACAGTTAGAATCACACCCCTAGGGACACACACCACCCCTCCCTCTCAAATAAAGTTAACCCCTTCACTGCCAGTGTAATTTTACAGTAACAGTGCATATGTATAGCACTGATTACTGTAGAAATGTCACTGGTAACCCCAAAAGTGTCAAAAATGTCAGTCAAGGGTCCGATCTGTCCATCGCAATGTCGCAGTACCACAAAAAAAATCGCAGATCGCTGCCATTACGTGTTAAAAAAAAAACAACAAAAATCTTTCCCTTAGTTAGTAAACGCGATAACTTTTGCGCAAACCAATCAAAATACGCTTTTTGAGATTTTTTTTTTACCAAACATATGTAGCATAAAAGAAATTGGCTGAAAATGTTAAAAAATTTAGATTTTTACATTTTTTGGGGGGGAATTTCATATAAAAAAATGTGAAAAATGTTGTTATTTTTGCAAAATTGACGCTTTTTTTTGTTTATAGCGCATGATCAAAAAATTGCACAGGTGATCAAATACCACCAAAAGAAAGGTCTGTTTGTGGGAAAAAAAGGACGTCAAATTCGTTTAGGTACAGCGCAATTGTCCGTTAAAGTCACGCAGTGCCGAATCGCAAAATACCCCCTGGTCAGGAAGGGGGTAAAATCTTCCGGGGCTTAAGTGGTTAAATCACAGCCCTGCTGTTAGGCAGACAAGGCTGACTATATCTTTACCTAGCACCTACCTGTAGGGTGCTACAAAAAGATAGAATAAATATTTACAAAAATGTGAGGGGTGTACTCACTTCTGTGAGATACTGTATAATATTTTCTAAATGTTATATTTGTATAAAACAATGGATGTGGGGGCCTTTTGGTGGGGGTGAGTTATTTTTGAGGGGGAGGGGCAGCATTTCATTCTTGGACCCAGGCAGCAGAATGTCTTGGGCCAACCCTGAATGCACTGCAATACACACAAGCAGTTGTCTCTTTTCACAAAACACCGGGTAAGGAGGAAAAATGTTGTCGCCACCTGGGAGGCGGCCATGTTGTTGGTTAGTAGCGGCCGTTATAATGTCCAGTCATCATGTTTCTCCTGTTTACTGACTTTTACAGACAGGAGAAAAGTGCCATTTATCCACTTAAAGAGGAAGTAAACCCTCCTCTGACACTTTTACCTATAGGTACTGTAAATATCTACTAAACATGTACAGTTTAGGAGATATTTACCTTACATGCAGCCAGTGACGTCACTGGCGCATGCGCTCTGAAGGAACGGCCGCTGGTGCTGTTCCTTCAGAGCCCCGTGCCGTGACCGTCAGCTCCCGCGCGCGTGTGCGTGAGTGACGTCACCGCGGCTCTGGACAATCAGATGGCCGGATGCCGCGATCCCGGAAGACGGGCGACTGGACATGTCGCCCGTCATAGAGGTGAGTGAGCGGCACGGCGGGGGCTCGTTCTAAGGTAAGTATTGCATAATGAGCTAGTATGCGATGCATACTAGCTCATTATGTCTTTCTCTAGCAGGGTGGAAAGAAAAAAAAAAAAAAAACGAGTTTACAACCTCTTTAAGGACCGCCCGCCGCAGTTATACTGCGGCAGGCTGGCCCTCCTCCGCAAACTGCCATAGGTATAAGAATTTTGTTTTTCAATTTTTTTTTTTTGGGAATGTTATATAGCAGAAAGTGCAAATTATTGTTTTTTTTTCAGAATTGTCACATTTTTTGGTTAATAGCACAAAAAAAACAAAAAAAAAACCGCAGAGGTGATCATATACCACCAAAAGAAAGCTCTATTTGTGGGGAAAAAAAAGACATCAATTTTATTTGGGTGCAGCGTCGCACGACTGTGCAATTGTCCATTAAAGTAATGCAGTGCCAAATGGCAAAAATAGCCTCTTCATTAAGGGGGCAAATCCTTCTTAACCACCTCCCACCCGGGCCATTGTACATATACGGCTGGGTGGGAGTCTCGTCCTTCTGATCGGACGTTCCGGAATGTCCTTCAGAAGGAGAGAGATCGCGCCGCCGGGGGCACACGCAGCGGCGTGATCTCGATGTGCCTGTGTCCCTCGGACACAGAGCAACAAGATGCGGCAGGAGGGCCCTGTGATTGGCCCTCCTGATCACATGACAGCTGTGTCCAATCACAGCCGCCATGTAATGTAAATACAGCCGTTGTAACGGCTTCGATCTCTTCTCCTCCTGACAGATCCTGTCAGTGAGGAGAAGAGGAGAGGATCGGTGCTGCAGCCGGGGTAATCAGTGAGTATTTCTAATTACTCACTGATCACAGGGGGGGTCTGTGCTGGTAATCAGAACATTGATTACCAGTGCAGCCCTGGGGGGGAGGGGTGCCACTAGAGCCATCAGGGATGCCCACCATGGCCACCAGGGATGCCCACCATGGCCACCAGGGATGGCAAACAGGGCTCAGAGAGCCTGCCAGTGGTGCCCCCCTATAAGTGCTGCCCACCAATGCCATCTATCAGTGCTGCCCACCAGTGCCCGTTATTGCCATCTATCAGTGCCGTCCACCAGTGCCCATTATTGCCCACCAGTGCTGCCTATCAGTGCGCATCAGTTCCCCACCATCAGTGTCGATCAGTGCCGCCCATCAGTGCCACCTATCAGTGCCCATCAGTGCTGCCTATCAGTGCCCATCAGCGCCGCAGATCAGTCCCCATCAGTGCTGCCTATCAGTGCTCATCAGCGCTGCCTATCAGTGCCCACCAATGCTGCATATCAGTGCTATATATCAGTGCCACATATCAGTGCCCATCAGTGCTGCATATCAGTGCTACCTATCATTGCCACCCCATCAGTGCCACCCCATCAGTGTCTCCTCATCAGTGCCTGTCAGTGCGGCATTATTAGTGCTCATCAGTGCAGGAAAAAACGTATCTATTTACAAAATTTTATAACCTAAACAAAAAAACTTTTTTTTTTTCAAACTTTTCGGTCTTTTTTTTATTTGTGCACCAAAAAAGAAAAAACCTGGCGGTGATCAAATACCACCAAAAGAAAGCTCTATTTGTGGGGAAAAAATGACACAAATTTGGTTTAGGTACAGTGTTGCATGACCGCGCAATTGTTATTCAAAATGCAGCAGCGCTAAAAGCTGAAAATTGGTCTGGGAAGGAAGGGGGTTTAAGTGTCCGGTATTGAGGTGGTTAAACATGGTTGCCGACACCCCTTGTGATAGCTGGGCAGTGTCAGGTCCTCTTTATGGAGAGATCAGAGACAGATCTGTGTATTATAATAATAGTGTGACTGTGTGAGGAGACATTAGATTATAAGCTCCTGTGGTCACTGTACAGCGCCGCTCTGCTATAGGTTAGCATTACACACACGACCCCCACACTCCGATTACCCCGCTTTTACAGCTCTGAGTGAGAATCGCACTTATCTGTAGTAAGAGGCGGGGCTAGACAGTGACTGGCTCCCAGACGGAGTGTCGTAGAAAGGGGCGTGGTAGACAGCGCGTTGTCCGTCCGCGGCGAGGCAGGGGGAGGAGCCTGCTATGAAGGGGGTGGCGAGTTCAGAGTAGGTGTCGCTCGTTGATGACGTAAGCGGAGGCCGCGCCAGCAGCAGTAGCAGCAGCGGGGGATCCGGTGAATCGTCGGCCCGGCGGTGGAGAGAGGAGCCCTGGTCTCATCTCCTCCTCTTCTCAGGTAATAGAGCGCTGTGCAGGTCACACAACCTCAGCAGGTTCTCACCTCAATGCTTAGGAGGTGATGTGAGGCCGCCATGTACAATGAGCTCCCTGTCTCCTCACACACCGGCATCCATGAAGGGACATGAGGCCTCTGTGAGGAAGGGGGGGAGGGTTCTGTGATGGACGTTCTATAGACTCATGTTGAAGTATTGGTCTACAATACAATAATAATAGTGTGAGGTGACAGGTTCTGTTCACCCATTAATGGAACTTTCCTATTGGCTGGGCCTAGGTGACAGGTTCTCTTCACTAATCTCCATTAATGGAACTTTCCTATTGGCTAGGCCTAGGTGACAGGTTCTCTTCACTGATCTCCATTAATGTAACTTTCCTATTGGCTAGGCCTAGGTGACAGGTTCTCTTCACTGAGGTGGCCATCAATCCGCCACCCCCTCCCCCTGTAATGTCCCCCCCTTACACCCCATTGGCTGGCCCTCCAGTGTGTGCGATGACAGGGGCTCTTTTTGCAGCCCATTGGCTGGGTGTTCAGTAGGGCTGCACGATATTGAAAAAATAAAATCACATTGCGATGTTTTTTTCCCAACTATATATATTGCGATATTTTTGCGATGGATCTTCGTCGCACATTGTTAGTAGCAATGAATGTTGGCTGTGACTGAGCGGTGAGCGCCGTGAGCAGCTGCACAGCAAGCCAATCGCGGAACGTGCAGCCTTCTGACCATACAGGGTTAATGTAGAGCAGTAGTGCAGCCTTCTGATTGTAGTACCATACAGGGTTAATGTAGGGCAGTACTGCAGCCTTCTGACCATACAGGGTTAATGTAGGGCAGTACTGCAGCCTTCTGACCATACAGGGTTAATGTAGGGCAGTACTGCAGCCTTCTGATTGTACCATACACTACAGGGTTAATGTAGGGAAGTAGTGCAGCCTTCTGATTGTACCTTACAGGGTTAATGTAGGTTAGTAGTGCAGCCTTCAGGATCTGATTGTACCATACAGGGTTAATGTAGGGATTGGGAAGTATCGCAGGTTAAGTGTGGATTCTGTGGAAGGCAGAGAAGTCGGGACTCAGTGAGTAGGAGAAGAACATCCGTCCCCTGACATGTTCAGTCTGCCCTGGAGCTAGTTCTCCTGACTGCGCGGTGAGCGCCGTGAGCAGCGAACCAATCACGCGCGGTGAGCGCCGTGAGCAGCGAACCAATCACGCGCCGTGAGCAGCGGCATTGAGAACCAATCAAGCGTGCCTGCTCACGGCGCTCACCGCTAGCTCCAGGGCAGACTGAACACGTCAGGGGAGGGGACGGATGTCAGGATGTGTTCTTCTTCTTCTACTCACTGTGAGTCCCGACTTCTCTGCCTTCCACCACACTGTTCTTAACCTGGGATACTTCCCTACACCATCGCTGTTCCAGTGATGTGACTATTGCACACGCTCACAGTGCGATGTCAATGTTAAAATCAAATATCTTTCAGCCCTAGTGTTCAGTGATATACCACCATCCCTCGTCTCTATTGGCTGAGCCTCAGTGACAGGTGCTCCTCAATGGCTCTGGCTGAAGACTGATATCACCCCCCTGCACCCCATTGGCTGGATTTCCAGCGTGTGCAGAAATGTCTCCACCCCCTGTATTGTCACCCGGAACGCTATTGGCTGGGTCTGCAGTGTGGTTGGTAACAGGTTGTCTTTGCTGAAACCCGCCATCGGTGTCCCCTTTCAGCAATGTCCCCTCCGTATTGGCTGTGCCGTGGTGACAGGTTCAATTTAATGGCCCTGGACTGAGACATCTTCATTCCTCCTCCCTTCCTGCAATGTCACCATTCCTCCCCCCCCCCCCCAATGATGTCACCCCCTGTGCCCTATTGGCTTGGTTTCAGAGTGATGAGGGGCTCTTTATTAAAATCGCCATCATCCCCCCCCCCATTCCTATAGGCTGGTTCTAGGTGACAGATTCTCTTTAATGGCTCTGAGCTAAGACTATCACCCCTTTGCTTCCCCTACACCCCCAAAATGTCACCTCATTGGCTGGGTCTCCAGCGTGTGTGTGTGTGTGCGCGGTGACAGGGGCTCTTTATTGAGATTACCTCCATCCCTCGTCCCTATTGGCTGAGCCTCAGTGACAGGTGCTCATAAATTGCTCTAGCCAAAGACTGCTGTCGCCCCCCCCCCCCTGCACCCCATTGGCTGGATTTCCAGTGTGTGCGGAAATGTCTCCACCCCCTGTATTGTCACCCCTGAACGCTATTGGCTGGGCCTGCAGTGTGGTTGGTAACAGGTTGTCTTTGCTGAAACTGTCATCGGTTTCAGCAATGTTGCCTCTGTATTGGCTGTGTCTTGGTGACAGGTTCACTTTAATGGCCCTGGACTGAGACATCTTAATTCCTCCTACCCTCCCCCCACAATGTCACCCCCCCCCCCCGCACCATACTGGCTGGATTTCCAGTATTCACGGTAATGTCTCCACCCCCCCCCCACCCCCCCTGTATTGTCACCCCTGAATGCTATTGGCTGGGCCTGCGGTGTGGTTGGTAACAGGTTGTCTTTGCTCAAACTGCCATCGGTGTCCTCTTTATTGGCTCTGGACTAAGACTATCACCCCTTTGCTCCCCCTACCCCCTGAAATGTCACCCTTGCACACCATTAGCTGGGCCTCCAGCATGTGTGTGGTGACAGGGGCTCTTTATTAAATTATCGCCATCCCTCGGCCCTATTGACTGAGCCTTAAGGCCCGTACACACGTACGGATCGTCGTCATACAAACAACGGCGGACAAAAGATCTGCCGATTGTACGCGTGTTAGTATGGTGCCTCCGACAGCTGTCTGCGCACAATCCGCGGACAAGAGTCTTTCTTGCAAACATGAAAATTTTTGTCTGCGGACACCAGAATGGACGATTGTTCGCCTGTCAGTAATCAGCCGACAGACCGCAGATTTGCAAGACTGGGCATGCTCCGAAAATAAAAAACACAGGGAAAGTTAACTATTACATGACATCACTTCTGCAGTCAGCTGAAGTCTGCGGACAAAATTCTTGTGCTGTCTTTGCACTTTTCAACAGACACCGACATCCCGGGGAGAAAAGACGAACGTTTGTATGACGACGATCCGTACGTGTGTACGGGGCTTAAGTGACAGATTCTCTTCAAGGGCTCTGGGCGAAGACTGCTATCACCCCCCTTCACCCCATTGGCTGGATTTCCAGTGTGTGCAGTGACAGACTCTTTACCAAGATTTATATCAACCCCCCCCCCCCCCCTTCAGTGTCTCCATTCATCGTCTGCATTGTCACCCCTGAACGTTATTGGCTGGGCCTGCAGTGTGGTTGGTAACAGGTTGTCTTTGCTTAAAGTGCCATCAGTGTCCCCTTTCAGCAATGTGTTGCCTCCTTATTGGCTGTGCCTTGGTGAGACAGGTTCACTTTAAAGGCCCTGGACTGAGACCATCTTCATTCCTCCATCCTTCCTGCAATGTCAGCAATCCTCCCCTCCCCTTGCGATGTCACCCCCTGCACCCTATTGGCTGGTAATGATGGGCTCAGGCGTGTTCGGATCGCACCTGCCAGGAAGTCATCACTGCACACCACCAATCATAGACAGTATGTGTATGTGCAGCCGCGGGCCGGGAAATGCCTCACTGCCCATTATTGGGGGTGTGCAGTGACGGCTTCCTGGCGGGTATGATCCGAGCATGCCTGAGCCCATCGTTATTGGCTGGGTGTGTGTTGTGACAAGGGCCCCTTATGAAAAACATCATTATCCTCCATTCCTATTGGCTGGGCCTTGGTGACAGTCTTCGGCCAGAGTCATTAAAGGAAACCTATCACCCCTTTGCTCCCCCTACCCCCCTGAAATTTCACCCCTGCGTTCCATTGGCTAGACCTCCAGCATGTGAGGGGGAAACAAGCTCTTTACTAAGATTTCTATCACCCCCCCCCTTCCTGCAATGTCCTCATCCCTCTCCTGCATTGTCACCTCTGAATGCTATTGGCTGGCCCTGGAGTGTATTTGATGCCAGGTTCTCTTTGCTGAAACTGCCACCAGTGTCCCCTTTCAGCAATGTCGCCTCTATATTGGCTGTGCCGTGGTGACAGGCTCACTTTAATGGTCTTGGACTGAGACATCTTCATTCCGCCTCCCTTCCTGCAATGTCAGCATTTCTCCCCTCTTCCCCACGAAGTCACCCCCCCCCACTCCTATTGGCTGGGCCTTGGTGACAGGTTCTCTTTAATGTCTTTGGGATAAGACTGCTATCATCCTCTTGCTCCCCCCTATAATGACACCCCTGCACTTCATTGGCTGAGCCTCCAGCATGTGCAGTGACAGGGGCTCTTTGCTAAGCATGCTATAACCCCCCCCCCCCCGCAATGTTCTCATCCCTCCCCTGTGTTGTCCCCCCCCCCCAGAATGCTATTGGCTGGCCCTGCAGTGTGTTTGGTAACAAGTTTTCTTTGAAACTGCAATTGGTGTTGCCTTTCAGCAGTGTCACCTGGTGACAGGTTCACTTTAATGTCCCAGGACTGAAACCACCATCATCCCCTCCCTCTGCAATGTTGGCCCCTGAACCCTATTGGCTGTGTTTACAGTGTGTGTACATGGTGACAGGGGCTCTTCACTAAGATCATCATCTTTCCCTGTTCCCTATTGGCTGGGCCTCAATGACAGGTTCTCTTCAGTGTGTCTGGGCTAAGGCTATCACCCCCTAACTCCCACCAGCTGTGTCACCCTCCGTTCCCTATTGGCTGGGCGTGCAGTGTGTTCAGTAAGAGGTTCTCGTCACTGAGACTGCCATTGGTGTCTCCTTTCAGCAGTGTGCCTCCCCCCCATTAGCTAGGTCTTGGTAACAGGTTTCCTTTAATAGCTATTTACTGAGACCACCATCATCGCTCCCCCCCCCCCCCCCCTCACAATGTCATCATTTCTTCCACACCCCCTTTACAGTATCACCCCTTGAACCCAATTGTGTGTGCTAACGGGGGCTCCTCACTGAGACTGGCTTACATTCCCCTCCCCAAACCCTTATCAATGTCACCTCCCTATTGGCTGTGCTTCTGTGACAGGTTCTCATCCCTGAGACTGCCATTGGTGTTCCCCTGCCTCCCCTATATCAATGTCACCTTCCTATTGGCTGGGCCCCAGGGGCAGGTTCTCTTAATGTTACTGAACCAAGACTGCCATTACCCCACTCACCAATGTCACCCTTTGCATGCTACTCGCTGGGCCCCCAAGTGCGTGCGTGCGTGTGTGCGCAGTGACAGGATATCTTTAGTGTCACAAGACCAATACTGCCATCAAACCCCCCCTCCAGAAATGTCACCTTCCTATCAGCTGGTCCTCTGTGACCGGTACTCTTTACAAGCATAGGGGATGTGGCTCTACCCTACAGCAGGGATCTTCAAACTACGGCCCTCCAGGTGTTGTGGAACTACACATCCCATGAGGCATTGTAAAACTCTGACATTCACAGACATGATTAGGCATGATGGGAATTGTAGTTCCCGAACATCTGGAGGGCCATAGTTTGAATACCCCTGCCCTACAGTATAGCCATGTCCTTTGTGTTGCATTCGGACTGACCTCCAGTTAGTTGTGGAATGCCCCGGGATGATTTGTGCATCTTACCGCCATGACAGGTTTCCTTTTAGTGGATCCTGCCCCTGTGAGGGATGATCTGATGGAGCACTGGGGGGGGGGGGGGGGGGGGGGGCTGGGTCAGAGCTATCACATTCACCCTGTGTGCATCACTGCGCACTGTGCAGATACCACCCTCTCCTCTCCCCCGCTGCTGCTGAGCGGAGCTCTCATGGCGGTAGCCTCATTCTTTGGAGTATCTGCACCTCTTGCATGTCAGTGCTCTTTATCTAAGGAACAAATGTGTGTTTAGGAATGATTCCCCTCCCCCAGCAGCTAGACCCCGCCTTTCCGGTTAAGCTCATCCACCTGTTTTTAATGGGCAATAAATCAAATAATCTCTCTCATCTCATCACCGCCACCTTCTGCCTTACCTTGGCTGTTCACTGTCCTGAATTACAGAGCCTTCTCCACCCATCATCTCACACTGGTGACCTCATCATCACACAGGAACCAATGGGGTGCCCGCTATGTGTTAATAGCACCAGCCTGCGATACGCCGTCTTCATTACTAACCATGGTTCATTTTTCAGTTCAGTGATAGTTTGACAGACAATGACTTTGAATGACAGTGAATTTTATATCATTGTTTTGGGATATATAGAGATTCCTTTTTGTTGATATTTAAAACCCAAATGTGGGCACAAGAAGAGTACTACCCTTGCAGAAGCTTTGTATTTAGGGTCTTGTCACAGCAGGTGAGGTGGGACTGCGCTGGGCACCATTCCAGGGCAGTGCCACTGCAAGACCAGTCAAGGGGGTTGATTTACTAAAGGCAAATAGACTGTTCACTTTGCAGTTGCTCCAGAACTTAATAAATGAGGTAAGGCTTCATTTTGAAAAGAATACCCAATCCTTTGCAAGCAAAATAAATAAATAAAAAAACAGCATTTTTTTTTTTCTTGCACATGATTGGTTGTTGGAAGGTAGCAGAGCTTCTGCTCATTTACTAAGCTCTGGAGCAAACCCTTTTACAGAGTGCACAGTCTATTTGCCTTTAGTAAATTAAGCCCAAATCGTCTTGTGTCCTAAATTCCCAGTTCACACCACTGCGTTGCGGTGAAAGAAATCGTATGGCAGGCTATGTGCTTTTTTTAAGCGAGGCAATCCCCCACTTTGAACGTTGCTGTGCCCCATACAGTTAAACCGAAATTTTTTATTTTTTTTTCACCCTGAAAGAGAGACATAATGAGCTAGTATGCATTGCATACTAGCTCATTATGAAATACTTACCTTAGAACGAGCCCCCGCCGTGCCGCCCTCTTACCTCTATGACGGGCGACATGTCCATTCGCCCGTCTTCCGGGATCGCGGCATCCGGCCATCTGATTGGCTGGAGCCGCGGTGACGTCACTCCAGCATGCGCGCGGGAGCCGACGGTCACGGCACGGAGCTCTGAAGGAACGGCACCAGCGGCCGTTCCTTCAGAGCGCATGCGCCAGTGACGTCACTGGCTGCATGTAAGGTAAATATCTCCTAAACGGTACATGTTTAGGAGATATTTACAGTACCTATAGGTAAGCCTTATCATAGGCTTACCTATAGGTGCAACTTGCAGAGGAGGATTTACTTCCTCTTTAAATTAAATGTTATTGTGTGACATGTTAATAAAGTTGGCTTAAAAAAAATGACTAAATGTGATGCGATCAGTGCATTGGCACTGAAGTAATCCCACTGCACCCCTCCACACCCTCGCAGCTGTGTTGTAATGCAGCAGCTGGTGTGAATTACACCTTAATCCCTGCAGTGTAAAAACCTTTTTATTTTTTTTGTTTACTACATAATGAAAAATACAATTTGTCATCATTTATTTTTCTAAATATAAAAATAAAATAAAACAATCCCACAATTACTGGTGGCACTCACTTCCAGACCAGGCCTTTTCTGGCACTTTTTGTTTACATGTAACAATCACTATTTTTTTGCTAGAAAATTACATATGTAATATATTTTTTTATTTTTTTTAAGCAGAGGCCCTTGAGAATAAATTGGTTGTCGTTTTTTTTTTTTTTTTTTTATGTCACACAGTAATTGCGCAGTGGTTTTTCAAATGCAATTTTTGTGGAGGAAAATACACTTTTTTATTTTTTTTTTATTTTTTTATTTTAAATGCAAAAAAGACACACTGTATAACACACTTTTTTTTTGCAAAGCATAAACAATGTTACAACCAAAGACTGAGAGTATAAAGTGTCACCACAATTATATCCCAATCACCTAGCGCTTAGGAAAAAACTTACAAACAATAAATTATTTGCAAAATTGCATATAAACCTCTGAAAGGTGAAGCTGCTGCCTCTATAAATGATATAAAAAGGATGTATATAACTCCTCCTATAGATTGCTAGTCAGCATGAAGGGTCAGACACATAAGCAGCGCTACGAAATCCTATAACTCTCAATAGAGATATAGTACAGGTGAGTCCACAATCTGTTCACATAGTCCAGAACGGGATGACTATTCACCAAGAAGTGAAGCAAGATCATGCGCCTTCACCGCACCTCGTGCCCAATCCCATGGTATTGCTCACTCACCAGCTAATGATATATATACCAGTGATGGCGAACCTTGGAACCCCAGATGTTTTGGAACTACATTTCCCATGATCAACTATACTGCAGAGAGCATGAGCATCATGGGAAATGTAGTTCCAAAACATCTGGGGGGCCAAGGTTTGCCATTACTTATATATGCTGTGCCTTTTAAATCCTCCAAAACTCACCCCACCAGAGTATCACAGAGATATGTTGATCTGCAACACACCTTCAATATTAGTCAGCTCAGGCAGGAGAGGGGAGTGGTATATGCAAAAAAATAGAGGGCTCATAGGGCAGTATGTATGCACAAAATGCTTTATTAGAACCCCCCCCCCCCTTTCCCGCTCACAATACACTCACAATGTTAGGAATTAAAAACCCTATGTAGAAGTCCTTTGATGACGAAACGCGTCAAACATGAGTACGCGGTCACTGTGACAACCAGATGCCGAGCGGCTGCCACAAACGGCTTCAGGATCTTTCGGACACGCTGACGAGCGGGGACGGTGAGACTCTGGCAGCTTAGCCCGCGCCTGGTTCTGTCACTTAAGTTTTGTGGATTCTACGGCTTTTTAATTCCTAACATTGTGAGCGGGAACGGGAAAGGGGGTTATAATAAAGCGTTTTGTTCATCCCTACTGCCCTATGAGCCCTCTGTTTTTTGCATTTACCGCTCCCTCTTCTGACTGAGCTGACTAATATTGAAGGTGTGTTGCGGATCAACATATCTCTGTGATACTCTGGTGGGGTGTGTTTTGGAGGATTTAAAGGCACAGTATATATCATCAGCTGGTGATTGGGCACGAGGTGCGGTGAAGGCGCATGATCTTGCTTCACCTCTTGGTGAATAGTCATCCCGTTCTTTGGACTATGTGAATAGATTGTGGACTCACCTGTACTATATCTCTATTGAGAGTTATAGGATTTCATAGTGCTGCTTATGTGTCTGACCCTTCATGCTGACTAGCAATCTATAGGGGGAGTTGTATACATCCTTTTTTATATAAAAGATGTTACGCTGAGTAAATAGAGACCAAACATGTCACGCTTTTAGACCCGGTTCACACTAGCACGACTTGTCAGGCGACTTGGTCGCCTGCCATTGATTAGCACAGGACCCGTTCTAATAGGAGTGACACAAGTCGCTCCGATTTAGAAAAAGGGACCTGTACTACTTTGGGGCGACCTGCATTGACTTCAATGATATGAAGTCCGTGCATGTCGCGCCGAGGTCGCCCCAGCAAGTCGGGTCGCCCCTGTGTGAACGGGGTCTAAAGCGGTTGTAAACTTAAAAAAATAAATAAATAAAAAACCTGCAAGACAAAGGCATAATGAGCTAGTATGCATCGCATCATCTGTGGAGCATCTGAGGCCAGTCACTTCACTGGGTAAGGATTTACAACCACTTTAATGCACAGTTTCACCTTTTGGTAAGGTTCTGATATAATACCCCCCCCCCCCCCCCCAGTTCAGCCCACCTGGGATAATACTATCCACCCTCCCTGATTAAGAGAGTTTTCCTCTGGCATAGTCCTAGCCGGGTTCTCGCATTGTGTGCCTCAGCCACGTTTAATTTCTATGTCCGACCTGTACTCCATGGGATGGCCATAGATCACCGCGAGTATTGCTTACCCATAGCCTATGAAGAGGAACCCGATTAGACCATACTGTAGGACAGATCTCGGAATCGGGGAGGAAAGTTAGTATTCTCCTAGGTGGGCTGCACTCGGAGGTGGGGCTGGGGGATTTATTAAAGGATGCCCTTAATTAGAGGAGCTCCAGGCTCCTTCAGAAAAAATTGGGTCAGCAGCTACAATTACTGTAGCTGCTGGATTTTAATATTGGGACACTTGCCTGTCCAGGAATCCAGCGTTGTCATCGCCTGAACCTATTTCTCAGTCAGTGAACAGTTGCTGGCTTTGCCATCTTGCCTAAGGGAAATGGTCAGTAAAGCCTTAGGGCAGGGGTGTCCAAACTATGGCCCTCCAGCTGTTCAGGAACTATAATTCCCATCATGCCTAGTTATGTCTGTGAATATCAGAGATTTACAATGCCTCATGGGACGTGTAGTTTCGCAACACCTGAAGGGCCGTAGTTTGGACAACCCTGCCTTAGGGCTTCACTTCAGGTTCCCTACTGCGCATGCGCGAAGCACGCTGCGCTTTGTGAATAGGCCATATGCAGGAATAGGAGGGGGGCTAACTTCTGGCTCAGTTCACCGTGGCAGACTGGGCCGGAAGTGGGTACTTATCAAGCCAGGTACCTGCTAACCCCCCCCCCCCCCCCAAAAGTTGCCAAATGTTGCAGCGGAGGGGGCAGGAGGCAGACACGTGGACCTTCCCCTTTTGGCTGGAGCTCCACTTTAACAAACCAACTTTAGTTCTATGTAATTATCACTGTTAAGACTCATTAACACCAGATTGCATCCTATAACCAGCAATTCTAAGCAAGCCAGTATCTGTTGCATACAGTATGGCACTGGTTACTTTTTCTTTATTGAAATATCGAAAATTCCATTTCATTAATTCCATTTAAATGATTGTAAAGTCTTTTGTTTTTAACAACAAAAAAAAAAAATTAAAACTTGCCTTCTCTGGGCATTTGGTTTTGTACCGAGCAGCCCGAATCCCCCTCTTCGGCTCTCCTGGCCCCTCCCTCCTGTCGAGTGCCCCCACAGCAAGTAGCTTGCTATGGGGGCACCTGAGCCGAGCTGCAGCTCCCTGTGTCCATTCAGACACTGAGATGTGGCTCGGCCCCGTCCCCTCTCTCTGCTGATTGGCTCATGAGTTGGACAGCAGCAGGAGCCAATGGCGCCACGCTGCAGTCTCAGCCAATCTGGAGGGAGATTCTTGGGCAGGCGAGACACTCCTGCAGCATCACTGGATAGAGATGGGCTCAGGTAAGTATTAGGGGGGTTGACGGGAGGCTGGTGCGCAATGTGTAGAATGGATTAAGATTAAAAAAAAAACCTTCTGCCTTTACAATCTCTTTAATTGCGATGACAGGAGGAACAATGCATTATGCTTTTTTTTTTTTTGTGCAACACCCTGCCCCCCTTTAGGACGAGTTGTAGTGTGTAGAGGGCGCATGAAATGCAATTTTTCTCAAACGTCTTCCAGGACAACTTGCATGAGTTGACTGGCTCCGCCTTCTACAGGAAACGCATTTCCTAAAGCAGTTGAAAGGCCCCTCCCACTCTTCGTACTCAGTTTTACCGTTTGTCTGGACCTCCAGGTAGTCGCATCGAAATGTTTTGTTTTTTTTTTTTGTGTTTTTCATGGTGGATGAGTGTGATCATCAGCCTCCTCTCAGGTGGGACATGTCTACTTGTAGGTAGGTTCTGTCGCCGGCGCCGACACATCATTGCGCCGCCGCCGCTCGGGAAAGCTGCTATACGTTCGGCTATTTTCCGACCTGTCCCGAGCGGTGGCGGCTCATGCGCGGTGACATGTATACGCCTGGCGGCGCCATTTTTAAATCTTAAACACGTCGGAGCGGCCAGGAACTTTTTTTTTTTTTTTTTTTACTCTAGTATAAGCCGAGGGGTATGTTTTTCAGCACAAAAAAAATGTGCTGAAAAACTCGGCTTATACTCGAGTATATATGGTATTATACAAGACTTGTATCGCCCCAACAGTTTGTGCAGAGATTTACATTATAAAGGGAGACAATGCCGTAATAATACAGTAGAAGAGGGTTAGGAGGGCCCAGCTCATTGGAGCTTACATTCTTAATAAAAAAGAGAATAATAATAATAAAGAGAAAAAAAAAAAATTATATTTATATATATATATATATCTGAGAGGTAATATCTGAGGGATGGGTTGATGGAGAAAGTAAAAGATCACTTATTGGGTGGAAGCGGGATGGGGATTGCTTGATTACCGCACACGCCTTGAACTCTAAAGCAGGCTATAGATGGAGTAATAATCGAATAAAAAAAGCTGACATGCTGGTTGTATCCAAATCGAACAATCCAGCAACTTGGTTACAATCAGCCTTGCCCATACATAGTTTGAATCTCAGCTTGTCCCTGCTGAACTGACGGAGATTCGCACCATCTATGGCTGGCTTAGCAGTGATTTCTAATAAACTTTGTGAGCTGTCACTTCTCAGGGGCCCCACTTCCTGCGTCTTCAGGCGGTGACCACGTAATAATGTTACAGCACCTGTCAGTGCAGATCACTGGCTTCTTCTTCTGTCATCTTTGTGTGGGGCTGCAAAACCCTACAAGGAGAGATTGTTTAATAATTATTATATTCAAAGGGCTCTTTAACCACTTTACCACCGGAGGATTTTGCTGTCTTCCGTCCAGGCCACTTTTTGCGATTCGGCGCTGTGCGACTTCAACTGACAATTGCGCGGTCGTGCGACGCCGTACCCAAACGAAATTTACGTCCTTTTTTTTCCCACAAACAGAGCTTTCTTTTGGTGGTATTTGATCACCTGTGCGATTTTTACTTTTTGCGCTATAAACAAAAAAAGAGCGTTTATTTTGAAAAAATAACAATATTTTTAACATTTTTTTTATATGAAATTCCCCCCAAAAAAGATGTAAAAACCAATTTTTTTAAAAATTTTTGGCCAATTTGTTTTATGCTACATATGTTTGGTAAAAAAAATCGCAATAAGCGTATTTTGATTGGTTTGCGCAAAAGTTATTGCGTTTACTAACTAAGGGAAAGATTTCTGTCATTTTTGGTGTTTTTTTTTAACGCGTAATGGCGGCGATCTGCAATTTTTTTTGCGGGACTGCGACATTGCGGCGGACAGATCGGACCCTTGACTGACATTTTTGACACTTTTGGGGGTACCAGTGACATTACTGCAGTAATCAGTGCTATATATATGCACTGTTACTGTAAAAATGACACTGGCAGGGAAGGGGTTAATTTTATTGGAGAGGGAGGGGTTAATGTATGCCTGGTGCTTACTGACGTGTAGGGGGGGAGGTGACTGTGTGAGTCATGGACAGATCGGATGTCCAGCTATGCTTAACAGTCCGATCTGTCACTCCCTGTCACTATGGAGATCCGCCCGCTGTGTTTACACACAGCGGGCGGATCTCCAGACTCGATCCCCGACGATCGGGTAAGAGCAGCGGCGATCGCCGCTGCTCCTCCCCTGGCCCGACTCCCGCTGTGAATGAAAACAGCGGGAGCGAGCCTCCGGCGGCGCGCAAGCGCCGCCCAGAAGGGGGAGTGTTCAACGACGTTAATACTACGTCGCTGGACGATAACGAACCACTCTGCCGCAGTAGTATTACTGTGAGCGGTTGTAGAGTGGTTAATTCTTTCTTTTTTTTTAATAGATTTATTTAATTTTTTTTTTTTTTTAAGGGATGTCCGAAAAAGACCATCCTGTCTGTTCATTTGTTTCCTTTTTCCGCTTTGGTTTTAGTATGGATCTATTTTCACCCCAAGTAGGGACTCTTGTCAGCTTTCTTTTCTCATCTGTGTCTCGTTGGGCAGTTTCCCCTCACATCCTGTCCTGGAGACACAACAGAAGGCGAGGTGACATTCCCTTTTAGTTAGTTATCCGTATAATCTTTGCCCTCCCCATGAGAAGATTTCTCCTCTCTTCCAGGTTTGGTGATAAATACTCATTACTTTCTATTTTGGTGACACTGGGAAATCGGACACTAATTGAACCCTGACTCAGGTTCTTCCATCTAAAACTCCTAATATTTTGGTTTTTAAACCATTAAATCCTTTGTTGCCATTGACGTATGCCGTAGCAATGTGTGTAATGGGCAATACACACTAAGATTTTCTGAAGACTTTTTCCTTTAGACTTACCAAAACCATATAATATGAGGTCAAACCTAAACACTTTCAATTTGTATGCAATCTGGCATGCCCTTGCACTACATAGAAAAGGTACATCTGTAGGAAATCTAACCACAAAAGTTGCATAGTGTGTATCCAGCTTAAATCTTAGAAGCCAAATATCAGCTGTTGGATGAAAGGGATTGGACAGCTGTACAGATGCCAGATTGTGTCCACACATCCCGGCAACATTTGTTCTGCCCGCATGTGTTACCATTGGCAGACCTGGGGCCCGGCATGGTGGGTGTTGCCAGGTAGAGTGAAGGAGATCAGCGAATGACCGTTTGCTGATCTCCCCTTCCCAATAAGGACCTGTAAGCGATGTGTAAAATGTCCCATTGGGGTCCAGCTGTCACTTTCTTCTAGTAAATACAACAAAAGAAAGGGGTTCCCCTAAGGGGTTGGGACTTTTTAGGCACTCAGATTAGTGTGAGACAAGTAAGGTAGTAGAGTATGTTTGAAAAAATATAACAAATATTTTATTAACAAAGAATCTAAAAACAGCAAATAAGGTACATAGAATATACACATACAGAAAATACAATACAACGCAGCAACAGAGACGTGCAAGTAAGTTCACACCCAAATACCCAACGCGTTTCGAAGCTATTCACTTCTTCTTCAGGGGCAATGTAAAATATTGCACATAAATCTTTGTAAGGTCTCTGTCTGTATTAGAAGAGATTCTGCATGTATGGATTTAAAATCAGTTCGGCAGGCTCAGCATTCTCTCTATGTGTCCACTAGGGGGTGTAGATCAAAAACCGGTACATACAAGGTCACGAGACCTGTATTTAGAGGGGTGAACCCCTTTCACAGGTGTAGAAAGGATGAGAGGGCTGTTTCAATTTGTTCAGAGAGTCCGAGGTGAAGCCAGACCAACGTGTTTCTTCTAGTATGCCCAGGAAAGAAACTAGTGGCTCACGATTTGCACCTCATTAGCTTAATTGAAGGGCAGATGAGGCCTCATTGGTCTAAAATAACCCCTGATGTCTGATTAAAGAGAACCTGTTGGAAAAAAAAAACAGGGGACTTTGATTAAAAATAGTTTTATAAAAAAAATGGGGACTTTGTGATTAAAAATAGTTTTATAAAAAAAATGGGGACTTCATGATTAAAAATAGTTTTATAAAAAAAATGGGGACTTTGTGATTAAAAATAGTTTTATAAAAAAAAAAAAAAAATGGGGACTTTGTGATTAAAAATAGTTTTATAAAAAAAAAAAAAATGGGGACTTTGTGATTAAAAATAGTTTTATAAAAAAAAATGGGGACTTTGTGATTAAAAATAGTTTTATATAAAAAAAATGGGGACTTTGTGATTAAAAATAGTTTTATATAAAAAAAAAATGGGGACTTTGTGATTAAAAATAGTTTTATAAAAAAAATGGGGACTTTGTGATTAAAAATAGTTTTATAAAAAAAATGGGGACTTTGTGATTAAAAATAGTTTTATAAAAAAAATGGGGACTTTGTGATTAAAAATAGTTTTATATAAAAAAAAATGGGGACTTTGTGATTAAAAATAGTTTTATATAAAAAAAAAATGGGGACTTTGTGATTAAAAATAGTTTTATATAAAAAAAAAATGGGGACTTTGTGATTAAAAATAGTTTTATAAAAAAAATGGGGACTTTGTGATTAAAAATAGTTTTATAAAAAAAAATGGGGACTTTGTGATTAAAAATAGTTTTATAAAAAAAAATGGGGACTTTGTGATTAAAAATAGTTTTATAAAAAAAATGGGGACTTTGTGATTAAAAATAGTTTTATAAAAAAATGGGGACTTTGTGATTAAAAATAGTTTTATAAAAAAAATGGGGACTTTGTGAGTAAAAATAGTTTTATAAAAAAAAAAACGGGGACTTTGTGATTAAAAATAGTTTTATAAAAAAAATGGGGACTTTGTGATTAAAAATAGTTTTATAAAAAAAAAAAAAGGGGGGAAAAATAAGTTAAAGTAGAACTGTAGGCAAAACTTTTTTTTTTCTCCATTTTGGAAAGAGCAAGAGAGGGTTATAACCCCTGTCAATTTTTCCCGTAAATTTTTTTTCGCTATCTCTTTCCTATTGCCGAGTTTTTCCCTTCACTTCCTGTCCCATAACAAAACAGGAAGTGAGAAGAAATCCCTATAAATCATAGGAAATTTCTTGAGGACTCCCAGGTTACCAGAACTAGTGTCCATATTTGAACGATTTCCCCTCTATTACTTTTGTGTGGACAAACCAAAGTTTGGGTAATTTCTTTTACTTTGAATGATAAACAGGACAAATAGGGTGAATCTTAACGGGGGCACAAGCCGCAAAACAAAAAAAACATGACTGGGGTTCTAATCCATCTCTATCCAAAACTAAAAAATAGTTTTGCCTTTAGTTAAGCAAGCCCACGTCTTTAGGCCCCATTCACACTTCGAGTAGCTGATACTCGTGTTCCTGCTTGCACTTTTATGTTGGCGATTTTCATGCAATTCTGCATGTCAGCCGAAGAGCAGCCAATTTACTTCAATGGGCTGTCTGATGTGTTCTTTTCACGCAAAAGAAGCTCCTGCTCCTTTTTGAGGCGACAAGCTTCAGATGATTTTTTTAAAGATGCGTTTTGTTGCCTGACAATCGCGGCAAAATTACAGCACTTGGAGTTCTACAGTATCTCACAAAAGTTAGTACACCCCTCACATTTTTGTAAATATTTTATTCTATCTTTTCATGTGACAACACTGAAGAAATTACACTTTGCTACAATGTAAAGTAGTGAGTGTACAGCTTGTATAACAGTGTAAATTTGCTGTCCCCTCAAAATAACTCAACACACAGCCACTAACGTCTAAACCGCTGGCAACAAAAGTGAGTACACCTCTAAATAAAAAAAATGTCCAAATTGGGCCCAAAGTGTCAATATTTTGTGTGGCCACCATTATTTTCCAGCACTGCCTTAACCCTCTTGGGCATGGAGTTCACCAGAGCTTCACAGGTTGCCACTGGAGTCCTATTCCACTCCTCCATGATGACATCACAGAGCTGGTGGATGTTAGAGACCTTGCGCTCCTCCACCTTCTGTTTGAGGATGCCCCACAGATGCTCAATAGGGTTTAGGTCTGGAGACATGCTTTGCCAGTCCATCACCTTTACCCTCAGCTTCTTTAGCAAGGCAGTGGTCATCTTGGAGGTGTGTTTGGGGTCGTTATCATGTTGGAATATTGCCCTGTGGCCCAGTCTCCAAAGGGAGGGAATCATTCTCTGCTTCAGTATGTCACAGTACATGTTGGCATTCATGGTTCCCTCAATGAACTGTAGCTCCCCAGTGCCGGCAGCACTCATGCAGCCCCAGACCCTGACACTCCCACCACCATGCTTGACTGTAGGCAGCACACTTGTCTTTGTACTCCTCACCTGGTTGCCGCCACACACGCCTGACACCATCTGAACCAAATAAGTTTATCTTGGTCTCATCAGACCACAAGAAATAGTTCCAGTAATCCATCTCCTCAGCCTGCAAACGGTTTGCTGAAGACAAGCAGACTTTCTTGTGCATCATCTTTAGAAGAGGCTTCCTTCTGGGATGACAGCCATGCAGACCAATTTGATGCAGTGTGCGGCGTATGGTCTGAGCACTGACAGTCTGACCCCTTCAACCTCTGCAGCAATGCTGGCAGCACTCATACGTCTGTTTCCCAAAGACAACCTCTGGATATGACGCTGAGCACGTGCATTCAACTTCTTTGGTCAACCATAGCGAGGCCTGTTCTTAGTGGAACCTGTCCTGATAAACTGCTGTATGGTCTTGGCCACCGTGCTGCAGCTCAGTTTCAGTGTCTTGGCAATCTTCTTAAAGCCTAGGGCATCTTTATGTAGAGCAACAATTTTTTTTCAGGTCCTCAGAGTTCTTTGCCATGAGGTGCCATGTTGAACTTCCAGTGACCAATAGAGAGTGAGAGCGATAACCTCAAACTTAACACACCTGCTCCCCATTCACACATGAGACCTTGTAACAAGTCACATGACACTGGGTAGGGAAAATGGATTATTGGGCCCAATTTGGACATTGTCACTTGGGGGTATACTCACTTTTGTTGCCAGCGGTTATTTTGAGGGGACAGCAAATTTACACTGTTATACAAGCTGTACACTCACTACTTTACATTGTAGCAAAGTGTCATTTCTTCAGTGTTGTCACATGAAAAGCTAGAATAAAATATTTACAAAAATGTGAGGGGTGTACTCACTTTAGTGAGATACTGTATTTAGAATAAATGGCACCTGTGCGCATTATGCAGATTGCCACAAGATTTGTACTGACAAGTAACTATCAAGTTTGCCCAGCAGATGGCGTCACCACCACTGATTGCTCACTGCTGCTGTGTACATCTCCTGAAATGAGGCGTATACACAGGGTGACTCTGACCCTCAGTCATTCAGAATCAGCCGAGGTAACTTTGCACATGTGCTGCCACTGCCGCATAAAGGCTCATTTATGGCTGACATGTAATTGGCAGCACACATTATTTATATGTCGGCTCTGAGCAGCAGCCAATAGAGTCAAAGTACACATGTAAACCTAGTACAAGCTTTACATGTGTACAGTGTATGGGCAGCTTTTTGTGTTGGTTCCTGCTGCCAGCATGATTCTGCGTAGATCAATATGACCATGTGACTGGGCCCTTAAAGGGAAATTCCAGGATAAACCTAACTAGTCTTAAAGTGGAACTTTGACCACAGCATCTTGATAAAAGAAAAACATTTGTTAGCGAGGAACATACATTCCATATTTAATAATTATGCTGCCAACATTTGTGTATGCCGTAAATTGCCTCCAGCTTTGCTCCTGTTTCTTCTTGCTGGAGGCTGCCATTATGCTGAAGCCCAGAGCCCCTGAGCAGCAGTAAATCTTGAGGCAGCCCACTGATCAGTCTCTAGTGACTCTGAATTGAGGCAATAGAGAGCAAGTGAGGCTGTGCTGAGCAGAGTGAGACAGCAGTATATTATTGGATTTTAAACAGTATAGGCACTTACTTTGTAATGTTTTACGTAGCTAAACCTGCAAAAGGTGCCAGCTTCTGCTTTAAAAATGCTCCCCCCTTGGCATTTACACTTTGGAAAAGGAACACAAGGGAGCGCCAACTAAGTGCAGTATTAAATTGATAAAGTCTGTTTTCTTTTTTTTTTCTTTGAAAATGAAAACATGTTCTACTTGTAGAGCTGCACGATTAATTAACAAATCGCGATCTCCACCCCCCCCCCCTCCCCCTACACACACCACTCACGATCTTAAAACGGCATTTCCTGGATTCTTACAGAGCTGTTCTCTGCTCACTCTCAGCTGTCAAAAAAAAAAAAGCCTCAGCAAATGTTTGTCAATGTTGCTAAGGCTGCACGATAACTATAAATACAATGTAAACACAATGTTTTACAATGTATCATTTTGTTCTTTTAGATCAGAGGAATGAACGTCTATCTGCAAGTGAGGGCAGTTTTAACATCTTAAGACTAAAGCCCCGTACACACGTACCGATCGTCGGCCGAACGATCGGCCGTCTGTTGTCCAGGGCTGTCTTGTCTGTTGAAAAGTGCAAAAGACTGCACACGAATTTCGGCCAACAACAGCCGACTGCAGAAGTGATGTCATGTGATGGTTAACTTTTCTTGTCTTTTTCCTTTTCTGAGCATGCCCAGTCTTGCAAACCTGCTGTCTGTCGGCCGAATTCTGTACTGACTGGCGAACAATCGGCCGTTCTGGTGTCGGCATACAAAAATTTTAATGCCTGCATGACAGATTCTGTTCGGCCGAAAGTGTGCTGTCGGCTGTCGGAAGCATCATACTAACAACCTGAAAATCGGCCGAATCTTTTCAGCCGACAATCTTCACGTGTGTACGGGCCTTTAGTGTCGATTTACATTGGTGCGATGCAGGAACCTTGCGAATCCACTGCAGGTTCCAGCATCGCACCCGACTCGCAGGCAGTTCACACTGCCATATGCGAACTGCTGGAAATGTCCATACAAAGTTAATGACACCCCCAGATCAATTCGCATATCGCAGTACAAACTGTCAGTTCGGACATGAATCGGATCGCATAGGTGTGAACAGATGCAATCCGATTCTGGTGCCGATCAAAAAAAAGGGGCCTTCGTGACTTTGGGCCGAATGCGATGCGAATTCAGCCATACAATCTATATTGTCTAAATGAACATCGCATGTGATTTGCATAGCAGTGCGGTGAGAATCACATACAATGTCTTGCATCACATATGTGAACCGCCACTTGTCCTTTTTCTGGCACTTGTTGCTTCCAAGTTAAAATCAGTATTTTTTGCTAGCAAATTACATAGAATCCCCCAAATAAATTTATTTATATATATAATATATATACTTTAGCAGAGACCTAGAGAATAAAATGGCGATCGTTGCAATCTTTTATGTCGCGCTGCAATTGCACAGAAGTCTTTCAAACGCAGTTTTTTTTTTTTTTTTTTTTTTTTTTTCAAAAAATACACTTTAATGACTTTAAAAAAAAACAAAACCGTTAGCCCTTTTTTTTTTTTTTGTATAATGTAATAGATGTTACGTTGAGAATCGTGATCTTTATTCTAAGCAAAAAAAAAATTGTGATTCTCATTTTATCCAGAATCGTGCAGCTCTACTTGCCTGCTCTGTGTTATGGTTTTGCACAGAGCAGCCCAGATTCTCCTCTTTTTTTTAGGTCCCTCACCAACTCTACTGGCCCCCCCCGCTGAGTGCCCCCACAGCAAGCAGCTTGTTATGGGAGCACCCGAGCCAAGCTGCTGCTCTGTGTCTATTCAGACATGGAGCTGCGGTTCGGCCTGCCCCTCTCTCACTGACTTTGGCCAATGGTGCTGCACTGCCATCTCAGCCTATAAGGAGGGAGAGTCCCGAGAAGCCAAGATACTCCTGCAACATTGCTGAATCGAGATGGGCTCAGGTATAATGGGGGTTGAGGGGGTTGAGGGGCGAGCTGCACTCAGGTTTTGTATCTTGATGCATAGAATACATTAAGGAAAAAAAAAATCTTCTGCCTTTACAATCACTTTAAAACACAAATATATTAAAAAGCCAGTGGTCTACTTGCATGTAAAAAGAGAAGGGCAGGCATGTCTGAGTTATGTGGGGTCTGATGGTGGGCACAAGTCAGGTTCTACAACTGGATTGATGTTTCTGTTCCTTACCGCGCTCAAAGACCATGAGGGTTTGTGGCTAGAAGGAGCAGGGCCAGCGTGGAAAGAAACCGGAAGTGACGTGGCCAAGGAGCCGCATGAAGGGGCATCAGTCCAGTCAGAGGACCTGACTTGCCCCCCCCCATCAGATCTCCAATAAATCGGACATGCCAGGTTTTAATACTGCACTTAGTTTACACCCCTTGTGTTCCTTTCTTCTATGAAAGTCATGGACTTTTTTAACTTTATGTATTGCGCTAGTACACCCCTCCTCCAGCGCCATTTATATCTATTTGACATTCACATACACTTTACCTTTTTTTTCAGGTACGATTGATCCATGGCTGCAGCTGATAGTCCTGAACGAGATCCCCTTTCTCCAGAGGAAATCCTACCTGACCTTACAGATGATGAAGACGAGGATAGAGACATCTTATCGGACCGTGATCTGGACAGAGATGAGAACAGTAGTGATCTGCTGATCAATAAACGTTCCCCAGATGGGGCCTTTCCAGAGTCCAACTCCCCCATGCCATGGGAGAACCCTTCCCCAAAGGCCATCTATAGCGATTCATTAGATAATAAAGGTTCTCCCGATGATCAAGCCTCCCCGGAACTTGGCTCCCCTATGCCATGGGATAACCCTTCTCCCAAAACTCCCTTGGGTGATTTCCTAGATAGTAAAGGTTCCCCAGATTACAGGGGATCCCCAGAACTGAATTCGCCCATGCCATGGGATAATCTTTCTCCAAAAGCTGACACTGAAGAAAGAGACCTATCCAATCTCATCTCTAAAGCCATCGACTCTTCCCCGAAGGATGACCGAGAACTGGACATTTCTATCAAGGACAATCCGGACTCTCCCGTTAATCCTGAAGAACCAGACAGGAGCCCCATCAAGTCTCCTCTGTTGGATGATGAAGATCGTCTGAGTGAGATTAAATCTCTGGGTTCCGGCAGTGAGCTGACCCGAGACGAGCCCCGTTCTCCTGTCCGCCGGGACAACGACACCAGCAATGACCTGAGGGATGAGGCTTCCTCTGTCATGCGGGAACTGGATGCGGATGAACATGAACTGGATTACGATGAGGAGGTCCCAGAGGAACCAACTGGTCTGAACCAGGAGGACGAATCTGAGAAACTCGGTGGTGACGACGAAGATGAGAAAGATGATAAGGACAAAGATGAGTCTCCTGAGGAGGCCAAGGAGGAAAAAAGTGACCAGAAAGATGGGGACGCTCCAAAAGAAAAGAAAAAAGAGGAAGACGATGGAGAGATTGATGAGGGGGAGATTGATGTGAGTACAATATAAAGTTTATTTTAAAGAATATCATCCTGGTAACAAATTGGAGTTTAGAGCCTAACTTGAGGGTTAATACCGCTGTAAATCACAGGTGTCAAACACAAGGCCCATGGGCCGAATCCTGCCCTCAAGGCCATTTCATGTGGCCCTTGCACCTCTCCTGCAGCTGCAGGAGAGCTCCAGCCCTCTTATGGTCCTCCTCCAGACCCAGGACTTTTTGCTTTTCAGCAATGCCTACAGCTTCTTCCCAGCAGCAGCACAAGATAAGGAGGTGCACTGTGATGTAAGGGAGGGTGGGGGACTCTATTTCTGATGGTGGGGAGGCTCTTGACGTCTTATGTAAGAGTAAGGGATGCTCTGGACATCTAGTCTTAAGGATACAACTGGCCCTTTTTGAGGGCAATAATAATGCTGATGTGGCCCGCGATTACATTTATTTTCACACCCCTGCTCTAAATAGTTTGTACGGGCCAAGTAGGCTTGTACAAACTACTGTGTTTGCTGGGTGTGCTGTATTTATTTATATGTGTCGTCAGCTACACACAGTATACATCGCTGTGTCCCGGCAGTGGGATATAGACTTCCCATCTCACTGATGGAACAAATTAAAGTCAGACTGAGCTTTGCTCAGCCATTCACAGCAGGCTTTGTATTCTATGAATGAATATAAAGCTGCTTCTGGGTGATGCAGAGATTGTGATGTCCTCCGCTTGCCTTTCCGCCAATCATTATATTCAATTGGGAGTTAGAGCCCATTCACATTAGTGCGACTTGTCAGGCGACTTGTCAGCTTGACAAGTCGCGCTCGGTCGCGTTCCATTGATTAGCACAGGACCTGTTCTAATAGGAGTGACACAAGTCGCTCCGACTTAGAAAAAGGGTCCTGTACTACTTTGGGGCGACCTGGAGGCGACTTGCATAGACTTCCATTATGTGAAGTCTCTGCAAGTCGCGCCTAAGTCGCGGTGCATGCGACTTCCCAAGTCGCCCCCCCCCCAAAGTCGTGTCGCGCTAGTCTGAATGGGCTCTTAGGCTTTAATATTTTCTGTGATGGTCCTCTTTCCCCTGTAGGCTGGGTTCACCCTGATGTGAATTGGATGCAGATTTACCCGCATCCAATTCGCATGGCAGGAGAGTGTAGGGCTGAACGATATTCGATGTGAACTTCGATATCGTGCTGCGAGCGTGGGAGATAGTCACATCGCTGGAACATGCGATATGGAAGGCAGAGAAGTCGGGACTCACAGTGGTGGTAGAAGAACACAGCCCGACATCCGTCCCACGTGTTCAGTCTGCCCTGCAGCTAGTTCTCCTGACTGAGCGGTGAGCAGCGTGCCGTGAGCAGCGGCACAGCGAACCAATCACGCGTGCCTGCACACCTTATTGGTTCGCTGTGCCGCTGCTCACGGTGCTCAGTCAGGAGCATGCGCGAGTTGCGCTACGCGCCGTGATTGGCTGGCAATCTTCTGGGACCTCTGACATGTCCCAGAAGATTGCAGGGAGGGAGGGGGAGAGGATAACTTCCGCTCAGGGCGCCGCGGCGCTCCGAGCGGAAGTGGGAGCGGGTACCTGTCCAAAATGAAATGCCAAATGTGGCATGTCAGGGGGTTAGGACCACCTAAAGCGGAAGTTCCACTTTTGGGTGGAACTCCGCTTTAACCTGTAGTTCCCACCCAGTTCCCTACATTAACATTAACCCTGGCCTGCCCTGCCCTGTATGGTACAGTGACAATCAGAAGAAGGCTGCTGCACTACTTCCCATCCCTACAGTAACATTAACCCTGGCTGGCCCTGTATGGTACAATCAGAAGGCTGCACTTTCCCTACAGTAACATTAACCCTGTATGGTACAATCAGAAGGCTGAACTAATATCGCAATATATATTGGGGAAAAAAAAATATCGCAATGTCATTTTTTTTCCAATATCGTGCAGCCCTAGGAGAGTGTGACTGGCTCCACACAGCTTCAGGGCGGCTGCAGTCCCCATTACAAAAGGGTCCTGTTCATCTTTTGGCTCCATTTTCAGGTGCAAGCTCAGGCAAAATGTCAGACCTGATTCGCACCTGAATTGGTGAACAGGGACGCACCGGACCCAAAGCCACATCAGTGTGATTCCAGCCTTACTCTGGGGGTGGAGCTATTTAACATTTTGCATTGTAAAGTAGGGTATTCAGCTTCATAAAAAAAGAATTGCTTACCTTGGATGCAATAAAGAGTATCTCATCACTGCTCTCTCTGGGCTAGGCAGGGCTGGTATCATGAGATCATCCAAACTTACAGCCTATCCCCCAAAGTCCTTGTTTATATGCAGATAAAATCAGGGTATAGGCTGCTGAGCTAGATCACTCATTAAATGGCTATATATATATAATGTGACCGGGGTTTTACTGCATTGTAAAATGTGTGTCACTGCAAATGCACACCGGAAACAGTTGATTCCTATTTGTTCCATTCACACCACAACACAGCCTAGGGCTGCCCTCAAGTGCGGACATGCTGCATGTTATCGCAGCACACCGTACAGAATCTCATGGAAGTGTACAGCAGTGTAGGGTCATGATCGATGTGTATGTTTTGTGCACTTCAAATAAAGTTTGTACAAACGAAAAAAAAAAAGCCATTCAATGCGCTGTATCATGCGTGGTGTATGATACGGAACCCAATCGCAGTCAGCAATGGACAGCTGTTGGAGCGGTAAAGCATCCGGCAGCTGTCCAGTATAGAGTTATACCAGGATGATGCTTGCAGGTGTAGGCATCATCTTGGTGTTTTTTTTTTTTTTTTCAGCTGGTGGTTGGCTTATGTGTAAAAGCAATACTAGCGTTTAATTAGCTGCTAGACTGCTTTTACAACAAGCAGTGGGAGGGGACATTCCTCGACCCCCCCCCCCCCCTTCGGCCAACTTCCACGGTTCTCTCGTGCTCTCCTGTCCCACCAGGGAACTCTGAAATTTGTGTTTGTTTGTAAACTCTCACATACACCCAGTGAAGTGACCGGCCTCAGATGATGCACAGAAATTAAACAAATCCTCCTACATAAGTTGTACCTGTTTATCTGCAGCCATCTCTTCACTACATCTGTTCAAAGTGCTGAATTATAAAGCTTGTCTGAGCTGCCAGAAAATAGGGGGGCACAGACCTTAAGTTAGACTCTACAGAGCTCAGAGTGAGGAGAGCTCTGAGAGCTGATTGGTGCGAAGGGACCCCCCCCCCCCCCTTCACAAAGGAACAGAGCTGAGGCTCTCAATCACATGCTGTGGGCTAGAGGCCACTCCCCTGTCACCATTTTTTTTTTTTTTCTCTTAAGCCCCGTACACACGTAGCGATTGCCGGCCGAACGATCAGCCGTCTTTTGTCCGGTGCTGTCCTGTCGGTTGAAATGTGCTAAAGACTGCACACGAATTTTGTCAGCCAACAGCCGACTGCAGAAGTGATGTCATGTGATGGTTGACTTTCCTTGTCTTTTTTTTTTTTTCTTTTCTGAGCATGCCCAGTCTTGCAAATCTGCTGTCTGTCGGCCGAATTCTGTACTGACTGAGGAACAATCAGCCGTTCTGGTGTTGGCCAACAAAAATTTTAAAGCCTGCACACCAGATTCTGTTCAGCCGAAAAGTCGCAGTCGGTTGTCGGAAGCATCATACTAACAAGCCTACAATCGGCCGGGGGGGGGGGGGGGGGTTGTATTGATATACCATGTAGCTACTTCAGGCAGATTACAGTACAATCCAACTGACCACAGCGGCAAATTTGACAGACAGTTCCTCTCTGCACAGCATTACAGTATGTGCTCAGCCCTTTGTGGCTGCAGTGTTTGGAGCTGAGTGGGCAGTAAAAATGCAGATCAACTGCCTGTTTTTATAATAACTTTGCAGCCCGTATGAAATGGCCCTCGCAGTATGGGTCGTCACTCTACTCTGCTAAAGCCACATTTTTCAGCATTTAAAACCAGGGGGTGTTAAATTAAAATTCAGATGGTCCGGTCAGTAAAGTTTTTTTTTTTTTTTTTTTTTTTTTTTTTTTTTTCTTCAGAAGAGCCATGAATTTTGTGTATGTGCTTTGACTCGGATCATTCACATCAAAGACCCCCCCCCCCCCACCTACCCTACATAAATGTCCTCAATTCCTCCCCCATTTCACTGTTCTACTGTATTTTTTATATCAGTGTCCTCACCCCCCCCACCTCTGTTACCCCTTTTACAACAGTGTCCCAGAGACTTCACATCACTAACCACCCCCCCTCCCCCTTATTTTAAAGCCGTGTCTTCAGCGTGCCCCCCCCCCCCCTCCTATTTAACTCTGTGTTCTTCTTCATCTGAAACCAACCCGTCCCAACCCGTACATCTCAGTCCCTTTTTACATCTCGCTTCCTTTTTTACGTCTCAGTTCCTTTTACAACACAGCTGCCCCCCCCCCCCCCACCTTACGTTCCAGTCCTCCTTACATCATGGTCCTCTCTTAACATCTATGTCCTCCAACCTTTAAATCATTCCACCCCCCCCCCCCTTTTTACATCATTCCACCACCCCCCCTCCTCCTCCTTTATGGGACCCACTTGTTTTTATCAGTGTTCTCTTCACGCATCATATTCCCTCTTTTCCTTTTACATCACAGCCCCCCCCCCCCCCCCCACAAAGTATAGCAGTATAGTATATTGGCTTCTTTAATTGGAAAGTAAAATCAGAGTATCCCCCTCACTAAAGGAAACCTACATAGGACATTCAGGCGGGGCCCTTAGACTCCTCTACTCAGCCGTTTGAGGTAACCGCTGGGGTCAGGCAGGGTAGAGATGACGCCATGGCATGCAGATTACCAACACCAGAGCTGTCTGACCCCAGCGGTGACCTCAAGTGGCTGAGTAGAGGAGTCTTAAGGGCCCCGCCTGAATGTCCTATGTGGAAGGTTTCCTCTTGTGAGTGATGCTTTGATTTAATTTTCAGGGAAAGTGACTACATTATGCAGCTACGTTCTGTTGTTTTTGTAGCAAAATATCGCTCCTCCCCGTGTGCTGCATCAGAAAGTTGTGGGAACCTTCCTGACAGATGATCTGATCACTGAATCTGTTGTGAATGTTGCCAATCCCTGCTGTAGTTTACTACAAATATTGTTAGTTTTTTTCTCTTGGTGTGTAGCACAGATTCGGGTCACTAGATGTCACCCAAGGTGTCCCTGGAATATGTATAGTGAGAAGGCAATATTGATCGTGCCACTAGATGTCACTATTGTCACTTAAAAGTCAGAGGTTAGGGTTTTACATGGTAGCGTGGAAACAAGGACACATCTGATCCACTGCTTACATTACTTAGTCCCGGTTCACCTATATGCGATGACAGACATTGCATGGGATTCAGAGCGCACTGCTCTGAAAATCGCATGTGATGTCTGTGTGATGCAAATTCAGCCATAAAGATTGTGGCTGCCAAATTCGCATTGGATTCGGATACAACACGCACAGGACTTTTTTTTTTTTTTTTTTTTTTTTTTGTCGGCAGCAGAATCTGATCGCATAGGTGCGATCCAATTCCTATCTGAACTGACAGTTTACACTGCGATATGTGAACTGATCTGTCCAGTGTACTTTACATTGTAGCAAAGTGTAATTTCTTCAGTGTTGTCACATGAAAAGATAGAATAAAATATTTACAAAAAAATGTGAGGGGTGTACTCACTTTTGTGAGATACTGTACATACAAGTGGTACTCCTAGAGATGGGAGATAAGTGTCCAAAAACTATTATCCTCGTGATAGTGCATAATCCAAAAAAAAATTGAATATATGTGAATCCCGTGAATGAAAATCTCATGAATCACCGCAAATCTCCACCACCGATGTGTGACATGGATCTCCACTCCCATCAGATGGACACTCCCCACATATTAATGCCCCCCATTCACATGGTTGGGCAAAGGCTTGATGGACTACGCAGTGTGTGTGTTTTTTTTTTTTTTTTTTTTTCTGCCGTCCCATTTCTATGTTTCTATTAGTGATCGACCAATCTATTTTTTTTTTTTTTTATTGCCAATACCGATACTGATATTTTGGTCAACGGATATCGGTATTGGCGTTTTTTTTTTTTTTTTTCACAGGTACTCTTGTGGAGGGACCCCAAACCCCTCCTCTGCACTTAAAAGCATTCAAAACGGCAAGATTGGTTGTTTTGAATGCTGTCTTTTTTTTTTTTTTTTTTTTTTTTTTTTTTAATTGGCGCTGGATCATGACATCACTTCCGGGTTTTATACATGGAGACCCGATCAGAGCCAAATGCGGCTTTGATCGGGTCTTCTCTTCGGCGGCCGTGCAAGTAGGATGCCCGGGTCTCCTGGTGGGACGGGAGACCCGGGCGAGCCACGGGGGGGGGGGGGAGGGAGGATGTCCCCTCCCGCTCCTTGTAATGACAGCCGAGCGGCTTCTCAGCTGCATCAGATGTCATTACAAGACAGCCAACCGTCGGCTATGGATGCCGCTAACCGGGGTGATGCCTCTAGCTGCAGACATCACCCCGGTACAGCACTTTCCCGAAATATCGGCAATATCAATAACCTCCAGGTCCGATTCCGATATATCGGGGAAAGAGCATATCGGCCCTCGATATTTCGGTGTTGCCGATAATTGGTCGATCCCTAGTTTCATCCCTAGTTTCTATTGTTTTATACAGTGACAGGTTCACTTTAAGACCCTGTTCACATAGGGGCGACGCTACTTCGCACCGCGACCTCGGAGCGCCCGCCACGGACTTCATAACATTGAAGTCTATGGCGGTCACCTCCTGGTCGCCCCAAAGAAGCTCCGTACCCTTTTTCTAAGTCGGAGCGACTTGTGTCGCTCCTATTACAACGGGTCCACAGCTTCCCTATGGGAGGCGACCTGTGAGGCGACCAGGTCGCCTCACAGATCGCCTTAGTGTGAACGGGGACTAAACCTTTTTTTTTTTTTTGTAGTAATGACTGTCATTGTTTGTGTTCTGTTTTTTGCTGGTACCGACCTGTAACATCTCTTCTGTCCAATGTTCTCAGGATGATGATCTGGAGGAAGGGGAGGTGAAGGATCCCAATGACAGGAAAACCAGACCGAGAATGACCTGCCGATTCTTCATGAAAGGTAAAAATCTACGAGGGCGCTTCAAAAAGTTTCCACGGTTATTTACTTTTTCTCTTAAGAATTTCAAAAACCAATCACCTGACTCGTACTAACCTGCAAGGCTTGCCAGACTAGTGACATGACACTCAGACACGACCAATTACTACTCTTCCCGCCCTCACCGTTTCCAATGAAAATATAAAAATGCGGAAACTTTTTAAAGACCCTTCGTAATACAATTAAAGGGTTTGTTACCCCAGAATTTTATATTTCTGATATGTGCCTGCTGCACCATGAACTGGTATGAAAATGTATCCTGTACTCTTTGTATTGCTTCCTTTTGTGTGGAATCCCTGCTATTTCTGCCAGTCCCTCTGTCTTCCTATTAAGAACTGACCACTCCAGACAGGAGAACACAGCGTGGTCAGTTTGCTGGCTGTGCTGGCAACTCAGCCTGCTCTCCTCCAATTACCAGATTTGTACTAATGTCCCCCCCCCCCCCCCCCCCAACCTGCACAGCTCTTATGCAGCTGTGAAATGGAGGGAGTGTGATCACTTACAAAAAAGGTGTTTATAGTGGGGTGTGTTTTTTTTTTTTTTTTTTTTTTTTTTTTTTTTTTTTTTTCTGCACAAATGTTTTGCCTTTTATTTCTATTTTAAAGTGAATGGGTTGTTTTGCAAGGTGATCGTTTTACAATCACTTTAAAGGAGTTCTATGGTCACAGCATACACTTTTTTGTTTTACAATATCCGCATTGTCATAATGAGTTATTACTGAGAAATCAAAATAGGCTTTCTGTAAAAATCTCCTTTCATGTTGTGAGTGCTACCTGTCTGCTGGCCGTCTCTTTCCACAACTTCCTGCAAGCTCTGCAGTTTCTCCTGCATTTCTTAGGACTACATATCCCATGGTACCTCGCCTGAAAGCAGTGAGTCCTGTGCTGACTGCCTCCTGAAACTCCTCTCAGGCAGGCTCTGTGAAATCTGTGACACCGCAGGGCCTATTCAGAGCATAGTGACTACGTGTCATAGAATTCAAGAAAGTAAATGTGTGGGGATATTCATAAAGTAAGTGTACAGGCTTGAAGATGGTTCAGATAAGTTGGAGTAGGCTGGAAATAATTGGATTACAATGTGAAAATGAAGTTTGGATTTTACATTTTGACAATAGATACACTGTCTGTGGTGACATGACCCGCTATCTTCTTGGGGGGGGGGGGGGGGGTGCTCACTGGCAGAGAATGTTTGACATGGCTAAGTGAGCAAGTACAAAGCCTATAAATAAATCTCACCTTGTTTATTGTTGCTCCAAAACTGTACGAGAAATTTTTAGTTTTTTTCTGCATTTGTGTTTAACTGGTTGCTACCCAGCCACCCTACTTGGGCAAAGCGTCACCGGCAGGCAAGATCACCTACATGTACGTCATCCTCATGTGGGGCCCTCAGTGCGCCGCTACTGCGATGGACACAGTGGATTACGGCTCCCGGTACCTGGCTGCTTTGAGCAGCTGAGGGATCATGTGATCGTTGTGTGATCGTTGTGTGATCGTTGTGTGATCGTTGTGTGATCACATGATCATAATGTCAACAAAGCTGTTATGAATAAAATGAATTCATAACAGCTGTGATTCCTATAGTGATGCTGTGATTGGCCCACAGCTATCATATGGTCCTTGGGCTAATCACAGCACCCTGTACCATGTGAAAGCTGTGGGCCAATCACAGCACACTATGGTAAATCACAGCAGGTATGAATGTAACCCATTCATTACAGTTCAAAATATTGCTGTTGTCATCACTGTAACACCAAAATGTAAAAAAATAAATAAAAATCAATCCTCTACCGTGGCGCCACCTCAGAGTAGTTCACTGAACTACTCTGATGAAAGTATTTATTTAAAGAAAAAGAAAAAAAGTTAAAGAATAAAATAAGTTTGTTTTTTGTTTTAACATACACAAGTCAGTATCCCTGATCGCTGCCACACAGTCATTTGATGATGCTGTAATGCATTGGTAACAGTATGTGGAAAAAAAAACGAGTTTAAATTCTTCATTTTCCAGAATAATTGTGATTCAAAAAATTACAGCTTCAAAAAACTCGCCATGCCTCTTACTAAATACCTCCAGACTGTTGACTTTGGAGGTATTTGTACTGTCCTGGCATTTTAGGGCCTCAAAGTAGATGGGATGTCAGTACATCATATATGTCCCATAGTTTGTAGATGCTATCACTTTACAAATAATAAACGCTTATTGTGAATTTTATTTTTTATTTTTTTTCCTTTTACTAAAGACATGTAACGGAATACATTTTAGTCTAACATTAATGAAGAAATTTGATTTTATTGGATATGTTTTTAGAACAGAAAGTAGAATGAATAAAAAAAATATGTATGTATATGTGTGTGTATATATATATATATATATATATATATATATATATATATATATTCAGGAATTGTGGCTAATCTGAGGCGTGAAGGCGCAGAAATTTGGGCAGATCTGATGTGTGAAGGCGCAGAAATTTGGGCAGATCTGATGTGTGAAGGCGCAGAAATTGGGGCAGATCTGATGTGTGAAGGCGCAGAAATTGGGGCTGATCTGGGGGGTGAAGGGGCAGAAATTTGTGCCGATCTGAGGGGGGTTGTAGCCAGAAAAGGGATAGAGGAGAAATCTTCTAATGGGGACACTGGTTCTGGTGTCAACCAGGGATTCCCTCGCTTTGGAGGTATTTCATATCCCTTCAGTTTTGGGACAGGAAATTAAGGGAAATCTCCCCAGTAGAACACAGATGAGGGGTTATAGCCCTCCCTTACTCCATTCAAATTGGAAAGAAATATTCTGCTTTTAGTCCCCGTTCACACTTGTGCGACTTAAGTCGTGCGATTTTTGCCGTGATTTTACTGCGATTTTTGATGCGATTTTGACTGGGCTTGAAGCAATGCCTATGTCTTTGGACCTCAAAATGCAATAAAATCAGGCCAAAGTAGTGCAGGGATTACTCTGAAGTCGGTGAGACTTCAAGTCGCACAGATATGAGCGGAACTCATTGGAAATAATAGAAAACGACTTGTCATGCGATTTTTGCAGTCCCAAATCGCATGACAAGTCACACAAATGTGAAAGGGGCCTGAGTTCTACTCTAGGATGGCAGACCGCTGACCCCTGCACTAGGCTGATCACATTCACATATAAATAGAATGTTCATGATGATTTTCACAAATGTTGCAATTCATTTTATATATATCTATATAGTATACATACATATTATGTTCCTTGTATTGCATAGTCAGATATTCCATTCTGCAATCTGTTGTCTATATGTTGGTGATGTCACATGTGGATGTTATGGACATACCTGAGCTGTGATGTCATTTCCTGCAGCATCCTTGTCAGCCTCATCGGAGTATTGTGGCTGATTCACACTTTCCTCTGCTCTTTGTCTAATCTGTGTCACTCTTGTTTTTCACATACATGTGGAGTTATTTTTACATCTAAACAGTCCATTGTTGCATCAGCATCCATTAAAAGGTGAATTCTGATTGGTGGAGGAAGAGGATGGTCACACAGCATTTTATACATGAATGCATTCTTATGACTGTCCTATTGTCTCATTCTTTCACTAGTTCCACTAGTTTTCACACGCCTTTGATCAGAGCCCTTTTGCCAGCCTGATTGAGAGAATGAAGTGTTGCATTGTTGCTTTCTGGCCTTTTGGTGCTGTGGGGGTCCCCTTTTACCCATCAAGAATTTCAGCTTTAATGCTGAACTCCGGGCACAAAAATGTTCCATTAAATGTATTGCTTTATGGCCACAAAGAATATAAATCCACCTTGTGTGCTCTTTAAGCGGAGTTCCACCCAAAAGTGGAACTTGCGCTTTAAGTGCTCTTGACTGTGACATACAACATTTGGCATGTCATTTTTTTTTTTTTTTTTTTTGGGGGGGGGGGGGGGGGGGGGGATACCTAGATTTGACAGGTACCTGCTCCCACTTCCACTAGGCGGTTCGTGAGGAAGTTCTCCTCTTCCCCCCTCCCTGCAATCTTCTGAGACTTGTCACAGGTCCCAGAGGATTGCTCGGCCATTCACGAACTGCAGCGCGACTCAGGCATGCGCACCCGGCTGTGCACCAGCAAGCTGTTAGGCAGGTGCCCACACTAGTGGTGCCACGGAGAGGAGCGAGGCTTTGGACGGCTGGATCGTGGAACAGGTGAGAGCGTATTTATTAAAAGTCAGCAGCTACACTTTATGTAGCTGCTGATTTTTTTTAAAAAACACAAAAACGGCTGGAACTCCACTTTAATAGAACAGATATTACTTTGTAAAACTAGCAGTGACATCATCGCTATGCTGTACATAGCCTGTGCATGAAGCAGAGCTGTGGGAGGGAACCAATCGGGCTCCACCCCCTACAGGCTGCCTGCAGAACATTACAGGAGGGGGCGGAGACCAGACCAATCACGCTGCACAAAGAGCACAGCAGTGAGCGGATTTATTAGCCTAGAGTACAGCTTAAAAAAAATAAAATAACTCTACGGTTTGTAGAAGTGATTCAGCTGCCCAATCACTTGTTAATGCTAAGAGGGGGGCCGCGCGCTTGTGTCCCAGTCCCATCTGTTCCTCCTGGGGGCCCAGGACCTATATGGTGGGTGTTGGAATTGAGAGTGGCAAATAAACAATAGTTCACTGACATCCACTGTGTAAAGAATGAACCTGGAGGTGCTCAACTTTGAGCCTTTACAGGTTCACAGCCGTCAACCTCCAGCCACTATGCTCAGCTGATCTGGCGCAGTCTGGTCACTCCGCTTCAATAAAGTAAAGTGGTGACATTAGGGGTCTAATGTCTTCTTAAAGAGAACCTGTCACCTGCACTGTGCTACTACATAGGGATACACTGATGGCAAGAGTGAAATAAAAAGGTTTTAAAAAATGAAATTTTATTCAAATAAATGCTCCCTTCCCCCCACATATGAACACAGATGTGAGAGCGTCAGGTGTGCATGTGTAGAAAAACTGTTTGTGCTCCACCTATTGGGTATTACAACACACATCTGAGTGAGAGCAATGAAACTTGAGCCATCACTCATGGTGAAAGAGAAACTGTTATATTATGTCTGTGTGCAATAAAATTGGAGTGTACTAAAAATAAAGATGTGACATGTGCGCAAATATTGTGTGACACAAAAAATTAAAAATACAAATTTTCCTTGTTTGTTCATTGACGGACACAGCTATTGATCTTCATAACCATTGGGTTATACTGCCACCTACAGGAATAGGACATTAGGCAGAAAAATAATCTGGCTAAGCCTTTGGGCAGTCCCAGGGGGTATACTCCCTCTCTCTGCTATAGGTACTCAGTTTTTCTTTTTTTTTTCTGCCTAGTCAGGAGTAGTAACTTAGTTCATTGCTGGGATCTCTGGTCCTGGCAAATTTTTTTTCATTTTAGATAGGCGAACAGATAATCGCCTTTGTGGGGTGGGTTTTACCTGGTGGGGGCTCCTGCCAGGGCCCCCTGTCCAGCCTGGGCCTGTCCTTCAGACCTAGGCATGCCTCCTGGGTCCCTGGGAGCATCGTGGTGCCATGCGAGCCGCCATTTTGCTGTAGCCTATGTGTTTCTATGCACGGCGGCCATGTTTGTGTAGTCCAACGCCATTTTGCGGTGGTTTGCCATTCAAAATAGTGGCGGCAATGACATTGGAGCCCTGATTTTGGAGGTGGGATCCCCTCCTCATCCCCTGGGGCTAACTCCTGGATCTTTTCACTTCCAGATCACCACACGTGGAGTGAAAATTATCCTGGTTTTGACTCAGGTGCCTGTTTCTGCTAGCTGTTGTCTTGTGGGGTTCTCTCCCTTTCTGCTGAGGATCGCTGGTCCTAGAGTCCTTTGTGTCCCAGGTGGAGGTGGCTTTCAGGCAATGGGCTAGCAAAAAGCAGAACCTCCTGCCTTCCCCTGGCAGCCGTGCATGAAAAAGCGCTGATGTAAGTTCTCCATCTTCAAGGTCTCACGCACAGGTTTAATCAGAATGCAGCTGCGACCGAGGCGCAGGTTCCCTTGGCAATCACAAGCCATCTAGAGCGATGAAGGTGTGTCCTTTCCCTGCCTATTTTAACAGAATTGTCACTAAAGGGTGGGGACGATCAAAGTGTCCCCATGGGTCCCTAAGCGGTTTTCCTAGGCATTACCCCTATGAGCAGTCCCTTCTTAAGAAGTGGACCCTCCGGTTACCAGATTAAACAAGGCAGCCATGATTCCTGTTGAAGAGTCCCCAGCCTTTAAGGATCCAGCTAACAGGAAGGCAGAGGCTGTGGCCCACAATATGTACACTCTGGCTGGTTCCGCACTGAGGCCGTATTTACCATTGCCCTACTGAGGCCGTATTTACCATTGCCCTGGTTTTGCAAACTGACCTAGTGGGCTAAGCTTTTATGCCATGACCTGGAGGGAGAACATCTGCCCCCTGCCTTTTGCTGAGCTGGTGGACCAGCTGGTCCAGGGGCTGCGGTTTATCTGTGATGCCTTTTTCGATGTGGCTCGGCTGTGTTTCGGCATTGGCCCTTCGTCATGATTTTGGCTTAAATGCTGGTCTGCAAACCAGATTTCTAAAATGGTCTTGACTGATCTCCCCTTTCAGGGGATCGCCTGTTTGGGGCTACCCTGAATGACCTCCTTAAAGGTCTCACAGGGGGAAGGAGTACTTTTCTTCCGCAGGCTACTAAGGGCAAGGAACCTCGTTGTAGACGCGGGCCCTCCTCCTCGGCTCGTGAGTGTTTTTTTTCGTCCTTCAGGGTCGACCTGACAAGGGTTTGAAGCCTTTCAGGGCCTCTTCAGGAGGATCCAAACAAACCTGGTCTGGCAAGCTGAGAGCAGGCTTCTCCAGACCCACGGACAAGGCTCCTTCAGCATGAAGGTGTGCCCTCCCCTGTATTAGGGGTGGGGGATGTCTTTGTTGGTTTCCTGACCTGTGGCCTTACTTGGTACAATACAAGTGGGTCCACTAAGTCATTCGGTCCGGCTACAAGATCGAGTTTCACTCCCCCCCCCCCCCCCCCCGGTCAAGGTTCTTACCTTCGAACTTGCACCTGTCCCCGGACCGGTCCTCAGGGCCCACTAACAGGCCAGGTTTGCAAGATAACTAAATTACATCACAGGTGATGTCATTTGCTAGTCAGTGATTGCAGAATTCTAGTCTGCATCTCCCCAAGGTAATACTGGCGTGTTAGTGGGCCCCGAGGACCGGAGTTGAGGACCACTGGTTTACAGGGTCTGTACAAGACCTGTTGCTTCAAGGGATGATTGTCCCGGTTCCGACTCCGCAATGTTTTCAGGGTTTTTACTCAAACCTTTGCAGTTCCCAGAAAGGAAGGCAAGGTGCATCCAATCCTGGACCCCAAGGCGCTGAACTGCTTTGGGTGCCAAAGTTCAGAATAGTCCATTCCCACGGTGCTGGCATCCCGGCATCAGGGGGATTTTCTTGCCTCTATTGACATCAAGGATGCTTACCTTCACATTCCAATATGTGCCGCTCACCAGCGCTTCCTCTGATTTGCCGTGGGGAGGAGCATTATCAGTTTGTGGCGTCACCCTTTTGGTCTCACCTCTGCTCTTCAGATCTTCACAAGTATTAGCCCCGGTGCTAGCATTGCTATGCTAACTGATTGCAGTACTGGGCTACTTGGACGACCTCCTTCTGCGAGCGGAGTCTCCTACTGCTCTGGTAGAAAACCTGGAAATCACCATACGAACTCTTGAGGGAGTTCGGCTGGATTCTGAATTTTCAGAAGTCTGCTTTGGTTCTGCCCACAAAGCTGTACTCTCTGGGTCTGACTCTGGACTCGGCCATAGCCAGAGTGCTCCTTCCTCTGGACAAACTCCAGAAATTGCATGCTGCAATTCATCTCCTGCTGTCCAGCAGATGGTCATCCGTCTGGACTTGCATGCGGATGCTGGGTCTGATGGTGTCTACCTTCGAGGCCGTTTCCTTTTGCACAGGTCCCTGCAAAGGGAGATTCTGGCCAAATGGGACAAGACTCTGCAGTCTCTGTACAATCCGGTCCGGCTGAGCAGTGGAACGAAGGAGTCCCTGATATAGTGGCTTCATTCTGCGGCGCTTCGGCTGGGCAAATCCTTCCTCCCCTTGTATTAGACAGTGGTCACCACGGATGCCAGCCTGTTCGGCTGGGAAGGCATCCTCGGCAAAAATTCTGCTCAGGAGATCTGGACACTGGAAGAATCCAGACTATTCTTCCGATCAATGTCTTGGTCCAGGCACAGTCTGATCGCTCGGAGTTCCATTTTGACTGTTTCTCTTCAGGCATGTCCAGTGCACATTCGATCGAGCAATGCCACGGCCGTGGCTTATGTCAATCACCAAGGGGGCACAAAAAGTGTCCTGGAGGTAGCCAGCATTGTAAGGTGGGCAGAACAGTTCACTCCAGCCCTTTCCTCCGTACACATTCCCGGGGTGGAAAACTGGCACGCAGATTACCTCAGTTGGTCCAAGGGGTGTGGTCCCTTCATCTGGATGTGTTTTTATCAGTTGTCTCCAGTGGCGCATCCCTGAGGTGGATCTGTTGGTGTCTCAGCTCAACAGAGAGGTGCAGAGGTTTGTGGCTCCATCACGGGATCCTCTGGCAGACACCACAGACATTTTGGTGGCCCCGTGGGGTCAGTATCGTTTGCTTTACGCCTTCCCTCTCAAGCTTCTGACAATACTTCTACGCAGGATTGAGGCAGGAAGGATTCCGGTCATCTTAGTGGCTCCGGACTGGCCTTGTTGGGCTTGGTACACTGATCTGGTGCGGCTGGTTGCTGATGTTCCCTGGAAGCTTCCTCTTGGGAGGATCTGCCGTCCCAAGGACCAATCCTCCATTCTGCTTTACATTCGCTGGCTTTGACTGCTTGGCTGTTGAACACCAGGTGCTGATGGATAGAGGTTTAAGTCGGTGATTCTAACGATTTGAAAGCTAGGAAATCATCTTCTAGGAAGATCTACCATCGTATGTGAAAGGCGTACTTTGCTTGGTGTGAGTCTCTTGGGGTTTATCCTCGTTCTTTTTTGGGGGCTTGGATCTTGAGCTTCCTTAACGGGGAGTTGAGCAGAAACTGACCTTGAGTACTATCAAGGGCCAGGTGTCCGCCCTAGCCACACACTCCCTGGTGCGTACTTTTCTTCAGGGAGTTTGGCACTTTACCCTTCCAGTGCAGTCTCTGTTAACGCCTTTTGGACCTCAATTTGGTGCTCTGTCCTCCAGAAGCCTCACTTTTTGAGAACCTTCTGGAGATTCCCCTGCTTACGCTATCCCAGAAGGTCATTTTCTTGGTGTCTGATTTGGCGGCATTATCCTGTCGTTCACCTTACTTGGTGGTTCACAGAGATAAGGTGGTTCTTCACCCCTGTCTGTCGTTCCTTCCAAAGGTTGCCTGATTTTTCCATGTGAATGAAAACATTGTGTTGCCTTCCCTGTGTCCCAGGCCAAAACATCTGAAGGAAATTGCTTTGTATGCCTTGGATGTGCACTTGGCAGCTACGGAATCTTTTAGGAAGTCACTCACGATATGTGCTCACTGATGGGCCTCGTGAAGGGTTTTCCGCTTCCTTGGCGACCATTTCCAGATGGATCAGACAGATGGTTATTCAGGCCTATTCCATCAAGGGTCAGGTTCCTCCTTTCCTGGTCAAGGCACACTCTACTTGGGCACTTAGCGCCTCCTGGGCCTTCTGTCAGCTGGCGTCAGTGATGCAGGTTTGCAAGGTGGCAACCTGGACGTCTGTGCACACTTTAACAAAGTTCTATTAAGTGGATGTGTTGGTGTCTGCGGATGCTTCTTTTGGCCGCAAGGTTTTGCAGGCTGCGGTTGAGAGGACCTGATCCTTTGAGGGTGTATTGTTTTTTTCAGGTGGGCTCCTGTTGCCTGGTTTGCTACGATTTAGGCTTGAGAATTTTTTTTGCTGTTCCCACCCCTCCAACACTGCAAGGAAAGTTGTACAAGAAAATTGTATAATGTATGGCCAGTCTTAGTCCTTAGGGTTCAATATTGAGTTGACCCACCCTTTGCAGCTATAACAGCTTCAACTCTTCTGGGAAGGCTGTCCACAAGGTTTAGGAGTGTGTCTATGGGAATGTTTGACCATTCTCACAGAAGCGCATTTGCTAGGTCAGTCACTGATGTTTGATGAGAAGGCCTGGCTCACAGTCTCTGCTCTAATTCATTTCAAAGTTGTTCTATCGGGTTGAGGTCAGGACTCTGTGCAGGCCAGTCAAGTTCCTCCACCCCAAACTCGCTCACCCAAGTCTTTATGGACCTTGGATGAGCGAGTTTGGGGTGGAGGAACTTGACTGGCCTGCAGAGAGTCCTGACCTCAACCTGACAGAACACCTTTGGGATGAATAAGAGAATAGATTGCAGATGTGAGCCAGGCCTTCTCGTCCAACATCAGTGCCTGACCTCACAAATGTGCTTCTGAAAGAATGGTCAAACATTCCCATAGACACACTCCTAAACCTTGTGGACAGCCTTCCCAGAAGAGTTGAAGCTGTTATAGCTGCAAAGGGTGGGCCAACTCGATAGCTGCAAAGGGTGGGCCAACTCGATGGCTGCAAAGGGTGGGCCAACTCGATGGCTGCAAAGGGTGGGCCAACTCGATGGCTGCAAAGGGTGGGCCAACTCGATGGCTGCAAAGGGTGGGCCAACTCGATGGCTGCAAAGGGTGGGCCAACTCGATGGCTGCAAAGGGTGGGCCAACTCGATGGCTGCAAAGGGTGGGCCAACTCGATGGCTGCAAAGGGTGGGCCAACTCGATGGCTGCAAAGGGTGGGCCAACTCGATGGCTGCAAAGGGTGGGCCAACTCGATGGCTGCAAAGGGTGGGCCAACTCGATGGCTGCAAAGGGTGGGCCAACTCGATGGCTGCAAAGGGTGGGCCAACTCGATGGCTGCAAAGGGTGGGCCAACTCGATGGCTGCAAAGGGTGGGCCAACTCGATGGCTGCAAAGGGTGGGCCAACTCGATGGCTGCAAAGGGTGGGCCAACTCGATGGCTGCAAAGGGTGGGCCAACTCGATGGCTGCAAAGGGTGGGCCAACTCGATGGCTGCAAAGGGTGGGCCAACTCGATGGCTGCAAAGGGTGGGCCAACTCGATGGCTGCAAAGGGTGGGCCAACTCGATGGCTGCAAAGGGTGGGCCAACTCGATGGCTGCAAAGGGTGGGCCAACTCGATGGCTGCAAAGGGTGGGCCAACTCGATGGCTGCAAAGGGTGGGCCAACTCGATGGCTGCAAAGGGTGGGCCAACTCGATGGCTGCAAAGGGTGGGCCAACTCGATGGCTGCAAAGGGTGGGCCAACTCGATGGCTGCAAAGGGTGGGCCAACTCGATGGCTGCAAAGGGTGGGCCAACTCGATGGCTGCAAAGGGTGGGCCAACTCGATGGCTGCAAAGGGTGGGCCAACTCGATGGCTGCAAAGGGTGGGCCAACTCGATGGCTGCAAAGGGTGGGCCAACTCGATGGCTGCAAAGGGTGGGCCAACTCGATGGCTGCAAAGGGTGGGCCAACTCGATGGCTGCAAAGGGTGGGCCAACTCGATGGCTGCAAAGGGTGGGCCAACTCGATGGCTGCAAAGGGTGGGCCAACTCGATGGCTGCAAAGGGTGGGCCAACTCGATGGCTGCAAAGGGTGGGCCAACTCGATGGCTGCAAAGGGTGGGCCAACTCGATGGCTGCAAAGGGTGGGCCAACTCGATGGCTGCAAAGGGTGGGCCAACTCGATGGCTGCAAAGGGTGGGCCAACTCGATGGCTGCAAAGGGTGGGCCAACTCGATGGCTGCAAAGGGTGGGCCAACTCGATGGCTGCAAAGGGTGGGCCAACTCGATGGCTGCAAAGGGTGGGCCAACTCGATGGCTGCAAAGGGTGGGCCAACTCGATGGCTGCAAAGGGTGGGCCAACTCGATGGCTGCAAAGGGTGGGCCAACTCGATGGCTGCAAAGGGTGGGCCAACTCGATGGCTGCAAAGGGTGGGCCAACTCGATGGCTGCAAAGGGTGGGCCAACTCGATGGCTGCAAAGGGTGGGCCAACTCGATGGCTGCAAAGGGTGGGCCAACTCGATGGCTGCAAAGGGTGGGCCAACTCAATATTGAACCCTACGAACTAAGGCTGGGATGCAAATAAAGTTCATGTGCGTGTAAAGGTCCCAATACTTTAGGTAATACACACACACACACACACACACACACCAAAAAAAAAAAAAAATTCTGTCTCTGGCAGTGAAAGGATTAAATATTCCCCGCAGTTACAGTGCAGACAGGGTTAAGCAGGTGAGCTCTCTTGAGGATTCAGGTTAGCCCTGCCCCCTTTGTTTATAAAAAGAGAAGCCCCGCCCTGAAAATTTCTCAGTAGAGTCCTTGCAGGCTTTGTATATTAGGGAGGACAGATTACATTGCGGTCATTTCCTGTCCTCTCATTCATTGGCAGTGTGGACGTCGTTCATCACTGGGCGTGCTGCTTAATTGCCGCACTCTGGTTTTTCCCAATTGTATTTATTTATTTCTAAGTGTCTTTTGCAAGCATGCCATTGCTGGTCTTATGACAGATTGGTAGGAGGAGTGGGGTTTTTTTTTCTTTCTCCCAGGACAGGCATGCGTGAGCAATGAAAGGCAAACAAAAACATCTACTGCTTGTGATAGGTAGAGTGTAAGCTCCTGGGGCCACGTGCAGCGGGTTTTCCCTTGAATTTTTAATACGTGCGTGCTGTGTGCACTTTCTCGAAGCCTGTGTACAGATTATTTAAACTGATTATTTAACCCTCTCACCCCTGTACACCCTCCTATAGTGCAAAGTAACTACATTTCTGCTATGGGCTGTTTTTTCTGGAATACCTTTTGTCATTACCTAAGAAAGCATAGCAATGCAATATCTGTTTTATTTACTAAAAAAAAGTTTTTTTGTTTTTAGGCCCCTTTCACACTTGTGCGACTTGTCCTGTGACTTAATAATGCAAAGTCGCATGACAAGTCGTACTCCATGATTTCCGTTCATATCTGTGCGACTTCAAGTAGCAACGACTTCAAAGTAGTCCCTGCACTACTTTGGTCCGACTTTGATGCGTTGAGGTCCATAGACCTCAAGATTACACAGGCATTGCTTTAAGTCCAGTCAAAATCGTGCAAATTTAAGGTCGAACAAGTGTAAAATGTGCCTAAAGTGACATCTCCTGGTTTAAATAAAATTGTAATCCAGTATCTATTCTGCACTCTTAACCACTTCAATACCGGGCACTTTCACCCCCTTCTGCCCTGGCCCATTTTTGGCTTTCAGTGCTGTCACACTTTGACAATTGTGCGGTCATGCAACAATGTTTCTATATGAAATTTTTATCTTGTGCACACTAATAGAGCTTTTTTTGGTGGTATTTGATCACCACTGGGTTTTTTTTTTGCTGAATAAATGATAAAAGACCGAAAATTTTGAAAAGCATTTTTCTTCGTTTCTGTTTATAACATTTTGCAAATAAATAATAGTTCTTCACAAAAATTAGGCCAAAATGTGTTGTCTTTCACATTTATTTGATGAAAATAGCCCAAATCAGTGTATATTATTTAGTCTGTAGGAAGGTTTTATAGAGTCCTCAAATTAGGATGTGTATGTATGTATGTATGTATGTATGTATATATAATATAATATAGTGCAGGGGCGTAACTACAGGGGTTGCAGGGGTTGCAATCGCAACCGGGCCCCATGCTCCAGGGGGCCTGTGCAGCTCCCCTGTCCGCCTGGATAGGAGGGGCGGCAGGGGCAGCATGTAGAGAAATCACTGTACTCCTTTTTCCTCCTGTAGTTGCAGGCCCCAAGATGGAAGGAAAGGGGCCCACTGCAGAATTTGTGAAAGGGTCCCGCTGCGGGACTGTAATAAAGGGCCCCGCAACGCGAGTAAAGGACGCCAGGATCAGTGGGAAGAGCCCCAGGCTTGAGGGGAAGGGCCCCCCGGCCAGGGGTCCGAGGGGCCCTTCATGGTTTCTTGCACCGGGGCCCTGAAGGTTCTAGTTACGCCTCTGATATAGTGTGTGTGTATTAGAGCTGCACGATTCTGGCCAAAATGAGAATCACGATTTTTTAGCTTGGAATAAAGATCACGATTCTCTCACGATTCTATGTGTAACAAAAAAAAATTGGGATAACTTTACTGTTACGTTTTTTTTTTATTCATTAAAGTTTATTAATTGCGTTTGAAAGACTGCTGCGCAAATACAGTGTGACATAAAATATTACAACAATCGCCATTTTATTCTGTAGGGTCTCTGCTAAAAAAATATATAAAATGTTTGGGGGTTCTAAGTACTTTTCTAGCAAAAAAAACTGATTTTAACTTGCAAGCAACAAGTGTCAGAGAAAGGTCTAGTCTTTAAGAGGTTAAACTTCCTTTCTCCCTGGCAGAGGGAAGGAAAAGATACAATGTAATCATTTTGTTTATAGTTACTGGGAGACTTTAATGCTGATAGGGGTTTGTGGGAGGAAAGATACAATGTAATCATTTTGTTTATAGTTACTGGGAGTTTTCCACAGCTGTTTTCTCTGCTCCCTCAGCTATGCAAAGAATCGAGAATATGTCAGGTTTAGATCGTCAGGGGGGGTGAATCGAGATCGCGATTTTCATACGATTAATCGTGCACCTCTAGTGTGTGTGTATGTGTGTATATATATGTATGTGTGTGTGTGTGTGTGTATATATATATGTATGTGTGTGTGTATATATATATATATATATATATATATATATATATATATATATATATATATATATATATATATATATATATATATATATATATATATATATATATATATAATGTGTTTTATTACACACGCACACATCTATCTCTCTGAAAATCGATCAGTACTGACAGCCTATCATTTCTTGAGGCCCGAAAATGTCAGAACAGTACAAATATACCCCCCAAGACCCCCCTTTTTTTGGGGGGGGGGGGAAAGTAGATAGTTCAAGGTATTTAGTAGGAGGCATGGTGAGGAGTTTTTTTTTTTTTTTTTTGGCATTGCTTGAGTAGAGAGTGAGGTAGAGAGTGAGAAGCGGCTTTCCTGACAGGTGGGAATTTGTGCTGATTATCAGTGCAGCGCCATCTGCGATGCCCATCAGTGCTGCCTATCAGTGCCCTTCAGTGTAACCTCATCAGTGAAGGAGAAAAATTACTTATTTACAACATTTTATAACCAAAACAAAGAAAAATGTCATCTTTTTGGTCCTTTTTTTATTTGTTTAGCAAAAATTAAAGAACTCAGTGGTGATACCACCAAAATACCGCCAAAAGAAAGTTCTATCTGTCTTAAAAAAATGATAAAAACTGTTTGGGCACAGCATTGCATTACCGCACCATTGTCATTCAAAATGCGACAGCGCTGAAAATTGACCTGGGCAGGAAGAATGTAGAAGTGCCCGATATTGAAGTGATTAAATACTGTCACTAATGCAGTGCAGAGTTATTAAATAACTGTTGTGGTGGTGATCAGTGACCACTGACTGGTGACAGTACAAAAAAAAGATTACATTTCTTTTTTTTTTTTTTTCTGCACTGTGACCAGAGCTATATAATAATTCTACCAAAGTAACACTGCACTACTCTAGGTAAGGGATCTGTATTTTTAATTTTTTTTTTACATATAATTGCTTATAGCAATGCATTTCATTGCTATAAGAAAGCATTTTACTGAATGAAATCTATTCGTTCAGTTTGTTTTGTATGTGATTAGCTGTGATTGGCCTCAGCTAATCGCATGGTACTTGGTACAGAGATGGGCTGTTATTGGTCCTGTCTGTACCATGTAATTAGGGATGCACCGATCCGACTTTTTTGATACGGATATCTGGCGTTGTGAAATCGCCGGAACCGATCCGGAGCTACACACAAAGCAAGCGGCTGCAGTACAGAGCAAAGCAGCTGCTTCATGTGTATGGCTCCTCCATTCACAGGCGGAGTGCATCTGATATCACTCCGCCTGTGAGCCGGGACTATACAGGAAGTAGCGGCTCCCATCCCATACTACTACTGCACCAAGTAAGGGATGGCTAAGCCGTTACTAAGCAAAGACCGTATCGGCCAATGGAACGGTCCATGTTACCAATCCAGCTATAATGGCCATATCGGCGCCGATATCCGATCCGAATATCGGATCGGTGCATCCCTACATGTAATCACTGTGACCAATCACAGCTAGCAACACAGTTGTACACAATGGATGGCATGAAAGGAAGCCATCTATTGTTTACAATTGTTATGTGAACTGCTGTGATTGGTCACAACAATCACATTGTACCGACAGCAGGCTGGTACACTGATCAGTCATTGGCTGTGTCCGATGGACACAGCTGTTGACACATCGCGCCACATCTCGGCTCCATCTGGGAAAACCTCTTATGATGTCCACCAACATTGAAGAAAGAGCCGCCAAGGCCATCATTTTGCTTTAGGCCAGGCGGGAATTGGTTAAAACGGAACTAAAGGCACTAAAGTTACTTCCCCTCGAATGGCATGGGTCCCTTTCCTGCGCTGGCATCTCCTCCCCGAGTGCCAGTGTTCAGGCATCTCCATTGGGATGAGAAAGGATGACACAACGGTCATCCTGGCTCACAGGGGTAAGGCCAGCTATAGATAAGTCAGTAATTTGGCCGCTTCAGCAGGAACCAGCGATCGATCAACTTCAGTACAACTAGCCTGTTATGGTTTTTTTCATGCGATCACTGCCGGTGGCTGTAGCTATGCAGGTAGGTGTATTATTTTGCAGAGGAGGCATTGCATGTCCTTTTTTGCGATTTAATAGCTTGCCTGTTCAGTCTTTTGTTAAATGCCTTTTTTAATATATAATTTTTTGCTGTTGTGATCTGACTTCCTGTTAGAGGGTGGCTACGTTCATTCTCCATGATCCCACAGTATGTAGGAATGTAGCCATCCTCTCTTGCTTGCTCTATTTACTCGACGTAACAATAATAACAATAATATACATTATACAAAAAAATTGTTTTACCTTTTTACGGTTTTTCTTTTAATTCCTGAAAGTGTTTTGAAAAATTGCTGCGCAAATACCGTGTGACATAAAAAATTTGCAATGACCGCCATTTTATTCCCTAGGGCAGTGATGGCAAACCTCGGCACCCCAGATATTTTGTAACTACATTTCCAATGATGCTCATGCACTCTGCAGTGTAGTTGAGCATAATGGGAAATGTAGTTCCAAAACATCTGGGGTGCCAAGGTTCGAAGTCTCTGCAAAATATTTATGATGTTAGGGGGTTCTGAGTAATTTTCTAGCAAAAAAAAAAAAAAAGATCTTTTTACTTGTAGGGCTTCTTTCACACGGTCCGCGATCCCCGCTGAGCCGGGCGGATGACAGCTCCGTCTCCGCTTGCGGAGAGGGAGGTGTCTCAGCACCCGCTGCCCTCTATGGGGGATCGGATGAGAGCGGACCGCTTGTCCGCTGTCATCAGATCCGCTCCGCTCCGATTACTGAACGGATGGAAAAATAGGGTTTCCATCCGTCCAGATTTCAGCACAGGATCGGATGCGGATGTCAGCGGAGGTGACCTCCGCTGACACCCGCTGCCCCATAGAGCTGCATGGAGGATCCGATCAGATCCGCCTAAAAAACTGACAGGCGGATCTGATCGGACCGCCCATGTGAAAGAGCCCTAGGAGAGGAATGCTGGAATTTACACGGTATGGAAGTGGTTAAATATTGATTAGAAAAAACCTATTGGCTGAAAAATGACAGTTAAAGTAGAAGTAAACCCATCAATTTAACCGTTTCAAAAAAGTTATATTCCAGGCACATCCTGGGAATGAAATTGCCATTGGTTATGCTCTCAACCAAACCATCCAATGGCTGGTGTCCTAACTGATTACATGTGCAGCATCGTGGCATTTGAAGATTTAAGAGGCCAAGAATGCAGCTTCTTCGGCTGAAAACGATAGGAAAGTTTACTTCCTCTTTAAGGGGGTGAAGGGGAAAAATAAGTTAATTAGGTGCGGATTAGGGTAAAACTGGATTTTTGTATTTACTGTAAAATCCTTTTCTCTGAAGTCCATTGAGAGATGCAGCTCCATATCTTCTTTTTTCACCTTTATATATAGCGAAGACCAAAGTCCCACCAGGGAACTAGGCCCTACTCCTAAACTTGGCAGAAACAAATTGGAAGCTGTAGCAGAGTGTGTGGGGTTATGCCTGCAGGGACAGCCCCATAGGCATGGTAAAGCTTTTTTCCTGCCTAGTGTCCTATTCCTGATGAGAGGAGCATAACCAATGGTCTAAGAAGATATGGAGCTGCGTCTGTCAATGGATGATAGAGAAACAAAGGATTAATGGGAAAGGAACACGTGTTATTTAAAGTGGATGTAAACTCTTACATATACAGTGCCTTGATGTAAAGAAGACTGCAGGTGGACAGATGTACGTAGGAGGATTGGTTTCATCTCTGGGTTTCACCTGAGGCCAGTCCCTTCACTGGGTATATAGAGTGCCTTGCAAAAGTGTTTGCCCCCCTTGAACTTTGGACCTTTTGCCACATTTCAAGCTTCAAACATAAAGATATAAAACTAATTGTGAAGAATCAACAAGTGGGACACAATCATGAAGTGGAATGCAATTTATTGGATATTTCAAACTTTGTTAACAAATTAAAAAAACTGAAAAATTGGCCGTGCAAAATTATTCAGCCCCTTTACTTTCAGTGCAGCAAACGCTCTCCAGAAGTTCAGTGAACTCTCTGAATGATCCAATGTTGACCTAAATTACTAATGATGATAAATAGAATCCACCTGTGTGTAATCAAGTCTCCGTATAAATGCACCTGCACTGTGATAGTCTCAGAGGTCCGTTTAAAGCGCAGAGAGCATCATGAAGAACAAGGAACACACCAGGCAGGTCCGAGATACTGTCGTGGAGAAGTTTAAAGCCGGATTTGGATACAAAAAGATTTCCCAAGCTTTAAACATCCCAAGGAGCACTGTGCAAGCGATATTGAAATGGAAGGAGTATCAGACCACTGCAAATCTACGAAGACCTGGCCGTCCCTCTAAACTTTCAGCTCATACAAGGAGAAGACTGATCAGAGATGCAGCCAAGAGGCCCATGATCACTCTGGATGAACTGCAGAGATCTACAGCTGAGGTGGGAGACTCTGTCCATAGGACAACAATCAGTCGTATACTGCACAAATCTGGCCTTTATGGAAGAGTGGCAAGAAGAAAGCCATTTCTTAAAGATATCCATAAAAAGTGTCGTTTAAAGTTTGCCACAAGCCACCTGGGAGACACACCAAACATGTGGAAGAAGGTGCTCTGGTCAGATGAAACCAAAATCGAACTTTTTGGCAACAATGCAAAACGTTATGTTTGGCGTAAAAGCAACACAGCTCATCACCCTGAACACACCATCCCCACTGTCAAACATTGTGGTGGCAGCATCATGGTTTGGGCCTGCTTTTCTTCAGCAGGGACAGGGAAGATGGTTAAAATTGATGGAAAGATAGATGGAGCCAAATACAGGACCATTCTGGAAGAAAACCTGATGGAGTCTGCAAAAGACCTGAGACTGGGATGGAGATTTGTCTCCCAACAAGACAATGATCCAAAACATAAAGCAAAATCTACAATGGAATGGTTCACAAATAAACAGGTGTTAGAATGGCCAAGTCAAAGTCCAGACCTGAATCCAATCGAGAATCTGTGGAAAGAACTGAAAACTGCTGTTAACAAACGCTCTCCATCCAACCTCACTGAGCTCGAGCTGTTTTGCAAGGAGGAATGGGCAACAAAAATTTGTCTCTCGATGTGCAAAACTGATAGAGACATACCCCAAGCGACTTACAGCTGTAATCGCAGCAAAAGGTGGTGCTACAAAGTATTAACTTAAGGGGGCTAAATAATTTTGCACGCCCAATTTTTTCAGTTTTTATTCAACAAAGTTTGAAATATCCAATAAATTTCGCTACACTTCATGATCGTGTCCCACTTGTTGTTGATTCTTCACAAAAAATTCGTTTTATATCTTTGTTTGAAGCCTGATATGTGGCAAAAGGTCGCAAAGTTCAAGCGGGCCGAATACTTTCGCAAGGCACTGTGTATACCCAGTGAAGGGACTGGCCTCAGATGAAACACCGAGATGAAACCAATCCTTCTATGTACATCTGTCCACCTGCAGTCTTCTCTACATTAATTCAAAGTGCTGAATTTATAGGTTTCAGTGACCGTTCAGAATGAAGGGGTTGGGGAGCTGAAGTTAGACTCTGCAGAGCTCAGTGAGGAGAGCTCTGAGAGTTGATTGGAGGGAAGTGACACCCCTCCCCCCCCCCCCCTTTTACACAGCACAGGAACAGAGCTGAGGCTGTAAATCAGCTGGAGCTACCTCCCCCTGTCACTATTAATTTCTTGGTGTCAGGAAAACTTGTCAGAAGTGATTCATGCAGAATACAGAGGAGCAAAGCAGCAGATAGAAATAACACTTAGTGCTCTGGACTGAGACAAGTTCACACTATAGAGGGACATGATTTGTTTATTTCATGTCTGAGGTTTACAACCAAAAAATGATCTGTCATGTTACAATAAAGACCCGCTTCAGACCGAAGGAAACTACCCCTGCACTGCAAGGGTTAAGCTCCAAAAGAAAAATACGATGCTTGGCACCTTGCTCCTGCGCTCAGAACCTGGTTCCCGAACACTCTCTATCATGGGACTTTTCACTTGGCATCCCCAAATGGCTAGACCTTGCTGCCCTCTACGACCGGGGTGGTCGACTTGACACTGTAAACATAAACAAAAAAAGAGAGGGCGCACCAGCCTAGCGCATTATCCTCAGTAGGCTTTTCTTAATAAATAAAAGTGTCTACTCACAAACAAGTGATGTAAACCAGCATATTAAATCCGACAGACAACGTCCATAGTGTTGGAGTCCACTGTCTAAATCCTGGAGACCGGCTGATGCGTTTTTGAGGCTGTGCCTCTTCCTCAGAGCCTCTCAGCCTTCCAAAGGCTCTGAGGAAGAGGTACAGCCTCGAACGCGTCAGCCGGTCTCCAGGATTTAGACAGTGGACTCCAACACTATGGACGTTGTCTGTCGGATTTAATATGCTGGTTTACATCACTTGTTTGTGAGTAGACCCTTTTTAATTATTTATTAATAAAAGCCTACTGAGGATAATGCTCTAGGCCGGTGCGCCCTCTTTTCTTGTTTGTTTACACTGCAAGGGTTAAGTCTAGTGGTGGAAGAATAATCTGTAATACTTCCTTTATTCCCTCCATCTATGCAACTGGTCCCCTCCAGCCTCTTCTCTTTGGCGGTCTGGCCGGCAGTCGCAGGATTAAATTTCCATGTGCAATGCAAGGCCAATAGCCCTGCAATGCATGTGGGGGGAGCAAGGGCCCGCCTACAACCTGGAGCCTCAGAGTGCCAGAGCCTGCTGGAGTGAGGGAATTGCACCTTAGACTTGTCGAGCATTTATTCCTTGCAAGGAGAGGGGGAGACCCACTGAAAAGGTATATTTTAGAACCATCCCCGGGTTCACCTTTAACTGAAGATTCTATAGCAGCTGTATTTAATCCAGCAACTCCACGCTGTCATTTTGACAGCTGGGAATTGTCAGTGAGTGAGGGGAACTGCAATGAACAGGACGTACTACATACACTCAGTCTACTTCATGAAGCCTTCTTGGAAGTAGGTAGTGTGCCCATTGTTCACAACTGGTTTTAGTAGATGTAAACCCGAGCTGGCTGACCTCCAGTATGCTCTGTGTTGTATTTTACTTTCTAATTGAATCCAAACAGGTAACTATTTTTCTGTCCAATTTTGATGACCTCACTGATGTGACCGATGTGTGTTTTCCAGGGAACTGCACTTGGGGAATGAGCTGTCGGTTCATACACCCTGGCATGAATGATAAGGGGAATTATTCACTGATCTCTAAACCAGACCCATTTTCTGCCAATGGCACAGCCCCCGGTGGGGTACAACTGCCTCAGAACCCTTGGGTAAGTTGTAATGTGATTGGAAAATAGCCGCATGCTCTTTGTTTTTGTTCTTTAGTACCCATTCCAGAACTATTTAAAGTATTATTCCACCCCAACGTGACATTTTCAGTTATTGATCATCCTCCAGCTTATAGGTTTATGTCATTCCAACAGTGATTTCTGCCTCTGCCAGTGTCTTGCCAGTTGTGTCCCTGCCCACCTTGTGTTCCCACAGTAGCAGGTGTGCAGAGCCAGGCACTCAGTGCAGGAATAGTGGGAACCCCTCATAATGGGGAACGCAAGTGTATAGGCTTGGGAACTCGGCACAGGGATGGTGGGAACCCTTCCTAATGGGCACAGCAGATGTTGAGACCCAGGAACTCTGAAGAAGGAATGGTGGGAACCCCTCATAATGGGGAACGCAAGTGTATAGGCTTGGGAACTCTGCACAGGGATGGTGGGAACCCTTCCTAATGGGCACAGCAGATGTTGAGACCCAGGAACTCTGAAGAAGGAATGGTGGGAACCCCTCATAATGGGGAACGCAAGTGTATAGGCTTGGGAACTCTGCACAGGGATGGTGGGAACCCTTCCTAATGGGCACAGCAGATGTAGAGACCAAGGAACTCAAAAAGTGGACCGGTGGGAACCCCTCACAGTGGGCAGAGAAGGTGTAAAGATCCAAGAGCTTGGCACAGGGATGATGGAAACCCCTCATAATATTCAGAGCAGGGGTACAGACCCAGGAACTCGGAAGAGGAATGGTAGGAACCCTTCATAATGTGCTGAGAAGGTGTAGGGACCCGGGAACTCAGCACAGGGATGGTGGGAACCCCTCATAATGGGCAGATAAGGTGTAAAGATCCAGGAACTCTGTGCAGGGATGGTGGGAACCACTTATTGGCAAAGACGGTGTAAAGACCCAGGAACTCGGCACAGAGCCCTCACCAGTATAGTTCCCAAACAATAGATTGAGGTTTCATTTTGCAGCTACTACCAAAAAAAAAACGAATTGACGCTTTTAGGAGTGGCCCTTTAAAGAGAGCTTGTTTCCAAATGACACAGAAAATAAATATAAGGTGGATTTTGGTCTGGCTGCTGAGGGTCTCTTGGTGAGTTTGTTGGTACATCAGGTTTGTATTTTGGGAGGGATTGATTGATCCCTGCTCTCCCATTATGGGGAGTAGAGGAAATGGGTCTGATCTCTGTGTAGTGTCTAAATACTTAATAGGCCAGAGATCCGACCTTGGTGCTTGGCTGGTTTATTGCTGTCATTTTGTTTCTGGGTTTACAGCTGTAATCCAAAGTGGGTTGTTACACATATGATCTTTGTCTTTTCAGGGGGCTCCGGTCACCGAGGAGCTTCTTCCTCCCCCGATTCTGGAACCACCAACAGAGAGCGCCTGGGAGAGAGGACTCAGACATGCTAAGGAGGTGGAGTATCCCTTCACACCATTATTCTGATTTTTACAGCTGTAAGAAATACCTCTTTTGATACCCAATGTCGTCATCACTGGATCTGTCTGCTGGCCTTTGCTCGGTTGCTAAATCGAGTTTGGTGGGGCGGCGACCAACAGGCTCTTGTAAATGCAACAGCACCCTGCATTGAGAATAATATTTCAAAACCAATCCCTGGTAACCCTGTGGATGCACGTGCTTCTTTCTGCTGGTCTCTACTGTAAATGGTGCAGACTTTAGCTGTTTAATCTATTTATCAGTTGTTCTGATGCTAATCTCCAGCTTTTAGTGAAGTTTAAATAATTTTGTTTGAATGACACTGGTCCAAATGAACTGGTATTGTCACTAGGAGATGCAGTGACTGGGAGCACTGTATAAACTGTATCAGCTGCATACACACTATACAGAGCTGTGTTCTGGCAGTCAGATGGGAACTTCCTTGCCCACCCCCAGAACAAAATCTGGACAGGCTGAGCATTGCTCAGCCATTCACAGGAAACTTTGTATTCTATGAATGTATACAAAGCTGCTTCTGGCTGAGGTGGAGAGGTGAGTGATGTCATGATCTCCAACACAGCCAGTCAGAGGAAACTTGGTACTTGTTCATAGATTACCAAGCTCCTTATGAGAGTCTGAGCAGTGCTCAGCCTGATTTGTGTTCCTGGAGAGGGGTGGGAAGTTCCGCCGGAACACAGCACTGTATCCTGTATGTAACTGAGGCTTCATACAGTTAATACAGCACTCCCAGACACTGCATCTGTTGGTGAAGTTGATATTTAGTTTGGACCAGCTTGGTCAAAACAAACTATTTAAACTGCACTAAAAGCTGGAAAACTGCTTTAATTACACTAATCAAGCAACTGATAAGCACATTGGGAGGACTGGGCAGGAGCATGCACATCTAAATAGATGTCAGGGATGAGTTCTTTCATATAATACTTGAAAAGAGCAGTACAGTGACTTATGTAAGCCTTAAAAATGATGTCCACACATGATGAAGAGCAAAACTAATTGATGGCAGAGAAAACAAATAGCTGTGAGAGGTGCTATGCTTGTTGTACCTAGGGAATTTTCTACTTCCTCCCCACCCCCTGTTTTTTACGATCTTTTCATTTTTTTCACCTACAGAAATCGTACTCGCGCTTAGCCTATCCAGAGGTGTTCTTTAGGGATAGGACGTTCCACCTTTTACACCAGGCCGTCCTCTTCTCTGACCTTATCGGGAACTGGCTGTTTTTGCAGCCGGCCCGCTGATGAAGCGTATGCGCCGTGGCACATCATCGCGGAGCTAGATTGAAGAACCAAGAAGCCGGACTGCCAGCCTCTTGATGAAATGCCGCAGTGCATGTGCAGTAGAGTACCATTAGTCCTCCTGGGATGCATGATATGTAAATCCTGGGGAGGCTGAAGGCTACTGTGTACATCATTATTAAGGGGTTTGTAAAGTCAGGTTTTTTTTATCTTAATGCATTCTATGCATTAAGATAAAAAGCCTTCTGTGTAGCAGCCCCCCTAATACTCACCTGGGCCCATTTCTATCCAGCGATGTCCATGAATGCTTTGGCCACCCCCGGACTCTCTCTCCTGACTGGCTGAGACACAGCAGTGGCGTCATTGGCTCCCACTGCTGTCAATCAAAGTCGGTCAACCAATGAGAAGAGAAAGGGGGTGGAGCCGGGCCGCAGCTTCTTGTCTGAATGGACTCGGGGAGCTGTGACTTGGCTCAGGTGCCCCCATAGCAAGCTGCTTGCTATGGGGTCACTCACCAGGAGGGAGGGGCCCGGAGAGCAGAAGAGGGACCCAAGAAGAGGGGATTTCAGGCTGCTCTGTGCAAAACCAACTGCACAGAGGAGGTAAGTATAACATATATATATATATATATATATATATATATATATATATATATATATATATATATATATATATATATATATATATATGTATGTATGTATGTATGTATGTATGTGTATATATATATATATGTATGTATGTATGTATGTATGTATGTATGTATGTATATATATATATATATATATATATATATATGTATATATATGTATATGTATATGTGGTTTTACAATAATTTTAAATCATACGTGAGAATCCAGAAGGTGCGGTGAAGGCTTTTTTCAGTATATACTAGGACTCCACAGTGAAGGTTGTTGCTTTTGGCTGTCTTTTATGATCTGTGTAGTGTCTTGATCTGTTTGTGTAGAAGGTAGATGTCCTGTCTCTGAATCAAGCTTTTCTTTTTCTTGTTTAGGTGTTGAAGAAAGCCACCATGCGGAAGGAACAGGAGCCAGACTTTGAGGAGAAGCGCCTTACTGTCACCATTGGCGAGGACGAACGAGAATTCGATAAAGAGAACGATTATCTTCGGGACTGGAACTACCGAATCACCAGAGAAGTGCGAGAAACTGGGTGCGTGGTCTAAAAATAAAATGTATACAACCGTCTGTGCTCCCCATATTTCTGTACAATGGGCTGTTATCTTGTAGCCGTTCGGTAAAGGAATGTCAGTAAATCTTTACTAAGAGTTTATGGTCAACGAATTGCTGCTAGTAAAGGTTTGTTACAGAAGAAAATATATTAATGAAGTAAGTGAAGGCATTGGATACTATTAGTTTCTATAACTTTAATACAGTTCCTTTTTTTTTTCTTTTTTTTTTTTTTTTATTCCTTATTTTGGGTTTTTTCAGCCATCATGTGACTGCACAGCCTCTTTCTTTCCTTCTTCTTGAGTGACTCTTTCCTGCATGTCTGCCGCAGTGAAAACAGACAGCAGAATGTGTAGGAGAGTGGGAAAAGCGACTGTCAATCAAGTAGGATTAGTGAGGAGTGTCTCCAGCAGGGAGGATGAGCAGCAGTAAAGGCCCGTACACACGATCCAAAAATCGGATGAAAAATACTGCTTACAAAGCGATCGTACAATTATTTGATTGTTGGTATAGCGCTTTCAAGAGCCAATCACAATGTTTTATCGATTATTATCAGATTGGACAAGCATGAAAATGTTTCTCATACGATGCTAGATAGTACAATTTTCATCCATCCAATCAGTACAGTTGTCCGAAATTACAACACATAACATGAATTTTCTTAACTTTAGTAAACTCTTCCTGTTCGATATTCAACTAGCATGCATAAAAAAAAAAAACGGACAATCTGTCGTCTGATTTTTGATTCATGCGTACAGGCCATAAGATGCGTAGAGCAGTGGGGAAATCTCATGTAGAACTGGGTTGGGGGAGCGAGGATGGACAGCAGTAAAACATGTAGTGCAGCAGGGAAAGCCACTGCTAATCAAGTACACTATGATTAGCCACGGGAGGGGATGGGGGTGTCTTCAGCAGGGAGAACAGGCAGCAGAATAAAGTGTAGTACAGTGGAGAAAGCTACTGTCAATTAGGTAGAGCAGGGCTGGCTGGAGGCATGTCTGCAGAAGAGGACAGGGAGCAGAGTGAGGTGTAGGACAGGTAGAGCCAGGCAGGATGGGGGTTGTTTGCAGCAGGGCGGAATGACAGCGGTGCGACTTGTAGGATGTTGGAGTAAGATGCTGTGAATTATGTAGAGCAGAGGTGGTGATGGGGGGGGGGGGTGCTTTGCCGGAGGGAGTGCAGGCAGCAGAATGATGTGCAGGGCAGCAGGAAAGTCACTGTTAATCAAGTTGAGCAGGACTGGCTGGATGGGGTTTGTTTCCAGGAGGGATATCTTCAGCAGGGAGGACTGACAGCAGAATGATGTGTAGGGCAGTGGGGAAAGTTGCTGTCAAGTCTATCAAGTTATTATGGTTATTATACAGGATTTATATAGCGCCAACAGTTTGCACAGCACTTTGGCAATATGAGGGCAGACAGTACAGTTACAATACAATTCAATACAGGAGGATTCAGAGGGCCCTGCTCCTTAGAGCTTACAATCTAGAAAGGAGGGTCAAGTGAAACAAAAGGCAGTAACTGGGGGGGATGAACTGATGGAGAAAATGGAAGTACAGTTGTTCGGTGTGGGTAGGATAGGCTTCTCTCCTGAGGAGGGTTTTCAGGGATCGTCTAAAACAAGGGTCGGGAACCTTTTTGGCTGAGAGAGCCATGAACACCACATATTTTCAAATGTTGTTCAGTGAGAGCCATACACTATATTTCAGGGGTCGGGAACCTTTATTTAACATTCATATTCATGGGCTGCAGCTATACAGTAGGTAGATGGAGCCGTGTGAAAGTGCCTGGAGTCCGGTCAGGAAGAGAGCAGAGCAGGCAGATATGCAATGAGGCTGGAGTGGTGAAGCGCCTGCAGGCCTGTGAGTGATGGAGGGGAGTATAGGCCCTGAGAAAATAGCGGCCGGCCGCTGAAGGCCTCAGAAGTGGATGTGAGAGGCGGGTCCCAGGGTGTCCAAGGGAAAGGAGATCGTGTCTGTCGGGGCACAGGGAGCTGATGGCAGGTCTCCTTACTGGGCGGTGATTGCAAAGGCCCTCAGATGCACAGCACACGAGCCGGCGGCGGTACCGCGAGAAGGCCGCGGGGTCCGTAGCGCAGCAATCCGGTCACCCAGAGACGAACGGAGGGTAACGGGGGGGTAGTCCACAAAGTGTACCGTCGATGGGTGCAGAAATCTCCTTGGCACCGGGCACAGCTACGTGGATGGTACTGGATTGAGTGGTAGACGCGGCGGAGCTCTGGGACTACGCGTCCAGCGTGGCTCACGTCCGGACACGCCCCCCTTATTAAAGATTTGTCTGCGAGCCAGATGCAGCCATCAACAGCCATGTCTGGCTCGCGAGCCATAGGTTCCCTACCCCTGGTCTAAAAGCTACCTAGAGTAGGAGATAATCGGACAGCTTGGGGTTAGGAGTTCCATAGGATTGGAGAGGCTCAAGTAGAACAGGATTGGCTTGGGGGGGGGGGGGGGGGCGTGGAGGAGGGGGTCTGCAACACTGTCAATCAAGTAGGGCTGAACTGCCCCAGAAAGGGAGGAGGTGTTTTAAGCAGGGAGGGCCAGCAGAAGGATAATGTGTAGGACAGCAGGAAAAGCAGTTGTCAATCAAGAAGGGCAGGGCTTCCTGGGGATTGTGTTTGTAGCATTTTAAGGACTGACTGCTGAATGATGTGTAGGACAGCTGGTCAGGGGCATGTCTACAGGAAGTGTGTATGTGGGGGGGGGGGCATATTTGCAGCAAGGAGTACAGGCACCAGAATGATGTGTAGGACAGCTGGTCAGGGGCATGTCTACAGGAAGTGTGTGTGTGTGGGGGGGGGGGGGGGCATAATTGCAGCAGGAAGTACAGGCACCAGAATGATGTGTAGGAAAGTGGAAGTCGCTGCCAGTCAAGTAGAACAGGGCTGGCTGGGGTGTGTCTGTAAGTGGAGGGGCTTGGCTGCAGCAGGAAGGACTGACAGAATGACACAAAGGACAGCAGCGAAATCGACGGTCCAAGTATTGCAGGACTGGCCCCGGAAGGGAGGGAGGTGTCTGCAGCAGAGCCAGTAGCAGAATATGGTGTAGAACAGCAAGAAAAGCAGCTGTCAATCAATCAGAGCAGGGCTGGCTGGGAATTATGTTTGCAGCATGGAGGACTGATAGCCGTATGACATGTAGGATAGAGGGGAAAGCTGCTGCCATTTAGGTAGAGGAGGGCTGGTTAGAGGCATGTCTGCAGAGGGGGTGGGGAGGGCGACCGGGAAAGCTGTTGGCAAAGTAGAACAGAGCTGCCTGGGTGGTGTATCTGTAGCTGAGAGGACTGACAAGATGACATGGACAATGGGGAAAGCCACTGTCAGTCAAGAGCAGGGCTGATTGGCGATGGGGAAGGGATGACTGCATCAGGGAGAAGTGGAAGCAGAATGCGTTGGACAGTAGGGGGGGAAAAAGCCACTGCCAATCAAGAAGAGCAGGGCTGACCAGGTGTTGTCAGCAAAGACACGCCCCCTCACTACGGGACTACAGGCATGCCATAGCATCAACAGTCTTGTAGCACCAGTCAGCAAGCACATGGAAGTAAACTGTTTTGTAACTGTACAGGCATACCCCACTTTTAAGTACACAATGGGACCAGAGCATGTATGTAAAACGAAAATGTACTTAAAGTGAAGCAATACCTTTTTATACTTCTCAATGCATGTAAATACAATAGCTCTATAGGAAATCTTGGTCAGCTTGACATGGCACTGCTCCCAAACCATAACTGACAAGGACACCAAACTTGGGGAGCATGTTAAGGGGAACCAGGACTATGACATGGTAGATTACCTAGGCAAGCTGACCGACCACAAAATGATATGTTGTAGTCCTGGGTCCCTTCTCGATGCTCCCTAAGTTTGGTATCCCTGTCACTTATGGTTTGGGAGTGGTGCCATGTCAAGCTGACCAATATTTCCCATAGACGCCAATGTTAAAAATTGGGAATAGTGCAATGCCAAGCTGACCAAACTGTGTCCGTACACTCGAGTGTACTTAAAATGAGTGTACGTAAAATGGGGTATGCCTGTATGGTTTATTACTAAAGGAATGCATATTTGAAATAATACTTTGAGGGATTACCATACATTTTAAAGAGAACCAGTCTTAATAGAGAATTTGTAGAAAATAAAGCGACTGCACAGACTGAAGGCACAGCAAGGGTCACAGTGGAGAAGGGAGTTCTTTGTAAATAATGCACTTATCCTTTTATAGAGAACCAGTCACCACTGGGCAATTTTTTGTCAGGTTAAATTGTGTTCTTAATGCTAAGAGATATATAGGCAGAAACGTATCCATCATTAAATATGGTGCTGGTACACCCCGCACATTAGAACCAACTTGTACATCTCAAAGAAGTCCACCAATCTGGCAGGTCCTGGGCTTCCTTCCAGGTTTGTCTCTTTCCCCACTTGATTGACTGGGCTGTGATGACATCGCTCTCGAGAATGCACATAGGAGTCCTATCACTGCGGCACAAATTGGAGCTGTAAATGTAAGCCGAGCTGTTCATGCGCGGCTCTGTGTATATTGCAGCTGACAGGCAGGAGGAAGCGTTTATGGCAGAAGAGACCAATAGTGCCTCTTCTGCCATAAATGCCTTCCCTGTCAAAACGTTTTTTTAAAAGTGGGTTTAACACCACTTTAACTCCAAGCGCTGTATTTAAAAGGGTAAGCTACATCCGTGTGAGAAGGGTCTAAAGGAAGCAGCCAGCATTTTTTTCCCAGTGTTTCTGGGTTGTAAAGCTTCTCCAATTCACTGCCCTGGCATTAGATTAGGTAAACTTTTCTTCCATCAGTAAATTGCTCTGTGACCGGGTCACTTATTTTTATTTTTATTTTTTGTCTTTCTTTTTTCAGGGAGGTGGAGTTTAGAGAAACAATAACACGTGGGTAAGTGATTGCCGTGTGTCTTCTATGCTCTCTGGCCTTGTTCACTAGATTTAAAATAAGGACTCAGAGGAACTGCCCGCAGCACCAGGCTTTTCATCCGTGTCAGTGCATGGTTTACCCACTAGCATTTATTTTCCTTTTTAAGGCGTATCTAAACCCAAAAAGAATGTCATATATTGCGGCTTACCAGGCTTTAGATGTGCTGGCTGCATGAGTTTTCTTTTTTCAGGCTTTTTCTCCCCCTCAGTTTCACCTGGTGATCCTGCCAATAACACTTCCTGCCCTAGGGTGACACAATCACTGTACTTTATGAAGGAGTAGAGTTGTCACTCCAGGATGGGACCCCAGAACATTTCTCTATAACGTTGGGGGTATGTTCTGTTGACCTTAGAGATGTCCTTAAAGAATACAGTACAGGCATAGAGCACAAGAGCACAGCTAGATTTTCTGGAAGGATGAACAAATATTTTTGCATTATTGAACAGATGTAACAAAGTACTTACAGTGGTGGTATTAATGGACCAAAAGGGAGCAAATAAGTTCATTATAGGGGTCTCATGGAGTGAGTGACCTGCCGTCCTTACCTGGAAGTACCATCTATTTCCTTCAGCTCCCAGACCAGTCTGTAGAAGTTAAAGCCCCAAATGGCTCGCTACATGTGAGACTTGCACAGATGTGAGTTTCAGCTGCTGTGCATTGTTGATCCGGGACAGGCAGAGAATGAGCGACAATCTCTGATTCGGGAGAATTTTTTAAAGCCGGGATAGGCAATCTTGCCACTCCCATCCATGGTAAAACTACAAATCCCATCATGCCTCTGGGAGTCATGCCTGTTTTAAATCAGTCTTTTAGTTCTGCAATAGCTGGAGCACTGTTGCTGCCTTCCTCTGCTTTTTAGATTGTGCTGGCGATCGCCATGTTGAGGTGGATGTCGGGTACAGCCACGGCACATTTCAAGGTGTCACGTTTTATGCCTCGTACACACGCAACGATTATCGGCTGACCGATCGTCCGACTTTTGTCCAAGTTGTGTTTTGTTGGTGGGCATGTGCCTAGACTGCACACGAATTTTCTCGACCAACAAAAATCTACTTCAGAAGTGATGTCATGTGCTGATTTACTTTCCGTATGTTTTTTCTTCTCTGAGCATGCCCAGTCTTGCTCATCAGATTTTTGTCTGCCGAAATCTGTACTGACTGATGGAAAATCGTCCCTTGTGTTGACGGCCAACAAAAATTTTATAGCCTGCACACCAGATTTTATTCGGCCGAAAAGTCGGAGTCCGTTGTCGGAAGCATCATACTAACAAGCGGAAAATCGGCCGATCGGACGTTGGCCAAAAATTCCCGGCCAATAATCGATGCGTGTGTACGAGGCGTTAGACTGTGTGGTTGTTCTGGGGATGGTAAAATTGTTTAAGCAAAAATGAATGGTTCCAATGGAGAACCCAGTACCACATCCCAATATGGGAGAAAAACAAAGTAAGGAGGAATTGGGACTTTTAAAGTGTTAGTAAACCCTTGCATAGATCCAGTGAAGTGACTGGCCTCAGAGGTGATACAGAGATGAAACCAATACTCCTTTATAAGTTGTACCTTTTTTTTCTGCAGTCCTCTTCTCTACATACATTCAAAGTCCAGAATTTATAAAGTTTTTCTAAAAGTTCAAAAAAACAGGGCAGAGAGATGAAATTACACACTGCAGAGCTCAGTGAGGAGAGGTCGAAGCTGATTGGAGAGAAGGGACCACAAACCCTTCGCACAGGAACAGAGCTGAGGTTGTCAATCACAGGTTATATGCTGGAGATCCCTCCACTATCTATTTTTTTTTTCTCTGTGTCTGCCAAACTTGTTAGAAGTGTTTCATGCTGATAGCAGAGCAGTGATGCAGCAGACAGATTACACTTCACCCAGTTAACACCGTAGTGACTTAACATGCGATTTGACAGATCCAAATTGCAAGACAAGTCGCACCCTATTGTCGGCAATGGAAACTGTTCAAACCGTGCAACGCTGACTTTGCATTGCCACACCGATTTGAAAAAGTTCCTGCACTATTTTGGAGATTTCAGGTGCGACTTGCATAGGCATCTGTGCATGAAGTCGCACAGATGTCAGCCAAGTCGCACTGACACGTGGCTTTGAAATCGTTTTCAAAGTCAGGTTTAGTGTGAACGGGGGCTTAGAACTCTGGATTGAGACAAGTAAACACTATAAAGGGTTATGCTTTGTTCCCATTTCATGTCTGAGGTTTACAGCCACTTTAAGGTGCTAGCAACTTCACCCTTAGGAAAAGTTACATAAAATATTAGTAAAATTGCAAGTATTTATTACAAAATCATGTTAAAAGAATTGGGGTAGAAACCCCATAAAAAAAGCATTACCAAGTGCATTCACATTCATGGTACAACAATACAGCAATCCCATGCACCTTCCATTGATTACAATGCTACCCAGCATATAAAAATACAAAAAGCAAAATGAAGACCAATGAAGGAAGGTGCTAAATTCCATCGCATTTCACAGCATGAGCTTTTTCAGGGTTCAAGGGATGCAGAAGAGAGAAATGCCATAGTTGGGGCTGCTGGTTGTCTCCCACCTTTTTCATTGCCATCTTCTTCGGAGGTCGCTCCTAAGGGGTCTCTGCCAGTGTATTAAAATATCCTTTTCGTTTGTACGGTATATTTCTTTCTGTTGGTAATTCTTTTATTATGGGCTTTCTACCCTGAATATTTTAACATGATTTTGTTATAAATCTTATTTTATTGATGTTCTTGTGTCACCATTCCTAAGGGTGGACATGTGTGCACCTTAAGACCCCGTTCACACTGGGGCGACCTGTCAGGCGACCTGGTCGCCTGCCATAGAGAAGCTGTGGACCCGTTCTAATAGGAGCGACACAAGTCGCTCCGACTTAGAAAAAGCGTCTGGAGCTTCTTTGGGGCGACCCGGAGCGACCTGCATTGACTTCAATGATATGAAGTCCGTGCCGGCCGCACCGCGAGCTGCGCACCGTGACCTGTGAGGTCGCCCCGGCAAGTAGCGTCGCCCCAGTGTGAACGGGGTCTTAAAGTCCCCTTAAAAAAAGACATTTAAAACTTTTAAGGTCCCTTTTTAAAAATTTCTTTGTTTCTTTTCAAGTATTAGTGATTTGTAAAATCCTTTTTTTTTTTTTTTTTTTTATATACTAACAAACCTATACTTACCACCTCTGTGTGGTTGGTTTTTTGCACAGAGCAGTCCGGATCCTCCTCTTCTCAGATCCCTCTTCAGCGCTCCTTGCCCCTCCCTTTGATTGCCCCCACAGTAAGCAGCTTGCTATGGGGGCACCCAAGCTTGAGTCACAGCTCCCTGTGTCAATTGAAACACAGAGCCGTGACCTTGCCCCTCCCCCTCTCCTGATTGGCTGACTGACTTTGACAGCAGTGGGGGCCAATCGCGCTACGCTGATGTCTAAGCCAATGAAGAGGTTAGTCTCGGCCAGCTGAGAAACTCCTGCAACATAGCAGGATAAAGATGGGCTCGGGTAAGTATTAGGGGGGCTGCTGCACAGATTTTTTTATCCAAATGCATAGAATGCAGTAAGATAAAAAAAAAAAAAACCTGCCTTTACAATCACTTGGAGTTGTGAATTAATGAGAAGTGTGACAAAAGGTGAAGAGAATAAAGTGTATTTCCTTGTGAATATGCTCGGGTTTCATGTGTTTACTATCCCACGTGGAGTGCAAAACAGCGAGTAAACTTCCACTAGTATACAGCACCCGCGTGCTCGCCTCCTAAACCTTTTTTTAGATTGTTATGGTTTGTAGTGGATGTTTGACCGAGTCCAAATAAGACCGGAATCCGGAGGCTGTAAAATTGCACCATGTGAGCCCTCACTGCATGATTTTTATTCTGCTCTATAAAGCGGGACTTTTTTTTTTTTTTTTTTTTTTTATATGTTGTAAATATTTATATAAGGAAAAGTAACTTTCCATTTTGTGATTGTCTTCGGGTATAGGTTATGTTGTGCTTTGTCCATGCAAGGGCCAATGACAGGTTCTCTTTAATGCTGCCCTCCCCAGCAGCACACACTTACCTTTCCTTTTATTATCCTGGTAGTGGGATTGAAGAAACTACGCAGCCTTTCTCTATGGCCAGACCCCCTAGATGTGACAGATTTTATTTGCATTGGAAGTGTCTAAAGACCGGAACACCCTACACCTACCTCAGCCCGGACAATAAAAACTGGACCAAACAGCGCATCTTTATTTCACAAAGGGCTCATTCACTCGAGCACATTCGCCCATATGCCATGGAGAGATGTACACTATGTTATCAAAAGTATTGGGACGCCTGCCTTTACACACACATGAACTTGAGTGGCATCCCAGTCTTTCTCCGTAAGGTTCAATATTGAGTTGGCCCATCCTTTGCAGCTATAACCGCTTCAACTCTTCTGGGAAGGCTGTCCACAAGGTTTAGGAGTGTGGCTATGGGAATGTTTGACCATTCTTCTAGAATTGCATTTGTGAGGTCAGGCACTGAGGTTGGAGAGAAGGCCTGGCTCGTAGTCTGCACTCTAAGGCCCCTTTCACACTGTCCGTCGTCGAAGGGACTCCGTTTATCTCAACGGGGGATTGATCCGCCGATCCCCCGCTGAGCAGGAGGATGACATCTGTGTCTCCTCGCTGTGTGCGGAGATGCAGCTGTCAGTTCCCCATGCATCTCTATGGGGGAATCGGATGGGAACCGACCGTTGGTCCATTCCCATCTGATCCGCTGGACAGATGGAAAATAGGGTTTCCATCTGTCCAGATTTGACGAATCGGATGTCGGCGGACACCCAGTGAAGGGAACTCTTAAGGCATCAGCATACCAAAACGTTTTGGACAATTTCATGTCCCCCCCCCCCCCCCCCCAAAAAGTATCACTGGTCCCCCCAAAAGTATCACAATGGTCAGTTAGGGGTCGGATCTGTCAGCCGCAGTCTCGCTAAAAATCGCATATCGCTGCTATTACTAGTAAAATAAATAAGTTACCTTTTTTCCCCTCGTTTGTAGACGTGATAACTTTTGCGCACACCAATCAAAATACGCCTATTGTGATTTCTTTTTTTTTTTTTTTTTTCTTTTTGTTCCGAAGTAATTTTCTAGCAAAAAAAGCCACTGATTTTTAAATGAGATAAATGTCAGAATTGGCCCAGTAGGCAAGTGGTTAAAAGGAACATTTTGATTAGCCCTGCATGGACGAAGCACAGATTGCTGTAAATGGCATCAGCAGGAAGATGATCA